>NW_028319228.1:9752500-10502500 GCF_062004578.1 Staurois parvus | reverse complement strand
TCGCACTTAGACCACATTAGCACTTTAATACCATTATTGCTGTGGTCGTTGTGTATTTTATGCAAGATGGAGGGTTGGATGGTGGCAATGTTGTCATTTTAACCACTTAAAGTGTTACTAAACCCATAACAGTAAAATGAGTCTGTATATGCATATAAAGCATTCTTGTTATACTCACTGTGGAACCGAACGGGTTAATCCTCCGCATTGTGTAAAAATGCTGTTTGATTCTGACCTCTCTGATCCTCCCCTTCTTCCAGTGTTCCCCTCATCTCATGATCAGACATATTGTGTGGAGACACTCTGCACATGCTCAGTTTGGTGTGTATTGCTAGAGAGGTTTTTTTTCTCTTGAGAGAGTGCATGTGATCAGCAAAGTGCCAATCAGCACTGTCCAGACAGAGGTCAGGGGTTCTGCATCTTCCTAGAGCAGAATGAAAACTCCTCTTTCAAGCTTTAACCACTGCTCTGCTGGACACTGATAAAAGTCACAAGACTGCTATATACTGCTGATGAGAAAAGGTATTTATCAGTTTATATTTAGTAAAATAATTGCATGTCCATGTTGTGTGTACTGTGGGAGACCAGATAGAGTGAATGCAGGATCCTGGGTTTAGTAACACTTTTAAGGACCAGACCTTTTTCTGACACACAGTTATTTTTGCTAGAAAATTACTTAGGACCCCCCAAACATATTTTTTAGCAGAGGCCCTAGAGAATAAAATGGCAGTCATTGCAATTTTTTATGTCACACAGTTTTTGCTCAGCATTCTTTCAAATGCAATTTTTTTGAGCATATACACTTTAATGAATTAAAAAAAATATATGAAAGATGTTACACTGAATAAATACGCTTTAAAATTGTGCACACTCGTGCATTGGCACCAACCATGGTACTTTAAAGCAAATCTCCATAGGCTACGCTTTGAAAATTTCTACAGGTTACCAGTTTCACATTATAGAGGAGTGCTAATGCTGGAATTATTGCTCTTGCTCTGATGTTCGCAGTGATATCTGACATGTATGGGTGCAAACACTGTTTACATATGTGGGTGTGACCTAGTATGCATTCACCACTGCACGGGGAGGATGGAGGTGCTTTAAAATTATTTATTTTTTTACACTGTCCCTTTTAAATGGTTTTTGCTCACTTTTATTACTATTGCAAGGAACAATACAGTGTGAAAGGTCTTCTTTATGGAGAGATCTGGGGTCTATAAGACCCCAAATGTCTCCTCTACCTTTAAAATCAAAAGATAAAAAAAAAAACTTTGCTCTTTTGCGTTTAAAAAAAAAAAAAAAAGGCATTGTTGACATGTGGTTGGAACTGGAAGTGACCTCATGAGGTTGCTTCAGTCCTCCTAGGCCATAGAGATGAGTGGAGGCCATCTTTCCCTCACTCATCTCTATGCCCTGCCCCCGCCAGTGATGGATCAGTTCCCGGAGCTACTGACTTGTCCAGGTAAGCCCAGGTAAACCACCTGGGGGGGGGGGGGGGGACTCCTCCCGCCGCTTCTAAAAGTGATCCAGTGGCAAATCCACTGCTTTACACGTTTAACCTCCTTGGCGGTATGATTCCTTCCGATTTTTTGTGCTGAAAGCGGTACCATTTTTTCGCATGGAAATAGTTTTTTATTGTAGGCTGTAATTTTTAGGAAAATTTCCCCACAAATCATTATCACTCAATTCTGTAAGTGGTTCTGATTTACTATCGCTGTTCTCTAGCCGGTCTAAAACCGCTTTTGACGTAAAGGGATGCTTTTTGGACGCCATGGACATTTCTAAGTTTCCAGGCAGAAAGAACAGACAAAATGCAGGCAGGGCACAGGACAAAGCACTAGGGACAATATGTATGTGAAATGGGATGAAACAGCAATGTTTTACTATTTAAAATTGAAAAAAAAAAAAATGACATTTTTTAAATTTCCCGCCGCCGGCGGCGCCCGTACGTCCCGTCGTCACGGGGAC
The DNA here is from genome assembly GCF_062004578.1 of Staurois parvus. NCBI lineage: Eukaryota > Metazoa > Chordata > Amphibia > Anura > Ranidae > Staurois > Staurois parvus. The sequence continues at coordinate 10,500,532 of NW_028319228.1, read as the reverse complement.
CGGAACACAGAAGCCGGATGCCGGCATCGGCCGGAGGAGATGGCCGGGGATGCTGCAGGGGACACATCGTGGGAACGAAGAACAAGGTAAGTGCTGCAGGGACCCCCAGAGCAGCGCCGCATGGTAAGCCCGAGTGTAGCTCGGGGTTACCGCTTGTGGTATAGAAATTCTACCCCGAGCTACACTCGGGAAAACCGCTAGGGAGGTTAACAAAGTCCAGTGCCTTATGGCATCTAGTTGTAACCATAGCCAGGGTATTAAATGTCAAAATGATGTATTTTCCCAGTCAGGCGGTTGGCGAGTGGTGTTAATAATGTCACATGATTCTGCAGCCTCTGCTCCCCTGTGTAAGGGAGCGCTTGACAGCAGCTGTGAATTGCTGGATCTAGTCGTCGCTCCTTTCTCCTACAGCAGCAGCCACATAGAAACTGTTATATTTGGATTACTGTATGGCACTTTATGTATGTTTTCCAGACAGTTACATTGCCTGGAGTTGGGACAAACCGCAGGAGTCAGAACACAATTGTTACAGTGGTTGAAAATAGACACAACAATAATGTGAATTTAAATAAATAAAAATCTGGCGCACTACTATGGATCCAAAATCAAGTGCACGTGAAAAATTATATGTAAATATACCCAAATAAATACAGTTGTGTTCAAAATAATAGCAGTCAGACATCACTAACCTGATCAATCCCTGTTTTTGGTAGAAATGATATTTCTAAATGGCAAATAATTTACTAGCAGGTGTAGTAAAGTAATAGAAATCCAACAGACCCAACAGTCATGACATGCATGCTGCTGATTCTGTGTAATTGAATCACTCATTGAAAGGGGCATGTTTAAAATAATAGCAGTGTGGAGTTCTATTAGTGAGGTCATTCATTCTTTGAAAAACAGGTGGCAATTATTGCCCTTATTTAAGGAAGGAGGGCAGCAAATGTTCTACATGCTGGTTACAGTGCATTTCTCTCTGCAATTCTGAGGAAAATGGGTCGTTCCAGACATTGTTCAGCAGAACAGTGTACCTTGATTAAAAAGTTGATTGGAGAGGGGAAAACATAAAGAAGTGCAGAAAATGATAGGCTGCTTAGCTAAAATGATTGCAAATGCTTTAAAATGGCAACCAAAACCTGAAAGACGTGGAAGAAAATGAAAAACTACCATTCGAATGGATAGAATAGCCAAAATGGCAAGGACTCAGCCAACAATCAGCTCCAGGAAGATCAAAGAAGGTCTAAAGTTACCTGTGAGTACTGTTACAATTAGAAGATGCCTATGTGAAGCCAAGCTATCTGCAAGAAGCCCCCGCAAAGTCCCACTCTTGAAAAAAAGACATGTGCTGAAGAGGTTACAATTTGCCAAAGAGCACATTGACTGGCCTAAAGAGAAATGGCACAACATTTTGTGGACTGATGAAAGTAAGATTGTTCTTTTTGGGTCTAGTGGCCGGAGACAGTTTGTCAGACGACCCCCAAACACTGAATTCAAGCCACAGTACACTGTGAAGCATGGTTGCGCAAGCATCATGATATGGGGATGTTTCTCATACTATGGTGTTGGGCCTATTTATCGCATACCAGGGATCATGGATCAGTTTGAATACATCAGAATACTTGAAGAGGTCATGCTGCCTTATGCTGAAGAGGAAATACCCTTGAAATGGGTGTTCCAACAAGACAACGACCCCAAACACACCAGTAAATGTGCAACATCTTGGTTCCAGACCAACAAGATTGAGGTTACGGAGTGGCCAGCCCAATCCTGGAGCTTAATCCAATAGAAAACTTGTGGGGTGACGTCAAAAATGCAGTTTCTGAGGCAAAACCAAGAAGTAGAGAAGAACTGTGGAATGTAGTCCAATCATCCTGGGCTGGAATACCTGTTCACAGGTGCCAGAAGTTGGTTGACTCCATGCAACACAGATGTACAGCAGTTCTCAGAAACAGTGCTTATACAACAAATATTAATTGATTCAAAGGAAAGCAAAATCTTCAAACATTTTTCAGTTTATATAGTGAATGTTTGAGTTTGTAAAGAAGAATACAAACACTGCTATTTTTTGAACAGTCTAATATTCACTTTTCTTCAATGTTTTTAGAGGAACAACACAAATTAGATATATTTTTCTTCATGTTTTGATTTGGAATAGAATTTGTAGTGTTCCCAATGCATTTGTGTGTATGGAAATAAAAGCTATTAGAAGGATTTTGAGCTTTATTCACTTTTTTCAACACACTGCTATTATTTTGAACACAACTATATATAGCTGCTATAGCACAAAACCCTATCTCATATATGGGCAAGATCAATAAATTAATGAAAATAAAGTGGAGCGCTACAAATTGTGAAACTTCAATAACAAAAATAGTTAATAAATGGTGAATATTATAAGTAAATAATATAAAAGTCCAATCAAAGATGCTTCTAAATAGAATATCCTTCCTCCTGTGATTACTGAGTGCTCCAACCAAAGAAATGTGCACAACTCCTCCAACGGATGTCTGCTCACCTCCAGCAGTGCAACCTCACATATAATATGCTTGGTCTAACCACACTTTTGGTCCCACAGTGGATACTGAAGATCAACTTGATGAATAATGGATCTCAATACCTCGCTCCAAATGCACCCCTCGTTGGTAGTATTCCTTTTTGTTGCACTTCTTAACAAAACATTTTTATCATGTCCTGTTCACTGGCAGGGCAAGGTTTGGTTCATTAACCACCTGGTGACTTCAGGGCTGACGTCGAATACTACTGACGAGGGGTGCATTTGGAGCGAGGTATTGAGATCCATTATTCATCAAGTTGATCTTCAGGGGTTTATTTACTAAAGCTGGAGAGTCCAAAATCAGACTCCCTTCTGCATAGAAACCAATCAGCTTCTAACCTCAGCTTGTTCAATGAAGCTTTGGCAATGAAACCTGGAAGCTGATTGGTTTCTATGCAGAAGGCAGTCTGATTTTGGACTCTCCAGCTTTAGTAAATAAACCCCTTAGTGTCCAATGTGGGACCAAAAGTGCGGTTAGACCAAGCATATTATATGTGAGGTCGCACTGCTGGAGGTGAGCAGACATCCGTTGGAGGAATTGTACACATTTCTTTGGTTGGAGCACTCGGTGATCACAAGAGGAACAATATTCTATTTAGAGTCATCTTTGATTGGACTTTTACAGTTGTGTCCAAAATTATTCAACCCCCACTGAAATTGAGTGTTTTGGCCAGTTTGACATTGCTTTTGATCATTCAGTCATCTTGCTTACATTTACATTAAAGAGGCACTTGTAGGTCAGACAAATATAACATAACAGTTATAATGAAATAACCACAAATGTCTTTTCTGTGCTCACAGCATTATCAGTTTTATTCAACCCCCAAGTGACATTCAATCTTAGTACTTAGTACAGCATCCTTTTACAGTTATAACAGCTTTTAAACGTGAAGCATAGCTTGACACAAGTGTCTTGCAGCGATCTACGGGTATCTTCGCCCATTCTTCATGGGCAAAGGCCTCCAGTTCAGTCACATTCTTAGGCTTGCGCACTGCAACTGCTTTCTTTAAGTCCCACCAGAGGTTCTCAATCGGATTTAAGTCTGGTGACTGCGATGGCCACTCCAAAATGTTCCAGCCTTTCCTCTGCAACCATGCTCTAGTGGACTTGGAGGTATGCTTGGGATCATTGTCCTGTTGAAAGGTCCAACGTCTCCCAAGCCTCAGGTGTGTGACGGACTGCATCACGTTTCCATCCAATATCTCCTGGTACTGAAGAGAATTCATGGTACCTTGCACACGCTGAAGCTTCCCTGTACCTGCAGAAGCAAAACAGCCCCAAAGCATGATTGACCCTCCACCATGCTTCACAGTAGGCAAGGTGTTCTTTTCATCATAGGCCTTGTTCTTCCTCCTCCAAACATAGCGTTGATCCATGGGCCCAAACAGTTCTAATTTTGTTTCATCAGTCCACAGAACACTATCCCACAACTTTTGTGGTTTGTCCACATGGCTTTTGGCATACTGCAGTCGACTCTTCTTATTCTTTGGAGACAGCAAGGGGGTACGCCTGGGAGTTCTGGCACGGAGGCCTTCATTACGCAGTGTGCGTCTTATTGTCTGGGCTGAAACTTCTGTACCCACATCTGACAAATCTTTTCTCAGTTCCTCAGCAGTCACACGGGGACTTCTCTCCACTCTACGCTTCAGGTAGCGCACAGCAGTCGAAGTCAGCATCTTCTTTCTGCCACGACCAGGTAGCGTTTCAACAGTGCCCTTTGCCTTGAATTTGCGAATGATGCTTCCTAAGGTGTCTCTTGGTATGTTTAACATCTTTGCAATCTTCTTATAGCCATTGCCCTTCCTGTGAAGAGAAATCACCTCTTCTCTTGTCTTCCTGGACCATTCTCTTGCCTTCACCATGTTTGTAACCACACCAGTAAATGTCTAGAAGGAGCTGAGTATCACAGTCATTTTAAAGCTGCCTAATTGGTGCTTATTATGCTTGATTGCTGCTCGGTGACATCCACAGGTGTTTTCAATACCTGATGGAAAGCACCTGTATGAACCTCTGTTCTTCAGAGTGGTAGTCTTTAAGGGGTTGAATAATTGTGGCAATGAAGAAACCACATAAGAACCATTTACTACTGTATTACATAAACAATTGATGTCATTTTAGTTGCATTTGGGTAGTTACAACGTCCTTGTAGGATTTGATTCTGAATACAATTCCAAATGTACACTATAGTCCCTAAACCCCTTTACAGCATTGGGGGTTGAATAATTTTGGACACAACTGTATATCATTATCACTTATAATATTCACCATTTAACTATTTTTGTTATTGAAGTTTCACGATTTGTAGCGCTGCATTTTATTTTCATTAATTTATTGAAAATAGACACACATTTAATCATAAATTAATACAAATAAAACCGGAAACCTCCATACCCAAAACTCAAACAAAATTCTCAAGACTGACCTTTTGACTTGAATGACCTGAATAACCTAAGTAACACAAAGTATCAGTGTTTCAACAGATAATAATAAAGTGCATCAGCGCTCACATCCAAGTGGAATTTGACAACTCGCCAGAGATAACCTTCCAGCAGAAGAAAGGTCTGGAAGGTATAGCTTACATGGATAACATTTGTTTTCTCTAATAAAGAATGTGACTGGCTGCTGAGGGCTACAGACTCCTATTTTCCCTCCTGTTTGCAACCAGAAATAAAATTACAATAGAGTGAAAACATGGCTAAAGTAAAATAAAAATCAACTAAAATGAAGGCTAGGGGTTTGCTTGGTTAAAATTATGGATATCTTCTTGGTTCATGTCTGCCATCTAGTGTCCTCTTATGATTATTAAAAAATATGTCATGTTTGTTACCCGTAGCGTAGCATCCTGTCTGCAAAACCAATCAGTAAAAACCTTGACTATGTAAAATATGAATTTATTATATACCACTAAAGGTATGACTCACTGGATAGTAAACAACCCTGAATGAAAAGCAACATGTTGAAGCTGCAAATCTCTTGGGCTTAAGGGTTATTTCATCTCCATATATACATGACCTGATTTAACCCTAGCCCTATCTGTGCTGTATCTGCTTAATGGGGTGATCATGTAGATAATTTACAAAAGGAGATTGGAATCTTCACCACATAAATTGTAGCTGTGTTCACTTTGAATGCCCAATCGTGTACAGAGGAAATAAATAAATTGGGATTTTGCATTTCACATGATTTTCACATAACTGAAGTGGTTCACTGACTGAAGATTCTCAACTTCTATAGGCTAGGCTCACATTGTCTCTCCTTACCACCCCCTCCATAGCTGCCCTCTGAATGCCATTTTTTACATTGTATTTGACATTTTTTACTATTTTACAGGGATTTTACATTGAACTACTGCACTGCATCCATGAGCCAAATGTTTTGCTTATGGTTGCGGTGAGGCCCCATGGAAAGTTATGGTGAGGGGCACCACTTGATAGACTGGTTTTACCTAGTTAAAAATGCCATACATTATGTGAGCTCACCGAAGAAGGTTGGGGGACCGTAAAACTGCAGTTGAACTGCCTGTGTGAATGAGGCCTTAATAAATCAGCCACAGTTTTTAATACCTACAATCTGCAGACTGTACCCCCAACTCTTCCTTATATCTTGGCCTAGTGACAAACATTACCACACTGCTTGGCCCTGCGTGGAGCTCTCCATTCTGTCTGCCTATTTAAATACCTTCCTCTTGCCCCCAGTGCAAGAAATACTGTATATACAACTAATTGATAACATCACATTACTGAGTAATCTCCCACTCTTCACTGTCATCTGAAATCACAGCATGAAGACAGTAGACTGATGTATCCATTTTGGTTGGTGGACACTTAGTTATATGGCTCATTTTAAAAAATTTTAATACTGCAGTATGTACTGTAAGTTGAAAGTTTTTTTTAAATTAACTCTGCATCTGATTTCACATCCTGTGTTGCCCTATCCATTCATTCAAATCGTGAAATCTTTATCTTATTTTCTACTAGTTAGGTTTAGGTTTTGTGATCTCTGGTAGTACAGCTGTATATGATGATATAGGGTCTTGTTTCTATGAACAAAACAAAACTGAATTTAACTTGTAATAAAACAAAAATATTAAAGAAAAAATAAATTTCAGTGAACAAAAAGTATTGTGCTGCTCTCTTTTGTAGTAATGCACCCAAACAAACTAAGGCAATATACCTTGCATTGGGAAATAATTCTGTGAGTCCATTTTTTGGTCCCTTTCTGCATGCAAAATGAATGGACAGTCCTAATGCAGTGCACTTAATGCATGACATGCACATTAATACAATGCATAATAAATAATACGTTTGAATGGGTTCTAAAATCATGAGTAGCCTTAGTCCCATGTCAGACATGCAATCCTATGGCTGCCTGCAACTGACCAGCAACAGGATCACTATTAGAATATTTGCTCACTCCTATAGCATTGCTGGTTCAGCTAACGAGTGAGTGACACCATAGAAGCAGGCAGGCCTGGGACAAAAAATATGTCCGGGTACTTTGGACTGAGCAGCCCAAAGTCTGGAGACCGTTTCCACGGAGCCCAGTGGCGGAATGCCAGGACCTGGTCGCAAGAGCGACCTTTGTGACCCTGGTAGTTCCGCCACTAGTGTCAGTAGGTTTTTATTTTTTATTAATTTTTAATTTTATTATTCTTTTACTTTTTTTGTAAGAGAAAAGGAAGGAAGGAGGGAAAGAGAGAAAGGAAGGCAAGAAAGAAAGAAAGAAAGAGAGAATGAAAAAGAGAAAGGAAGGAGGGAGGGAAAAAAGAAGGAAGGAGGGAAACAGGAGACAGAGAGAGTGAGAGAAAGAAAGAAAGAGAGACATATAGAAGGAGGGAAAGAAAGAAAGGAAGGAGAGAAACAGAGAGAGAAAGAAAGAGAGACATATAGAAAGAAAATAGGAATGAGGGAAGGAAGAAGGAAGGAGGGAAAGAAAGAAGGAAGGAAGGAGGGAAACAGGAGACAGAGAGAGAAAGAAAGAAAGAAAGACATATAGAAGGAGGGAAAGAATGAAAGAACGGAGAGAAACAGGAGACAGAGAGTGAGAGAGAAAGGAAGAAAGAGAGATGTTTAGAAAGAAAGAAGGAAGGAGGGAAAGAAAGAGAAAGAAAGAAAGAAAGAGAAAGGAAGGAGGGAAACAGGAGACAGAGAGTGAGAGAGAGAAAGAAAGAAAGAGAGAGACATATAGAAGGAGGGAAAGAAAGAAAGGAAGATGAGAAACAGGAGACAGAGAGAGAAAGAAAGAGAGACATATAGAAAGAAAGTAAGAATGAGGGAAAGAAGAAGGAAGGAGGGAAAGAAAGAAGGAAGGAGGGAAAGAAGGAAAGGTAGGAAAGATGGAGGGAAAGAAGGAAGGAAGGAAGGAGGGAAACAGGAGACAGAGAGAGAGAAAAAAAAAGAAAAAGAGATGCATAGAAGGAGGGAAAGACAGAAAGGAAGGAGAGAAACAGGAGATAGAGAGGGAGAAAGAAAGATATATAGAAAGAATGAAGGAAGGAGGGAAAGAAGGAGGGAAAGAAAGAAAGAAGGAAAGAGACAGAGAGAGAGAAAGAAAGAAAAGAGACGTATAGAAGGAGGGAAAGAAAGAAAGAAAGAAAGAGAAAAAGAAAGAAAGAAAGTAGTATAAAAAAAATGAATGAAATAGAAAAAAAAATGAGAGAGAGAGAGAAAAAGAAAGGAGAGAAACAGGAGACAGAGAGAGAAAGAAAGGACAGAAACAGGAGACAGAGAGAGAGAGGGAGAGAAAGAGAAAGGAGAGAAACAGGAGATAGACAGAGAGAGAGAGAAAGGAGAGAAACAGGAGACAGAGAGAGCGAGAGACAAATAGAGAGAAGTATAAAAAAAAAGAAAGAGAGAAAGGAGAGAAACAGGAGACAGAGAGAGAAAGAAAGAGAAAAGGAAATAGAGAAAGGAGAGAAGCAGGAGACAGGGAGAGAAGGGGGAGAGAAGACACAAGGCTGGCTGGGAGTGTGGGCGGGGCAGACACAGGAGGAGAGGGTGGGAGGAGGAGGGCCAGCTTTCTCCTCTCCCATCTGTGTGGGGGGCGGGGACTGTCAGCACTGGGCACAGAATATGCTGACAGATCACCTGCAGTGCTGGAGGAGATGAGGGAGGGGCGACCGCATGCAGGAGATGGATAGGAGAGGCGGTCGGGCAGCACATAGTAGTCAAACCAAGAAATGCATGGTCCTCTATGTGTTGCCCAGCCACCTCTCCTATCCAGGCGGCCCCGGCCCATCAGGCAAATGCCCTCTGTGCCCTATGGCACTCTTCTCACCTAAAATTCCTGTTGCTGTTAGGTGAAACACATGCCCTGTTCAAGGGGTCCTGGTAGATTCCAAAACTTGCGCTATGGTGCAGTTTTGATACTTTAAAAAAACTAAGTTTGGCAGGACTTAAGGTGTATAAATAAATAAATATATGTGAACAAATGTCCCAAAAAATTTCATATATTAAGTCCAATAAAGCAGATGAAAAAATTCACCGAAAAATAGGAAAAAAACTTGACAATCCACCACCAAATATACTATATTAACTCACCAGAGCTAAATGCTGATAACATTATAAATCAGCTTAAAGCGCTTTTTGCTCTGGGAGCGATGATCAGAAGCTGATGTAACAGTACTTGGCTTTAAACTCGATCTCCAGGGAGCAATACTCTGCAGAAACCAATACTTGGCTAAAGACTCGATATCCAGGGAGCAATACTCTGCAATCGGATGTGTCACTAGGAAAATCCACTTACAACAGACGGTGTCCTAGCCGACACCAGCATCAACAGCATGTCAGATGCAAGCGGGGTTTGACTGATGTGACGTCACTACGTTTCCCAGTGGTCTACGGTGCATGTGCTAAGTGGCTGGGTTCGTCTATATTGTATGTGACATGCTGTTGATGCTGGTGTCGGCTAGGACACTGTCTGTTGTAAGTGTGATGTGTGCATATTAAACAAATCAATTTTAAAAGGTACTGCACTATGAGCTTTTGTTCTTTTCCTGAGTGTCTGGCCTAATACCCTATGGATATGGTGGTGTCTATAAGAAGTGTATTTTCCTAGTCACACATCCGATTGCAGAGTATAGCTCCCTGGATATCGAGTCTTTAGCCAAGTATTGGTTTCTGCAGAGTATTGCTCCCTGGAGATCGAGTTTAAAGCCAAGTACTGTTACATCAGCTTCTGATCATCGCTCCCACAGCAAAAAGCACTTTAAGCTGATTTATAATGTTATCAGCATTTAGCTCTGGTGAGTTAATATAGTATATTTGGGGGTGGATTGTCACTTTTTTTTCCTTTTTTTCGGTGAAGTTTTTCATCTGCTTTATTGGACTTAACATATAAAAATTTTTTGGGACATTTGTTCACATATATTTATTTATACATTATTTTTATTACTAGCGCAAATTGTTTGTTTTTTTGTTTGTACACCTTATGATTATAGGGCGGATTTTGCAGCTGGTAGAATAGACAATTTGTCTATTAAGATTAAGATCTTTTCTGCGGCGCCATTTATATTTATTTATTAGGACTTAAGGTGTGTTGCTGGCAGGTCACAATAGGATTGCTATTGTAAAATTGGCTTTAGAAAGTAGAATTGTCAAAGTACACTTGCTGTGACAAATATATGAGACTGCCACTGCCAACCTCCTGAAAATTTCTAGCTGCCTGTTTGTATCTGGGTTCAGTAATGCTGAGTCACAGACCCAAACATGCATATAAGCAATGAAAGTCATAGATAGTGTCAGATTTAGAATTCCTTACTATACAGTTTTCTATGGCTATCCTCTGCAGAGTTCACCAACAGCTTGGTGTCAACTAATCAGACTGTAGTGAAGAACAAAAACAGAGCGCACAAACCTTGCGCATTACCTCAGTAAACAGTCAGTAAGTGTATTGATTTAGGAGAGATACTCACAAGAGTAGTAATAAAACAGGCATATAAAATCCAAAAGCACATTCTACGATAAGGAGACACATGTGAATCCCATCTGAAGGGGAAATTCTCAGAATGACGCTGTCGCGTTTCTTCATCAGAGCAATACAAAGCAGCATGCTTACATAGTAAAACACACACAGCACACACAGTAAAACAGCATATAGTTCACAGTTAACCCTTTGATCGCCCCAGATGTCTACCCCTTCCTGCCCAGTGTCATTAGTACAGTGTCAGTGCTTTTTATTAGCACTAATCACTGTATTAGTGTCACTGGGGATGTCAGTGGCAGTTAGTTCCTCCACAGTGTCAAAATGCCCGCCGTAGTCCCGCAGTCCTGCTAGAAGTCATTGATTGCCGCCATTACTAGTATTAATTATTTTTTTTTTAGCAAAGACATGTAGCAGAATACATTTTGGCCTAAATTTATGAGGAAATTTGATTTTTAAATTTTTTTTACTGGATATGTTTTATAGAAAAGAGTAACAAAATTTAGTTTTTTTTCCCCCAAAATTGTCGATCTAATTTTTGTTTATAGAACAAAAAATAAAAAATGCAGAGGCAATCAAATAATACTGAAAGAAAGTTCCATTTGTGGGAAATAAAGGACATTTCATTTGGGTGCAGCATTGCATGACCGCACAATTGTCAGTTAAATAACGCAGCGCCATATATAGAGGGGTAAATCCTCTGGAGGGCAAGTGGTTAATAGAACACTATGGCTGAGTGCAGCTAACCCACAAGAAAGCTGCAGGTGCATTGTGCTGCACCTGTGAACAACCATAAAAGCAGTCTAATAGTTGTTAAGCCTTTTATAGGTGCTGATATGCCATTGGAAAAGCTATTATGCCTAGTGTATATGTTGTTTAATACACTGACCTTCTTTTGCTCCTGCAGCTGCTGTTGGCATCATTCTCCAGGCTGCTAGAAAAAATAACAGATGGAGTGCACTTGGTATCACTCTTGGGCAGGGGCGGACTGACCATTTGGAAACTCAGGTACTGCCCGAGGGCCCGGGGTCAGTAGGGGGCCCCATGAGATGCCCCTGGTACCTTTTTCATAGGCTTTTTTGAGTTTGGGCAAGGACACAGGGGCCCCATGATCCCCTATTGCCCGGGGGCCCCATGAGTTGTCAGTCCGCCCCTGCTCTTGGGATAAGAGCTGGCGCTACAAAAGAAGCATCAGCTTATAGGCTCCTGCTCCCTCCACAGCCACCTGCATCCTCTGCTGCCAGCTCCAGCTCGCTACATTTTGATGCTCTGGAACGGTGGGTCGGCAAGCCCAAATCGTGATCGCGGGTCACATCAGAGGGTTCTAGGGGCCATATGTGGCCTGTAGGCCACAGGTTGAGCACCTTTGGAGAGGTATAACATGTGAAACTGAGACATTGCCGAAATGGAAAAAACACCCTGGGACACAAAGGTATTTAGGTGTAAAAAGGCCTATGTCTTAAATAGTTAAAGTGTTATTAAACCCACAACAGTGAAATCAGTCTGTATATGCAGAAAAGCATGCTTGTTATACTCACTTTGGAACCTAAGGGGTTAATCCTCCGCATTGTGTAAAACCGCAGTTTGATCCTGACTTCTCTGATCCTCCCCTTCTTCCAGTGTCCCCCTCTTATCTCTGATAAGACATATCATCTTGAGTCACTCTGCACATGCTCAGTTTGGTGTGTATTGCTAGCAAGATTTTTTTTTTCTTGGGAGAGTGCATGTGATCAGCACAGGGCCAATCAGCACTGTCCAGACAGAGGTCAGGGGTTCTGCTTCCTCCTAGAGCTGAATGAGAACGCCTCCTACAAGCATTAACCAGTGCTCTGCTAGACACTGATAGAAGTCATAAGACTGCTTTAACTGTTGATGAGAAGGTATTTAGCAGTTTATAATTACTAAAATAATTGCATTTCCATGTTCTGTGTACTGTGGGAGACCAGATATAGTGAATGCCGGGTCCTGGGTTTAGTAACATTTTAAGGCTCCATCTGTTACCCAGAATTGCTCTTTAAAGACAAGAGCCATTCACAAGACAGTTTGCACACTAATCTCAAAAAGCATCACATTTTAAGAAACACAAGCAACAAGTCTCAAAAGAGAAGTCACATCTCCAGTGGTGTAGTATGCAATGTTTCATCATATTTTATTATACTCGCAATAATAAAATGTATGAAAGCATATCATAACACTTGATCTTCTCTGCTGCAGCCTGAGTGGTTTCAGGTCATTAAAATATACTACCCCTCATAAAATCTATGCCCCCATAATCATAACATCTTTATTTCTGATGATATTATATACATAAATCTGAAACATTTAAATAAGGCACGCATGGCTACAGAAAGTGTACATCATCATGACATATTAACAATTATAAATAAAATGAACACAAAACGCCATCCACTATGTCAACTGCAGATCATGCTACAAAATTACATCATTAAATTACCACTGCAAAGTGGTAGTTTATATTGAACTCAAAGGTGCCCCTAAAGCTTGTTGTAAATTGACCCATATAAAATATTGACTCTTTCTATCAAGGAGATCATGGATATTATTAAAATATGGAACATTTTAAAGCAATCTGAACAATTAAAGCCTAACTTTGGTTAATATTTAATTACATTCATGAGAAGTGTCCCTTGTGCTACTGGCTGCTGTCTTAGTTGAAATCTTCCCTCCTTTTCCCTCCTTTACCTCCATACCCCACAGCAGCATTCTGTCAGTGCTGTGGAGGTTAATACAGCCCAGGGACGGACTGACCATTTGGAAACTCGGGCACTGCCCGAGAGCCCGGGGTCAGTAGGGGGCCCCATGAGATGCCCCTGGTACCTTTTCCTTAGGCTTTTTTGAGTTTGGGCAAGGACACAGGGGCCTCATGATCCCCTATTGCCCGGGGGCCCCATGAGTTGTCAGTCCACCCCTGATACAGCCATCTATGCCTTGTGCTGATAGCTGTTGTCTTTGTTGGAATCTTCTGTCCTCTGCCCTGATCTTCATACCCCCACAGTAGTAATCTTCAGATGCTGTGGGTTTAATACAGCCACTACACCTGTCATAAGCACTTGTCAAGAGTGCCAACAATGCCCACCCTTTCAGCTCCATCCCTATTTCATAGAAGCAATACTAAAGCTTCCAGCAATGAAAAGTGATCTTAGAATGAAGGACTGGCAGATAAATAAAACGCCAGTCTCCTCCATTCATAGAGCACTTTTCATTGATGGAAGCTATAGTACAGTTTCTATGACTGGATGAGGGGGTGGGCATAGTCCGCACTCTTGACGAGTGCTTATGACAGGTGTGGTGGCTGTGTCAACCCCCACAACACCAGAAGATTGTATATAGAAAAACCTTCAGCACAATAAATGCCTCCTAATAGATGTGCAGCTAGCATGTGATGTGTTCCCACATATAACAAGAAAAAAGTGAAAAATGCAGCGCAACAATTAATAAATACAATGGTGCTCTTGTGTCAACTGCAACCTCCTAGATGCGTACTGATCAATAGTAACAGTAAATTATTTATTTCAGGTACGTATATAGCACCATCAATTTTTATGCAGTTCTTTTTCATATACAGTGGGGATCGAAAGTTTGGGCACCCCAGCTAAAAATTTGTATTAATGTGCATAAAGAAGCCAAGGAAAGATGGAAAAATCTCCAAAAGGCATCAAATTACAGATTAGACATTCTTATAATATGTCAACAAAAGTTAGATTTTATTTCCATCATTTACACTTTCAAAATAATAGAAAACAAAAAAATGGCGTCTGCAAAAGTTTGGGCACCCTGCAGAGTTAATATCTTGTACTGCCCCCTTTGGCAAGTATCACAGCTTATAAACGCTTTTTGTAGCCAGCCAAGAGTCTTTCAGTTCTTGTTTGAGGTATCTTTGCCCATTCTTCCTTACAAAAGTCTTCCAGTTCTTTGAGATTTCTGGGCTGTCCTGTCACGCACTGCTCTTTTAAGGTCTATCCATAGATTTTCAATTATGTTGAGGAGATTGTGAAGGCCATGGCAAAACCTTCAGTTTACGCCTCTTGATGTAATCTCCCGTGGATTTCGAGGTGTGTTTAGGATCATTATCCATTTGTAGAAGCCATCCTCTCTTTAACTTCAGCTTTTTCACAGATGGCATCAAGTTACCATCCAAAATTTGCTGAAATTTTATTGAATCCATTTTTCCTTCTACTCGTGAGATGTTCCCTGTGCCACTGGCTGCAACACAACCCCAAAGCATGATTGATCCAACCCCATGATTAACAGTTGGACAGAGGTTCTTTTCATTAAATTCTGTGCCCCTTCTTCGCCAAACGTACCTTTGCTCATTCCGGCCAAAAAGTTCAATTTTAACCTCATCGGTCCACAGAACTTGTTTCCAAAATGCATCAGGCTTGTCTATATGTTCATTTGCAAAGGTCAAACGATGATTTTTGTGGTGAGGACGTAGAAGAGGTTTTCTTCTGATGACTCTTCCATGAAGACCATATTTGTACAAGTATCTCTTTATAGTGGAATAGTGTACCACAACTCCAGTGTCTGCCAGATCTTTCTGGAGGGATCGTGCAGTCAGACGTGGGTTTTGAATTGTTTTTCTCACAATCCTGCGAGCTGTTCTGTCTGATATTTTTCTTGGTCTTCCAGATCTTGCTTTAACTTCCACTGTTCCTGATGACTGCCATTTCTTAATTACATTCCGAACAGAGGATATTGACATCTGAAAACGCTTTGCTATCTTCTTATAGCCTTCTCCAGCTTTGTGAGCGTCAACTATTTTCAGTTTCAGTTTTCTAGACAACTGCTTAGAAGAACTCATGGTGCTGATTGTTGGGGCAAGGTCAGATGAGTCTGGGCATTTAAAACCTTTGAGATTGACATCACCTGGTCTTCCCAGACGATGATTGAGAACAATCCATGACACTGGCAGGTCTCAGCTTGGCAAAGGGGGCAGTGCATGCTATAAATTCTGCAGGGTGCCCAAACTTTTGCAGGCGCCATTGTTTTGTTTTCTGTTATTTTGAAAGTGTAAATGATGGAAATAAAATCTAACTTTTGTTGACATATTATAAGAATGTCTAATCTGTAATTTGATGCCTTTTGGAGATTTTTCCATCTTTCCTTGGCTTCTTTATGCACATTAATACAAATTTTTAGCTGGGGTGCCCAAACTTTCGATCCCCACTGTATGTTGTACATGCACATCAGTCCCTAACCCTCAAGGAGTGTACAATCTAAGATCCCTAACTTACATTCATACACTAGGGCTGATTTAGACAGGATCCAATTAACCTACCAGCATGACTTTGGGAGGAAGCCAGAGTACCCGGAGGAAACCCATGCAGGCACAGGGAGAACATGCAAACTCCAGGCAGGAGGTGCCGTGGCTGGGATTAGAACCAATGACCCTAGTACTGCCAGGCGGAAGTGCTAACCATTTAGCCATTGTGTTGCCATGCTTGTGAATACTTATTAATCAATATATGCTACTGATCATATATTTAAATGGACACATGTAGTCATCATGAAGTCACATGATGTGACGTAATGCATAGAGTACGCTGATGTCGTCAAGCAGTAAACCAGAAGTCTACGGGCCACCATTTTGAAAGAGGGATTACAGCATATATTCAACTTGGAGCACTGTATAGTGAGTTTTTAACCCTGTGGTGTCCCAGGAGGACACATTTTAATATGAGTGGATATATATTATTTTTACATGAATGCGAAGTGGATTGGATCTACATAAAAGTGCTGGCAAAGAGTGGGAATACTTTTTTGCCATTATACCTATCTGGGTTAAAAGGGAAAAAGATCAGTTTGACCTGTCATTATGGGTCAATCTTTGAGGTGAGCTTATAAGTGTATTGGAGGTGGAAGAGCACTAAGGGGTGATACAGGAGCACCGTACACTTGTATACAATAGTGTGACAACACTGATCTACACAAAGTTACTGCAGATTTAAAGGGACAGTTCACTGCAATTGATATTATATTAAGT
The DNA here is from genome assembly GCF_062004578.1 of Staurois parvus. Taxonomy (NCBI): domain Eukaryota; kingdom Metazoa; phylum Chordata; class Amphibia; order Anura; family Ranidae; genus Staurois; species Staurois parvus. The sequence goes on along the minus strand of NW_028319228.1, from coordinate 10,484,053 downwards.
TGCATGATTTATGTTGTATTTATATAACAAAGCATGGATGGATGATACTGATTTTATGTGGGTCTACATGTGTCCATTGAAATATATGGTCAGTAGCATATATTGATTATTAAGTATCCACAAGCACGGAGGAGTATTAGTTACTGTCACTATTGAGCAATACACATCTAGGAGGTTGCAGTTGACACAATAGCACCATTGCATTTATTTAATTGTTGCGCTGCATGTTTCACTATTTATTAACACCAGAAGATTACCACTGTGGGCATATGAAGGGACGGCAGAAGACAAAGAATTTCAACAAAGACAACAGCCATCAGCACAAGGGGCACTCCTCATGGAATGTAAGTAACATCCCTTGTGCTAATTTTTAAAAAGAAAGTGTTAACTAAACTTAGGCTTTAATAAATTGAATTTGGAAATATTGACCTTAGGCAATTCACTTTATTACATGAAAAAAGTTAAATGACCATTTCTACACTTTGCTTTTATACACTATTGACTGCTGGCACTTACCCAAATCTGGTCATTACTGTGGCTAGACAAATATGTGGCAGATGGGCCTGTTTTCCGTTGTCCAGGCATATTTTGAAATGTGTCCATCACTATTGATAGAGAAATATGTGAGAGAATTTTTTTTTTGTCTGCTAAAAACTAAAGTATAAAATGTCCTGATCCACAGGTGTATGTGCAGCAATACACTTATATTGACAAAGTGGAAAAGATCACTTCCTAAGCTGCCTTAAAAAGTATAAGTACAGTATGCAAATTATTTGAGCAAATATAAAAACAAAGCAAAAAAAATGTAAATTAAAAAAGGGGGCTCAGAATTGTGAGAAGCAATGGTTTCAAAAAGCTTCAGCTCGCTTTCAAATATACAATAAAAAATATATAGACACTGCACTACACATCCTTGTTCTTTAAAATGTAATTACCTGGTATAGTCAGACCTATAAAGTGATAAGGTAAAAGCATTACTCTTCCCAACCAACAATTCTACAATCAGAAGTCTATATTACCAGTTCCCTTGACACTGGCATCTATTAAAGACAACCATTTTACCTCTCTATACAAATAACTACTCCCAAGGAAGAGGACATAAAAAGATGTCCAAAGCCTTGAATATGCCAATCAATACTGTTAAATCACCTATTAAGAAGTGGAAAGTTCGGGGATCTCTTGATACCAAGCCAAGGTCAGGTAGACCAAGAAAGATTGCAGCCATAACTGACAGAAGAATTGTCCAGGATTCAAAGAAAAACCCACAGGCAACCTCAAAAGAAATACAGGCTGCTCTGGAAAAAGATGGTGTGGTTGTTTTTAAGGAGCACAATACGGTGATACTTGAACAAAAATGAGCTGTTTGGTCGAGGTGCCAGAAAGAAGCTTTTACTGCACCAATGCCACAAAAAAGCCCAGTTACAATATGCCTGACAACACCTTGACATGCCTAACCTGGCCTTTTTGTGTCATTGATGCAGTAAAGGCTTCTTTTTGGCACCTCGACCATGCAGCTCATTTTTGTTCAAGTGTCATTATATTGTGCTCCTTCAAAACAACCACACTGTCTTTTTCCAGAGCAGCCTGTATTTTTATTGTGGTTACCTCTGGGTTTCCCTTTGTATCCCAGACAACTCTTCTGGCAGTTGTGGCTGCAATCTTTCTTGGTCTACCTGTACTTGGCTTGGTATCAAGAGGTCCCTGAGTTTTCTACTTCTTAGTGGAAGTTATGACTGGCATATTCAAGGCTTTGGACATCTTTTTATGTCCTTTTCCATCTTTATAAAGTTCCATTACCTTGTTACGCAGGACTTTTGATAGTTCTTTTCTGATCCCCATGGCTCAGTATCTAGCCTAGTCAGTGCTTCCACGTAAGAGTTAACAAGCTCATTGACTATTTATACACTGACACTAATTGCAATTTAAAAAGCCACAGATGTGGGACATTAACCTCTAATTGGCATTTTAACCCTTGTGTGTCACCTTGTGTGTCTGTACCAAGGCCAAGCATTCCAGGGTATGTAAACTTTTGATCATGGCCATTTGGGTGATTTCTGTTATCATTATGATTTAAAAAGGAGCCAAACAACTATTTGATAATAAATAGCTTCATATAATCATCATAATTCAATAAAAGAGCGTTTTTTGGCATGATCAGTCATATTTTCAATATCAATGCCAAAATTTCACAATTTCTGCCAGGGTATGCAAACTTTTGAGCACAACTGTATATCCTTATGCTGGCCATAGACTAAATCCTTATGTCGGCCATAGACTATATAATTATGCTGGCAGGGCCATACTTGCCTTATTGGTTAGTGGTTTTTGAGCATTACATCAGCTCTCAACCACAGTAATCTGTCACCTAGGATTTGATTTGTTTCCCAGTTTCGAGAGATGAAAACCACTGCATTATCTGTTGCAAGGCATTTTCATTCAATTTCCAATAGTACAGCTGGCTTTGGCTCTCAGCCATGTTCTAAAAGGCTGAGCCATCTGCCAGTCAGGCATCTGGGTGGATTTGGGCCTTAAAGTCAGGATCCCTGCAGAGCCTGGAGCAGCCCTGTGATTTCAGCTGACAGTGAGTGTAGTCTGTTGTCGGCTGATTCTACATCACAGGAGTGCAGAACTAAGTGTTACTGTTCTGTCCTCGCTACATGTTTTCCTGTGTGTAACTCGACATGCAGCTAAACCCTCCTATTCTGCAGTAAGCCAGGCTGAATATAATCTTGAAGCTTTATTAACAAAACAGGATGGTGAAACTAATAAGAAAACAGATAAAAAGTACCTATAATCCATGTATGAAACATACAGAAAACACAATAAATAATTAGGCTGCAAATCCATGCTCACCAGCTGCTTTAGGGGATGCAAGTTTTAGTCCACAACATGTGCTATAATGGCCTATTCCTTCTCTCTCATTTTCTAAAATGGATTCTGAGCTCCCAAGATGCACCTCTTTCCTTTCTCTCAGAATTTTGGGAATTTTTATTAACTCTTCACGCTTATCTTAATAGTCACTAGTTTCTGTAAAACCGTAAATTTATTACTGGCTTCATCTAGTGGTCAAATTTGATATTGCAGGCAGGACAAGCATGATATATTCCCATGCTGGAGGCAGAACAACTCCTGTGACCCAAAAGAGAAGTGTGGCCAAAATAGCTTTGGCCATAGTTCCCCTTTATTCTAGCAGGTATGAAATATGATTTATCAGTGACCCTCTTTATTCATTATTATTATTTATTATTTCAGGTACTTATATACTTATATAATAATAATAATTTATGTTTTGGGGGCCTTTCTTTAACCGCTTCCCAACTGCTCTATAGCAGAAGTACTGCTACAGGTTGGCAGGGCTGCGCAAAATCATTTATATATACGTGACTTTGTATTTCCAGGTAGAGGGTGTACGCACACGTGTGCCGCCCTACCCGCGCTGCTATTGGTGGCTACAGCTGTCGATCGCCGGGTCTTAGATGGAGATTCCCCACTGGCGCCCGGCGATCGCCGAGGAGCAGTGACAGAGGAGAAGTCTGTATGTAATCAATACAGTTCTCCCCTGTAAGCACCAGCATGCTGCTTTGTATTGCTCTGCTTTGCAGAGCAATACAAAGCAGCGTGCTTACACAGTAAAGCACACACATACAAAATAGTAAAACAGCACACAGCTAACCCTTTGATTGCCCCAGATGTTAACTCCTTCCTGCCCAGTGTTATTAGTACAGTGCCAGTGCTTTTTATTAACACTGATCACTGTATTAGTGTCATTGGGGATATCAGTGGAAGTTAGTCAGTTTCCCCCCGTGTCAGAATGCCCTCCACAGTCTCGCAATGTCACTGATCACCGCTATTACTAGTATACAAAAAAATTTCAGTATATATACCGCCATTTGTACACGCTATAACTTTTACATAAACCAATTCATTTACACGTATTGGGATTTTTTTTAGCACAGACATGTAGCAGAATACATTCAGGCCTAAATTTATGACGAAATTTGATTTTAGAAATTCTTGTTCTGGATATGTTTATAGCAAAAAGTAAAAAATATTGTTTTTTTTTTCAAAATTGTCGTTTTTTTTCTGCTTATAGCGCATGAAATAAAAAACGCACAGGCAATCAAATACCATAGAAAGGACATAAATTTAATTTGGGTGCTGCTTTGCATGACTGCACAATGATCAGTTAAAGTAACGCAGCTCCTTATAGCAAAAAATAGCCTGGTCAGGAAGGGGGGTAAATCCTCTTGAGGGCAAGTGGTTAATTCATGAATTTATTATACAGTATAATGTTATGTACCTTTGTGACCATGGTGTGGATCATCCATATACTAATTTGCTTGTGGATTACTATCTTTAATCACATTCATGTAATGAGGGTAGGATTACTTTCTCGCTGATCATGGTAACCTCCCTTCTTTCAGAAATCACTTCTAGACCTTCTTGTTTTAAGTAAACACTTTGGCAAGAACCTGCATATGCCTATCCACCATTTGTCATTATGAATATATTTACATGTATTGATATACAAGCATTTTTGTTCATTGTATTTACATGCTGTTGATAAAAGTAATGAATTTTTAGATGCAAAATGAGGAAAAAAAGGATGATCTTCAGGATAGCATGATTCCCCATAACAGGGAGAGAGATTTGGCAATCTAGTCTGAATAAACTATGCCGCTAAAACACAGTTACAACTGAAATGAAACTTTTGCAGTTATCACCATTGTAAACTTGTCCAAACTTCCCACACAATGGTCTTTGCATCCAAGCATTTTAATGTGTCCATTCAAATTATAAGAAAGGAGACAAGACAGGAAGACTGTCATGAAATACACAACTTACTCCCAAATTAACATTTTCACAGCAGCTTTCTTGCTGGGTGATTGAAAGCTGATGAAAGAATTCTTTGAACCAATATCTAGCAATCAATATTTGATTTCGAACATATTCTTGACAGTTGAAAAAGCTTGCAAGGAAAACTTGTTTATTTTTCAAAACTGCTGGTGTAAATGTCAAGTGGATTTCTCCGACATTTTGAGTGCCATTTTTGCAGTGTGTTATTTGCTATGACAATACTAGATGTAGCATTAAAAATGAGTCAAATTACATCAAGCATATGATGTATGTTGGCTGACTGCAATGAAGAACCTTAAAATGAACAGCAAGAAATGATGCATAAATTACAGAAACTGGTCAACAAATGTCTTTTTTAAACTGAGAAGAATGAATATGTTTTGACGCCTATTGGGCAAACAAAACACCTTGGCGTTTTAATGATCTGAAATGAAATAAATCAGCAGTTTCCCTCCAGATGCAGGGTATGCAGTAATGAGACAGGCAACATTGAGACATGATTAGTCTGGTGTAGATAAATGTTACATGGGTCTAACTATTATTGTGGACTTGAATAAAAAAATATTCAATACATATTAGACCTTGAAGATGGGTGCATTTCCAAGGTTACAGTTTGTACAAAGCTGCAATAATAAACACATCCTAACTCTTTACATAGAGAATTCATTAAATCAGGTCTATTTCAAGAGCAAAAGCAGGCAGGGATTTGATCATTAGACCTTTGTGACAAATATTTGTATCTTAAAGTAGATCATTAAAATTTTATATAAACTATAAAATGTTAATGCAGTTTCAAAAGTTAGCAGTCTTTTTAAATCTTCAGCTTTCATTTAAAGGGTAAGGAAACCTACCCTAAATGTTTCCTTAACCTTTTGCCCTAACCTCCTTAAGAAGGTTTAGCCATCTTCTTCTACCTCCCAAACCACTATAGATCGATGCCCTCAACGTTAAAAATTCCTCTGCTTGCTTATTGATCTGATGTCTGCATGTGCTCACTTCAGCCGCATAGACTTCTAGATATTAGATCAATAGCGGAAGAAGAGTATTAAAGCAGAACAAAACCCTCCTATCCCTTTCAGCCAAAGAAGCTACCATCTTAGCTTCTGTTTGATTTGCAACTGCCATTTGATGGTTTGACAGTTTGGTTGAGAACACAAGCAAATGTGACAGTTAGCATTCTTGCCATGCCAGGGATGTAACTGTGTTTTTAAACCATTAAAATGGAACTTCAGTCAGAAAATTAAGTAGTGCTACATGAGCTCAGGCTGGTCTGTTTTGCAGGTATATCTATGTAAAACATTAAAAATACGTGTTTATACTTTTTAAAATCCAGTAATACACTGTCTTACCCTGCTTTGCACATGCTTAGTTGCTCTCCATTTTTAGGCATTTTTAGGCACTGCTGGATTTGTAGAGGCCTATCTGCTAACAGCTCTAAAGTGGAATTAAACCCTCCTATTATTTACAGACAAGGAAGCTGCTTCTGTTTGATCTGCAATCTGCCATGGTGTTTCACATGTGATCAGTTATCACACCAGTCATTTGATGGTTTGACAGATTGGTTAAGGACGCAAGTAAATGTGACAATTAGCAATCCTGACATTCCAGGAATGTAACTCTTTTTTTAAACCATTAAATTGATGGCTTTAGTTCAGTTTTATAAATTACTGCTGTTCATGCACTCTGGGCTTCAGCAAAGTTGCAGCCTCCAGCAAGAAGAATCAGGAACAATGCTGGAGGCGATTTACAACACACACTAATTTTGGTTAAAATGGAATGTATGTTCCTTGCTAAAGAACATTATCTTTTATCAATGTTTTATGGGTAAAGTTCTGCTTTAAATCGATGGGTTTAGTTCAGCTTTAAACAACTCCTGGGGCTTGGAGGGAGATCTAGGGAAATATAATGATTTCAGGAGTAAGGGAACTTTGTGGGAGTTTCTTTACTCCAAAAAGAAGACCTGGTGACCTCCCTATGAACATGAAAATAATATAATTGTAAAGTCTCAATTTTCTATACTGACTTTGCTTTAACCAGGATAGTATGTATGCATGGTCAACATAGGTTGTGGCCTAAGGCAGCAAGACTACTAGGGGCATTATGCAGCCAACCCCCCCCCCCCATCATATGGCTGACCAGATTTCCTTTTTATGTTAAAAAAATTCGGACTGAGATCCCGCCTGTTAGAAATATTAATGTTCCTGGACAGTTTGTATGTTTTGTTGGTAGAGAATGTAGTGTATCATTTTAGCTTATCTCCTCTGGGTCTCTTCACCTAGAAGCAAGCTGCTAACAGAATATAGGTGCAGTTTGCCTTGTTCTTTTTGATCATGGGTTCTAAGTGTACAAAGGAAGAGTGGAAAAACTGTACCATTCTGCATTTTCCTCCCTAATCAACATGTGCTTTGTGTGACTATGACATCTCATTAGTAAGTTACTAAAGGTATGTGGTTGACTGGGATAACAGGGGGCCTTGACAGAACAGTTGGCTTAGGGTTAAAAAACAAGCACAGCTGGGGCTGTTTAACCATTAGCAGCCCGGGCCAATGGCCATTTGGCAGCCGGCAAAATTCTTCAGCGTTCTGAGGGAAACACCATATGGCGTCCTTTCGGGCATGCACAGTTTGCGCGCCTGCAGAGCCGTGCAGCGGCGCGATCTATCACCGGCCGCGTACCTCGGACACAGCCGAGGACAGATCTGAGTACCGGCCCCGTTGCCGGTACCATGTGCTCTTGCAGTCATTTTGCTCTTGCAGTCATTTTTACAGGACAACCACGTCTAGGGAGAGTAGCAACAGTGCTAAACTTTCTCCATTTGTAGACAGTCTGTCTTACCGTGGACACATGAACATCAAGGCTTTTAGAGATACTTCTGTAACCCTTTCCAGCTTCATGCAAGTCAACAATTCTTGATCGTAGGTCTTCTGAGAGCTCTTTTCTGCGAGGCATGGTTCACATCAGTACTTCTTGAAACCAGTAAACCCAAAACAGGTGTGTGTTTTTTAAGGGCAGGACAGCTGTCAGCAACACATCCAATATCATCACACTGATTGGAGTCAAGGTTGGCTCACTCCTGGCTCCAATTAGCTCTGGGAGAAGTCATTAAGCTAGGGCCTCACAAACTTTTTCCTCCCTGCACTGTGAATGTTTACATGTTATGTGCAATTAAACCATGGCAACATCTAATGTTTGTGTAGTATTATGTTCAGCAGACTGTGTTCTTCTATTGTTGTGACTTAGATGATGTTCAGAGCACATTTTATGCCCAATTCATGCAAACCTCCACGTAATCCCAAGGGGTTCACATACTTTTTCTTGCAACTGTATTAGTTATTACTGTTCCCAGCTCTCTTTGTTGACTACACAATACCACCTCGTTATGTTATAGACAAGAGAAGTGGGTGTTCTGTAGTCCTGTCTAAAGGGGACAGTACCACTACTACACTTTAGCGCATGAGAGCTGTCACCCTAGTACAGAAAGTGTGCTACTGGCAGAACCATCAGGTCAAAATCAAGGAGGAAAAGCTTGAAAAAATAAAATTAGTACAGCCAATAGCTCTAAGGGCTGATAAGCTGCAATATATTACATTTTTGTTGTTGCTATATTAGCTGTATTTTTAGAACCCAATTCTAAATATACTTCTAAACATGGAATTATTTATCAAAAACACGAGAACAAGGTGTTTTGCTGGGGGAAAAGCTGGCAAGATATCCTCTCCATGTTGATGGCCTGGTATGTTGGGGGGGGCACTTGTCAACTTTTCTGTGCAAATATGAGCAGAAAAGAAATTCTTAAAGACCATTTTCTCTTCTGAACTAATGTTCTTTTGCTATGGGCTGTAGTTAAATGCTGCATTATGGCCACTAGATGGAGCTGAAAAGCTTAGGAAATACATACATCTATGTAACAAGAGATACTATGCAATAATTCTATAGATCACTGGGGTTAATTAGCAATTACATTTAACTACACGTGTACCTTGATTTACGAATGCCTTGGTAACGTAATTTTCAGTTTACGAATGAAAATTCATTGAAAATAATGCCTCGGTTTACAAATTTTTTTAAATTTTTTTTTCCATACAAAGTGTATGCTGGTGCCAATTTGTAAATGCAATTTCCGGCTTTTTTTTCCTTCACTATAGCTCACAGCTGTCATCTTCCCTGGAGCTGAAGGATACTTTGTTTCTTTTATCTCGGGAAACAAACTAAAAGGAAACATTGTTTCTTTTAACTTGGGTAAATAAGCTAAAAGGAAACTTTCTTTCTTTTAGCGGGGGGGGGTGACAGCTGATTGTGTGAGGTATAGTGAAGAAAAAAAAAAAACCGGTAACTACATTTAAAAACCGGCACTGACATATTGTGACAGCAACTTTTTAAAAACTTTTTCTGACCTCCAGAATGGATTAATTGATTGTCAATGCATTCCTACAGCAAACCGCGTTTTTTGCAAATTTTTTGCAATACAAAACATCCCAGAGAACGCATTAAATTCGTAAACGAGGTACACCTGTAATGTTAGATTACATTTATTAGCTAATTCCTGCTAGTGTTCTCTAGAATATTTACACAGTTTCTCTTTTTTTACAAAGACAAAGACATGTATTTCCTATGCTCCTCAGCTCCAACTAGTGGCCATAAGGTGGCATTTTACTACTGCCCATAGCAAAAGAACATTGGTACAGAAGAGAAAGTGGCCTAAAGAACATAAGGTTTTGCCTAATTCACACAGAGCGAATGTACAGCTGGATGAATGGCTATGCAATTTTTTATAGTAGTTGTTTGCTATGTGTTGCTGCATTTTTTAAACCCTACATTTTCTCCTTGCACTGAATAGGCCTGCTGTTGATGAATGTATTTATGGTACATAGAGCCTGATAATTATTCAGTTCAATTTTGTACGTATTGTCCTATACTCACACATTCATTATATAAAGCAAACGTTTTATCTCATGGCCATTTTAAAGAGGAGATTTGCAAAAAGGAATATTTTATTTATTCTCCTGACAAGTAATTTAACAAATAGGAGACTACAGAGAAATTAAGATAACAGCTTAGACAGTATAATCTACTAATGGTTGATAAGGCCTAAGGAAAATACATTTGGCAGTACAGTACTGTCATCCCAGGTCATTTTGCAGACGTGGCTTTACTTGTAATAAAGACAGTCGATACTGAAGTTGGAACTACTTAATAGAGATGTGCAGCCAAAGCTTCAATGTTTAAACCTCTCATCTTTGCTAAGCCCTAGAGTAAAAGTAAAATGGACATGGTGCCCACTGCCTGGCCCTAAATACATCAGAACACCAATAAAAGGACACATTTTTACTTATAGCAAGCTACAAGATGGTATTTCAGTTCACAGCTGGATAGGGGCCAGATAAGCAAGGGTGGTGCAGGACTCTGTGTGTGTGTGTGGCTAAACAATTAAAGCTGAATTCCAGTTATAGATATTTTTACATACATTTGTCCAGCTTGGACCAATGTAGGTATGCATGTTCCATACCAGGCTGACACTTGTGGAAGCTCCCTGCACATGTCCCTGAATATTATACATAGGGAGCAGGGTACAGAGCACAAGCAGTCTGTTTTAAGAAGCACAACTGCTAAAACTGCAAAAAAGCTGTCATGTAAAGTGGTTGTAAACCTCAGACATGAAATATCAGCAAAACATATTCCTCGATAGTGTGTATTTGTCTCAGTTCAGAGCACCAAGTGTTGTTTCTGTCTGCTGCCCCCTGTCTCTGCATGTGTCTGGCAAGTTTTACTGACACCAAGAGAAAAAAGGTGACAGGGGAGAGAGCTCCAGCACACCGCCTGTGATTCACAGCCTCAGCTCTGTTCCTATGACCTGCATGAAGGGGGGTGTACCAGGGGCGGACTTACCATCTGGGTGCTCGGGCACTACCTGAGGGCCCAGGGTCAGTAGAGGGCCCCATGAGATGCCCCTAGTACCTTTCATAGGCTTTTTTGGGTGTGATTTTGAGTTTGGGTGAGGACACAGGGGCCCCATGATCCCCTATTGCCCAGGGGCCCCATGAGTTGTCAGTCCGCCCCTGGGGTGTACCCGTTTCCTCTCCTGAATGAGCTCTGTGGAGTGTAATTTCAGCTCTCCGCCCCCTACTTTCTGTACTCTCAGACAAGCTTTATAAATTCTGTACTTTGAATGGCTAGGGAGAAGAGAGGGCTGCAGATAAACAGGTACAACATATGTAGGTGGATTTGTTTTATCTCTGTGCATCACTTCACTGGGTATAAGTAAAGGTTCACAAATACTTTAAGGGGGTAGTAAACCACAGAAAAAAAAAATCCCCTGCATGTCATAATGTGCTAGTATGCAGTGCATGCTAGCACATTATGTAGGACTTATCTTAAAGTGTTATTAAACCCACAACAGTAAAATCAGTCTGTAAATGCAGTAAAGCATGCTTGTTATACTCACTGTGGGGTTAATCCTCTGCATTGTTTAAAAATGCTGTTTGATCCTGACTTCTCTGATCCTCCCTTTCTTCCAGTGTCTCGAATGCAAATGTACAATCCAAACGCACATGTTCCTGCGTTAAAAATGGCTGTTTGTATAAGTGGGTGCTGCAGCGACTGTCATCTGGAACTGAACAGAATAAGCAAGGGAGAATGTCACCAGCACACCGAGGATCACCAATATGGGTCCAAAAGTTTTAATGAACGATCACATAGTTACTCCCTTGCTTCTTCCAGTGTCTCTCTCTTATCTCCTGATAAGACACTCTGCTCAGTTTAGTGTGTATTGCTAGAGAGTTTTTTTCTTTCTTGGGAGAGCACACGTGATCAGCACAAGGCCAAACAGCACTGTCCAGACAGAGGTCAGGGGTCCTGCTTTCTCCTAGAGCAGAATGAAAACTCCTCCTACAAGCTTTAACCAGTGTTCTGCTGAACACTGATAGATGTCACAAGACTGCTCTAACTGCTGATGAGAAAAGGTATTTAGCAGTTTATATTTGCTAAAATAATTGCATTTCCATGCTCTGTGTACTGTAGGAGATCAGATAGAGTGAGTGAAGGGTCATGGGTCTAGTAGCACTTTAAAGCTAAGCCCTCCAGTGGTGCTCTGTCACAGCTGCAGAGGCTTCCATCTTCACTCGGTCTTCCTTCTGGGTTTGCAAGCTCTGACTGTCTGACGGGCTGGATCACGATGATGTCATTCCGAAACATGCACGCTAGCATCCCGGGCTACGGCATAGTATTCTGAGGGAATGGCATGGGTATGCCATTCCTTCAGAGCACATGCGCCAGCTCTAAAAAACAGACAATATCTCTTAATTGGTGCATGTTTAGGAGATATTCATTTTACCTACAGGTAAGCTTTGTTAAAAGCATACCTGTAGGTAAAAGTTAAAAAAATTAGTTTACTACCACTTTAAGTCAATATTTCCTGATTTATGGTCTACACACTGGGTTCTAGGTAACATAAGTAGCTCTAAGGTTCATTTATTTATTTATTTATCGAGTTTATATAGCGCCAAAGGGTTTGCTCAGCGCTGTACAATAGAGGGGGGGACAATACATGAAACAGAACAGTAACATCAAACAGTACACAAGGGGTAAGAGGGCCCTACTCTTTCGAGCATACAATCTAGGAGGGAGGGGGTAGAGGCACAGGAGGAAACGGCTGTGGGGGATGGAGTGGTAGGAGGAGGGAAGGGCAGCGGCTGTTAGGTGAGGGTGGTGTAGGCTTCCCTGAAGAGGTGGGTTTTCAGGGAGCGCCTGAAGGTGAGGAGGGAAGGTGACAGTCTGATGGATTGGGGTAGTGAGTTCCAGAGGATGGGGGAGGACCTGGAGAAGTCTTGCAGTCATGCGTGGGAGGAGGAGACCAGGGAGCAAGATAGAAGGAGGTCCTGTGAAGAGCGAAGGGTACGGGTAGGGTGGTACCTGGGAATCAGGTCGGAGAGGTAGTTAGGGGCAGTGTTGTGAATGGCCTTATAGGTCAGGGTGAGCAATTTGAAAGGTTCATTAGTGTGACTTGGAGAATGTCAGCTTCTATCAAAACCTTCTCACCATTTTTTTTGTCAGCTAAAATGCACATCCTGATGTTAATGTATATGTATTCCCAAAGAGAAGAAAAAAATATATGAATGAAATAATGAAGTTTGAAAAGGGTTAATGGCTATAAACCCTGATAGCCAGAGTATAAAAATGTACGTATCTGTAGCTTTTTCTTAGAGCAATATAAAAAACCAAATTCATGAAGCTAGGTATTATTTGTTTTAGAAATCATTTCTAAAAACAATGGTTGTTATGGTCATTTTTATAGCTTAATTAACTGCTTGGAAATACTGCTACAGGGGGGCACGAATATATACGTGATTTTGTATCTCTGTGTAGGGGGTGCCCACGTGCCGCGTGAGTGCCCTACCCACACCACCATTGGCTGCCTCAGCTGTCAATCACCGGGTCCTGGACGGTTATCCCCCGCCGACACCTGGTGATTGCCGAGTATCACTGACGGGGGGAGAGGTTTGTATGTAAACAATACAGATCTCCCCCGTCAGCTCCTGCACACTGCATTGTATTGCTCTGTATAGCAGAGCAATACAAAGCAAAGTGCTGATACAGTGAAACACACACACAGCACAGTAAAACAGCACACAGCACAAAGTTATCCCTTTGATCGCCCCACATGTTGACCTCTTCCTGCCCAATGTCTGTAATACAGTGCCAGTGCTTTTTATTAGCACTGATCACTGAATAGTGTCACTGGGGATGTCAGTGACAGTTAGTCAGTTCCCTCCCAGTGTCAGAATGCCCGCCGCAGTCCCGCTATAAGCTGCTGATTGCTGCCATTACTAGTATAAAAAAAATAAATAAAAATTCCAGTATATATACTGCCATTTGTAGACCCTATAACTTTCACATAAACCAATTCATTTACATGTATTGGGATTTTTTTTTAGCAAAGACATGTAGCAGAATACATTTTGGCCTAAATTTATGAAGAAATTAGATTTTTTACGTTTTGTTACTGGACATGTTTAATAGCAAAAAGTCAAAAATTATGTGTTTTTCTCAAAATTGTTGGACTTTTTTGTTTATAGCACAAAAAATAAAAAATGCAGAGGTGATCAAATACCACCAAAAGAAAGCTCCATTTGTGGGAAAAAAAGGACATCAATTTCATTTGGGTGCGGTGTTGCATGACCACGCAATTTTCAGTTAAAGTAACACAGCGCCCTATTGCAAAAAATGTCCTGGTCAGGGGGGGGGGGGGGGGTAAATCCTCAGGAAGTGGTTACTTGAGCCTTATGTTACCACAATATTCTCTTTGGATGAATGTAATTAACAACAAGAATTGACCAGAATATTGCACTTTGAGGCACACCATTTCATAATCCACTTTAATTTTATATTATTACTTCCTTTATTAAATTATTTCAGTTTCTGTATCTTCTATATGATGGATTTTTTAAAATTTATATTCCTTTTTTTTTTTTCTTTTTTGTAACAATTCAAGTTTATTGTGCAAGAACACATTAAAAAAAAGAACAGGAAATTGAAGCACAATCCATACAAAATATTCCAATCTTAATATAATATTCTAATAGTCTATACTTTTGAAACTCTTAGTATATATAAGAGTAGATTTTATATTTATTTTATATATATGAAGAACAAAAAGAACAAGGAGTGAAGAAAAAACATGATAAAGAATAGGGTTTCCCTTCACGTTTAAAACATTTGTTAATCAGAAACCTAAAAATGAAACATTCCCTCCTCAACCTTTATCTCTTGGTACCATGAAAAGCCCAAATAAGCGCTTTGCAGTTTAGCAGACACTAGATGGCACTCGTATGCTGCAAATCTGTAACTTCTTGTAGCTTGGCGAAGACTTCATGAGCTTGGTTCCTCCAGGCTAAGCAAACTCAATCCTTGAGAAGCATTTCTAAAAACTTTAAAGATTTTATCCTGGGAAACTAAAAAGGAAATACAAATTTATATTTTAGCAGTGCCAATACTTTGCTGAGTACATTCTGATATTACTTAAATATTAATGAATTTAATGTTCTTTTATAGTTGCGTGCACAATGAAGAAACTTTCAGCAGATTCGACGTATTTGTAACCAAAACAAAATCAGGCAGAGCGGTTACAAATATATTTTAGGCAGTACTTAAGAACTGCTACATTTTTAATATACAGATGTAAAAGAGAAATACATTTTTTCATTATACATATTACAAATACAAACAGTATTGCTATGAAAACATCAGATACTATACATCAAATGGGCAGCATCAAATGATAACTCAAAGTATAACTGCACTTTCACTAAACCTTATGCATTTGTACTTCTCCCTGCAGCCTATGAAAATTTTCATTATGATGGGTTATCTTTCCTGGCTTGATGTTTGTTTCCATCTTTACTGTACAGAAGCTGTTACTTTGTTACTGAACACCAATCGAAGGTGCGGTTTAAAGACAGGAGATCTACAACACGTTCAGCTGAATAAGTGATCTTTCTCCCAGGAGCAGACTTTTTAGAGCATATTAGGAGGTACTCAAAGCAAGGAGGATGCTGGCAGTGATGCTGGAAATATAAAGGTAACCCATCATATTACTATATCTCTAGAGGCTGTTGGGACACACACACATATATATATATATATATATATATATATATATATATATATATATATATATAACTATTTATTACAGAATGTTTAGCTATACTTTGGGCTCTGGCTCCCTAGAGGCTCCCCTCTGTTGCATCCTATGCTTTTTTTGTAGCATACTTATATTGTTCAGAATTTATCTGGCCATTCTTGAGATTTACATACAAACTGGGAAAATTAGATAGGTTGATTTGCTGGGAAGGTATATACACATTTTCAGCTGCTAATATACTGACATCTGGGTCACTGAGAACCAAAAAAAAATAAAGTTTGACCTTCTGGCATAGCTGTCTTGTGGCATTCATGGTATTGTGCTGCCATTCAATGTATGCAAAACAGGAATGTTTTCTTCATGGAAAGTGATGCAGGACCCAAGTAGGAAAGGGGCTATGCCCGTGTTGGATGCGCTGCTAACTTTTATAGTTTTAATAGTTTTTATACCATATAAGGCCTCTGCAGACATCTGTAAAAGGAAACTTCACTTCAACATTGGACTAACCGGAAGATGCATTACAAAAGACCAAAATCAAGAACCCATTTCTTTTTAAACACTTCATGCCCAAAGTCCTGATCAATAAGGAAATCATGGACCAGCTATAACAGAATCTAAGTGACATTTCATGTACTCTTATTTCATGCTTTTACTATTGCCAATGTTCATTTACTAGGAAAAGATAGTTACAGTATATTGTGCATGTGTGTATGTATGTACAGTATGTGTGTAACATTGTTTGTCCTGTATTGTTTTCCTATAGCTGTAAGTAGTTTGTATATTCAGCATTCTTGTTTGTTACAAGCATATTAATATATTACTGAGTTTTGATTTATTGCTTTACTACAACATGGATGTTGATAGTAAGGTGAAAGTAAACCAGCATCTCTTAGCTGGTCATACCAATTTCAATCTCATTATACAAGTACTTTTAGATGTACCACTAACAGTCTACATCCTAATTGTGCATATGTCGAATGCATTGTTTATGCTGGCTCTTGTGCTACATAGCCAGGGGCGTATTTCCTACAAGGCTAACAAGGCACTTGCCTAGGGCGGCATTTTTCAGGGGGGCAGCAACTCCCCCTCAGAAGAAGGGATGAAATAAGGGACACACGCACCATAGGAACCAGGTGGGATCCAAAAGAGGCTGCAGGTTGCTTGATGGTGTATGTAGAGCCTGACTCTCATTCCCGGGATGTCCAGAACTGTGAAGATGAGTGTCTTTCTCTCTATCGCCGGGGGGGGGGGGGGGGGGTAGTGGAAATCTCTCCCAGGTGGGGGGCACAGGGGTGTTGTTGGTCAATGTCAGGCTCTCTCCCCGGGAGGGGGAAAGGGAGGGGGGTGTTGGTCAGTGTCCATGGGGGCAGATGATATTTGTGTTGCCTAGGGCAGCACAAAACCTAAATACACCACTGTACATAGCTGGTGGCAAATCTAAAGGAGTTGGTATAGAGATTGTGCAATCAGATAATCAGATTGGTCAACTTCAAAGCAATTGTCTCTAACCTGTACTTTGCTTGTACAGATGGCAATGAGACAAATAAGGGAAAATCTCCCCAATGAAATCACAGAGACAAATAAAAACCCAACAGAAATGTTAAATCTTCCAAAACAAGTAAACAAAAAATATAGCTCACAATTGCCACAAAGGATATAAATCCACTTACTTTTACAAACCCAGTTATTACCTTGTAAAAGTGGTAATTACATTACTGTGATGCTCATAGAACTGTGCTGCACAGAGATGTGGGAGCAAACCAGCAGTGACTGGTATTTATTACGGAAACTTCCTGCACAAATGCAGGTTTCACATTAAATTACTGCACAAATTTAAAAGAAATTAAAAAAGCACATCAAGATTCAAGTAAGCATACATATGTCTCTTGTATTTAGACACTATTTGCTTATCTTGGAGTTCAGCTTTAAACTCTTGTTTACCCTGTCCTCTTTGTGATCGATCAGATCACTCTTGCTTTTTTCTCATTTTAGCTTTGGCACATAGTTCCTGTTACCCCTAATAGTGATCTCTGGTACTAATGTTGGCCATGAGTCTGTCTTCTCCTGGCACCATCAATACCCAACTAGGTTTGACTCCTGGTTTTTAATGCAAAACTTTTGTGTGTTACCCTCTAACTTACTTCAGTTATTTTTATTACAGGTACTTTACATATGTATTGTACATTCACATCAGTCCCTAACCATCAAGGGGCATACAATCTAAGGTCCCTAACTCACATTCATACATACACATAGTAGGGGCAATTTAGATAGGAGCTGATTAACCTACCATGTCTTTAGAGTGTGGGAGGAAACTAGAGTACCCAGAGGAAACCCACGCAGGCACAGGGAGAACATGCAAACTACAGGGAGATGGTGCTGTGGTTGGGATTTGAACCAATGACCCTAGTACTGCCAGGCAGAAGTGCTAACTATTTAGCCATTGTGCTGCCCTAGTTAGGACACTGTGCTGCCCTACAGTTCATTTTGGTTTGACCAATCTCTAGCTCCTTTACAACTCCAGTTGGGCTATAACCCTTTGAGGACCAAGGGACGTATTTGTCCCATGTTTTTAATTGCCTGTATCATCTGATTAAGAACTTTAAACTCTTTTTTTTTTTTTTGGTTTGAGTCAAAATATTAGTTCTTATCAACAAACAACAAATGGATCTGCTTTTTGCCAATTATTTCATGAAATGGCTTAGTTACAGAAACTGAAGTGTACGAACTTTAAAAGAAAAAAAAATTATTATTTTGGCGTTCCGTAATCTTATGGTCCTCAAAGGGATAACAACCAAGCACACACTCTGTAATCTGCTCCTTCAAAAAAACATATCTACTTGACTATTTCAGTCTTTAATATTTTTCATTTACCTTATACAATCATGCACGTTTGAAAGAGTGGAGTTAGAACTTCTGATCTGAATACTTGTTTCAGTTCAGTGACATATAATACCTTAACTGCTTCCCGACTGTCATACATATACTGTGTATACATCCTCTTTGAGAAAGTGATACCAGGATCATAGCTGGCAATGGGCTTTACTATAGGAGTGATCCGAGTGACTCTACAGAAGCCCAATCATTTCTACAGGGCGTGGAAGGGGACCACCCTCCCATTGCCAGATGCCTCCATTCCTGGGCACTCCGCAACAATTGGGAAGCCAAGGACTGCTGTGACCTGTCAGGTCTGGTGAATGCAGAGGGAAGGCAGGTACATCTGTACCAATAAAACTGAAAGGGATGAGGATTTAGTTACTTCTAGTTTTGGTCTGTTATTTACAATACATTACTAATAATGATGTACAAGCAAGCGCTAATAGATATATAAATCGTTAAATAAAGCAGCTAGCAAAAGGAAAAAAACTCTAAATCCTTAAAAATACTGTATAAAAATTGCAGCGCTAAAATAATATTCCCAAGTATCAATAATTAGTGACAAAGTGCAACAGCGCTATCATGGAGCACAATAAAGTGTGATTAGTGCGCCGTCCTATATGAACGAAAAAAAGTGACATAAACGCACAAAATAAACATACAGAGTCCACATAAATTCTTCCTTAAATGTGTGCTTATTTCATCCAATGTGTGCCGATGATTCGTAGCTCCTCCACATAGTCAATAAAAAATGGTGCTCGTGACTCCTTGTGGTAAAGACAAAAGAAGTGTGCTTGCACTCACCAGACACACAACCAGTTTGTGCATGTAAGGATACTCCTGTAAGGCATCTGGAAACCGATGGGGATATGTTACTTATCAGGTACTCGCTACACCCTTGACCGGACCTCAGACCTTTCCGTAGGACCCTCACAGTGAACGGGACAAACCCTCGGTATGGATTCCACAGCAATTTAATGATGCTAAATCTCCACCTTAAGTAGCTCCAAAGATATATCAAAGAAATATCACAATAAAAAGGTTATAGTGCATGCATATAATAATCATCTCTTATTCATGCTGGGGGATCATCTTTAAAATATTCACAAAGATCCAAGAAAATTTAAAAATCCCAAAAAATGGCTGCCAGCCCAGCACATGGACCTGGCAGCGTGTGACGTCAGAGCGGCGAACACGTCCCTTGACGCGTTTCGTCCCTTTTGACAACGTGCTAGTGCACGAAATGCGTCAAGGGATGTGTTCGCCGCTCTGACGTCACACGCTGCCAGGTCCAAAAGGAAGGCAGACTGTGGCAGGTGAGCCCATGCAGGTCACGTTAGAGTTAGTCTAAAGGGAAGGCAGACTGTGGCAGGTGAGCCCATGCAGGTCACTGTAGAGTTTAGTCTAAAGGGAAGGCAGACTGTGGCAGGTGAGCCCATGCAGGTCACAGTAGAGTTTAGCTGAAAGTGAAGGCAGAATGTGGCAGGTGAGCCCATGCAGGTCACTGTAGAATTTAGTCTAAAGGGAAGGCAGACTGTGGCAGGTGAGCCCATGCAGGTCACAGTAGAGTTTAGCTGAAAGTGAAGGCAGACAGTGTCAGGTGAGCCCATGCAGGTCACAGTAGAGTTTAGCTGAAAGTGAAGGCAGACTGTAGCAAGTGAGCCCATGCAGACCACAACTTTCCTATAGTACATTTTAATAATATTTTATTATATTTATTTTTTATTATAACATTCATAATGGTTATTTAAAAATTCCAAGAATTTGAATTTTTGTTTGTGGCTGAAAACACATATATCTGGCTTTATTTTCTTATTAACAAATTTATGAAGATTTATTAATGAATAGACAGCTTATCAACACAATTCTGATATTTGATAAATTACGTTAAGCACTGTTCCATTCTTAAGCTCAGCTGCTGGATACATATGAGGATAAGAAAATACTGGGGCTATTCCAAAATGTTGATGTGATAAGGCGTGAAAGGTCAACAGACACATTTCTACACCTTGAGTTTATGAATGTGAAGCTAAGATATTACAGTTTGCTTGCTTCAATTGTTTTTCTGACAAATTCACATTTCTTATAAATCATGTAAAAAACTGACATAATATTGGTAAAATTGCAAAAATATCCAGCTACTTTCCAGTTCCTCTCCATCAGCTTTCTGGCAGAATCTGCAATTCATAAATCATAATCCCCAGGCACATTTAATTTTTTTTATTTATTTTTTTACTATTTATCCTACAGCAAATTGTAATGGTTTACTGAATGTACCATATTTAATTAAAAAATATCTAAAGTGGAACTAGAAATGGTTATCAGCAAAATACAACTGGATAGTTAGATTCACTAATGCTGATAGCTCCCACTGAAATTCACAGACATAGATATTAGTACTACTGCTGAAATGGTCAGAAATAATGAACCACTAAACAGAAAGTCACAGAGATGTACTTTATATTGTGAAACAAGAAAAACAGTTCAGATATTATTCTTTTTTAATTGGCAAACTGTGACAATTTCAGATAATAATGATCCAAAAATGTGGCATTTTAAATGCTTGAAAAAGTTTTTTATTTATATGATACTATTTCAGTGTGTGAATCATGTGATTCAGCTACTGATTCTCAAAATGGTAAACAGCTTGCTAGAATTTCATAATAAACTCTATTGGAAAGTTTGCAAAACTTAGACAAGACGGTAATGGATAAAAGTGGTCTATTTCTGAGGAGATTGATTTGTAAGGATTTCATTGTACTTAGTCATTTCATGTATAGATTTCCTTGCTTTTTGCTGTTTGATAAATATAACTTTGCATATCATATAGTTGGGGTGGAAAATTAAATTGATTAAAATGATGTCAACACATAACATTTATATGGCGATTGGCATCAATGCAGGTGGGCCATATGTATCAGATTTAAGGGAAGTGTCAATGGGCTTTTGTTTGCTTTAAAACTGCTTCTCTCCCCATACAAGTCTATATAAATACAAAAGCAGCTGAAACAGGTCAAGTGCAGGTCAACTGCATCTGCAACTAATTCTGATTTTTAGAAACATCTAACACTTATATTGAAAGAACCCTAAATTTGCCCATTAAATCCCATCAACATAGACCCTTTGTTTTCACAGTGGATGGTCAAATCCAGTGCTAACTCAGCTGTTCTCAGCTAAAATTTTTTATTCTGGTGTGCCCTTAGAAAGTATTATTTTTACTGATGCTTGGAATAGACTTTCAGCAGAGGTAGTGAGTCTGCCAACAGTAAATAGATTCAAACATGCTTGGAACAAAAATAGATCTATATTTAGACAAAAACCCTAAAATAAAAACCAAAAGAGTGCTATTCGCTGAGAAATCTGTGCTTTAAATTTTCTTTGGGTTCGGCAGTCCCAGATCAGGGCCTGAGTTTTAAAGTTCCAAAGTGTCTTGAGTGGGACAGAACCTTCAATCCTCTGTCCAGGTTTTCCTAGAGCCCTGCAGGTTGTGTGCATGTCCAGGTGCACACACTCATTACAAGCCAGATCTGGTGAGAGCTTAGGGCAGTTGCTGCTATTTGCAGACATTGCCCTAGCAGGACGACTGGGTGTTCCTGCCATAAACAGCATCCCTTGTTAAGGCTATTCCTTGCCCAAGGACTTGGAAAGTCTGGACAGCTGGGAGACAAAGAAAGGGTCTGGGAGTTCAAGAAAAGTGAGGCAGCTAGTGGATCCAGGGGGCTGGAAGGAATTTGGAAATCTCTGGAAGAGTGAGAAACCTTGGTTTGGAGGGCTGAATAACCAAATTTAGAGGCCAGATGTGGGCATGTGCAGTGAGGTGCTGCAGCCAAGGTTGAATGAGCCTGAATAATCCCATATAGAGGCCAGGAGTGAGCCAGTGAGGTGCTGCAACTAAGGCTGAGTGAGCTTGAAGAACCCATGGTCTTGGAGAGCAGCGCTAATAGCAAAGGTACTGCTGAAAAGAGTGCCAGGTGGCTTTATATTTTCCGGTATTGTGTTATTGCTGAAGCTGGAAAATCCCTTGCGTGGGAAACTTTGAACTTTGCTTTTGCCTAAAAAAGTGGATGCTATGCCCTTAAACCAAAGGTTGGACTGACATGTCTCACTAAAAATGCATCTACTACTCTTGAGTCTAATCACCCCCTATCACAATATACACTATATTGCCAAAAGTATTGAGACGCCTGCCTTTGCATGCACATGAACTTTAATGGCATCCCAGTCTTAGTCCATAGTATTCAATATTGAGTTGGCCCGCCCTTTGCAGCTATAACAGCTTCAACTCTTCTGGGAAGGCTGTTCACAAGGTTTAGGAGTGTGTTTATGGGAATGTTGGACCATTCTTCCAGAAGCACATTTGTGAGGTCAGGCACTGATGTCAGATGAGAAGGCCTGGCTCGCAGTCTCTGCTCTAATTCATCCCAAAGGTGTTCTATTGGGTTGAGGTCAGGACACTGTGCAAGCCAGTCAAGTTCCTCTATCCAAAACTCGCTCATCTGTGACTTTATGGACCTTGCTTTGTGCACTGGTGCGCAGTCATCTTGGAACAGGAAGTGGCCATCCCCAAACTGTTCCCACAACGTTGGGAGCATGAAATTGTCCAAAGTGTCTTGGTATGCTGATGTCATAAGAGTTCCCTTCACTGAAACTAAGGGGCCAAGCCCAACCCCTGAAAAACAACCCCACACCATAATCCCCCTCCACCAAACTTTACACTTGGCACAATGCAGTCAGGCAAGGACCGTTCTCCTGACAACTACCAAACCCAGACATGTCCATCGGATTGCCAGACAGAGAAGTGTGATTGGTCACTCCAGAGAACTCGTCTCCACTGCTCTAGAGTCCACTGGTGGCGTGCTTTACAGCACTGCATCCGATGCTTTGCATTGCACTTGGTGATGTAAGGCTTGGTTGCAGCTGCTCGGCCATGGAAACGCATTTCATGAAGCTCTCTACACACTGTTGTTGTGCTAATCTGAAGGTCACCTGAAGTTTGGAGGTCTTTAGCTATTGACTCTGCAGACGGTCGGTGACTTCTGCGCACTGTGCACTTCAGCATGCACTGACCCCGCTCTGTCATTTTATGTGGCCTACCACTTCGTGGCTGAGTTGCTGTTGTTTCCAAGTGCTTCCAATTTGTTATAATATCACAAATAGTTGACCATGGAATATTTAGTAGCAAGGAATTGTCATGGATGGACTTATTGCACAGGTGGCAACCTATAACGGTACTATGCTTGAATTCACTGAGCTCCTGAAAGCGACCCATTCTTTCACAAATGTTTGTAGAAACAGTCTGCATGCCTAGGTGCTTGATTTTTTTACACCTGTAGCCATGGAGGTGATTGGAACACCCGAATCCAATGATTTGGAGAGCTATCCCAGTACTTTTGGAAATATAGTGTATATGTTGTGACAGAGCCAGGTGGCTCAGTATTTCTGTTTGTGTATAATGTGTGGAAGAAACCCCTGCATGGGCAACTGATGTACAGTACATGTGAATTTTCCTTTTATTTGAATAAAAGTGGGCTGCCATGCCCTAAAATACAGTTTTGGACTGGTGCAACTCATTGTAAACGCATCTACAGCTTGAGTTTAATCACCCAAATATATACATATATATATAGATAGATAGATAGATATATATGCAAAAAAAATGGGCAAACTTGATGAAATACTGAACAGCTTCACAGTTTCTCCTCACCTTCCCTGCCCTGATGATGGGATTATTGCCATGCTATTATTTTCCCCTTCATGCCAGAGAGTTCATTAGTGTATGAAATGACAGTGTCAGGACAGTTTGTTTTAAAGGTGGGTGTGAGGGGCAGTGATGCTCTTAGACAACGCAAATAAAATGGTGTTGGCATTTGTTTTATCAAATTCAGATTGTCAAAGCAAAAATAACAAATTAAGAAAAAAAAGGTAAATGTCTTCTAGTAGTTTTATTTTCTGTAGCCAGTTGTACAGGAAGACAAGGGTTCTGATAATAGTCAGAAAGCAAGTTTATGTTTCTACAAATTTCTGACCCTTTTATAGATCATCGGCATTCTTTATTATAAAAAAAATCAAAATAATCTTGTTCAAACCATGTTATTCTGTATATACAGTATGAAGCTAGTCTTATAGTCAATTACTTATCTCAAAGTTCTCTGTGCTTCTGTGAACACTAAAGGGTCTATTTGTAATACAAGCATTGCACTATTTGATTAGCTGTTCCTGACAATGGGTTTTACCTACTAACAGATCTCATTTTGACATGATCTTTACTCAGAGAGTGAATGGAAAAAAAATAAACATTATGCACATCTGCATATTGTTCATTTAAAGACTAAGCAAACAAGAGAGGGGGAAAAAGTAATTAAACGATAAGCCTGCACAGGGTCCTTTTTTTCTTTAATTTGGCTCTAGTCTGGTGGTATTTGGTGGTATATGGGCAGTTTTGTTTGTGAATTTCCTGTTTCAGATGTAGCACTTTAAAAACAATTGGGATTACATGCATAATAATAAAAATTGTATCTTTGTTGAGACTGGAAATATCACCTTGGAAACTCATGATCTTTTCTTACAGGGTCCAGTTGTACACCCCAGTCTGGAGTTCTTTTAGATGATGGCCTGGTTAGTGAGTTAGATTTTCAAGGAAAAGGGCTGCTCTTACAAAGTATTAAACACCCTCCTCCTAAGCAGGGGGACTGGGAGCTGAACCCTAAAGTATTTCAGGCTCTAGTACAATGCTTTGGCAGTCCAGAAATAGACCTATTTGCCAATGGCAGGAACAGGAAGATAAGGATGTTCTTCATGATGTCACGAGAGAAAATGTCAGAAGGCTTGGATGCCTTGACTCAGATCTGGTGGTTCAAGTTGGCATACGCCTTTCCCCTTCTTGCAATAATCCCAAGAGTTCTACAGAAACTCAGCCAGTTGTCGGGCCACCTCCTCCTGATAGCACCATGGTGGCCAAGGAGGGAGTGGTTCGTGACTCTAAAAACCCTATCAATGACTGGGCTAAAGGGAAGGTACTTTTTCGCATTGGCAGTTCACATAAAAGGGACGAGCAACCTCGAGATCAGCGAAACAATCTACAAACCCCGAACATAGCAGCTGAACCTCATTGAGGTCAATGGTAGCTGAATCTTTGTTTTTTCTGGTGTTTTTCAGGCCAATTTGAAAGCTTTATGTGAAAAAAAGTGCACGGGTAGCTGGGCACTGCCAAGGGGGCATGTACAATCTAAAAAAATAGGGTTTGGTAGTGAGATGGTTTTTAATAGGGGAACATGCTCGGAGGATGCCTTAAAACTGCATGTGTAATAGTGCACCTGTAGGATGTTCCCCAAAAAAAGTGACATTTGAAAAAAAAAATCAAATATTAAATGACATTTTCAATACCCAACCTGCTTACGTTTGTAAAGAAAGCACCTAGGGGGATCCTAGGTGATGTTATTGATTAAATACAGTCCTGACCATATTTTGTCAGTGTTGGCAGAAAGGTTCTCTAGGGCTGTTCTTCACTTTCTAACCGTGTGCAGCTACTGTCAATTGTGACAGGAGTCTATCAGAAGAGGAGCGTTGTGGCACGAGCCATGATCATGGTGAGTTGTCAAGATATCGATCATTGTGGTTTACAATGGATCTACATTACTGGACAACGTAATTGACATTGGATTTACATTGTGGGGTTTGTTTGTTTTTTATATAGATGTATACTGTATATGGGGCTTTTCCCTGCTGACCCCACATCCTTTTGTTTGGCCATGGATGTGGACATATGGCCCTTGTCTCCATTAACATGAAGACAAGATCTCTTGCTTGGGGCCCTTCATGGTATGGTACCCTCCCCATGGTACCTAGTATGGTTAAGGAAAGGGGAGGTGGGCATTTTTTGGTTAGCAAGGCTGCATGACAAGATAAAGGTCTGGTATAGATTTGAGTGCGGAGACCCCACTTTTTTTTGCATGGAACCTCCCTCAAATTGTATACCAGACCCCTATCTAGAAAAAGGGTCTGGTATGGAAGTTGAGGAAGACTGCATACCATGTTTTTGTTTCTTTGAAGGTTCCCACAAAATACACACCAGACCCTTATCTAAGCATGTAGCCAGGGTGCCAAGCGGAGGGAGAGCAGTAAGCATGAACTCCCCTGACCCCCTCCCCCCCCAAAAAAAAAAATAGAAGGCCACATGCCCTCTCAAAATCCATATTAGACTATTGTGCAAGATAGGGGCCTGGTATGGCTTTTAAGGGGACCCTTATCCTAGAGAGGGGTCTGGACTGGACTTTAAAGGAGATCCCGTGCCACCCTCCTTTCTGAACCATACCAGGCCATTGGTAGCTTACCTTGCCAGATCCCCCCAACCCACACACACTCCTTTCAGCAAGGCACCTTGATCCCACTGTGATGAGGACAGGGGCCTCTAACCCACATCCCTGGTCTGGTGGATGTGGGGTTTGCGGGGGGAGGGACTTGGAAGCCCCTTTTAGAATATGTGAAGGTGTAATGGGTACATAGTATCCCTTGTTTATACCTTTGCAAAAAAATAATGTCACAATGTGACATTCACTCCATACAGCGGTTGAAACATTGTATCTATTTGTTTCCATAAATGGATCCATTTATGGAAACAAATAGATACAATGTTTCAACCGCTGTATGGAGTGAATGTCCCAGAACTGTCAGAAATAGCCTATTTCTGACAGTTCTGTGACATTCACTCCATACAGCGGTTGAAACCGCTGTATGGAGTGAATGTCACAGAACTGTCAGAAATAGACAGAAACTGTCACAGAACTGTCCTTCTTCTCATCCTTCTCCTTCTTCTCATCCTTCTTCTCATCCTTCTCCTTCTTCTCATCCTTCTCCTTCTTCTCATCCTTCTTCTTCTCATCCTTCTCCTTCTTCTCATCCTTCTTCTCATCCTTCTCCTTCTCCTTCTTCTCATCCTTCTCCTTCTTCTCATCCTTCTCCTTCTTCTCATCCTTCTCCTTCTCCTTCTTCTCATCCTTCTCCTTCTTCTCATCCTTCTCCTTCTCCTTCTTCTCATCCTTCTCCTTCTCCTTCTTCTCATCCTTCTCCTTCTTCTCATCCTTCTCCTTCTTCTCATCCTTCTCCTTCTTCTCATCCTTCTTCTCATCCTTCTCCTTCTTCTCATCCTTCTTCGCATCCTTCTTCTCATCCTTCTCCTTCTTCTCATCCTTCTCCTTCTTCTCATCCTTCTCCTTCTTCTCATCCTTCTCCTTCTTCTCATCCTTCTCCTTCTCCTTCTTCTCATCCTTCTCCTTCTCCATCTTCTCATCCTTCTCCTTCTCCTTCTTCTCATCCTTCTCCTTCTCCTTCTCCTTCTTCTCATCCTTCTCCTTCTTCTCATCCTTCTCCTTCTCCTTCTTCTCATCCTTCTCCTTCTTCTCATCCTTCTCCTTCTCCTTCTTCTCATCCTTCTCCTTCTCCTTCCTCATCTCCAAGGGCATTTAAATTAAAGGTACAGTGTTCTGCACTAATTTAAAGGCTCTCTGAAGCCTAGAAACCCTTTTATAAGTTAACTTCGTAGCGAATTAATTCGCATCGAATCGAATTTCTTCCTGAAATTCGGCGAATCAGCCGAATCGAATTTTTGGATAATTCGCTCATCTCTAGTGGCAAGGTATCTGACACGGGTTTTTAAAGGGACAGATTTTAAACGTCTTTTTAATTCATAGTGAGACTTAAAGTAATGGAGTAAAATCAGTATAACAGCCAGGCAACTAGCATGTTCATAAGGTGAGCCCAGCAATTGCATCTTCCACGTTTCTCTAATGTTAGGTTTTCATTCACTCTGGTAACATTTTGCCCTTGATAATCATTTTTATACTGGACACTCAAAGTATAGGACATGTTTTCTTGAACCCATGAAAACACTGCTTAAAACGTCTGACCAATATGTTACCATGATATTTTGTCAACTTTACAGCAAATCAATATATAATATATTTATATAATTAATATACATTGATCAGCCATAACATTTAGACCACTGACAAATACAATTTATAACATTGATTTTCTTGTTACAGTGGCACCTGAAAGTGGATGGGCTATATTAGGAAGCAAGTGAACATGTGGACCCTGAAGTTGATGTGTTGAAAGCAGAAAAAATGGGCAGGAATAAGTATTTAAATTACTCTGACAAGAGCCAAATTGTAATGGCCAGATGATTAGGTCAGAGCAATTCCAAAACAGTAGCCCTAGTGGGTTGTTTCAGTCTGTTGTGGTCAGGAGTTACCAAAAGTGGCCCAAAGAGGAAAAACTGGTGACAGTGTCATGGGTGGCCAAGGCCCAATGATGCATGTGGGGAGCGAAGGCTAGCCTGTGTAGTCCGATCCAATAGAAGAGCTACTGTAGCTCAAATTGCTGAAAAAGTTAATTTGGTTTCCGGTAAAAAGGTGTCAGTACATATAGTGCGTCACAGTTTATTGAGTATGGAGCTGCATAGCCGCAGACTGGTCAGGGTGTCCATGCTTACCCATGTCTACAGCCAAATACACCTACAATGGGCATATGAGCATTAGAACTGGATCACAGACAATGGAAGAAGGTGACCTGGCCTGATTAATTCAAAAATGATTTGAGGAAGACAACAATGAGTTTAAAGTGTTGACTTAGTCTCCAAATTTTCCAGATCTCAACCCAACCAAGCATCTGTCAGATGTGCTGGATAAACAAG
Organism: Staurois parvus; assembly: GCF_062004578.1. NCBI lineage: Eukaryota > Metazoa > Chordata > Amphibia > Anura > Ranidae > Staurois > Staurois parvus. The sequence goes on along the minus strand of NW_028319228.1, from coordinate 10,454,993 downwards.
TCCAACCCATGGAGGCCCCACCTCGCAACTTACAGGAGTTAGGATCTACTACTGACAGTTTGGTGCCAGACACTGCAGTATACCTTCAGAGATTTATTTGATCCTATGCCTCAGTAGGTTATGGGTGGAGGTTATTGCAGATTGGTGTATATTATACAATATATATATATATATATATAGTTTGTTTTGCTTATCTGGATCTAAACTCTTAGAACGCCTAGTCTACAACTGCCTGAGCTCCTACCTCACTGACAACAACCTTCTTGACCCTTTACAGTCTGGCTTTCGTTCACTACACTCCACTGAAACTGCCCTAATAAAACTCACTAATGATCTACTAACTGCTAAAACCAATGGCTACTACTCCATACTCTTACTACTTGACCTCTGTGCGGCTTTTGATATGGTTGACCATCCCCTCCTCCTCAAAAAACTCCACTCTCTTGGCCTCCGTGACTCTGCTCTCTCCTGGTTCTCCTCCTACCTATCGCAGCGCTCCTTCAGCGTTACTTATAACTCTGGCTCTTCCTCTTCACACCCTCTTTCTGTAGGGGTCCCTCAAGGTTCTGTCCTTGGGCCCCTACTCTTCTCCATCTACACCTCCTCCCTTGGTCACTTGATAAACTCCCATGGCTTTAAGTACCATCTCTATGCTGATGACACACAAATCTATCTTTCTACCCCTCACCTCACCCCTTCAGTCTCCTCTCACATTAATAACCTACTAAGTGACATATCGGCATGGATGTCACTCCACTTCCTCAAACTCAATATTTCCAAAAATCAGCTCTTAGTATTCCCTCCAGCCCATGCCCCTCCCCTGATTTCTCCATCAAGATCAATAACACAATCATCAGTCCCTCCCCCCATGCCAGGGTGCTAGGTGTAACCCTAGACTCCCATCTGTCCTTTCAGCCCCAAATCCAATCGCTGTCCAAATCTTGTAGACTTCACCTCCGCAACATCTCCAAGATACGGCCGTTCTTAACCTCGGAAACTACTAAGCAACTTATTCAACTCCCTCCTCATTAGCCTACCTCATTGCAGGCTTTCCCCTCTTCAGTCTATCATGAATGCTGCTGCCAGACTCATCCACCTTACTAACCGTTCTGTATCTGCCACCCCTCTCTGCCAATCCCTCCACTGGCTTCCCATTGCCTAACGGATAAAATTCAAAACATTAACAATAACATATAAAGCCATTAATAACTCTGCCCCAAATTACATTAGCAATCTTGTCTCCAAATATCACCCAAACCGTACTCTCCGCTCCTCACAAGACCTCCTGCTCTCTAGCTCCCTTGTCTCCTCCCATGCTCATCTCCAGGACTTCTCCAGAGCTTCACCCATCCTCTGGAACTCTCTACCCCAATTTATCAGACTATCGCCTACTCTGCTCACTTTTAGGCGATCTCTGAAAACCTATCTCTTCAGGGAAGCCTATCCTGCCCTCAGCTAATAATGGAATCTTCTACTCTTCCTACCAGTCCATCCCCCACAGTTATTACCTTTTGTACCACTAACCCCTCCCTCCTAGATTGTAAGCTCCAAGGAGCAGGGCCCTCCTATCCCTCTTGTATTGAACTGTATTGTTGCTGTATTGTCTCCCTTTATATTGTAAAGCGCTGAGCAAAGTGTTGGTGCTATATAAATCCTGTATAATAATAATAATCATTGATTATAATTGTAGACATTAGGGATGGCAGTTGCTGACAATACTTTCAATAATTTTAAGCACCAAAACTACAGCAGAATTCCTGTGTATGTCAAGGCTGGATAACAGAGTGATCATACAGCTGAGGATGCTTGGCTGATACTGTGTTGTTCTCAATACACAGAGCAGAATACCACACTTCAATGCCCATCACAGCTGTTGTATGCCCTGTAGGATGCTAGCATGCATTCCTACATGTATATCCAGTGGAAAAATCATCATAGGTGGCTGAGTTTTTTTGCTGACGTCCAGCCATCACGTCCAGCCATTACATAATGTGTAAGGTCAGCTTTAGTTCATCCACACACAAGATTCATAGGTGTGCTAGCTTCTCAGGGGATACATTTGATGAATTGATTTCACATGCTTGCTCTGTGTTAGAATAGGCATTGTTGACTTACAGCAGCTTTCAGGGAATGCAGTCCTTATAAGTGTACAGACAGATGTGGTCAATCTAGACACATCTGTTCCTGAATTAAAGTATGCTTGTGATTGGGTTGTGCTTAAATAAGCTCTGACCCAACCTTGCACATCTACTATGTATCAATCTTAAGATCAGCAATTTATTACATCAACAAAAAAACTTACAAACCCAACCCAACAAAGTTGGAACAGGTTACATAATAATTACAAAATAATTTTATGGAATAAAGTTAGCAACAATAGGGTGGCATAAATACAGAATCAGGAACCAGGAGCGGAATCAGAGCCAGACCAAGGTGGAAAGAACAGCAGGCAGGAGGCAAGGTGGGGTCACAATCAGGAGTCAACAACAAGGGTTCAGGAACAGGGAGAGTCAACAAGCCAGATTAGGATAAAGCATAAACAGGTCACAGGCAGAAGAATCTGACGACCACTCATCACTGAGTCCTATAGTGCTTTAAATAGACAACTGGGTGCCAAAGTCCATTCAACGTGCATGCTCATACTCATGAGCATGCTAATGCTAATATACACATGCTTGTGTGCACGCATGGCCCTAATTCTCTGCGCATGAGCATTTGTTTGAGCACGAGCATGAACTCAGTTTTTCTGACAATATCTTAATAACCAAACTTTACTACAATAGAGAAAATTTAGGTCACAAAATTGGCCATGCTGTCTGGCATCAATGCCTGGATAACAAGGTTAGCTAAACAAAATAACAGGTTAAAAGTTGATGTATATGCATTTCACGTGTGCATTTAGGTGTTTGCCTCAAAGCACGACAAAGTGCATGCATTACTAAGACACAGATAGGTGTGAATAGGCTCCTAGTATGAAAAGGAAAGTTTTAAAATATATGGAAGTTAGAGATGTGTAAAATTTTAAATATCCAGTCTACTGACAATTGGCCTGACTCACTACAGTGATCTTCCAGGTTCCGTGTTATTTAATTTTGTTAATTTCTTCAGAATTGTTCAGTGTAACCCTTTTATGACCAGGGGTCATTGATGTACACATGCTACTAATAAAGAAGAGCAGTATCAGTCAACCTTGACAGCAAAATAGTATTTTTTGTTAGTTCCTCTCTATCGGTGAACATAATTGTACTCAAGGGGAGGTCTCTGGGATGTAGCTTTAACATGAATAAGTAATTCATAAGAAGTGAAGAATAGTTCCTTGCGAACAATTTCTAATTTGATGATATTAAAAATACGTTTTAATTTTATGAATACACAAAACATTACGTGACCAATGTTTTCCAATAAATATAGCATTCAAATGATTAGATATAAAAACAATATGCAACAGTGCACTCAAATACAGAGTGCTTATAAAAACCAGGCACTAAAGCTCTCATGCCCCTTGTCTCTCAACCCACACCCTGACTAATCATTGGCTTAGTTCTAAATATCCAAAATACTCTTCTAAATCCATTGTTCAGCAATGCACTGGTTCCCAAGTCATTTATCTTCTTTAGTGCACAGGAGGAGGGTCCTTTTTTGGGTGGACATTCTTAGTATACAGAAGACTGCAGTGATATCACAAGCAGGTGACTAGTCAAGGGCCAAAAGACTAAAGTGCTTGATCCACTGGTTATCACTCTTGGAAGGTGAGGGTTTGCAGTGACGGACTAAGGTCAGTATGAAGGAGGCTTAAGAAAGTATTTTAATTTTAATAATGGGTGAATGGCTAAGAGGGCAGTGGGATAGGGGTGAAGGGCTTTGTCCAGAGATGGCCTTTAAAGGGTCAGCCCACCCAAAGTAATATTTGTTATAACTATATGTTAAAGTTTAAGTCAGCTCCTGGCTTCGTATATGTATTTTGATTACAGATTTTGTCTTGTCCTCTTAAGCTGTAGTAAACACCACTTGCTTATAATAAAGCTTACCTGTAGGTACATGGAATATCTTTTGTGTACCCCTTAGGAGATATCCACTGTTTGTGCAGCTGCTGATGTCACCATACTAATGCCATCCCCTCAGAGCTCTGCGCCATGGCCGTGACTCCCAATTGCACGTGTGTGAGTGATGTCATCGCAGCTTGGCCATTCAAAGGCCAGTGCCCTTGAATCCGGAAGGAAGACCAGGGTGAAGATGGAAGTCCTGTCAGCGGTGACAGTGTACCACTGGAGAGCTTTGTCTTTATGTAAGTTTTTCATAATGGGCTAGAAAAAAAGAGGGGCAAAAGGTGCACTGGGGGCCTCATGGCATGGAGTAGAATGATGGACTTCAGGGCAGATAAAATCAGCATCCTGAAAAGACCAATTCTCACTGTGTCTGAGAAAATCTGGCGTGCAGACCTACGAAAATAGCACTGACCTCCGGCACATATAATCAAATGTTCCACAATCAGGAAAAACCATAGGCCAAAAAACCTAAAAAAAAAAAGAAAATAACTGAAAACCATAAATAGAAAAATTACAAACTGACTATAAAGAAACTTGCTCCTCACAGGAGCCACTACCTGGGGGGCCAGGTGGCCAGGAGAAAAAACTTGTGCTGAAAAAAGCCCAAAGGAACACTATTTGCAATGGGGCTATATACTGTATCTGCTATATAGTTCGAGCTTCACAAATCTTCCAAAAGAAATTAAAAAAAATTTTTTTTCCTTTTTCATCGGGGTTCAAGGTTGATTAAAGGAGCAATCAGGTCACTGATATGTATCCAACCACTGGGTAGCAGCAGTATCAAAAAAGTAGGTGGTATTATGAGCAGCCACCCTAAGCCTAGCCGGATATAGCTTGGAGTAACTAAGATCCATTTGGCGCAGCCTTTTCTTCACATCAGAATATTTCGCACGTTGGTGCTGAACTTCCACCGAGAAATCAGGAAAGAAGAACATCCTCAGAAATAGACCCCTTCTGTATTGCTTTCTGTAGAATGATGTTACGGTGACCTTTTTTTTAGATGGACTGTCACATGCTCTATTCTAATGATTGCAATACACCAAAGCTTGTCAATCTACTAACAGCATACGTGTTTTCATACTTCTTTCTGAAAGAAAGAAACAGCTGAATAGAGGAGCAGGTAAGTTTCAGGAACACATGAGTCAAATTACACAAAGCAATTAATTTGCTGTACAATGGGAATTAGAATTTTCCGCTTTTGCAGTTTCCAAGCTCTTCTTTGTTCATATTTGCAAGCATGCATTAGGCAAGTATATGTTTTTTTCTTGCATGATACTTTAACAACAAATGTGTTTATTATCAAATATTTGAACTTCTAATTATGTGGATATATTCTTAAGTAGCAAAACCGAATTGTCAGTGTTTAAATGTAGACTATATCACAAATAAATTTTGAATATGATTTTATAGTAGATATAATTGTTTATCTTCTAAGCGGGATAACACAACTTAATTAAATGTGAGATGCTGATATTTCTTTCCTCATTAACACATTTTAATGACAAATTTCTAGGCATAAATATATTAGAATAATTGGGAAAAATGATCTTACATTAAAACTGCATTATACATTGTTGGAATACATTCATTCAGTTCTAAAAACCCTGTTCATCTGCTCCTGTGATGCACAGAGCTGTACGTTCAAAAATATGCAGCTACAACCATGAGAATGTAAGTAAGATGAATTACCAACAAGGGACTTAATAATATAAAAAAACAATAAATCCAGCATGTGATAAAGTTCTGCATTCAAAATACAATTGCTTAATTCACTAGATACAACAACCAAGTTACATTTCCAAATAACAAGTGAAAAATGCCATTGCACAGAGCAGGCAAGTATAAAATGTTTATTTAATATAAAAAAAACTTTACTACCACTTTAAGGGTATAAATCTGATGGACTTCCCATTGTAATATCCTATTGCTGAAATCACCATCCAGGGTTGATGTGAATATGGTTCAATGCAAAAACAAATACCCGATGGTCAAAGTTATGTTACAGATCTACATGCAAGTCAGTGTAGTTGTATACTGGCATTTAATTTTGCTGATGTAGAAAGCCCCACTACCTCCATAGTGTCAGGATGTAAAATGGTGTGATATGTCAGATAAGTCTAGTAGGACAAATGAGTTACCTTCCTTTAGCCAAGGGTAATGGGTGACACCTATAAGCACCCTTTGTCATATATGGGTCACATCTATTCTCCGGTTAATAGTGATTTTGAACTCCTGTAGTCAGATAGACTTAACAAATAAATTTAATTTTAGGAAAGTTGCCAGCATTTTTGCATATTACAGTAACTCTTGTTAAGAGGGACTAGTATTTACCAAGAATTGCCATAATTTTTTTAGGATGACAAGAATGGGAATGTGAGTTTGGTTGTAGTAAATTCACATGCTTATCTTGTTTACTTTCAAAATGTGCCAAGGGGCTCCCATTTTCTCTTACTAATTTATTAAAATTCATAAATGTCAAACCTTGGGCCAACTGCCTTCTTCTTTTTCTTACAAAATATGATCTGGGGTAATTTTTTGAATAAAGTTCTCCTATGCCTATGATATAGAGCTTCCTGCTCCACAATGATTCCAACAGAGGACCAACCCGTTAATTGGACTGTGAGGTCAATGGAGATTACCATAGTTCAATTCCCATAGCATCAGATTTCACTTTTCATTAAAATGATATATTTTGTGAATGTGAACTTGAAATTAGTGTAAGCACAGATGTTCCCATTAAATAAATGAACCAACCTATTATCACAGTATAGGAATTGGGGCACGGGAATGTCCCATGAACCCACAGTCCAGTTATTAGAAAACCTAAATCTAGTCATTTTGAATATGGACAGATAAAACAGAAAGAATATACAAGCCAGAGCCAACCTGATGTTTTGAGGTGGAGGGCCTCACTTTTCTAGAGTCCCACCTTTAAATACCCTCCTGTGTAATATTTTATTGTTATGTTTCTGTGCTTGGTATCTCTAGTCAGAAGACATGCTGTTGCATTCAGCATCTTACATTGTAATCCCCACACAGCCTAATCCCCACCGTGGATCAATAATGTACAAAAATAACATACTGTAGTGCTGTCTAGAGCTCATTGTGTGCAAGATGGGGTAAGGGGAGGTGGGCTGGGGTCTGTATATGGAACTTGGGGAACTGTGCAGGCATAAGGATAGTTTATTTGCCTGGTATGTTTAGATGGAGTGCACGGGTACAGAACATACAGAGTCAGGGGCGGACTGACCATTTGGAAACTTGGGCACTGCTCGAGGGCCCGGCGTCAGTAGGGGGCCCCGTGAGATGCCCCTGGTACCTTTTTCATAGGCTTTTTTGAGTTTGGGCAAGGACACATGGGCCCCATGATCCCCTATGAGTTGTCAGTCTGCCCCTGTACAGAGTGCAAAGTTCATAAGTGTACTACACACAGAGTGCAGAATTCTGGGGTGTACTACACACAGAGTGCACAGTTAAGGGGGGTGCTACATACAGAGTGCAGAGTTCAGAGGTGCACTGCACACAAAGTCTATAGATAGGGGTGAGCTACACACAGAGTGCAAGGTTCATAAATAGATTACACACAGAGTGCAGAATTCAGGGGTGTGCTACTCACAGAGTGCACAGTTAAGGGGTGCACTACATATAGTGTGTAAAGTTAAGGGGTGTGCTACAGTCATGGCCAAAAATATTGGCACCCCTGCATTTTTGTCAGATAATGCACCACTTTGCCCAGAAAATTGTTGCAATTACAAATGTTTTGGCATTCTCATGTTTATTTCTTTTGTTTGTATTGGTATAACACAAAAAAGTGGAGAAACAAAAAGCCAAACCTGACACTTTCCACGCACAACCCCAAAAATGGACTGGACAAATTTATTGGCACCCTCTCAAAATTGTAAAAAATAATCAGATTCCAAGTTTGTGATGCTCCTGTAATTTGTAAAATAAACTCACCTGTATCAATTAACAGGTGCTGACAATATGCCAGTTGAAATGGTGAAACATTTACTCAACCTTTCTGTTTTGTGTCTCTGAGTGCCACATGGAGAAGAAAAAGCAGCAAATACGTGTCTGAAGATTTGAGAACAAAAAATGTTGAAAAGCATGGACAATCTCAAGGTTACAAGTCCATCTCCAGAGATCTTAATGTTCCTGTGTCCACTGTCCGCAACATTGTCAAGAGGTTTACAGCCCATGGCACTGTAGCTAATATCCCTGGATGTGGACAAAAGAGAAAAAAAAGAGATCAACTTCCACAAAAATTCAAGCTGACCTTCAGTCACAGGGTACAACTGTGCCAGCTCGCACTATACATCCGCATCTGAACGAAAAGAGACGTCATGGTTTTTGAGGAGGATCCCACTGAGGACTCAAAAACATAAAAAATCAAGATTGGAATCTGCCAAAAGTTACCCGAGGAAGCCAAAATTCTTTTTGGGAGAATTGGATGGTGATAGAGAAAACAAAATGTGAGCTTTTTGGTAAAGCCCATCATTCTACTGTTTTCATAAAAAGAAATGTGGCCTTTAAAAAAAATAATAGAGTCCATACAGTCAAACATATTGGAGGTTCACTTATGTTTTGGGGTTGCTTTGCTGCTTCAGGCACTGGATGTCTTGATTGTGTGCATGGCATTATGAAATCAGAAGAATACCAAAAAAATCTGGGGTGCAATGTAGGGCCCAACGTCAGAGAGTTGGGTCTCCGTTAGAGGTCATGGGTCTTACAGCAGGACAATGACCCAAAACACACGTCAAAAAGCACCCAGAAAGCGCTGGAGAGTACTGAACTGGTCAGCAATGAGTCCAGATCTCAGTCTCACCTGTGGAGAGATCTCAAGACACCAATCTGAGAGACCTGGAGCAGCTGGCGAAAGAAGAGTGGTCCTAATTCCAGTAGAGAGGTGTAAGAACCTCATTGATACTTACAGGAAGCAATTGATTCAGTTATTTTTTTCCAAAGTGTGTGCTACCAAATATTAAATTGAGAGTGCCAATACAAACAAAAGAAATAAACATGATAATGCCTAAACATTTGTAATTGCAACACTTTTCTGGGCGAAGTGGTGCATTATCTGATAGAAATGTAGGGGTGCCAATATTTTTGGCCATGACTGGATAGTTTTTAAAAGAGAAACCTCTATATGAATGTTGCAGCAAAGTCTAGTTGCAGGGGGCCCTGAGGATGATGTGGCACCTGTCTTTGTGTCAGTGACCTGAAGACAAGATCAGTGAGCACATGGGGATCCTTCAACTGTTGTCTGATAAGTCTGACCCTTCACTGGTAGGAACTGAGAGTCATCCTATCTACTCTGTACTTTAGTCCCTCCCTCTTCTGGCTTGGAGTATGGATAGACATGAGACTTTCTCTCTCTCTCCCTCCACTACCTTTCTCCAGGGCTTCAAAGCCAGGGGTTTCAAACTCAGGGACAGGAAGTTACAAATTCAAACAGTATGAGATCCACACACAAGCATATATTTTTTATCACTTGGGACAGGATGCGTATTTAAGGACATTGTTACTACTAGGATTTCAGCTTTACTGATGGTACTCAGGTGAGATTAAAGGTACATTTATCTGTGCTTTATAGTATCAGGCAGCTTTATATGTGTATTTACACTAATGGACTTTGTTGATTACCAATTAGCATGCAATGTTTCATTATAATTACAGCAAAAATACTTAATACATACAGTATATAAATTCAAAAACAAAAATATAATAAATCATGGCATGCCATGGGGATATGACTGCATGGTAACTACAATAGTTTTCTTTTTTAACAGCTTCCCTTGCAGCCCATGTACATAAACAGCCAGAGGGGAGCAGCGCCGATGTGGTTAAACATTCCCAAATGCCCCCTGTATCCGTGGCTTATGCACGCTCTCTGCGAGCTTGCAGCTGCACAATCTGTGTCCACTGTGTCCGAATACAGATTGCTGCACCAGACCGCTGTGAGCGGCCCTGATACCATGTGATGGATGACTGGCCAATCACCTGCAGAGAAGTAAACAAGATCTCATTTCCTGGCATTGTTTTTTACTACTGTGATCTCTGTGATTGTTCACTGAGAGCACATGGTACAAGGCCATTCACAGCAGCCTTTTACCATGTGACAGCTGTGACCAGTCACAGCTCTCATAGTATTTCTCAATGGCTACAGAAATGACTAAAATAAAAATGTAATCATGTAATGCAATATATAAAATATATATATTTTTTCTATTTAACTCACTGTTACCAGTCAGTGTCCCTAATCACCGCCACCCACCGAAAGTCTCCATAATCACCGTCACACCGATTACAGTATCTCTGATCACCACCACACCAGTTATGGTGTCCGTGATCACCACCACACCAGTTACAGTGTCCATATTCACTGCTACACCAGTTGCAGTGTCCATAATCACCACCACACCAGTTACTGTGATCATCGCTTATGATATGTGTTAGAAATATCTTATTAATTGACAACTTTGTGTAAAAAAAAAAATCAGTTTTTATTTTCTTTCCCGCATTTTCCAAAAGCTTGTGGCAAAAATGTAATTTTCAAAAGACTCACTATGCCTTTCAGAAAATACCTTGCAGTGTTTGCTTTCCAAAATGTGGTCATTTTGTAGGTGTTTCCACTGTCCTGGTGCTCCAGGGCCTCCAAAAATGTGATAGGTAGGCAGGAAATTGGATGTGTAATTTATGCTCCCCTATGCCGCCTGAAGGTGCTCCTTGGATTGTGGCCCCCTCTATGCATCTAGGTTTTAAAAAAGTCTCACACATGTGGTATCCGCATACTCAGGAGGTATAACAGAATGTGTTTTGGGGTGCAATTATAAGTATTCCCATGCTGTGTGTGAGATATGACACATTTGTGAAAAAAATTTTTTTTTATTTATTTCTTAATTCTCTAAAATATTGTGACACCTAGCTTGCCTTTATGTGAAGTACATACTATCTGTTACAATAATAACCTGCTGTACATGCTTATGACTTCTGGTACTACATATGCCCTTTCTATTCTTTGTAATGTGAGCCACCGGCCAATGATTGAGGTGTACTTTTGCAGCACTTTATTTTTGCACCTCTCTGTGCCTATTTTTAATATACGGCATTGCAAAAAAACATTTTTCTATACATAAAGATTACATTAAAAAACATTAATAGCCTTTGATTTTAGACCCTTCAGTTTATTGCAGAAGTAGATCAGCTAGAAACAATTTGTACAAGAATTTATAGCTGTGTGTGTGGATTGCCTATTCTTAAGGGTCAGTAGGCAGAGAAGAAACAGACACTTGTTCTTTCCATCTGTCATATTTTTTTCAGCAATGATTCTCTGTACACCACCAACAGATTCTCTACAACACTCAGATTTTTCACTTCAGTTGTTCTTCTAACAGAAAAAAAAAAACTTTTAGAGTGTGCTTTGAAAATGCAGGTGTCACACATAATACTTTGTAAGTATTCCGACTTCTACTGATATTGTACCGCTAGGCAATTAATACATAAAAAATGTGCGCCACTCAGAAAACATTTGCCGGAGGAATACAGTTTCAGCTTTGTATGTAACTCTCAAAAATTTCTATTAAGTGTCAGTCTAACAGAACTCTAATCTGCATAACTATTATCTTCAAAATTTAGGGTAAATGATTAAATTATTCCTACATTTAAAACAGAATTACTCTTTCAAACTATCCCAGTATAACTTTCCAAATTACCAACTTAGGAACTAGTGGGAAATACAACTTCAAGTAATTATCCCACTGAAAACCTGTTTGTTAAAAAAAAAAGGAAAAGAAAAATGAATATATATATATATATATATATATTTTTTGTATTCCACTTGGGCATCTCATCAAAGACAATAGCAAAGAAAGGACTTGTTCACATGGGGTGCCTAAGGCTATATTCACATATATGTGGGTGCAGGAGTACGTGTAAATTACACACATGTCTGCACTCTCATGCAGCCACACACAAAATGCGGTGCTGCACAGAAAACATGCAGTAGGGCATAAACTCATAATGGCACCCTCACACACAGAAAAACGTTATGTGGTTTCCCACACATAGAAATCCCATGGAGCAAAATTACCATCTGATTTCTATGTGTCTGTGTTTTAAAAAAGGTGCAGGGGTCTTTTCTCTGCAGAAAACGCAGGCACGGCAGCCCATTCGAATAAATGGTCTGCTGTGTCTGCGCACCAGCAGCACTTAGAGCTGCTTACATGTGAACTGAGGCTAATATGATATACAGGTAAGTGCGGGTGTGTCCTTTATGTGCTTGGGGACCATACTCTAAACATACTCTAAATTTACTACTTGTAACCACCATGTGCATGAAGGTAAAAAACCTTGAGCCCTTACAACCGCTTTAAACATTGTGAGGTAAACAGTTAGTACTCAAAGATGCACCTTCTTCACTTACGCTGGTGACAATTGTCATGGACAAAAAGTGGTGGAAATCCTACATTTTACAGTTTTTGCTGGATGAGGAGATAAGGGAAAATCCTCCAATGGAAACATCTGTCCCAGAGGAGCTATCTAAGAAGGGATTTGCCCTCACTCTATAGAAGTTTTCTTTTCACTTCTTGTTGTGTCTCTGAGAAAGGAAGTAAAAAAAAATCTCTCAATTAAGGCACTGATAGGGAAAACAAAATGAAAGTGGTTTTACCCATTTGAGCTCAATCCACACATAAAAACAAAAAACGACTGTAGTTGCACTTTATAATCAATGTCTCCTTTAGTTACTGGGAATTGTAAAAAGTGTTATACCTTGCATCTTTGGACAGTTGGATGGCTTGGTCTTTAGGAAATGGGCTATGCATATTTTTTACATCCATGGGTTGAGATACAGACAGAAGATCAAAGCAGTCAAACCAATGCACATGTCCTACAATTATACGCACCATATGGTCGTTCAATATGCAGTTGTACTTGTTACAAATAAACAGGCCATCAGAGTTGTTTCACTCCAGATAAGACAATTGTCTTAATTGTCCAGCCTGCTGAGATATTCTGCAATTGCATGCACACCCCTACAGGTTGGAAAAAATAAGAAATTGCTTTGCTAGAAGAAGGAAATGGTTATGGCCTTAGGGAACAATAATAGCAAAAGCAAAAAAAGACAATCTTTGAAACTAAGCATTTAACCTTATTTTAAATGGCATTATAAGACTCTGATTTTTAAATCATAGGGTTTAGTCAATGTTTTGAAAGAAGGGAAATGGTTGATTATTTCCAATATATTATATTAACATCTTTTGCAGTATACTCAATGGCATGCTGTGCTTCAGGGCATTATGTGCATTGGATGAGTGGTGGAGTTTCTAATGGGAATTAGATTGCTGACCTTTAAATCTGAAATTTAGTTAAATACCTGTTATTCACAATCCAGCATTAAAGCAAAGCCTATAGAGCTATACTCTAAAGTTAACCTAAAACAGATATATATTAACAGCTTTGCAGAGTGGACAAAGAGTAAAGCTGACCATAGCCTAGTGGAAATTAGTTTAATAATGCTCATTTTAAGAACGTTTATTTGGTTTTCTATTCATTTCCTTCCTTACATCACCCCCTTTCTCCTTGTTTCCCATTTTCCTTTCCTAATACATATATATATATATATATATATATAAACACTGCTCAAAAAATTAAAGGAATACTTTTTAATCAGAGTATAGCATCAAGTCAATAAATAGCAGAGCGGGTTGTTAATCAGTTTCAGCTACTTTGGTGTTGATAACAACAGGTGCACTAGATGGGAAACAATGAAATGACTCCAAAACAGGAATGGTTTTACAGGTGGAGGCCACTGACATTTTTTCCCTACTCATCTTTTCTGAATGTTTTTCACTAGTTTTGCATTTGGCTAGGGTCAGTGTACCTACCCTGGTCCCTACAGAGGTTGCACAGGAAGTCCAACTCCTCCAGAATGGCACATCAATACATGCCATTGCCAGAAGGTTTGCTGTGTCTCCCAGCACAGTCTCAAGAACATGGAGGAGATTCCAAGAGACAGGAAGTTACTCTAGGAGAGCTGGACAGGGTTATAGAAGGTCTTTACCCATGAGCAGGACCTCCTGGTACTGCTCTGTTTAAAGAATACAGAGCCAAGTATAATTTTGTGGTGTAAAGTAATTTGTATAGATATAGTTAATAATAGATCCCCCAGCAACAACAAATCCCCCCAGTCACAATAGATCCTTCCGAGCACCAATGGACCCTCCCCCGGAAACAAAATACACCCCCCAGAGACAATAGACCCTCCCCCAGGAATAAAATACACCCCCAGTAACAATAGATCCCCACCAGCAACACTGGATCATCCCCAGTAACAAACTACCCCTGCTGAAAACAAAAGATCCCAAACCAGTGTAGTGATGTGATAATTTCTTTGCTCATTTTCCATTGTATACTTCTGTTATGCAGTGTTTGTTTTGCCCTTTTCTAATATGGCTGCTATGCTCTCTGGGCACTGAGGATGGTCATCAGAGAGAGCACTTGTGGAAAAGATAGGGGTGTTAATTTCCTGGGAGAGAGAGCTCAGACTGTAAGTGTTGCAGCCTCCCCTCACTGAGACATGCAAAAAAGACTGTTAATGCTTTAATGTTCTTGTTTAGAAAATACTTTATGTTGGATGGTTCACTGAATGTTATTTCTTCAATACATGGACTTTCATATACAATGCTGTGTGGATTACTGTCTATGAGGATGATACATTTCTCAATTGGGATTTCACTTGTTATCCACAAGCCCCAATTGAGTGGAGGCACTAGCGCTTGTTAATGATATTGTTCTGATCACACAGATCATAAAGACTCTGCTCCTAAATACTATACAGGTGGCGCCATCATACCCAAGTAGCCGCGAAGAGTGTAAAAATAGCGCTACACCAGCAACAAAAGACCCTTGCTGGCAAAAATAGATCCCCAGCAGCCAGCATCAATAGACCCCCTTCCCCTCTTTACAGTGGATCCCCCCAATGACATAAGAACCTTAGAGCAAAAGATTTCCTACCACAACAATAGATCCCCTGCAATGGCAGATCCCTCAAGCAACAATCGACACCACCCAGCAACACTGCAACCCCCAGCTACAATAGAACCCCAGCAGTCAGCATCAATAGACCCTCAAGCACACCCCTGCTGCCCCCCTCAAACTCTGTGCTGGAAGAGCCAGAACTGCGTTTCCCTGCCTTCTCACTGAAAAAAAAAAGCCCTGGATATTTACTGTCTTTAGAAGGAAGGACTGAGCTTCATCTAAATGTTGACAAAAAACTCAGATTTTTTTCATTTCCAAAAGGTTTATTGAAAAGTTTTACACAAGACAAGGAAAAGTGAATTCCCAAAAATCATTACAAGATGACAATATAATCTCTACTGGTATACAGATAAACTATATTATGGCATAGTGAATAGAGTTAGTTTTTGGAATCAGAAGGTATGTACCACTAATTAACAGAATGTTTATGTTCTTTGTGGACGCGAAGGACGCCCCATACACATATTCAATGCACAACTCCATTAGGGGTCAGTTAAGTGAAGGTTGCCAACTACCTCAGGACAATACCCCTTAAACGAGGTAGAGAATGATAAAAGGCATAGTACAGTATGTGTTACCTGATAATAAGGGAAAACGTTAACCTTGTAAGCACAGTATCCGCCGTGTGCACCCGTCAATGAGGGCTATCTTCCCCTCAGATGAGGAAATCACACCTTAACCCCTTCACACTGGATCGTCGCAGTGTGAAGAGGAGTTCCTGTGCCGGGAGGTGGGTGGGGCTTAGTGTCATGTGGCCGCCAGGACGTCACGGCCGGTCCCATGATTGCGAAAGGTCCCGATCGCAAGAGGAGACCGCGATCTTTCGATGAGTGCCTTACATGTGTGCTGGGAGCGCGCAGGGCGCGCCCTCTCGGCACATATGTATTTTGTATATTAAACGCAAATGTGCGGCCGCTCGGCGTCTAGGCCCAGACGTCGGGAGACCGCACATTTGCGTGCGGCTGGCGTGAAGGGGTTAAGTGGCACAAGCATAGGCATTAACCCTGTGCTTGTTATAATACAACTATAATAAAAATTGGAGGGCTAAAGCGTCTAGAAAGGAAAAAGAAAAGGAAGAGAAATAAGAGAAGTCATTTTTTTGAGCAGTGTATATACAGTATGCATATATAATACATATATATATATATATGCCTGGAGTTTGCATGTTCTCCCTGTGCCTGCGTGGGTTTTCTCTGGGTACTCCGGTTTCCTCCCACACTCCAAAGACATGCTGGTAGGTTAATTGGCTTCTGTCTAAATTGGCCCTAGTGTGTGTATGTATGAATGTAGATTAGGGACCTTAGATTGTAAGCCCCTTGAGGGTTAGGGACTGATGGGAATGTACAATATATATGTAAAGTACTACATAAACTGATGGCGCTATAGAAGTATCTGTAATAAATAAATTATATATATATATATATATATATCCCTTGGTGGAGTTGTTCTATTTACATTTGAGTATATACAAACCAATTCAGTGGTGATCTTTGTCACCCTCTAAGTTTCCCTTGAAATGAAAATTTAAATGCAAATTTTTGCATTGATTTTGATGGTTTTACCTTTTGTAAATATCATTATTAGAGATGAGCGAATCGAAGTATCCGAAGTGGAATTCGAGTCGAATATCGGAAAAATTTCGATTCGTGCCGAATCCGAAAAATAGCCTAATTCGGACGCGCGAATCGAAATTTTTCAGAAAATGGCGGCTGACATGTGCGGCGACGGAGCGGGGATGTCTGGGAAGGCGCGCAGACAAGGCGCGCTGACCCATAATGCATTCCTCAACTACATGTGATCGCATCAGCCTATCAGCAGCCAGCCAGCCAGCACTGTGTAATGGTCGAGCTATAAATAGCGGCCATTTTGGAATTCTTCATTTGCCTGCAGTTATTGAACAGAGGCAGACCGCTCTGTACTAGGGACAGGGACAGAGTTAGGGCCACAGAAACGATAATTGGGGACAGAGAAAAGTTACTTAGGGACAGAGAACCATTACTCAGGGACACAGACTTGTTAATGAGGGCCACAGAATCGTTATTTAGGGACAAAGAAACGCTAGTTAGGGCCACAGAATTCATAATCAGGGACAGACAGAATTGTTACTCAGTGCCAGAGAATTGTTACTTAGGGCCACAGAAACGTTATTAGGGCCACAGAATTGTTACTCAGGGACAGACAGAATTGTTACTGAGTGCCAGAGAATTGTTACTCAGGGACAGACAGAATTGTTACTGAGTGCTAGAGAATTGTTACTTAGGGCCACAGAAACTTTAATTAGGGCCACAGAATTTTTACTCAGGGACAGACAAAATTGTTACTGAGTGCCAGAGAATTGTTACTCAGGGACAGACAGAATTGTTACTGAGTGCCAGAGAATTGTTACTTAGGGCCACAGAAACTTTACTTAGGGCCACAGAATTTTTACTCAGGGACAGACAGAATTGTTACTCAGTGCCAGAGAATTGTTACTCAGGGACAGACAGAATTGTTACTGAGTGCCAGAGAATTGTTACTCAGGGCCCCAGAAACTTTACTTAGGGCCACAGAATTTTTACTCAGGGACAGACAGAATTGTTACTGAGTGCCAGAGAATTGTTACTCAGGGACAGACAGAATTGTTACTGAGTGCCAGAGAATTGTTACTTAGGGCCACAGAAACTTTACTTAGGGCCACAGAATTGTTACTCGCACAGACACAGAATTGTTACTCGCACAGACACAGAACTGTTACTGAGGGCCACAGAAACTTTACTTAGGGACAAAGAAACGCTAGTTAGGGCCACGGAATTCATACTCAGGGACAGACAGAATTGTTACGGAGTGCCAGAGAATTGTTACTCAGGGCCACAGAAACTTTACTTAGGGCCACAGAATTTTTACTCAGGGACAGACAGAATTGTTACGGAGTGCCAGAGAATTGTTACTCAGGGACAGACAGAATTGTTACTGAGTGCCAGAGAATTGTTACTTAGGGCCACAGAAACTTTAATTAGGGCCACAGAATTTTTACTCAGGGACAGACAGAATTGTTACTGAGTGCCAGAGAATTGTTACTCAGGGACAGACAGAATTGTTACCGAGTGCCAGAGAATTCATACTCAGGGACAGACAGAATTGTTACTGAGTGCCAGAGAATTGTTACTCAGGGACAGACAGAATTGTTACGGAGTGCCAGAGAATTGTTACTCAGGGCCACAGAAACTTTACTTAGGGCCACAGAATTTTTACTCAGGGACAGACAGAATTGTTACTGAGTGCCAGAGAATTGTTACTTAGGGCCACAGAAACTTTACTTAGGGCCACAGAATTGTTACTCGCACAGACACAGAATTGTTACTCGCACAGACACAGAACTGTTACTGAGGGCCACAGAAACTTTACTTAGGGACAAAGAAACGCTAGTTAGGGCCACGGAATTCATACTCAGGGACAGACAGAATTGTTACGGAGTGCCAGAGAATTGTTACTCAGGGTCACAGAAACTTTACTTAGGGCCACAGAATTTTTACTCAGGGACAGACAGAATTGTTACTGAGTGCCAGAGAATTGTTACTCAGGGACAGACAGAATTGTTACGGAGTGTCAGAGAATTGTTACTCAGGGACAGACAGAATTGTTACTGAGTGCCAGAGAATTGTTACTTAGGGCCACAGAAACTTTAATTAGGGCCACAGAATTTTTACTCAGGGACAGACAGAATTGTTACTGAGTGCCAGAGAATTGTTACTCAGGGACAGACAGAATTGTTACTGAGTGCCAGAGAATTGTTACTCAGGGACAGACAGAATTGTTACCGAGTGCCAGAGAATTCATACTCAGGGACAGACAGAATTGTTACTGAGTGCCAGAGAATTGTTACTCAGGGACAGACAGAATTGTTACGGAGTGCCAGAGAATTGTTACTCAGGGCCACAGAAACTTTACTTAGGGCCACAGAATTTTTACTCAGGGACAGACAGAATTGTTACTGAGTGCCAGAGAATTGTTACTCAGGGACAGACAGAATTGTTACGGAGTGCCAGAGAATTGTTACTTAGGGCCACAGAAACTTTACTTAGGGCCACAGAATTGTTACTCGCACAGACACAGAATTGTTACTCGCACAGACACAGAACTGTTACTGAGGGCCACAGAAACTTTACTTAGGGACAAAGAAACGCTAGTTAGGGCCACGGAATTCATACTCAGGGACAGACAGAATTGTTACGGAGTGCCAGAGAATTGTTACTCAGGGCCACAGAAACTTTACTTAGGGCCACAGAATTTTTACTCAGGGACAGACAGAATTGTTACTGAGTGCCAGAGAATTGTTACTCAGGGACAGACAGAATTGTTACGGAGTGTCAGAGAATTGTTACTCAGGGACAGACAGAATTGTTACTGAGTGCCAGAGAATTGTTACTTAGGGCCACAGAAACTTTAATTAGGGCCACAGAATTTTTACTCAGGGACAGACAGAATTGTTACTGAGTGCCAGAGAATTGTTACTCAGGGACAGACAGAATTGTTACTGAGTGCCAGAGAATTGTTACTTAGGGCCACAGAAACTTTACTTAGGGCCACAGAATTTTTACTCAGGGACAGACAGAATTGTTACTCAGTGCCAGAGAATTGTTACTCAGGGACAGACAGAATTGTTACTGAGTGCCAGAGAATTGTTACTCAGGGCCCCAGAAACTTTACTTAGGGCCACAGAATTTTTACTCAGGGACAGACAGAATTGTTACTGAGTGCCAGAGAATTGTTACTCAGGGACAGACAGAATTGTTACTGAGTGCCAGAGAATTGTTACTTAGGGCCACAGAAACTTTACTTAGGGCCACAGAATTGTTACTCGCACAGACACAGAATTGTTACTCGCACAGACACAGAACTGTTACTGAGGGCCACAGAAACTTTACTTAGGGACAAAGAAACGCTAGTTAGGGCCACGGAATTCATACTCAGGGACAGACAGAATTGTTACGGAGTGCCAGAGAATTGTTACTCAGGGCCACAGAAACTTTACTTAGGGCCACAGAATTTTTACTCAGGGACAGACAGAATTGTTACGGAGTGCCAGAGAATTGTTACTCAGGGACAGACAGAATTGTTACTGAGTGCCAGAGAATTGTTACTTAGGGCCACAGAAACTTTAATTAGGGCCACAGAATTTTTACTCAGGGACAGACAGAATTGTTACTGAGTGCCAGAGAATTGTTACTCAGGGACAGACAGAATTGTTACCGAGTGCCAGAGAATTGTTACTCAGGGACAGACAGAATTGTTACGGAGTGCCAGAGAATTGTTACTTAGGGCCACAGAAACTTTAATTAGGGCCACAGAATTTTTACTCAGGGACAGACAGAATTGTTACTGAGTGCCAGAGAATTGTTACTCAGGGACAGACAGAATTGTTACGGAGTGCCAGAGAATTGTTACTCAGGGCCACAGAAACTTTACTTAGGGCCAGAGAATTTTTACTCAGGGACAGACAGAATTGTTACTGAGTGCCAGAGAATTGTTACTCAGGGACAGACAGAATTGTTACTGAGTGCCAGATAATTGTTACTCAGGGCCCCAGAAACTTTACTTAGGGCCACAGAATTTTTACTCAGGGACAGACAGAATTGTTACTGAGTGCCAGAGAATTGTTACTCAGGGACAGACAGAATTGTTACTGAGTGCCAGAGAATTGTTACTTAGGGCCACAGAAACTTTACTTAGGGCCACAGAATTGTTACTCGCACAGACACAGAATTGTTACTGAGGGCCACAGAACTGTTACTTGGGGCCACAGAAACGTTAATCAGGGACACAGAATTGTTACTGAGGGCCACAGAACTGTTACTTAGGGCCACAGAATTGTTACTCGCACAGACACAGAATTGTTACTCAGGGACACAGAATTGTTACTCAGGGACACATAATCGTTTAATTAAAGAGTATGTCAGACAACATGCAGAGGAGTGGCAGAGGAGGCAATGTTTTAGGAGCGAGCAGACGTGGCAGCAGAGGAAGGGGTCGAGGCAGCACTATTCGCAGCCAGAGGCCAGTGCTCCCGGTGTCATCCAGCGGTCGTGTCTCCACCGACAACCCTGCCGTCGTCGATTGGTTGGCTCGGTCGTCTTCCTCTTCCCAGGTCACCTCTGACACCTACAGCCAACGGTCGGTGGGTACGTCAGACACAACCGTTAGTTGGCATGGCCCGGGACCTAGCCCACTGAAATCACGTGTCCTCTACCTGCCCCTGTCCTTTGGTGTTCCCTCACCAAGCGAAGTATCGCATGCTGTGGGCTCAGCCCCACTGTACAGTGAGGAAGAGCTAACAGAGGGCGGTCAGGAACGGGGGGAGACATCCGCCTTTTCAGCAGCTAGGCGAAGAAGTAGTGGCGAGGAGAGTGGCCCGGTAGCCGGTCTAGAGACAGGTCTGTCTCCTGACCCAGACGCAGCCGAGGGGGCTAGTAGTGAGGCGGAGACCCTACTTGATGATGAGGAGGTTGATCGCACTTGGCAGCCTCGTCGTCATCAGGCAATTTCATCCGCATCATCAGGAGAAGAGGGTGGCAGCTTGGCAGTGAGCGAAACAGTCGGTGGGTTGCCCAGGAGACAGCAGGAGGGTCGCAGCAGTGTCAGTGGAAGCAGTGTCAGTGGAGCCAAACGGCCACGGAGTAGAGCACCAGCTCCACTGCAGCCTACCACCACGGCCAGTAGTGGTGCCGGTGTGCACGGAGGAAGCAGCAGTCAGCCAGTGAGGAGTATCGGGGGCAAAGTTTCCTACTCGGCGGTGTGGCAATTTTTCGTCAAGCCGCCCGAGGAAGTAAACGTAGCCGTATGTCGACTATGTGGCCAGAAAGTCAAGCGTGGCCAGGGGGCCCATGTTGGGACTATTTGGGCCATGTTGGGACAATGGGAGACCTCCCATTGCTGCTGTCTCTATCCCCACACTCTGCCATGTGCCACTTTCAGGTCTCCTCACACACTGCTGGTGTGTTCAGTTTTTTGACATAGGGTGCTGGCAGATTACGGGCCTCCCATAGCTGCTGCCAGGCCCCTAATCTGCCATAGGCCCCTATATACTGCCTCCTCATGCTGCTGCCAGGTCCAGAGTCTGTCATGGGTCCCTGTACGGCCTCCCATTGCTGCTGTCTCCATCGCCACACTCTGCCATGTGCCACTTTCAGGTCTCCTCACACACTGCTGGTGTGTAGAATTTTTTGACATAGGGTGCTGGCAGATTACGGGCCTCCCATTGCTGCTGCCAGGCCCCTAATCTGCCATGGGCCCCTATATACCGCCTCCTCATGCTGCTGCCAGGTCCAGAGTCTGTCATGGGTCCCTGTACGGCCTCCCATTGCTGCTGTCTCCATCGCCACACTCTGCCATGTGCCACTTTCAGGTCTCCTCACACACTGCTGGTGTGTAGAATTTTTTGACATAGGGTGCTGGCAGATTACGGGCCTCCCATAGCTGCTGCCAGGCCCCTAATCTGCCATAGGGCCCTATATACCGCCTCCTCATGCTGCTGCCAGGTCCAGAGTCTCTCATGGGTCCCTGTACGGCCTCCCATTGCTGCTGTCTCCATCGCCACACTCTGCCATGTGCCACTTTCAGGTCTCCTCACACTGCTGGTGTGTAGAATTTTTTGACATAGGGTGCTGGCAGATTAAGGGCCTCCCATAGCTGCTGCCAGGCCCCTAATCTGCCATAGGCCCCTATATACCGCCTCCTCATGCTGCTGCCAGGTCCAGAGTCTGTCATGGGTCCCTGTACGGCCTCCCATTGCTGCTGTCTCCATCGCCACACTCTGCCATGTGCCACTTTCAGGTCTCCTCACACACTGCTGGTGTGTAGAATTTTTTGACATAGGGTGCTGGCAGATTACGGGCCTCCCATAGCTGCTGCCAGGCCCCTAATCTGCCATAGGCCCCTATATACCGCCTCCTCATGCTGCTGCCAGGTCCAGAGTCTGTCATGGGTCCCTGTACGGCCTCCCATTGCTGCTGTCTCCATCGCCACACTCTGCCATGTGCCACTTTCAGGTCTCCTCACACACTGCTGGTGTGTAGAATTTTTTGACATAGGGTGCTGGCAGATTATGGGCCTCCTATAGCTGCTGCCAGGCCCCTAATCTGCCATAGGCCCCTATATACCGCTTCCTCATGCTGCTGCCAGGTCGAGAGTCTCTCATGGGTCCCTGTACGGCCTCCCATTGCTGCTGTCTCCATCGCCACACTCTGCCATGTGCCACTTTCAGGTCTCCTCACACACTGCTGGTGTGTAGAATTTTTTGACATAGGGTGCTGGCAGATTATGGGCCTCCTATAGCTGCTGCCAGGCCCCTAATCTGCCATAGGCCCCTATATACCGCCTCCTCATGCTGCTGCCAGGTCCAGAGTCTGTCATGGGTCCCTGTACGGCCTCCCATTGCTGCTGTCTCCATCGCCACACTCTGCCATGTGCCACTTTCACGTCTCCTCACACTGCTGGTGTGTAGAATTTTTTGACATAGGGTGCTGGCAGATTACGGGCCTCCCATTGCTGCTGCCAGGCCCCTAATCTGCCATGGGCCCCTATATACCGCCTCCTCATGCTGCTGCCAGGTCCAGAGTCTGTCATGGGTCCCTGTACGGCCTCCCATTGCTGCTGTCTCCATCGCCACACTCTGCCATGTGCCACTTTCAGGTCTCCTCACACACTGCTGCTGTGTAGAATTTTTTGACATAGGGTGCTGGCAGATTATGGGCCTCCCATAGCTGCTGCCAGGCCCCTAATCTGCCACAGGCCCCTATATACCGCCTCCTCATGCTGCTGCCAGGTCCAGAGTCTGTCATGGGTCCCTGTACGGCCTCCCATTGCTGCTGTCTCCATCGCCACACTCTGCCATGTGCCACTTTCAGGTCTCCTCACACACTGCTGGTGTGTAGAATTTTTTGACATAGGGTGCTGGCAGATTACGGGCCTCCCATAGCTGCTGCCAGGCCCCTAATCTGCCATAGGCCCCTATATACCGCCTCCTCATGCTGCTGCCAGGTCCAGAGTCTGTCATGGGTCCCTGTACGGCCTCCCATTGCTGCTGTCTCCATCGCCACACTCTGCCATGTGCCACTTTCAGGTCTCCTCACACTGCTGGTGTGTAGAATTTTTTGACATAGGGTGCTGGCAGATTACGGGCCTCCCATTGCTGCTGCCAGGCCCCTAATCTGCCATGGGCCCCTATATACCGCCTCCTCATGCTGCTGCCAGGTCCAGAGTCTGTCATGGGTCCCTGTACGGCCTCCCATTGCTGCTGTCTCCATCGCCACACTCTGCCATGTGCCACTTTCAGGTCTCCTCACACTGCTGGTGTGTAGAATTTTTTGACATAGGGTGCTGGCAGATTATGGGCCTCCCATTGCTGCTGCCAGGCCCCTAATCTGCCATGGGCCCCTATATACCGCCTCCTCATGCTGCTGCCAGGTCCAGAGTCTGTCATGGGTCCCTGTACGGCCTCCCATTGCTGCTGTCTCCATCGCCACACTCTGCCATGTGCCACTTTCAGGTCTCCTCACACACTGCTGGTGTGTAGAATTTTTTGACATAGGGTGCTGGCAGATTACGGGCCTCCCATAGCTGCTGCCAGGCCCCTAATCTGCCATAGGCCCCTATATACCGCCTCCTCATGCTGCTGCCAGGTCCAGAGTCTCTCATGGGTCCCTGTACGGCCTCCCATTGCTGCTGTCTCCATCGCCACACTCTGCCATGTGCCACTTTCAGGTCTCCTCACACTGCTGGTGTGTAGAATTTTTTGACATAGGGTGCTGGCAGATTAAGGGCCTCCCATAGCTGCTGCCAGGCCCCTAATCTGCCATAGGCCCCTATATACCGCCTCCTCATGCTGCTGCCAGGTCCAGAGTCTGTCATGGGTCCCTGTACGGCCTCCCATTGCTGCTGTCTCCATCGCCACACTCTGCCATGTGCCACTTTCAGGTCTCCTCACACACTGCTGGTGTGTAGAATTTTTTGACATAGGGTGCTGGCAGATTACGGGCCTCCCATAGCTGCTGCCAGGCCCCTAATCTGCCATGGGCCCCTATACCGACTCCTCATGCTGTGACGTTGCAACAAGGTGGAATTCAACCCTACATATGTTAGACCGCCTTTACGAACAGCAAAAGGCCATCACAGATTTCCTGATGTTAAAAGCGGATAAAGGTACTCCCCTGTGTAACTTAGATGTCAGCCATTGGCAGCTCATGCGTGACACCTGCGCTTGCTCAGGCCCTTTGAGGAGGCCACGCTATTCGTGAGTCGGCAGGACTATGGGATGAACGACGTCATTCCTCTGTTGCACGTCCTGGAACAAATGCTGTTAACAATGGCTGGTCAGGGTGCGGTAGACGTGGCGCACAGATCTCAACGCCACATGACCCCTGTGGGGGCAGGACAGGAAGAAGAGGAGGAGGTAGAGGAGGACATTGGTGCTCAGGAATTATTGAGTGAAATGGGTGGTTTTTCCACTCAGCGGACAGGAGTGGAGGAGCAGGAGCATCTGGTAGAGGAGGAGGAGGAGGAGGAGACAGAGGACCCAGACGCACCGTGGCAGTATGCTGTGGAGATGGAGGCAGGGAGTCCCTCGCATTCCTTGGCACAAATGGCCCATAGCATGCTCGCTTGCTTGCGTAGCGACAGCCGAATAATAACCATCAGACAGAGGGATGACTTTTGGCTGTCCACCTTGTTGGACCCTCGCTACCGTTCAAAAATGGTGGCCTTTTTCACACCTGCTGAGAGGGAGGCCAAAATAACGTACTATAAAAACCACCTATGTAGTCAGCTGGTCTCTGCCTGTCTGCGCCAACGTCCATCCTCAGACACTGTGGGCCCTGTGCGCTCGCGTTCCGCTGCCATGGCAGCAGGGGAGGGGTGGGGTGGTAGGAGCAGTGGCAGCTCCACCAGCAGCGGCTGCCTCAGTCTGCAGTCGATGATGAGTAGCTTTCTTCACCAGCGCAGTGAGGAAACTACTAACCAGCCACAGCAGCAGCAGCAGCAGCAGCAGCAGCAGCATCAGGTGGACCTGGAGCAGGACCTCAAACAACAGGCTTAGGCCTACTTGGACAGCACCCTGCCAACCGAGGTAGACAATCCCCTTGACTACTGGGCAACGAAACTTGACCTTTGGCCCCAACTAGCTGAATTTGCCCTTGAAAGGCTGTCATGCCCGGCCAGTAGCGTGGCATCGGAGCGCGTGTTTAGTGCGGCAGGAGGTATTGCAACTCCGCGGAGGACACGACTGTCCACCCAAAGTGTGGAGAGACTGACGTTTGTGAAAATGAATCAGGCGTGGATTAGTCTGGATTTCAAACCACCAGTTCCTGACACAACTGACTAAATCCGCCATGAATCATGCCCCAAACATGTGCCACTTTCAGGTCTCCTCACACTGCTGGTGTGTTCCATTTTTTGTCATAGGGTGCTGGCAGATTACGGGCCTCCCATAGCTGCTGCCAGGCCCCTAATCTGCCATGGGCCCCTATACCGCCTCCTCATGCTGCTGCCAAGTCCAGAGTCTCTCATGGGTCCCTGTACGGCCTCCCATTGCTGCTGTCTCCATCGCCACACTCTGCCATGTGCCACTTTCAGGTCTCACACACTGCTGGTGTGTAGAATTTTTTGACATAGGGTGCTGGCAGATTACGGGCCTCCCATAGCTGCTGCCAGGCCCCTAATCTGCCATAGGCCCCTATATACCGCCTCCTCATGCTGCTGCCAGGTCCAGAGTGTGTCATGGGTCCCTGTATGGCCTCCCATTGCTGCTGTCTCCATCGCCACACTCTGCCATGTGCCACTTTCAGGTCTCCTCACACTGCTGGTGGGTTCCATTTTTTGTCATAGGGTGCTGGCAGATTACGGGCCTCCCATAGCTGCTGCCAGGCCCCTAATCTGCCATGGGCCCCTGTTGTCGCTTGTTGGCATATTCCGCTCGTTCAGATGCTCCTTCTCCTGCTACTCCTCTTCACGGATTCCGTCAGCAGTCTTTCTTGGAATCCGTTTCCAAGAGACAACAGTTTGCGAGCACGCACCAGACGGTGCAGAAACTGAACGTCCTCCTGTCCAAGTTGCTGCTGCCAGGCTCGTAATCTGTCATGCGCCCCTGTACCGCCTCCTCATGCTGCTGCCAGGTCCAGAGTGTGTCATGGGCCCCCGTACCGACTCCAAATGCTGCTGCCAGGCCCGTAATCTGTCATGGGCCCCTGTACCGCCTCCCCATGCTGCTGCCACGTCCAGATTGTGTCATGGGTCCCTGTACGGCCTCCCATTGCTGCTGCCAGGCCTGTAATCTGCCATGGGCCCCCGTACCGACTCCTCATGCTGCTGCCAGGCCCGTAATCTGCCATGGGCCCCTGTACCGCCTCCTCATGCTGCTGCCAGGTCCAGAGTGTGTCATGGGTCCCTGTACGGCCTCCCATTGCTGCTGTCTCTATCGCCACACTCTGCCATGTGCCACTTTCAGGTCTCCTCACACTGCTGGTGGTTTCCATTTTTGTCATAGGGTGCTGTATGGCCTCCCATTGCTGCTGCCTCCACCGCCACACTGTGGCTCCACACTCTGGTTTTGGCCCCGTGACTGCCCAAATGAGTGAAGTGTGCGGTGATTCTAAGATCGACGGCACTCATCTGCATGTCATACTGCCTGACAGTATTATTTCTCTTCCCCAGCAGACTCCAAGGGCATTTAAATTAAAGGTACAGTGTTCAGCACTAATATTAAGTCTCTCTGAAGCCTAGAAACACCCTTTTTTAAGTTAAATTCACAGCGAATATATTCGACTCGAATCGAAATTTTTCTACGAATTCGCCGAATCAGTCGAATCGAATTTTTGAATACTTCGCTCATCTCTAATCATTATCTGCATTAAAGGTTGAAAGTGAAAACTGGTTAATAATAGATGATGTTATGGTTAAATGAATCATTCATATGTTTTATTGGCTGTTGTGACTTTATGAGTTCTCTCATTGGAGATTTTCAGACTTGTATGTATCTGGCAGTGCACACCTAATGAATTTGGGTATGTTGTGGAAAACAGACATGGCATCATATATTTATCTTAAATGTTTAAGTTAACATTTGATTTGAATTGAATTTTGCCCTGGCTGTTAAAATGTACCTTCCTGTGCAATTTTCACATTCCTTACTGCTTATTGTAATTATGCTGGTGATACATTTTCCAATGTTTTCAAAGTCTTGTTCTTTTTAGTGTTATAGCAATCTGTTGCAGCAGATCAGTTTGTCACAGTATGTTATATAGTGCTGACAATTTCACACCAGATAGGTGTGAGCTTTCTCTTTAGACCATTTTAGTTATTGTTTGTTATATTTTGCTTATTTTGCTGTCTGAGATTATTTCAGATTTGATATTCATTGTGTTGCATTGAGATTTTTTTTCATGTACATAAAGTATTAGAATACATTTTTGCTTTGTCCGATTATAAACCACCTTTACTTTGCCTTTGCCTACTTTAAATATTCTGCAGAATATAAAGGAATTACTGTGGAAACATTTAAAGTGGAACTTTAGTCAAGAAATAAGGTCCTGCTAGATCACTTCAGGTTGACCCCTTTTGCAGGTATAGCTATGTAAAACATTAAAAATAAGTGTCTATACTGTTTAAAATCTAGTATTGCACTGTCTCACCCTGCTCTGCACATGCTCAGTCTTGGCTCTGCACATGCTCATTCTTGGCTCTGTGCCTAAAATCAGAGCCACTAGAGGCCGCTCTGCTGACAGCTTTAGGATTTACTGTTGCTGAAGGGAAAGAAAGCAACAGAAATGACACAGACTGTGAGGAGGGAACACAGATTAGGAAGTGAGAAAAGAAATGCAGGAGAGGTGACAGGACACACTCTGCTGCCAGTGAAACACAGGAGAGTTAAACTTACAAGAGAAGTGTCTTATCTTATATCTTGATTCTCTCTCCTTTCTATAAAGCTTCTGTCAGTTTTCCTCTCAAACTGAGCCAAGACATGCAATCAAGGCTGGGAATATACATATTTTAATTACAGAAAGTCACATATAGTTTTTGAGACCAAGGAGAGGAGGAGAGTTTCCAATAACTTAAGTGACTGGTGGCATCCAGCAAGAATAAAAAGGAGCAATACTGAAAGCAATTTACAGCACACACTAATTTTTCTTAGCATAATTAATAAAGTGGAATGTATGTTCTTTTGTTAAAGAACATTAATTGTTATCAAGTTGTTATGGACAAACTGTAACTGATTTGATACATATACAGTATAAGGGTGACTAACTGCTCATAAACAGTAAATATTTAGGCAGTACTTGCTGTATGATGGCTGAGTAGGAGCTATAAAGGGAACAGTACAGATAACTTATGTTCAGTAAAATGCTTGTTGATATTCCCCAAACAGGCAGTTTTGGTGATCATAATAATGATCAGCACTTTTCTTATATATGGTATTAGTAATTAGTAGATACGCCTGTTTTGGTCAGTCTGTTTTACTAATCTGTTGTCTGTCCATTATTATTCTGTATCCTTTTTACTCATCAGATTGTTTGCATAAGAATGTGTGTTTGCTATTTGATGTTCACAATAGGGTTGGTTTACTAAAGGCAATAATGCTGCTCCCCTTACAAAAAAAGTTGCTTTTGCTTGCACATGATAGGATGATGAAGGTCAGCAGAGTTTCATCTCATTCCCCAAGCTCTGGGGAAATTTGTTTGCAAAGTGCATCTTCACCCATTCTCCACTGGGTGATCTGTGTACATTGCAGGGATTGTAACTATCATTGTTGTCCTACCTTTTGTTATTCTGAAGAAATAACTGTTTGGATGTCTGTGTCCACATGCCGAGTGAAGGAGAATGGGAGTGGTTTCATAATTATCAAACATCCTCCGCACTGCAAGTCTCTAATGAGGAAAATTGCAGGGTCTGCATCACTTTAGGCTGAATTTCCCTTTGGGAATATCTCACCAAAAATTATGTTTTTGTTGCAGAGGATGCCCAAAGTTGGAAAATTGGAAAGAAGCCCCATTTTTACCACCCAGATGAGTAAACTAGTGGCCAGGTGACAAGCCTACCACTAGGAGAAAATGGACCCCAAGCTGAAAGTTAATTCGGGTGGCAAAGAAAAACAGATATGTGTATGCACACAAACTAAGTATTCCAAACAGCATGCAATAAAATATGTTGCCATTGATATATGCAGAAAGCTTTTAGTTTAACCGCTTCCCACTGCCCTATAGCAGAAATACCACTACGGGGCGGCAGAGCTGCGCAAAACCAAGTATATATATGTGATTTTGCATTTTTGGTAGGGGGCACGCATGCCATTGCCGGCTACAGGTGTCGATCACCGGGTCCCGGGCGGAGATTCCCCGCTGGCACCCAGTGATCGCTACGAAACAGTGACAGGGGAGAGACCTGTGTGCAAGCAACACAGGTTCCTCTCCTGCCAGCAATAATATGCTGTTGTGTATTTCTCTGCACAGCAGAGAAATGCATAGCAGCATGTTTCTCTAGTAAAACAGCACACAGTTAACCCTTTGATCACCCCAGATGTTAACTAATACCATTTTTTGGCTAATCCTTATTGTACCCTTGGCTAAGGATACAAACTTTCAGGACCTCTTTCACTTTCTCAAGCTTTATATAAAGCCAGAGAAAGGGACCAAAGGAGTCCTAAAAGCTTGCATCTTTAATAACTTTAATTATTCAATAAACGTGTAACTTAAATGAACAAACGTTCTTCACTGATCAATGGCTAACACAATACAGGACTTTGTTATTGCCATGAGTATATAGAAGTACTGCGTATCTTTTCATTAATTAGTATAATTAGCGAGCTTTGTTTCTGGATATTAGAGATTTAGCATCAGTTTAAATTGGTCTGACTTCTTTTGCTGAATATTTGACGCATGGGATTTGTATAACTATTTTTGTTTGTGATCTGACATTTTCTTTTGACCTACAGGTCTTTGCATAGCTCTGTTATTTCTCGGAAGTAAATATTGCTGCCATCAAAGGTCTTTTTTGCATATATATTAGGACTTTGTATGTATGAGCTTCTCTTAACATTTATTATCATTGCTAAGTAAATGACTAATATCCAAAGTTTTGTTTGTAAACCAAATGATATACTTAAGCTGTAAAATGAGTCTTTTTGCAACTCGATATTGCATAGAACTTAATGTTCTGTACAATGCAAACATGTCTGTTGCAAAATGCCTATTAAAAGAATATATATATAACCACTACATAACCCGTTCTAAAATTTAGTGTTAATAGGATTCACCTTTTCTATGTTAATCTGTATCAAGTCAACAATTTCAAAAACTGCACAAAATGATCTTCCTTGTAAGCATAGCATTTCATTTATAGAAAGGATTTCCCGGTATCCAGCTCACTACCTGTCCTAGAAATCTGCACAGAACTTGAGGTCACATTACAGGCAGATTGTTTCAAGGAATATTTCATCTCCCACAACACTGAGATTTTCATCTTGGGACATAAATATTCACCCTTAAAGGGATGCTACAACTGCAGTATTTATTATTGCAGCATTATGTGATAATAGTAAAAGCAAAATCTTTATTTTTGGATGTATGTGAAAGAATTCAGTGGGTGCAATGGAATCACCTACTTTTTTTTTACCTCAAAGAAAGCCCTGCCTTATGGACTACTACAGACCATACACAAAATAAAAAATCATCATCGTCATCATCATTAAAAAAGAACAATAAAGCAGGAACTTGTCAAGTGATTTTAAATTGTGTACTAATAAACAGACCTTTCATAGGTTTCCAAATAAGCTATTGTTCACCACCTCCCTATGCCCAACAATTCTTCCATCGCGCCACAGAAATGACTAACTTAATAATTCAAATTTATAGCGGCCACTTTAAAGATTATAAATAGAAGCCCATCAAATACTTCCTCCAACTTATGCAGGAAGAACAGCAGCGCTATCCTGCATAAAAAGAAATTAATATGTATCAAAATAACTAAAAAACTTACATATCAAATATATCTGACTACATAAATGAATAAAAAAAGAAAAAGTAAAGTAAAATAAAAAGACAGTCCATCTAGTGTCTTGATGTGCACTAAGCCAAATAAAAGTCAAATAATACGTACAAGTCCAATAATCCACATTCTTGATGCTATATATATCAAATCTTCTTTAACTCTTAAATTCTGCACACCACACCAAGTGCTCAGTGCCACCAGATCCGGATAGGACACTCACTCACCATATATAAATGCCTCACATTCTCATGATCGGCATAAAAAGCATTTATCTTTAGTTGATCCATTCCATCAGCAGGACCCTCCAGATCAGCTCAATCATCACTGCAATGCCCGAACAAGCCAAAACAGGGAATTCAGGATAAAGTTGTAATGACGAAATGCATCAGAACGTAACTGTACATCAACTGGAAGTGACGTAGAACGTTAGAACGGAAGTTATATTCCGGTAGTGATGAAGGAGATGTCGGGTGAGGCACCAACATTATCAGCCTGTTCAGGCTTGCCTGATCATTGAAGCGATTGTCATATAATTTAAAGCTTTTAGACATTCTGGGCTTCTGAGTGGATTTTCAACAGATGGGAAAATAAATGGTGTTTTAATGTTATTACACTTTTAGAGTTCTTTTTTTTTCCTTTTATAAATGCACTTGGTGTGGTGTGCAGAATTTAAGAGTTAAAGAAGATTTGATATATATATATATAGCATTAAGACTGTGGATTATTGGACTTGCATTTGACTTTTATTTGGCTTATATTATTATTATACAGGATTTATATAGCGCCGACAGTTTGCTCAGCGCTTTACATTATGGTGGGAGACAGTACACGAGACAGTACAGTAACAATACAATACAATTCAATACAAGAAAGGTTCGAGGGCCCTGCTCCTTGGAGCTTACAATCTAGGAGGGAGGGGATAGTGGTACTGTGGGAGCTGTGGGAGATGGAGTGGTTGGAAGAGTAGAGGAGTTCAGTATTAGCTGAGGAAGGGGTAGGCTTCCCTGAAGAAATAGGTTTTCAGAGTGCGCCTAAAGGTGAGCAGAGTAGGTGATAGTCTGATGGATTGGGGTAGGGAGTTCCAGAGGTTGGGGGAAGACCTGGAGAAGTCCTGGAGACAAGCATTGGAGGAGACAAGGGAGCTAGAGAGTAGGAGGTCTTGTGAGGAGCAGAGAGTATGGTTTGGGTGATATTTGGAAACAAGATCGGTGATGTAGTTTGGGGCAGTATTATGAACGACTTTATACGTCAGTGTTAGCGTTTTGAATTTTATCCGTTGGATGAGTCTGGCCACAGCATTCATGATAGACTGAAGTGGGGATAGCCTGCGGTGAGGTAGGCCAATGGGGAGGGAATTACAGTAGTCGAGGTGTGATATAATAAGGGAGTGAATGAGTTGCTTAGTGGTTTCCGAGGTTAGGAACGGTCGTATCTTGGAGATGTTGCGGAGGTGAAGTCTACATGAGTTTGTCAGCGATTGGACCTGGGGCTGAAAGGACAGATTGGAGTCTAGGATGACACCTAGTACTCTGGCTTGAGGGCTGGGACTGATGATAGTGTTGTTGGTCTTGATGGAGAAGTTGGGGGGGGGGGGGCGCGGACTGAGGGGAATACTAGGAGCTCAGTTTTGGAAAGATTTAGTTTGAGGAGGGGAGTTACATCCAATCCGATATGTCGCTTAGTAGGCTTGTGATACGGGCGGAGACTGAAGGGGTGAGGTGAGGGGTAGAGAGGTAGATTTATGTGTCATCAGCATAGAGCTGGTAATTGAAGCCATGGGAATTTATCAATTGGCCAAGGGAGGAGGTATAGATGGAGAAGAGAAGGGGTCCGAGGGCAGAACCTTGAGGGAACCCAACAGAGAGAGGGAGTGAAGAGGAGGTGGCAGCATTATAGGTAACACTGAAGGAGCGCTGTGAAAGATAGGAATAGAGCCATGAGAGAGCGGAGTCTCTGAGGCCAAGAAAGTGTAGTTTTTTGAGGAGGAGGAGGGGGTGGTCAACCATGTCATAAGCCGCAGAGAGGTCGAGGAGTAGGAGTATTGTATAGTGGCCATTGGTTTTGGTGGTTAGCAGGTCGTTGGTGAGTTTGAGTAGGGCAGTTTCGGTGGAGTGTAGGGGGCGGAAGCCAGACTGTAGGGGATCGAGGAGGTTTTTGTCGGTGAGGTGGGAACTCAGGAGATTATAGACTAAGCGCTCTAGGAGTTTGGATGTAAATGGCAGCAGGGAGATGGGTCTTAGGTTGTTCAAATAGTTGGGATCCAGGGAGGGTTTTTTAAGTATGGGAGTGATGTGCGCATGCTTTAGAGGGGAGGGGAAGGTGCCAGTAGAGAGGGAAAGATTAAAGATGTGAGTGAGGGAGCATAGGATGGAAGAAGTGGGTGATCGTAGGAATTGTGAGGGGACAGGATCAAGGGGGCAGGTGGTGAGAAGGGCTTCTTAGAAGACCTTAGTGACCTCTTCAGTAGTAGCGAGGCCGAAGGAGTGGAGTGTTGAGGGGGTTATAGTGTGAGGAATGCTGGGTGGGGTGAAGGTCTGAGCAGTGGCGATGTCCCCACGAATTGCGTCAATCTTGTTTTTGAAGTGGTTAGCAATCTCGTGGGCGGTGAGTGAGGTACTGGGTGGAGGCTAAGAGAGTAGAGAGTTAAAAGTAGAGAAGAGCCGGCGAGGACTGGAGGAGAAGGTGTTAATGAGGGTAACAAAGTAGGCTTGCTTGGCAGCGTGAAGGGAGCAAGTGTATGTTAGGAAGGCAGATTTATATCGGGTGAACGCTTGTTGGGATTTGGTTTTACGCCATAGTCGCTCCAGTGCACGGCTACGTTGTTTGAGATTTTTGGTGTGGTCAGTCTGCCAGGGTTGTAGCGGTCGGGGCCTAATATTTCGTGTTGTTGGGGTTGCAAGCGAGTCTAGAGCGGCTGACAGCGAGTTGTTGTAGACAGTAGTGGCCAGGTCAGGGCAGGACAGGGGAAGGATACTGTCGTAAAGTTGGTGAGCTGTAGAGTGGAAAGGAGCGGGGTTCAAGTTAAGGAGGTTTCTACTGGTGATAGTTTTACGTTTGGAGGGAAAGGTGTTTGAGGACGAGGAGACGGAGAAGGTGATGAGGTTGTGATCAGAGAGAGGAAAGGGGGTGTTTGTGAGGTTGTAGGGAGTGCAGAGATGAGAGAAGACAAGGTCTAGGGTGTTCCCGTCGGAGTGAGTGGTGGACTGTATACACTGTGCAAGTGCAAAAGAAGAGTTGTTAAGTGGAAGAGTTGGGATGTAGCCAGGTTATTGATGTTGATAGGGATGTTGAAGTCACCAAGAATGATGGTGGGTAGTTCAGAGGAGAGAAAGAGGGGTAGCCAGGCGGAGAAGTCGTCGAGAAAGCGGGACACGGGTCCAGGAGGCCGATAGATTACTGCAGTCCTCAGAGAGATTGGAGAGAATAACTGGATGCAGTGGGTCTCTAAAGAAGAGAAGGATAGAGAGGAAGGGTTTGGGAGGACTTGGAAGGTGTTCTGTGGTGACAGGAGCATACCAACCCCACCACCTTTCCGACCGCTGGGTCTGGGTGAGTGGGTCCAGATGAGACCTCCATAGGAGAGTGCCATGGGGGAAGCAGAGTCTGCTGCTTGGATCCAGGTTTCGGTAATCGCTAGGAGGTTAAGGGAGCGGGAGACAAAGAGGTCGTGGATGGCGGTGAGCTTGTTGCAGACAGATCGGGCATTCCAGAGTGCACATGAAAATGGGAGGGTGGTTTTAGGGAGCAAGGGGACAGATATTAGATTGAGGGGGTTGCGGCAGTTCACGGAAGAAAGAGGATGCCTTGTGTGTGGGCGAGGTAGTGGAGGGCCAGGGTTTGCGGAGATGTCCCCAGAGGTTAGGAGAAGAAGAAGGGTGAGAAAGGTGGCATGGGAGCGGGATATACATGAGCGCGTACAGTATGTCTACCAGTTATGGCGTTCGGGTCAGTAGGAGAGTGGAGTATCAAGAGGAGGTGATGAGAGCAGTAGTAGGGAGATAGAAGCAGTGAAGGTGAGATGTACAGTTGTTTGGGTGGAGCAGAGGGACAGAGAAAAGAGATTTTGGGAACGGAGGAGAGGAATATGAAAAGGAGGAGTAGAGGAAGGCATTTTAAGAAGGTATATGGAGTGGCGGTCAGGTGTGGTGAAATGTTTCTCAGGGTGCTTGATTGCAGATAGTCCAGCATGCAGTAGAGTATCTCGTTGTTGTGTCTTCCTGCAGCTAGAGTTCTCGTGCTTAGGTTCAGGATGGGTTGAGTTCAGTTAAATATCTTGTGGCCAAGGGTAGTACTGGCTTAGTGCACATCAAGACACTGGGTGGACTGTCTTTTTATTTTATTTTACTTTTTTCTTTTTTATTCATTTATGTAGTCACATATATTTGATATATACATTTTTTAGATATTTTGACACATATTCATTGCTTTTTTATGCAAGATAGTGCCACTGATCTTTCTGCAAAATTTGGAGAAAGTATTTGATGAGACCTTTTATAGGGCATGACTTCCAGCTTTTGTTATGTAATGATATTTATTATTGTTTATGGTCTATAGTAGTCCATAAGGCATTATCAGTACCAAGGACTCCAGACCTTGAGATGGGTTGAAACCATTGAGCAAAGAAGTATACTTCATTATCTTCAATATCTTTAAATCAGAAACAGGTAGTAATATGTGAAACAGTTGGCTAGAGTCCATGGAATAAATGCAGTTGATTTGATTAACAAAAAAAGAGTTTCACTTCAGGTTTTTCACAGGTGAATAATGGATTAGGTAACTCTCGAGAACTGTGCGGTGTTATTGGAAATTCAATTTAAAGTTGTGGTTTCCTGTCGGGAATGTTGAGATGTCCAAATCCCATGAGAAGGTGCAGTATCATCTTTTCTCAGAGATCTTGCTGGAAGAAGGATGAGGTCATCATTGCCTAGGCTCTATGGGAGGCAGTCAGGGAAAGGTAAGCATGTTATCAAACAATTTTTCACAACATAGATATTTTTATGCATGTTTTGGAGAGGGAGAAGAGGACAACTTGAGTAAGCATATTTTGCCAGTAAGGTGGAAGTTCCGCTTTAAGGTCCACCTGAATACCTGGGTAGATGATGGTGGAACACACATATTGTATGTGAACAAAACCGAGTGCTGTAAATCAGGATAATATATTTGACAATAGTTTTACAACAGCATTGTGCAATATAGCTAATAAGCAGTGTCTGTGCCCTTTGGAGATATTTTTATCCTCTACTGTGCACAGCTGATTTTGTAAATGAATACTTTTTATTGTGTAAGGCTGTTTATGCAGCACTGAAAAGTATTTCTTTAAACACTTTTGAAAACTGAAGAATATAATTCTGATGGTTCAGGGAGTATTTATGAATCTTCTTCAAATGTTAAAACAGCCTGATTCTCAATTCTCTTAATTTATCTTGGTAGATATGAAAAGTATAGAAAGTGTGTCCAAAGAAAAAAATAAAGACAAACCAAAAAAAATTAAAAATCTAACTTGGGATTTATCATGCCACGTTCAATGATGTGAAAAAAGTGTTCCTTAAAACCCAAAAACAAAAGCTTATTTGAAATAATCTTTTCTGTAAAAATGTAAAGGAAATTAAATGAAATTTAAATTACAAGTTGTATTACTGTTTGCAATTTGTTCTATTATGCGCTAAAATCTTTTGAAACAGACTACAGATCTGAAACAGATTCTACTTTACAGCTTTTAAAATGTTTTTTTTTTAACATATTGGTAGAAGCAACCAATTTTTTTCTTATTGCTTCCAAACCAGTCAGCAGTGTGTGCCATGTTTCTTATTTACACTGTAATTCCTTTAGACAGTCTGTTGATTTGACACTTTCATTAGCTACAAAATCTGAAGGAGTATGTGCCATACATATATGACAAATATTTTGCTGATTTTAACATCATTAAATGAGATTTAGATCTTCTTTATGTTTGCTACATAATTTTTATATATGCTGCATAATCTATGTTGTCGCATTAATAATATCTTAGTATAACTCTTTCAGAAAGCTTTAACTAGACTATCAAAAGTGTGCCCCTTCCATAACGGGGAATGAGGAAATGACAATGTTAACAAACTCTTTTAGTGGGCAGGATGTGCAGTATATGACATGGGCTACCTGGATGGGTACTTTCAAACTGATGTTGCCTAAACAATTTGATAGACTAGTATAGAACAGTTTGATTGGCAGAGACACCCAATGTGGTTGTTCAAAGGATAGGTACGAGTTGTCTGCTTTAGTAAAACATCCAGTTACTTTACTTTACCAAGTAATTTAATAGCTTTAACTAGCCATTTCCTCAGTTAAAGGTGATAAAATTGGTGTCTAGTATCAGCTGGTAGAGAGCACCACTGGGGAAATGTTCTTTATTAGCCGCTGGACGTAGAGCTTGTGGCAGCGATGTCATCTAGGTGAATCACATGTATTATATCTCTCTTTTCTTTTTTGGTGAAACTCTGAGCTTTACCGGAAACCCCTTGCAAGCTCCTCAGGCTCCTTTGGTCCGTGAACTATCAACACACCCCATACGTTAACAATTATTAGACAATCTTGATTTTGACCCACTCACAGGCCATTGTGCCGAAAATGCACTGGCTTCCCAGGTACCTTTTACTGTTTATTGTGGGCTTGTCCACACGGTTATTAAACACAGATAGTGGAGTTCCTGCACGGCAAGATGGGGTCCCCAATATCCTTGGACCCACCCTAAACAATGTTTATTGGGTCTTTACTGATCTTGATATTGACTTTATTTATGGCCAGGAAACTAATTCCAGGTACAAATGCTTTCTCCAAATCTTAACACTAAGAGTTGGTTCACATACAGTATATGCAAATTGGATGCATTTTGAACCACATACAAGTCGTGTGACATGTGAAATAACATTGGTTTCTATTGTGCTTGGTCATAACTGGAGTGCGGATTCAGTGCAAATTGAAAAAGAGTCCTGTCAGTTCTCTGAACAAAGCGGTCCAGCTCAAGTGCAAATTCAGGCTCAATGACTTCTATGGAAATGCTTCTGAATCACATGTCATCAGTTGTGAACAGGAAAAAAATCCTGATCCTGATCTGAATCTGTTCTGATCCTGATCTAAACCTGACCTGAACTGCCGAACAACTTCTTTGTCAATCAGCTTTAAAAACGGAGCTTCAATTCGCACCGCACATGTGTAAATTCATGCTTAGATATCAGAAATGAATAATGCTCTCCCTCTTGAGTAAATAACTTATGATCATAGGGGTTTCCCAACCAAATATCAAAAAGTATGGGACCATTGGTTATAATATCCTGATACATGTACTCTAATGTGATTACTAGTTGTGTTGCATTGCAGCCTTCCCCGGGATGATCCTTTTCAAAATGCTTTAATTGTTATACTACTATCTGAACTGAGACTTATGATTGACATAATATATTTGTTTGGGCTGTTAGTCATCTGGATCTGAGAGAATGCAATGCTGCTGTTATCTATTTCCATATATTATGTGCCACTGTCAATAATGGCTATTATTCAACTTCTTGCACTTCCTATGGACCACTGTTTACTGACAATTTTTAAGTCAGAAGTTCATAGTAATTTTTTCTGATATTTGACCAAATAAAGTTACCCCTTCTTGATGTGAAGATGTAAAGTAAAGAGGTGAAGAAGGTATGATAGTAGGCAGAATGTGTAGGAGAGAGGTGCAAAGGGTATGCTGGTGGGCAGTATGTGCATGTGCATATAAATGCCATTAAATTTATATCCAGTATAAAAATAAACATTTTTGAATACACGGACAAGCAAATTAAACGTAATCATGTTAACAAGCTCATTAATTAATGATTTTCCAATGTGTTATCATTTTGGGGTCATAAAGCAATCTTTAGTCTATCTGTCATTTCAAGTTATTTCTGGCTCTTACAGAAATAAAAAATACATTTTTATTAATCTATATTAAAGAGCTATCATGAATTTAGAACCTGGAAATTTTCCAGGCGCTGCACTGAAAAATTGAGATGTCCTATTAGAGCAATAAAAGGATGCATTTTACTGGCTGACAAAGTATTCCTAAAAATCAGTTCTTTATAAAGTATTCTACACAAAAGGATTCAACAGACATGCCTAGCATGTCCATGTAATGTGTACACATCTAAAGCTTGTGATAGGCAGTAAAAAGGAAAATAAGAAGCCACAGTACCAAGCTGGGTAATGTCGGGGGAAAAGATTACTCAGGTGCCCAGGTTCCTTTCTTTACTGATCCCACTACTACTGTCAAAAATAATATTTCTTATAAATACTGTATGATATATGTGGAAATAGTTGTTTTATTATTAATTAAAGTGGTTGTAAACCCTTACATTTACCTGTCACAATCATACACACAGAGATGGGCGCGGTCATCCATTCTGCTCCAAACAACTACATTTTGGTATTTCTCTTAACCACTTCCTGTCCGGACACTTTTACCCCTTCCTGTCCAGGGCAATTTTTAGCTTTCAGCGCTATCACACTTTGAATGACAATTGCGCGGTCATGCAATACTGTACCCATATGAATTTTTTACCATTTTTTTGAGACAGATAAAGCTTTATTTTGGTGGTATTTATTCACCGCTGGGATTTTTATTTTTTTTACTATGTAAATGAAAAAGTTCAAAAATTTTGAAAAAAAGTGTTTTTTTAAATAAAATTTTGCAAATAAATAATATTTCATCATAAATCTTAGCCAAAATTTATTCCGTTATTTTTTTAGTAAAAAAAAAAAATCCAAATTAGTTTATAACCAAAAATTATAATTTTTAAACATTTTTTTTTACATTTTATTTTATTTTTTTATATTATTATTTTTTATTTTTATTTTTTTTTTTTACATACTGTCACCCTAGCAGTACACTGTCACCATGGTGACACTGTACTACTTGTGGAGGGTGATGAAGATTTTTTTTTTTTTTTACACTGATTGCTTTTACACCCATATAGGATGTAAAAGCAATCATTTCTCTTTCTCTCTGTCTGCATTCCTGCAGTCATTGAGAATTACTGAGTGAGCTGTGAGTGGTCACAGCTTGTCACATGGTACAAGGCTGTTGTGAATAGCCTTGTACCATGTGACCTCTGTGATCATTCACAGATTTCACACATAGTAAGCAATGATGTCACAAGTGACATCTTGCTTACTACTTTGCATGTGATCACTGATTCGCCAATCAGTGATCACATGATCGGGACCTCGTACAGAGGTCCCGTCCGACGATCGGTGTTTCACTGTGTCCGGAGATCGCGGTGGTGCGCGCTCCCAGGGAGCGCGCA
Source organism: Staurois parvus (assembly GCF_062004578.1). NCBI lineage: Eukaryota > Metazoa > Chordata > Amphibia > Anura > Ranidae > Staurois > Staurois parvus. The sequence goes on along the minus strand of NW_028319228.1, from coordinate 10,413,589 downwards.
CAGCTAGAAAAGGCGGGTGCCGTTTATGGACGGCAACCCGACCCTGGACTGCCACCGCCCTGCCGTTTATAAACAGCAGGCGGACGGCAAGAGGTTAAACTCCCAAATCAGTCTCCCTCCTCCGATTTCCCCCCTCCCTCAGGAATGCATTCAGCGTTCCTTGCTAGTCCCTGCCTTTAAACAATCCTCTTGCCAAATAAGGTATTGGGTTGTCCGGGGGAGGAAGATACCAGTTGATTTTGTGTAGAAAAAGAAGCTGTTATGTTTTGGGTGTAGTCAGAGAAGTAAGAATCTCCTGCGTTCAACATCTCGCAGAGAAAGAGAAAAGAAGATCTCCCTGCCTTAATATCGAAACTAACAGTGGGTGATCAAAGCGCCCTTTTGGTCATGAGACTTGAAGCTGCTTAAAACCATGGCTGACTGGCAAGTACTTTAACCCTTTAAACTCCTTTCTGTTATCTGTTTGCTGTGCTGTTATGCTCTGTATATTTATATATATATATATTGGTTACATCTTCTTTCTATAAATATTTTTACTGCACCTTTTCGACCTTTTGGTAATAAATCTTACTTTCTAAATGTGTTGAACTGTTTCTATAGCTCCTGAATGTAACTTACGAATCCCTGCCGCTGGAGAACGCTACTATGAGTATTTAACCCTCTGTATAATCGGTCTGTAGAGATAGAGGGATACTGACGGTTAACCAATCATCTTAGTATATTGCTGAGTTTCCTCTTTCTCTGTATAAAAAGGAGGTGGTGGCAGTGTGAAGGGTTAATTGCGTAATTAACCTGACCCAGTAACAAGCGCATTCAGGCTGCCGGTACATTGATTGTGGTCCAATTAGCTGAAAAATCATTGTGCAGGGTGCAGCTGGGTGTGGCATTGTTACGCACGTGACAGCACGGTTTTAGATTGGCTAGTCCTTCGGTCACGAGTTTGGTGAGAAGGTCTGGGGTCTCACGCCGCGCTCATCACAATACTCAGTGAAGTAGCTAGCTTCAGGTAATACACAGAGATGAAACAAATCCTCCTACATAAGTTGTACCTGTTTACTATGTGCAATGTGTCTTGTGCAGCCTTCTACAATAAACAGATGGATTTTTTCTTAGCAGTAGCAGTGGGGTTCTGATATCCCACACACTGCAGAGCTAGAGCAATGAGTTCAGTGAAAGGTGAGCCCTGATTGGAGGAAAGTAACATACCCCTCGTTCACAGTCTCAGAGAAACATAGAACCAAGGGAATGAATCATCTGCTGTGTGCTAAAGTAGGAGTGGGCTGTCTTCCCGGAGACTGAGGTGTCAGCCCAAGCTATTAGGAGTGAGTCATGCAGAGAATAGAGAGAGGAGAGAACAGAGAGGAACCAGACATGGTGCTTTGGATTCCGGTTAGTAGAGTAGGATGTGCTCTGTTCATTTTTGATGTCTGAGGTTTACAATAACTTTAATGTATTTACAATATTTAATTATTGATAAAATTTTTTAAACTGAATCTAAAGTCAAATTTAAAGTTAATTCTCCAGGCATGCTATTCCTCTGCCTGTCCCAATATCAAGCAAAAAAAAAAAAGAAAACTTTTAATACTTACCTAATGCTTGCTCTGGGGTGTTCCCAGAAACTCTGGCCTTGGCTGGGGAGCCAATCTACAGAGTTTTTTTTAGGAGTTACTGATTGCCTAATTAAGTAGAGCCAGTCAATTAGTGACTCTACTTAAGGCCTGGTTCACATCAATGCATTTTTAATGCTTTTTGCAGAAACACACTACGGTTCATTTAACATGGTTTCCTATGGGACAAACTCACATCTATGCTTTTTCTGCTGTGTTTTTGGAAAAGGTCAGGGACTTTTTTAAATGCAAAAATCAGCTTTTGGAGAAGCTGCTGAAATGTATGTAGTGCATTTCTGCCGTGCTTTTGGCAGGTGTTGCAGTTTTATTCTGCCCAGCAACAAAAAAATATCCATTTTAACAAAAAAAAATCTGTGAAAAAACGCAAAAAGCAGTAAAAACACGGCAAAAACATGTATGCAAAAACACACTGCAAAAAACACTGAAAAACAGGCAAAAAACACTGAAAAACAGACAAAAAACACAATGCATTGGCGTGAACCAGGGGTAATATCAATGTCACAACTCATCCCCATTGTAATTAGTAAACAGCAGAGGATATACAGTATGTGGAAGTGAAATCTGGCTACTGCATATATTATCCTCATCCAGCATCACAGGGGATGGCCTATATTTCTGCTTTTGATTGGTAAGCACCATAAAATATGGCAATGCCATGAAAATTTTGAATGCAATGATAACAGGATAATTTATTTATGTGTGTTTAGTAGAACATAAAATTTTAAACTGTTGTAAAGGTAATAATAGTTTTAGTATATTATATTGCATATTACATACAGTATAATCATCTAACAGGTCTACTGGTTATACCACATTCGTATGATGCTTTGAGCATGTATAATACGCTGCTCAAAAAAATTAAAGGAACACTTTGAAACACATCAGATCTCAATGGGGAAAAATATCATACTGGATATCTATACTGATATGGACTGGGTAAGGTGTTAGGAACGTTAGGATGCCCCATCATTTGACAGAAATTAAAATGATCAACCTACAGTGGACTGAACTCAAAGACACCCCGAAAATGAAAGTGAAAAAATGATGCAGCAGGCTAGTCCATTTTGTTGAAATTTAATTGCAGCAACTCATAATGGTACTCAGCAGTTTGTATGGCCCCCACGCACTTGTATGCATGCCTGGCAACATCATGGCATGCTCCTAATGAGACAACGGATGGTGTCCTGGGGTCTTTCCTTCCAGATCTAGACTAGGGCATCAATGAGCTCCTGGACAGTCTGAGGTGCAACCTGGCAGCATCGGATGGACCGAAGCATGATTGTCAGGAATGGACTTGCTAATAACGGTGGGACTCACCTGCCTTGTGGGCTGCAGTACCAGGGCTGGCCAGCGGGTGCTCTCAGCAATCAGAGACTCACCCCTGCAGTCAGCCAAAACACCTGAAGCTGATTGCAGGGGTTGTATTTAAGTAATGGCCAGACTCACAGTCAGGGCCTTGGTGTGTGTTTTTCCATGGGCCCCTGTATCTTGTAACCTGCATTCCTGTTCCTGTTTCTGCCTGACTTGTTGCCGACCCTGCCTGATCCTGACCTCTGCTGACTTCTCCTGTTTGATCCCTGGCTTGTGACCCTGACCATTCTCTCCGCCTGCTCCTCCTGTACCTACCTGCCCGATAGTTATCGACCCGGCCTGCCTGACTACGTTGTGCTCTATATGTGTATGTACCTGTGTATCTATATCAGTTTAGGTTTGGGTTTGTTTCACCTTGTTGTATGTATTTTTGTTAGCTTGGGGTTTGGTGCACTGCGTTTATATTTGTATTGTTAGTCTCAATAAATTATATTATTTACTATATCTGAAGCCTACGTTTCCCTGTGTCAGTCCACACACTTCTGGTCACACCCGCATCCCTGACAATGATATCCCAGAGGTGTTTTGTTGTAATTAGGTCAGGCAAATGTGGGGGCCATTCAATGGTATCAATTTCTTCATCCTCCAGGAACTGCCTGCATACGCTTGTCACAGGAGGCCGGGCATTGTCCTGTACCAGGAGGAACCCACGACCCACTGTACCAGTGAAGGGTCTGACAATGAGTCCAAGGATTGCATCCCAATACCTAATGGCAGTAGCCTGTAGAGGTCTGTGCGTGCCTCCATGGATATGCCTCCCCAGACCATAACTGGAGGAGTTGGACCTCCTGTGCAACCTCTGTAGGGTCCAGGTATTGCCTCATTCTACTAGTAGTGACACTGACCCTAGCCAAATGCAAAACTAATGAAAAACAGTCAGAAAAGGTGAGTATGGAAAAAAATGTCAGTGGCCTCCACCTGTAAAACCATTCCTGTTTTGGGGGTCATTTCATTGTTGCCCATCTAGTGCACCTGTTGTTATTTGATTAACACCAAAGCAGGTGAAACTGATTAAGAACCCCCCTCTGCTACTTAACTGACCAGATCAATATCCCAGGAGTTTAATTGACCTAATGCTATACTCTGATTAAAAAGTGTTCCTTTGTATCATATTACATTTTTCTAGATAAACAGGAACCCTCCATCTTTTTTCTTTCCATATGGTATACATGGGCAACGCCAATTGCTTACATCAATTCTTCTCAATTTGTTTTTATTTTCATTTAGCGGTGCAAGTGTGGTGTGTACTGGATTTTGGTGGCCACTGGATTGTTGTGATTGTTGCTGGATCACTTATCTGGATGCTATGATTACACTATGATAAGCCCTGTCCCATTATGCCCACATCTTTCTAGGGCACCAGAGGCCCTCTTTATTGAGATATGGCTACTTTACAAGGGGGGTGGCTTTGTCAATCATTCTTGAAAGGTTCTTCTTCAATATTGAAAGCATGTGGCCTGGTCTGGTAGAGCATTGTGGAAGGGGGAGGGGACTGTATGCTTGGTCTGTTTGAAATATTAAGAAGAAGCCCACACTTTTTTGAATGTGTACTGTCACTTAATTGTTTAATCAAAATCTGACTAGGTGACTTGATCAGCTGTCATAAAGTTACCTTTTATGGTAAATGAAGTAAGCCAGGGACAGTATACCACCAGCATTGTTTTCATTTTAATAAAAAATAACCTCCCTTCGCCTTTAATAGTGGTTCTGTGGTTTTACTTTTGCTTGATGCTGCTTGTTTTGCTGGAAGTCTTTTTTCCTTTTGGGTGAAAATCAATCTGCCTGAATTTATAGGCTGTATTTCAGTGCGAGATGCTGAAATCCAGAGATCATTACTTGTACCCATACAATGTCTTTCCTGTCACAGTTCTAATAAAAAAATTCTGTTCCCCTATTTGGATAGTGTTGTTATCAGTGGTCCCCAACATATGTTCATCCTGCCAAAGTGAATGCCATGACTGATTCTTCAGTGGCAGGTCATTATTTAAAGCCCTCTTGTACTGGCATATTATCAAGGAAAAAAATCTAATATAGTGTCCAGGTCATTTTTAAACACCACAGGCCTGTCATATATAAAGAAGACTCCTTATCCTGCTTTGTGACTTCACAAACACACACTCTGCTCTAAGTTCAAATATTGCAAAGGTAGAGCACAGTTCCTGATCTTTTTTCCCTTGCTGCAGAAACCTAGGGTGTCTAGAAGCCTGTCTCTGCTCACCATCAAAGGACAACAGAAATAGGACCCATTCAGCAATCCTCTTTTACAAAACCTTTTTTATTCTACCATCAATAATGCAGCTGCATCCATGTTGTCTCTGACTATGGACCGCCTCTCCTTGATGTGTTTCATCTACACCAGCTTGATTGCAAGGACAGCCGTCTGCTCTTGATACTACTCTCCATGACAATTCAGTCTTGTGCCTTGTGTGAGCTAACTTTTTTTGATCTATAGGTATGATATATATGTATTGTATGACATAGATGTCTTTGTCAGAATAAGGAAACATCAACATTTCAATAATCTCATTGCTATTAGAACAATTATTGAATGTCCACATTTGCAATATAATATTTCCTTTACTGTGATCCTTGTGTAAAGGAAAAAACGTACACGAGATTAAAGTTATTATACAATCACATCCATGAATTACAACAAGGTGACTTTTTTCTCTAATGTTATTGTGTCTTAAAATAACATGCAAAACAATTATTGTTTATTCATACATTTTATATTAAAGTTAGCTGTAACTTCTTGGGTGAGCTATGTCTCCAATGTTCACTCTATTCTTGAGGTTGCAGGCTTCCTCGCTCTTTCTGTAATGACCCTCTTCGGGAAGTGTTGGATGCTTGTGCCCCTCTCACTGCTTCTTTGTATCCTGCTAAAAACCATCTGGCACTGTTCACACACCCACACAAAACAAGTTTTGCAAAATGTATAGCAGAATAACATAGTACACAGCCTTGGAATTGAGCAAACTTTTTAAACATGGGATGTAAAAAAGGTGATGAAAGAGTAAGAAATATAAAACTTTTAATAAAGAAATGTTTATCTTTCAATGGTGTCTCTCCATTTTATAATAACTATTAAGAGATTCAAGACTGTAATAAATAAAGAAGTAAAGCATATCAACTTTACAAAGTGAATTTTCACATTGTATGGGAATTCTCACTTAGCCTAGAGAATGTGGTGAATATTCACTTTTTCAAAGAATGCCTAATCATGTGCAAGGAAAGCTAAAAAAGCAGGATTTTTGCTTGCACACGGAGGGATGATTTAAAGCAGAACTAAAGGCAAAATGTTTTTCATTTTGGGTAGAGTAAGGGAGGGTTATTGCCCTAATAAGGTTTTTTTTGCCACCTGTGCCCATTGGGGAAATTTTCTTCACTTCCTGTCCAATAGCCAAAACAGGGTGTAAGAGAAGGAATTCCTGGTTGTCACCAGGGTTAGTGTCCCCATTGGAAGATATCCTCACTATTCCTGTTCTGGGGACAATCTAACATTTGGCACTTTCTTTTTCAGTACTAATAGAGAGGATGAATCACCCTAAAACGGACACATGCAGCTATTAAACCTTGCAGGTGTTTAATTCCTCTTCACTTTATCCAAAACTAAAAAATAAAAGTTTTGCCTTTAGTTATATATTAGGTCATTTAGTAAACTGAGGGAATATTCCCTTGTAAAGTGAAAAGTCCCAGCTTCTACTCCTTTAGTAAATTAACCCCAATTATTTTTTTCAAAAAAACATGGAAGATTATGACTTCAAAGTAATAATAAAACCTTAGTAATGTGATGTAGGAATCCTTCAACAGATTGTATCCAATCAGTCAGCAAATTGCTTTTAAATACATTGAGATGAAGAATAGTCACTCTATACTTTACAAAACTCATTAAAATTTGATACATATTACTGCTTACTTCCAATAAAATGTAAAATGAATATGCCCTCAAGGAAATAATATACATATATAATTCTACATCAATAAATACTTCTATGTTCTACAAAGGTGTTAAATTATTAATTGTGCAAAAACGGCGAGTAACATAATGGTCTTCTTTATTCTCTTCAGAGAAATGATCTTTTTTGAAGAATAATGGTCTCATTTTTCTGCACCTAAAGGAGATTCAATTTCCCCCTTTAACCCACCAAGCCAACAGATGTGGGAGACAAGTACAGAAACTGACGTAAAGAGGACACCAAGAAACGGAAAACACTTAAAGTGTTACTAAACCCAGGACCCTGCATTCACTCTATCTGGTCTCCCACAGTACACAGAACATGGAAATGCAACTATTTTAGTAAATATAAACTGCTAAATACCTTTTATCATCAGCAGTTAGAGCAGTCTTGTGACTTCTATCTGTGTCCAGCAGAGCACTTGTTAAAGCTTGTAGGAGGAGTTTTCATTCTCTCCTGATTGTCCAATAAGGCTGCAGGACCCCTGCACCTCTGCCTGGGCAATGCTTATTGGTCCTGTGCTGATCACATGCACCCTCCCAAGAAAAAAAAACCACCTCTCTAGCAATACACACCAAACTGAGAATGTTTGCTCCCAAGGCTCGGTTCTATCTGCAAATGGATTGGAGATTGTGGAAGAAGGAGAGGATCAGAGAAAACAGGATCAAACATCCTTTTACACAATGCAGAGGATTAATCCCTTAGGTTCAACAGTGAGTATAACAAGCATGCTTTATTGCATATACAGACTGATTTTACTGTTGTGAGTTTAGTAATGGTGTAACTATGGTCAATGCATGCCCACAAGAGACAACATTACTGAAGGAGGTACATGCGTGGCTGAGGTGGGCATCTTTAATAATGTGGTGGTCAATGAGGTCAACACCAGTATACATCTCATACTGCTGTATCTAGGAACTCCAAAATCCCTCAATGTTAATAACAATAGGTACATCAATAAAATAAAATAGAAGATAGATGCAATTTTTTAAAATAGATCTGACAAAGGTGATCTGTTTTAGACTGCTCTTGTAATTTGTATTTTTTATTATTATAGTGTTTACCACTATTGCAGCTTATGTGTGTTGAATTCTAGTCAAAAAATGGGCTCAAAGACAGACAGAAAACCATTAGATCCCTCCATCCATGCTTAACAGAGACACCCACAGCTCGAATTTCAGCCGAATCAGCAGAAATTGATCAAGATTTGAGCCTTGTATGGACAGCTTACTTATAGTGCGTTTATAGGTTTCTGTGTTCTGTACAAGCAGAGCAACTCTTTCCTGTGTACCTCTGTCATCAAGGATTGTGTAGACTCTCTTCTATTATCATCCTTTTATGTTGTTATTGCAAAGTGTCAGAAGCTGTGTATCTGACAGAGAGTTTGAATTAAAGCCAGTGACGGTGCTTAGCAGATTTTCCTGTGAGAAATATCTACTCTTCACTGTCATTTTTTGAGCTGTATGCTTCACTGTCAGTGTTCAGTGGAGCTGCCCATAAGGATGCACAAAACTGCCATTTTATGTGAAAATGTGTGATACTTCAACAATATGAGCGGTTTTTACTTATTAATACTTTAAACTCTGGGAAACATTTTTTAAAATACGCATTTATTCAAGTTTTTTGTTAATTAGAAAATGTGAACATACAGCTATAGACACCACAACATGCCCAATGGCAACTGGTTATGCAGAGATCAATAAAATGAAGAAAAAGACTATACACATACACAAGTGTAGCTTTACCCTCGTGAGGGTCGCTGTGTTGTGGATATCCCTAAGCCTCTCTCTGCACAGCCAGGCAACAGGTATTTTTCACACCAATTGGCATACAGAGACAATGACCAGTCCATGGACTTAGTTATTTTATTAGGGGAAATCAACTTGCATAGGGAAATAAGGGTTATGGAATGCCCAGTTTGGCTTGAATCAATGGATGGGTGACACTTCCCTCCTATATACAAAGGCAAGTTCTGGACTGTTCTTTCCCTGAGCGTTGTCAGTCGTTGCTGATCAGAAGCAGCTGCCCATTACAGGTGAGGAAGTAGCAGCCCCTCAAAAATCACTTTACTTCTCGTAGTTACATGCAGAGACATCTTCTCTCCCCCTATAGAGCTGCTCCCAGCTCCACATCTTGGAAGCACTATCAGACCTCCTGGCTTCTTGGAAGATCTCCCGGGACAAGGATTAAGGATTAAGCCCAGTGCTGTCCTTAAAAATATTGCTACGTGTGGCATTCTTTCCCCTTGTAGAACCCAGAGTATGCTGCTGTACTCACACTATCCTCTTTGCTCCTGGTCTTGATCCATACATGCCTCTCCACTAAATGTATCCTCCTGAGCCAGGCCAAGCACAGCCTGGAGATCCCCCCCCCAGACCTAGGAGACCCCTCCTAGGCACCGACAGTCTCCTCTGCACTCCATCTTCAACCCAACTCCTCTGTCAGTCTGACTCTCCCATATTTATAATCCAGTCCACCATTCTACCAGGGCTTCCAAACCTGGAATTGGCTGGACTTCCATAACCATGCAGATTAGGTCTCCAGCCCTTCTTGCTTACCCACTTCTAGAAGGTTCCTTGGTCCTCCAGAGTCAGGAGAAGGCGATAGAACCACAACCTATTGAGTCATCCAGCTGACCTGCAATAATCCAACCTTAATCACATGACTCACACAACTACCATGAGTCACACACAATGATTTTGCCTATAATACACTACACTACTCTAGTAGCACACTAGATGGTGCTACAAAAGTATTCAAGTCAAAAGAAGAACCACAGCACCACATCCCCAATCAACATATACAAGAAAAAAGGAGAGAAAAGATGCTCCTTCAAATTTGGGACTTTATATTTACAAAGTCATTCAATACAACACAACCTTAAAGATAAAACCATAACATCTTTATTACATAGATAGGAATAAAATATTATTTGATTTTTTAAAATCAAAGCTTAGAGCAGTGGTTCTCAACCTTTCTAATGCCGCGACCCCTTAATACAGTTCCTCATGTTGTGGTGACCCCCAACCATAAAATTATTTTCGTTGCTACTTCATAACTGTAATTTTGCAGTGGGAGGACTAGCGCCCCATCACTGATGTCAGTGGGATGAATAGTGTCCCATCGTTGGTATCAGTGGGAGGAATAGTGCCCCATCATTGGTGTCAGTGGGAGGAATAGTGCCCCATCATTGGTGTCAGTGGGAGGAATAGTGTCCCATCATTGGTGTCAGTGGGAGGAATAGTGCCCCATCATTGGTGTCAGTGGGAGGAATAGTGCCCCATCATTGGTGTCAGTGGGAGGAATAGTGCTCCATCATTGGTGTCAGTGGGAGGAATAGTGCCCAATCATTGGCGTCAGTGGGAGGAATAGTGCCCAATCATTGGCGTCAGTGGGAGGAATAGTGCCTCATCATTGGCGTCAGTGGGAGGAATAGTGCCCCATCATTGGCGTCAGTGGGAGGAATAGTGTCCCATCATTGGCGTCAGTGGGAGGAATAGTGTCCCATCATTGGTGTCAGTGGGAGGAATAGTGTCCCATCATTGGTGTCAGTGGGAGGAATAGTGTCCCATCATTGGTGTCAGTGGGGGGAATAGTGCCCCATCATTGGTATCAGTGGGGGGAATAGTGCCCCATCATTGGTATCAGTGGGAGGAATAGTGCCCCATCATTGGTATGAGTGGGAGGAATAGTACCCCATCATTGGTATCAGTGGGAGGAATAGTGCCCCATCATTGGTGTCAGTGGGAGGAATAGTGCCCCATCATTAGTATCAGTGGGAGGAATAGTGCCCCATCATTGGTGTCAGTGGAAGGAATAGTGCCCCATCATTGGTATGAGTGGGAGGAATAGTGCCCCATCATTGGTATCAGTGGGAGGAATAGTGCCCCATCATTGGTATGAGTGGGAGGAATAGTGCCCCATCATTGGTGTCAGTGGGAGGAATAGTGCCCCATCATTGGTGTCAGTGGGAGGAATAGTTCCCCATCATTGGTGTCAGTGGGAGGAATAGTGCCCCATCATTAGTATCAGTGGGAGGAATAGTGCCCCATCATTGGTGTCAGTGGAAGGAATAGTGCCCCATCATTGGTATGAGTGGGAGGAATAGTGCCCCATCATTGGTATGAGTGGGAGGAATAGTGCCCCATCATTGGTATGAGTGGGAGGAATAGTGCCCCATCATTGGTGTCAGTGGGAGGAATAGTGCCCCATCATTGGTATCAGTGGGAGGAATAGTGCCCCATCATTGGTATCAGTGGGAGGAATAGTGCCCCATCATTGGCGTTAGTGGGAGGAATAGTGCCCCATCGTTGGTGTCAGTGGGGGGAGGAATAGTGCCCCATCGTTGGTGTCAGTGGGGGGAGGAATAGTGCCCCATCGTTGGTGTCAGTGGGGGGAGGAATAGTGCCCCATCGTTGGTGTCAGTGGGGGGAGGAATAGTGCCCCATCGTTGGTGTCAGTGGGGGGAGGAATAGTGCCCCATCGTTGGTGTCAGTGGGGGGAGGAATAGTGCCCCATCGTTGGTGTCAGTGAGGGGAGGAATACTGTCTCGTTGGTGTCAGTGGGGGGAGGAATAGTGCCCCATCGTTGGTGTCAGTGAGGGGAGGAATAGTGCCCCATCGTTGGTGTCAGTGGGGGGAGGAATAGTGCCCCATCGTTGGTGTCAGTGAGGGGAGGAATAGTGCCCCATCGTTGGTGTCAGTGGGGGGAGGAATAGTGCCCCATCGTTGGTGTCAGTGGGGGGAGGAATAGTGCCCCATCGTTGGTGTCAGTGAGGGGAGGAATAGTGCCCCATCGTTGGTGTCAGTGGGGGGAGGAATAGTGCCCCATCGTTGGTGTCAGTGAGGGGAGGAATACTGTCTCGTTGGTGTCAGTGGGGGGAGGAATAGTGCCCCATCGTTGGTGTCAGTGAGGGGAGGAATAGTGCCCCATCGTTGGTGTCAGTGGGGGGAGGAATAGTGCCCCATCGTTGGTGTCAGTGAGGGGAGGAATAGTGCCCCATCGTTGGTGTCAGTGGGGGGAGGAATAGTGCCCCATCGTTGGTGTCAGTGGGGGGAGGAATAGTGCCCCATCGTTGGTGTCAGTGAGGGGAGGAATAGTGCCCCATCGTTGGTGTCAGTGGGGGGAGGAATAGTGCCCCATCGTTGGTATTAGTGACACAAATGATGGGGCACTATCCCTTCCACTGACACCAATGATACTTACCTTGCTGACCCCTGCTCCAGCCTGGGCTCGCTCTCTCCCACTCCCATCTACAGCCTGCATACCTGGCTGCAGCAGCAAAATTTGCACTTACCTGTCAGCTGTCTTCCTTCTCTTGCCTCTTTCTTCACTCGCTCCTGCAGCTCCCTCGATCTTCTTCGATCTCCGCGTGCTGCCGCTCGGCTCCTCCTCTCCAAGCTCCACCTTCTCGCCGGTGATTGGCCGCCTGTGCGCCTCTCCTGAGCTACAGTTCCAGTGGCCAATCAGCGGCGAGGAGGCGGTGACAGGGGCAGCATATCATCCCGCCCACACATCGCCGGAGACAGCAGCGGTATCTCGGTTCCTAAGACCATCGGAAATATGTGTTTTCCGATGGTCTTAGGCGACCCCTGGGAAATGGTCGTTCGACCCCCAAAGGGGTCGCGACCCCCAGGTTGAGAACCGCTGGCTTAGAGCATTGTCAAAATACAATCTCACACATAATAGTTCCAAAAATCATATATATATATGTATATATATATATATATATATATATATATATATATACGGTGTGATGAATGCCGACAAGTTTCGCTCATCAGGCTTCCTCAGGGGAACAATCACAGAAGGGGCCTGTCGAGAACAATAGGAAGCTAATATGAATGTAGATCCGGATAAATCCATGGAATGGAGAAAGTCACATGTACACCATTTAGATGGAAGCCAACAGGAAAGGAGGTAGAAACCATCATTCAGTGTAAGCCTCCCTTTGGGTGACCTGACAGTAACTGTGCTGGATAGTGCCACCGTCTTTAATTTTGTGTTGTATTGAATGACTTTGCACCTATAAAGTTCCAAACTTAAAGGAGTGTCTTTTCCCTCCTTTTTTCTTGTACCATACAAGGTTTTACCCCCTTCATGACTGAGCCAATTTTCTGGTAATTGCTTGGTCATGCAACGCTGTACTCAAAATAAATTTATATGATTGTTTTCAAACAAATAGGGCTTTCTTTGGGTGGTATTTGCTCACCACTGGGTTTTATATATTTTTTTTATATAAGCAAAAAAAAATGTAACATTTGGAAAAAAAACAATTTTTTTTACTTTCTGCTATAAAACATATCCAATAACAAAAATACAAATAAATCTAATTTCTTCACAAATTTAAATCAAAAAGTATTTTACTTCAAAAATCCCAATGTGTGTACATTGATAGTTTTGTGTTAGAGTTATAGTGTCAACATTGGTATATGTACTGGAATATTTTATTTTTTTATACTGGTAATGGCAGCATGCAGCGATCTATAGTGTGTGATAGTGCGGCCAGCAATCTGACACTAACGCTTGGTGGGAACTGACTGACACTGACATCCCCAGTGACACTGATACAGTGATCAGTGCTAACACTATACACTATCACCATACTAATGACACTGGCTGGGAAGCAGTTAACAACTAGGGGCAATCAAAGGGATAACTGCATGCCAAGCAATGTGTGATATGTGCTGCTTTTACTAAGTGATGTGTTTGTTTTTTCTCCATGCTTTGCAGGGAAAAAAATAAGCACATCACTGCTCTCTAAACACAGGGCGCTGGACTGTCAATTGCTAGCTGATCATCAGGTTCTGTCCATAAATCATTGACCGGGACCTGCTGTTCGGCTTGTGCTGTAGCGAATGACAGCACAGAAGGGGTGGTGTGCATGCACCTCCTACCCAGAAATGCCAAATCAAGTACATGTACATGATCCGGTGCAGTGGGGTCACTCTGCGGCTGTAAATCTGTGGTAGGTGGTCAACAAGTGGTTAAGCAAGTAAGATAAAGACAAAAAAACAAAGACAGACATTCAAACACACACACACTCTGCTCTCTCTCACTATGCATACTGTTCCTTAAATCCACCCTAAAGACCACATTAGGAGAAAAAAATCATTACATTACACAGACAGTTGTGAAGTAGAAATTTCAGCCTATTGGGACAAAGAAATATCTAACCAGTGCTGCCATATCGTAGTAAACTTTTTCAGAGTGGCCCTTTTGTATTGAGGCCTAGTTCACCAGGCGACTAAAATGCTGGGAGAAGTGGGACTCTAATTCTGTAGAATAGTCTATCCGGTGTGGAAAAAAATTAAACGAAACATAATGTGACTATACTGTAAGTGCGGGAAACTAGGTCATTAAGAACACCAAGGAGACACACCTCAGGAGTTTTTGGGGCCTTGCAGGTTCAGGTGGGTTTCCAGTTGGACAAATAGATCACTCCAAAATGTAGAGAGGCAAGAGCAAGTCCAAAACATGTGAATTATGTCACAGGAGGCTTCCTCACATCTAGGAAAACAAGCCTGTGTTCCTAGGCTCATGCAAGACAATTTTGCAGGAGTATAATGAAGGTGTTAAATAAATTTAAATTGAGTAAGTCTATTGGCTATACTAATAACATTTTGAAAGCAAGTCTCAGTAACCCTCTTCTGAGCCCTCCCTCCGTGAGATCCAGTAGGTAAAGGAACCATTTCTAGTAGCAATATGCAGATGGTTTTTAGCCTTCAGCTTATAAACAATTATAGAAGGTGGTGACCAGTTTAGTGAAATCAGAGGTGTATGTCAGTTGCTCCAGTTGGGAGGTTGATAACTCCACCATAACTCCATGAAATTTAAAATTTAGCCTTTGCAGTGAGGCTGTTCCTGTGCTACAAGGGTAAACTGCTTGTTTAGGGAACGTTTTTGCAGTTTTATCTTACCTGATATTCTCCTCACCCTGGAAGATGGCGCTCCTCCATGCTCCAGCAATGGACTATTCCTTGGCTTCATCAACTCCAGTGTAGAGTGATGGACCCTGAATTGGTCTTGTTGATGTCAGGACTAGAGATGAGCGAATCGAACATGACGAAGTGGAATTCGTTTCGAAGATTAGGAAAAATTCGATTCGCGCCGAATCCGAAAATTAGCAAACTTCGGATGCACGAATCGAATTTTCCCAAAAATGGCGGCGACATGTGTGGCGACGGAGCGGGGATCTCTGGGAAGGCGCGCAGACAAGGCGCGCTGACCCATAATGCATTCATTCATGACATGTGATCGCATTAGCCAATCAGCAGCCAGCCAGCCAGCACTGTGTAATGGTGGAGCTATAAATCGCGGCCATCTTAGAATTCTCCATTAGCCTCCGGTCATTCAAGAGAGACAGACCTGTCTGTATTAGGGACAGAGTTAGGGCCACAGAGACTTTAGGGCCACAGAATCGTTACTCAGGGACGCAGAATTGTTACTCAGGGACACAGAATCGTTACTCAGGGACACAGAATTGTTACTCAGGGACACAGAATTGTTACTCAGGGACACAGAATCGTTACTCAGGGACAGACACAGAATTGTTACTCAGGGACACAGAATTGTTACTCAGGGACACAGAATCGTTACTCAGGGACACAGAATCGTTACTCAGGGACACAGAATTGTTACTCAGGGACACAGAATCATTACTGAGGGACACAGAATTGTTACTGAGGGACACAGAATCGTTACTCAGGGACACAGAATTGTTACTCAGGGACACAGAATTGTTACTCAGGGACACAGAATCGTTACTCAGGGACACAGAATTGTTACTCAGGGACACAGAATCGTTACTCAGGGACAGAGAATCGTTACTCAGGGACACAGAATTGTTACTCAGGGACACAGAATTGTTACTCAGGGACACAGAATTGTTACTGAGGGACACAGAATCGTTACTCAGGGACACAGAATCGTTACTCAGGGACACAGAATTGTTACTCAGGGACACAGAATCGTTACTGAGGGACACAGAATCGTTACTCAGGGACACAGAATCGTTACTCAGGGACACAGAATTGTTACTCAGGGACACAGAATCATTACCGAGGGACACAGAATTGTTACTGAGGGACACAGAATCGTTACTCAGGGACACAGAATTGTTACTCAGGGACACAGAATTGTTACTCAGGGACACAGAATCGTTACTCAGGGACACAGAATTGTTACTCAGGGACACAGAATCGTTGCTCAGGGACAGAGAATCGTTACTCAGGGACACAGAATTGTTACTCAGGGACACAGAATTGTTACTCAGGGACACAGAATCGTTACTCAGGGACAGACACAGAATCGTTACTCAGGGACACAGAATTGTTACTCAGGGACACAGAATCGTTACTCAGGGACACAGAATCGTTACTGAGGGACACAGAATCGTTACTGAGGGACACAGAATCGTTACTGAGGGACACAGAATCATTACTCAGGGACACAGAATCGTTACTCAGGGACACAGAATCGTTACTCAGGGACACAGAATTGTTACTCAGGGACACAGAATCGTTACTCAGGGACACAGAATCGTTACTCAGGGACACAGAATCGTTACTTTCTGCTTCACAACCACTATTGTACGTTCAAAGAGTTAAATCCTGTTTTATGTTTGGGGTGCTTATTGAATTAAAGAGTATGTCAGACAACACGCAGAGGAGTGGCAGAGGAGGCAATGTTTCAGGAGCGAGCAGACGTGGCAACGTGGGGTCGAGGCAGCACTAGTCGCAGCCAGAGGCCAGTGCTCCCGGTGTCATCCAGTGGTCGTGTCTCCACTGACAACCCTGCCGTCATCGATTGGTTGACTCGGTCGTCTTCCTCTTCCCAGGTCACCTCTGACACCTACAGCCAATGGTCGGTGGGTATGTCAGACACAACCGTTAGTTGGCATGGCCCGGGAGCAAGCCCACTGAAATCACGTGTCCTCTACCTGCCCCTGTCCTTTGGTGTTCCCTCACCAAGCGAAGTATCGCATGCTGTGGGCTCAGCCCTACTGTACAGTGAGGAAGAGCTAACAGAGGGCGGTCAGGAACGGGGGGAGACATCCGCCTCTTCAGCAGCCAGGCGAAGAAGTACTGGCGAGGAGAGTGGCTCGGTAGCCGGTCTAGAGACAGGTCTGTCTCCTGACCCACACGCAGCCGAGGGGGCTAGTAGTGACGCGGAGACCCTAATTGATGATGATGAGGCTGATCGCACTTGGCAGCCTCGTCGTCATCAGGCTATTGCTTCCGCATCATCAGGAGAAGAGGGTGCCAGCTTGGCAGCGAGCAAAACAGTCGGTGGGTTGCCCAGGAGGCAGCAGGGTCGCAGCAGTGTCAGTGGAGGCAAACGGCCACGGAGTAGAGCACCAGCTCCACTGCAGCCTACCACCACGGCCAGTAGTGGTGCCGGTGTGCACGGAGGAAGTAGCAGTCAGCCAGTGAGGAGTAGCGGGGGCAAAGTTTCCTACTCGGCGGTGTGGCAATTTTTCGTCAAGCCGCCCGAGGAAGTAAACGTAGCCGTATGTCGACTATGTGGCCAGAAAGTCAAGCGTGGCCAGGGGGCCCATGTTGGGACTACAGCGTTGCGTCAGCATATGCAGCGTCGCCATTCGGTGGCCTGGGAAAACCGTGATAAAGATACGGCGGTTCTGCCTGCCCCAGCCCCCGCTCCATCACCCGCTCCGTTACTTGCTCCGTCACCCGACGTCAATCGCCCTCTATCAGCCAGTCAAGGCTCCAACACCTCTGCTGAGGGGAGTTGTCGCTCGTTGGTATCTTCCGCTCGTTCAGATGCTCCTTCTCCTGCTACTCCTCTTCACGGATTCCGTCAGCAGTCTTTCTTGGAATCCGTTTCCAAGAGACAACAGTTTGCGAGCACGCACCCGACGGTGCAGAAGCTGAACGTCCTCCTGTCCAAGTTGCTGGTGCTGCAGTCCCTCCCTTTCCAAGTGGTGGACTCAGCACCTTTCCGAGAAATGATGGCTTGTGCCGAGCCGCGGTGGAGAGTGCCAAGCCGTCATTTCTTCGCCAAAAAGGCAGTGCCAGCCCTGCATTCACATGTAGAAGAGATGGTGGGCCAGTCTTTGAGCATGTCGGTCTCTGCCAAAGTGCACGGCAGCGCCGACGTGTGGAGCTGTAACTACGGTCAGGGACAGTACATGTCATTTACGGCCCACTGGGTGAACGTGGTGCCGGCACAGCCGCACCAGCAACTTGGACAGGTCACGCCGCTTTTGCCTCCACGTTTGCACGTCCTTGGTCCAGCAAAGATGTCCGCCTCTACCACCTCTTCTTCCGCCGTGTCCTCAGCCGCTACCCCCGTGCCAAGTCCCATTACCCGACCGGCATATCACATGTGCAGGGCGCAACGGTGTCACGCTGTGCTGCACCTGGTATGCCTTGGCGAACGTAGTCACACAGGGGAGGAACTTCTGAGTGTAATGAACAGAGAAATCGACAGATGGCTGTCTCCGCGCAAACTGAAAATCGGACCATGTTGACCGACAACGGAAAGAACATGGTGTCTGCTCTGCGTCAAGGAAGGTTGTGCCATGCGCCATGCATGGCTCACGTGTTCAATCTGGTTGTCAAGCGGTTCCTAAAATCCACCATCCCACTGCAAGACATCCTTAAAATGTCACGTAAACTTTGCATGCATTTCAGCCATTCCTACACCGCAAAGCACACCCTCCTTGAGCTGCAGCGGCAGAACGGAATTCCACAGCATCGCCTGATCTGCGACGTTGCAACAAGGTGGAATTCAACCCTACATATGTTAGACCGCCTTTACGAACAGCGAAAGGCCATCACCGATTTCCTGATGTTACAAGCGGATAAAGGTACTCCCCTGTGTAACTTAGATGTCAGCCATTGGCAGCTCATGCGTAACACCTGCCGCTTGCTCAGGCCCTTTGAGGAGGCCACGCTATTCGTGAGTCGGCAGGACTATGGGATGAACGACGTCATTCCTCTGTTGCACGTCCTGGAACAAATGCTGTTAACAATGGCTGGTCAGGGTGCGGTAGACGTGGCGCACAGATCTCAACGCCACATGACCCCTGTGGGGGCAGGACAGGAAGAAGAGGAGGAGGTAGAGGAGGACATTGGTGCTCAGGAATTATTGAGTGAAATGGGTGGTTTTTCCACTCAGTGGACAGGAGTGGAGGAGCAGGAGCATCTGGTAGAGGAGGAGGAGGAGACAGAGGACCCAGACGCACCGTGGCAGTATGCTGTGGAGATGGAGGCAGGGAGTCCCTCGCATTCCTTGGCACAAATGGCCCATAGCATGCTCGGTTGCTTGCGTAGCGACAGCCGAATAATAACCATCAGACAGAGGGATGACTTTTGGCTGTCCACCTTGTTGGACCCTCGCTACCGTTCAAAAATGGTGGCCTTTTTCACACCTGCTGAGAGGGAGGCCAAAATAAAGTACTATAAAAACCACCTATGTAGTCAGTTGGTCTCTGCCTTTGTGCGCCAACGTCCATCCTCAGACACTGTGGGCCCTGTGCGCTCGCGTTCCGCTGCCATGGCAGCAGGGGAGGGGTGGGGTGGTAGGAGCAGTGGCAGCTCCACCAGCAGCGGCTGCCTCAGTCTGCAGTCGATGATGAGTAGCTTTCTTCACCAGCGCAGTGAGGAAACTACTAACCAGCCGCAGCAGCATCAGGTGGACCTGGAGCAGGACCTCAAACAACAGGCTCGGGCCTACTTGGACAGCACCCTGCCAACCGAGGTAGACAATCCCCTTGACTACTGGGCAACGAAACTTGACCTTTGGCCCCAACTAGCTGAATTTGCCCTTGAAAGGCTGTCATGCCCGGCCAGTAGCGTGGCATCGGAGCGCGTGTTTAGTGCGGCAGGAGGTATTGTAACTCCGCGGAGGACACGACTGTCCACCCAAAGTGTGGAGAGACTCACGTTTGTGAAAATGAATCAGGCGTGGATTAGTCTGGATTTCAAACCACCAGTTCCTGACACAACTGACTAAATCCGCCATGAATCATGCCCCAAACATGTTATTATTTTTAACATAGGCCTCTGTATGGCCTTCAATTTAAGCTGCTTACGCTTCGCCACTCTGCCATGGGCCCCTGTACCGCCTCCTCATGCTGCTGCCAGGTCCAGAATGTGTCATGGGTCCCTGTACGGCCTCCCATTGCTGCTGTCTCCATCGACACACTCTGCCATGTGCCACTTTCAGGTCTCCTCACACTGCTGGTGGGTTCCATTTTGTCATAGGGTGCTGTATGGCCTCCCATTGCTGCTGCCTCCACCGCCACCCTGCGCCATGTGGCTGTCGTCTGCTCACGCTGCTGACGGCTTCCGCTTTTTAACCGAGGCCTGTGTTTGGCTTCCGAATACTGCTGCATCCACCGCCACCCTGCGCCATGTGTCTCTGTCATCTGCTCACGCTGCTGACGGCTTCCGCTTTTTAACCTAGTCCTGTGTATGTCTTCCGAATACTGCTGCCTCCACCGCCACCCTGCGCCATGTGCCACTTTCAGGTCTCCTTACACTGTTGGTGGGTTCCATTTTGTGATAGGGTGCTGTATGGCCTTCCATTGCTGCTGCCTCCACCGCCACCCTGCGCCATGTGCCTCTGTCGTCTGCTCACGCTGCTGACGGCTTCCGCTTTTTAACCGAGGCCTGTGTTTGGCTTCCGAATACTGCTGCATCCACCGCCACCCTGCGCCATGTGTCTCTGTCGTCTGCTCACGCTGCTGACGGCTTCCGCTTTTTAACCTAGGCCTGTGTATGGCTTCCGAATACTGCTGCCTCCACCGCCACCCTGCGCTATGTGTCTCTGTCGTCTGCTCACGCTGCTGACGGCTTCCGCTTTTTAACCTAGGCCTGTGTATGGCTTCCGAATACTGCTGCCTCCACCGCCACCCTGCGCCATGTGCCACTTTCAGGTCTCCTTACACTGTTGGTGGGTTCCATTTTGTGATAGGGTGCTGTATGGCCTTCCATTGCTGCTGCCTCCACCGCCACCCTGCGCCATGTGCCTCTGTCGTCTGCTCACGCTGCTGACGGCTTCCGCTTTTTAACCGAGGCCTGTGTATGGCTTCCGAATACTGCTGCCTCCACCGCCACCCTGCGCCATGTGCCTCTGTCGTCTGCTCACGCTGCTGACGGCTTCCGCTTTTTAACCGAGGCCTGTGTTTGGCTTCCGAATACTGCTGCATCCACCGCCCGCCCACTGCTGCTGCCAGGCCCGTAATCTGTCATGGGCCCCTGTACCGCCTCCTCATGCTGCTGCCAGGTCCAGAGTGTGTCATGGGTCCCTGTACGGCCTCCCATTGCTGCTGTCTCCATCGCCACACTCTGCCATGTGCCACTTTCAGGTCTCCTCACACTGCTGGTGGGTTCCATTTTGTCATAGGGTGCTGTATGGCCTCCCATTGCTGCTGCCTCCACCGCCACACTGTGGCTCCACACTCTGGTTTTGGCCCCGTGACTGCCCAAATGAGTGAAGTGTGCGGTGATTCTAAGATCGACGGCACTCATCTGCATGTCATACTGACTGACAGTATTAGTTCTCTTCCCCAGCAGACTCCAAGGGCATTTAAATTAAAGGTACAGTGTTCTGCACTAATATAAAGGCTCTCTGAAGCCTAGAAACACCCTTTTTATAAGTTAAATTCGCAGCGAATATATTCGGCTCAAATCGAATTTATTCCGCGAATTCGGCGAATCAGCCGAATCGAATTTTTGAATAATTCGCTCATCTCTAGTCAGGACCTTAGACTGCTGTAGTATGGGGGAGAAGATGCTGTGGGGAATGGTCTAGGAGTTCAGTGGAGTGGAAGGAGGAGTGGAAGATCGGGTAATAAAATCTTCTTTTCTATGACCCCCACTAGCAATTAACCTAGGCAGTGCAAGTGCATTTACAAAAATGTAAAATGTAAATAAAAACACAGACAGTTTTTGATAAGTTGTTTAATCATTTTTTAAAAATTAAAAAATCTACCAAAATGTACATCATCAGTCATGTTGTTCAATAAACGTTAATCATAATGCCTAAGGGCCACTGACCTACTGAAAGAAACAAAAGGACACCCACTGACTAACATCTGGTCCTGTTGCTTCTTTCATGCTGCATAAGAGGTCCATATATATTCAGTGATGTTACTGATATCCTTTGACTAAATACAGTCAAGTCCATATAGGATCAATTACATCACCTGGGAAACCCTCCCCCTTTGCATATATCAGCTGTCATTTGCCAGACCAGTCATTTGGCAGGAGTGAAGTGAAGCAATGGGAACAGACATGTGCCAGTGATCAGTGTTTTTTTTTTCAAGCAGGTTGGCAGGTTTCAGGCATCACGGTTGACTTGGATCTACATTGCTGGATGACATGAATGACAGTTGTTGTTCATCCTGTGATTAATTTTTGGGGACTTTTTAAAAGATGTCAAAAAACTGTGTCTGCATTTTTTTTCACTTTACGCTTTATTTTGGTGAATGAGTAGGGATACATGAGGAGGCCAGTATCTGGGGGCTAGTTATTGGAAAAGGGACTTACAGATTCAGAGATGTGGGATAGAGGCCCTTGTTCTCATCAACATGGGGATAGGGTGCTTTGCCAGGCCCCCCCACTTGGTAAGGTACCCCCCATGTTAAGGGCATGTGGCCTAGTATGGTACAGGATGGGGAAACCTACACTCATCCCCCCTTACTGGCTTTTCAGGCTGCATGCTCAGATGAAGATCCGATATAGATTTTTTTGGGGGGAGCTTACACCTTTTATCTTGATTTTTTGTGCAGGGTTCCAGCTTAAAATGTAACAAAAAATGCACGGCGACCCCTATGCTGTTTTTTAAACTATCTCAGCTCAATTGCATTCATGGCCAGAGATTTCCAGCCATGTAAGTGAATGGGGCTGACAACGCCACTAGTTTTTAGTGACTCAGTGGTGCCTGTACCTGCCAGTGTCCTTAACTATCAATGACAGCAGGAGCTCTCATGTACAATAGCAGTAGTGCAGTGGTAGTGGGCCTAACTTTAATCGTATCCCTATTTGCTAAATGTGTAAACCTAGGTAAAAATAATATATCCAAAACAAATATTTTTAAAAACTATTTCTTTTTCTAACTTTTTTAAAATCAAGGTTCACTCATAAAAGGTACAAAACAGAGCCAATTGGGCATACCCTGGCTCATAGGTAACAACACACTTAGCAACGTAAATAACAACCAAGGCACTTCAATCACCACAGAAAGCTGAAATGGTAGGGTCACCTAATAACGAACGCATCTCCCATAAGCTTAAAGTTGATATCCCTATCGGCCAAATACATTCCCTCTTCACAATATTGAGAAACCCACAAGATCACAGAGAGTCCACACACACTGACTAAGCAACCTACTGGATCTAATGTTCAGAATGTGACTCTGGAGAGGCATTGGTGGAAGGGGAACTGAGACAGATGTCCCAAACTTTAGAAAATTTTTCGGGACAACCCCTTGATTCATATAAAAGCTATTTCTTAAAATGATTATTTTGTTTAAAAATTTTCTAACCTCATACTCAAGTAAAAAAACAACTTTTAAAAGTAAGAACATTATGTTTTAATAAGTTCTGTAAAATATCGAGAATAAAAGATTTGGTTTGAAATATTATTAAACGTGTGCATAACAAAAAGGAAAATAGGCTCATACAATTTAAACATTGAACTACAGGGTTATGATATATTCATTAACCAAAGGCCTTACAATCAATAATGATGTTAGAGGTCTTTCATTTTGCAGACTACATTTCCTCATTAGTTCATTGAAAGTGAGACCTGTGTATAATGTGCCACTGCTGTATCCTTGTATGTTTTTTCTGTTATTTTTCTTGCTGTGTGCTCCTGATTTGTGTTCCACTGTGGCTCCAAGTCTCCTGATGTAACATGCATGATAGTCAGCATTATGTTTTCAATGTGTTCATTGTCCACTGCCTCATAAATCTTTTGCATGATTAATCTTTTTAGGCTTCTAGGGTGCTGAAGGGTGGTTCTTTTTTGTCCTATCTGTATTGCTAGCTATAGATTCCTGTTGTACTGTAGTCTAGTAACATCCAACATTATTACTCTGAGAAAGCACAGCTAGCTTACTTCAAGCCTCTATTGCATCAGCCCAGTAATGGTAAAGCTTGCTTCTGTATTTGAAAACTTTGGAATGTCTCAGTAGCACCAGCACACATTTTGGAACTGTTGACTGCATACCACATCTTCCAGAGCCTTGTAGGTAGAGTTAGCTTTAGTTAGCCAGTGCCTGTCTACTTCATTCCCCTGTCAAGTATTTTAGACACCATTCAGTAAGTTAATTTCCCTGCTCCCACTCATGATTGTTACATACATTGTACAGCAATGTGTTCCAAAGATTCATTAATAATTTTAGCATCTTCCCTCCATGTCTGGATGCACTAGTAAAAGTGATTAAGCACAAGCACACTCCACCGCTGCAAAGCTTGGCAATTTCTTTTTTGGCAGACAGTAATTCTTTTTTCTTCAGGGATTTGCTGTAATCATCCTAATGGTTGATGTGTTGGTATTGATCGCTCATCTTTTTTAATGGCAGCATGCCTATCTGTATGGGGGGTTGCTCTATACTATACACATGACAGGCCCATGCAGGAGAACACCCTCTTAGCAGGCAGAACTTCAGGCACTTGATTGGTTTCAAGCTCACTTTTTAACCACGTGCACAGATGTCGTCCATAGATCAAGTACTCCTGCTCATCCTCCTGGTCACATTTCTTTAACTCCTTTTGCCCAGAGCACCTACATACAGAGCTCCCAAAGTCAGTCTGAACCCTCAAGGTGCAATGGTTCATAGAGGCCTGAGTCAAGTGACGTGTGCTACCTGAGGGGATAATCTCTCACTGCCAAGAGGGTGACTCTATTCCTCCAACCACCACCTGCTCTGTGGCCAGCCAGGTTTGTACTACAACTCACAGTTATTCAACTCCACTCTTAACTCTTCACCCTTAGTAATGAAGTCCTTTACTTTGCTACGAGAAAGTAATAAGGGCCGGGAATTGTTTTCATGAACTTTACTTAATGTTTTGCAATAAACAGGTTACAAGGATCCACAATTTGGCATACGTTCAGCAGTCCAGAATACATAGTAAACAAAAGCCAATAAAATATTTTCCATAACTTGGTTAGTGTGTAATACTTTAGGATTTTGCTAAATTCTCATACAGTTCCATGGTACTGTTGTTTTTACTCAATGTACTCTTTAGGTTCCCAATAGGTCAGAAGCCATCATTGGTCCTTCCCTGACATCATTCAAGATGCAAGGGTTCCATCCTGTGGTGTTTTAAAATACTCTCTGCTCCTCACACTTCTTACATTTTAACAAAAGACCATGGAGAGACTCTTCCCGAACCTTAAAAAGGTAACATGCGGGTAAGAGGTCTAAAACTTGGAGTATCCCAGTAATGTAAAGGGGATCACAAGTTCACTTGCCTACATATCAGTACTAAAAAATTGACATAATAATTGTTTTCTAATGTACAATTCAGGCAATTTTGGAAACCCAGTTTTTCCATGGCAACTGAAGAGGTACTGTAGTTTGTGTGACCTGTAGAACCTTAAAGTCCAGAAGGAGCTCAGATGTTAAGTTTATCATAGTATGTGTACAGTTCTCAGCACTGAATCTTGGACTGTTGTATTACCATATCCAACAGGTTATATTGTTCGGTGTTGTTAGATCCATGGCATGGATGGATATATATACATAATATGAAGATTACTACCCAGTCCTGATAGGACAAAAACGCTGTTAGCCACTGTGTTTGGCTAAATAAGGAGGTGAGCGCACATCTATCTATAGAGAACGGGGAGTGTGGCACAGCACTGAATTTGTCACTGAATAAATTTAAAGTATAAAGAGGACTATTTTTTAGTATTGAATCAGTATTTATTTGTTGAGCACTATATGCTGCACTGATTTGAAGCACAAAAGTTTTTTTCATATCACTATTTATATGATCACTTGTATATATGGAGCGCGGCACCTGTATATGTATCTGAAGATATATATACATATTTTGTTATATATTACAATATATATGTAAAGCACTGCGTAAATTGACGGAGCTATATAAGTACCTGCAATAAATAACTTATTTTTGATATTACATAACTAGCTATAGAAGTTTAGTAAAATTTTATAAGGTCTATAGTATAGAAAACATGTATTCTGCATTAAAAGTCTAATATTTGATTGCATGAATTTGAGTAAATAAGACTAAAAAAATATTTAACATACAAAGATTATAAAATGTTATAGGTTTGTCTTCTAGACTCTGGACCAGTAATACAAAACAGACTGGAGCTTTGCAACAAAAATGTAAGAGAAGTTATTTCAATGACATTTATGTTATCATGAAACCAGGGATCATTCTATAAATAATAAAACATACCATAGACTGAATGAAAATTGAAGTATCTTTTCATGTTTTGTTGGTACGCATGCTGCACAGCACCACTTCTATTGTCCTGAATGCTGAGTATATTTCTCAGTATCTTTGCTTATTGAGTTGGTATGCATGTTGCACAGTACTGTGTTAATTCCACAATATGTGTGAATAAGATTGAGACAATTCTCTTGTTCTTAGTTCTGCATGTTTTTCTAAACGTCTGTAATTTACATGATTGTAATTAGTAGCTGTCATTGTTGTTACTTCCTATTTGTGTGCCAATTCCCCACAAAAGCCTAGTAAGGCATGTCAAGGTGTTG
The DNA here is from genome assembly GCF_062004578.1 of Staurois parvus. Lineage (NCBI taxonomy): Eukaryota > Metazoa > Chordata > Amphibia > Anura > Ranidae > Staurois > Staurois parvus. The sequence goes on along the minus strand of NW_028319228.1, from coordinate 10,386,909 downwards.
TTGGGCATATTGTAACTGGGCTTTTTTGTGGCATTGGCGCAGTAAAGGCTTCTTTCTGGCAACTCGACTATGCAGCTTATTTTTGTTCAAATATTGTCATATTGTGCTCCTTAAAGAAAAATACGCTGTCTTTTTGCAGACCAGCCTGCATTTCTTATGAGGTTACCTGTGGGATTTCCTTGTATCCCGAACAATTCTTCTGGCAGTTGTGGCTGCAACCTTTCCTGAACTTTCCACTTTTTAATAAGTGCTTGAACAGTACTGACACATATATGGAAGGCTTTGGATATCTTTTTATATCCATTTCCATCTTTCCAAAGTTCAATTACCTTGTTATGCAGGTCTTTTGACAGTTCTTTTTTGCTCTCCATGGCTCAGTATCTAGCCTGTTCAGTGCATTCATGTGAGAGCTAACAAACTCATTGACTATTTATATACAGAGGCTAAATGCAATTTAAAAAGTCACAGAAGAGGAAAATTAACCTTTAAGTGCCATTTTAATCTGTGTGTGTCACCTTGTGTGTCTGTACCAAGGCCAAACATTCCAGGGTATGTAAACTTTTGATCATGGCCATTTGGGTGATTTCTGTTATCATTATGATTTTAAAAGGAGCCAAAAAACTACAGTGGATATAAAAAGTCTACACACCCTTGTTAAAATGTCAGGTTTCTGTGATGTAAAAACATGAGACAAAGATAAATCATTTAAAAAATTTTTCCACCTTTAATGTAACCTATAAACTGTACAACTCAGTTGAGCAACAAACTGAAAGTAAAAATGGAGGGAAGTACAAATAAAAACTAAAATTATATGGTTGCATAAGTGTGCACACCCTTAAACTAATACTTTGTTGAAGCACCTTTTGACCTTTTGATTTTAATACAGCACTCAGTCTTTTTGGGTATGAGTCTATCAGCACGGCACATCTTGACTTGGCAATATTTGCCCACTCTTCCTTGCAAAAACACTCCAAATCTGTCAGATTGCAAGGGCATCTCCTGTGCACAGCTCACTTCAAATCACCCCACAGATTTTCGATCGGATTCAGGTCTGGGCTCTGGCTGGGCCAGTCCAAAACTTGAATCTTCTTCTGGTGAAGCCATTCCTTTGTTGATTTGGATGTATGCTTTGGGTCATTGTCATGCTGAAAGATGAAGTTCCTTCTTCATGTTCAGCTTTCTAGCAGAAGCCTGAAGGTTTTGTGCCAATATTGACTGGTATTTGGAACTGTTCATAATTCCCTCTACTTTGACTAAGGCCCCAGTTCCAGCTGAAGAAAAACAGCAACAAAGCATGATGCTGACACCACCATGCTTCACTGTGGGTATGGTTTTCCTTTGGTGATGTGCAGTGTTTTTTTTTAGCACCAAACATATCTTTTGGAATTATGGCCAAAAAGTTCAACCTTGTTTTCATCAGACCGTAACACATTTTCCCACATGCTTTTGGGAGACTTCAGATGTGTTTTTGCTTGGATGTTGTTCTTTGTAAGAAAAGGCTTCCGTCTTGCCACTCTATCCCATAGCCCAGACATATGAAGAATATGGGAGATTGTTGTCACATGTACCACACAGCCAGTACTTGCCAGACATTCCTGCAGCTCCTTTAATGTTGCTGTAGGCCTCTTGGCAGCCTCCCAGACCAGTTTTCTTCTCCTCTTTTCATCAATTTTGGAGGAACGTCCAGTTCTTGGTAATGTCCCTGTTGTGCCATATTTTTCCACTTGATGATAACTGTCTTCACTGTGTTCTTGGTAGATATAATGCCTTGGAAAATCTTTTGTACCCTTCTTCTGATTGATACCTTTTAACAATGAATTCCCTCTGATGCTTTGGAAGCTCTCTGCGGACCATGGCTTTTGCTGAGGGATGCAACTAAGAAAATGCCAGGAAAGATTTACTAGAACAGCTGAACTTGGGGTTAATATGAGGCACCTTAAATGATGGCAGGTGTGTACTGACTCCTATTTAACATGATTTTGAATGTGATTGCTTAATTCTGAACAACAGCTATATCACCAGTTATAAGAGGGTGTGCACACTTTAACCTCCCTTCCTGACCAGGCCATTGTTTGCGTTATGGCGCTGCGTTACTTTAACTGACAATTGCGTGGTCATGCAATGCTGCACCCAAATGAAATTTATGTCCTTTTTTCACACAAATAGAGATTTATTTTGGTGGTATTTGATCGCCTGTGTGTTTTTTTTTGCTATTAACCTGTTGCCTAATGCAGATAGCCAAATGACGGCTTCATGCGGCCGGCCAGTTCTGGGTGGACGTCATATGACATCCTCCCAGAACATGCTCTCCTGCGCACCCCTGGGGGCACGCACCCAGTGATCTTCATGAGCACTGTGTCCTACGGACACAGCTGATCACGTAATGTGGTAAAAGGCCAATCACAGTGGCCTTTTACCAATTGATCAATGTGTCCAATGACAATGGCCATCGGCTGCACTTTCCTCACGCTGTCACAGCATGAGGAAAGTACTGCTGAGAATCAGCAGTTGTCAGAGGAGGAATCGGCACGGATCATCAGGGCACTGATGATCAGTGCCCTGATGATCGGTGCCCAGCAGTGCCACCCACCAGTGCCCAGCAGTGCCATCCACCTGTGCCCATCAGCGATGCCCACCTATGCCCATCAGTACCCAGCAGTGCCACCCACCTCTGCCCATCAGTACCCACCAGTGCCACCCACCAGTGCCCACCAGTGCAGCCCAGAAGTGCCATCCATCAGTGTCCAGCAGTGCCGCCAGTCAGTGCCCGTCAGTGCTGTCAGTAAGTGCCACCCACCAATGCCAAGTAGTGCCGCCAGTCAGTGCCCATCATCAGTGCCAGCTCATCAGTGCCGCCTATTAGTGCCACCTATCAGTGCCGCCTATCAGTGCCGCCTATCAGTGCTGTCCATCAGTGCCGCATATCAGTGTCCATCAGTACCGCCTATCAGCGTCCATCAGTACCGCCTATCAGTGCCTAGCAGTGGTGCCTATCAGTGCCCATCAGTGCTGCCTATCAGTGCAGCCTCATCAACGCACATCAGTGAAGGAGAAAAATTACCTGTTTGCAAAATTTTATAATAGAAACAAAGAAAAACTTTTTTCACATTTTTTTGCAATTTTTTTGTTTATAGCACAAAAAAAAGCACCCAGCGGCGAATAAATACCACCAAAAGAAAGCTCTATTTGTGTGAAAAAAATCATAAAAATTTCATAGAGGTGCAGTGTTACATGACCACGCAATTGTCATTCCAAGTGTGACAGCGCTGAAAGCTGAAAATTGGCCTGGTAAGGAAGGGGGTATAAGTGCCCGGAGGGCAAGTGGTTAAACACGTCCAGTAATAAAAAAAATAAATAAATCTAATTTCATCATAAATTTAGGACAAAATGTATTCTGCTACATGTCAAAATCCCAATACGTGTAATTAATTGGTTTATGTGAAAGCTATAACGTTTACAAATGGCGGTATATATGCTGGGATTTTTTTTTTTCACTAGTAATGGCAGCAATCAGTGACTCATAGCGGGACTGCGGAACTGCGACGGGCATTCTGACACTGTACTAAAGGCACTGGGCAGGAAGGGTTTAACATCTGGGGCGATCAAAGGGTTAACTGTGTGCTATTTTACTGTGGGCTGTGTTAGTGCTTTCAACTGTAAGCACACTGCTTTGTATGGCTTTGCTATGTAGAGCCATACAAAGCAGTGTGCAGGAGCTGACGGGGAGAGAACTGTATTGTTTACATGCAGTTCTCTCCCTCCGTCGATAATGCTTGGCAATCACTGGGTGCCGGTGAGCAATCACAGGCTGGAACCTAGTGATTGACAGCCAAGGCCGCGAATAACTCCTACCCGAAAATGCAAAATCACGTATATATACATGATTTTGCACACCCCTGCTGCCCTGTAGCAGTGATATCTGCTCTAGGGCGGCGGGAAAGTGATTAAAGGTGGAAAAAGTTCTGAAATGATTTATCTTTGTCTCATTTTTTTACATCTCAGAAACCTGACATTTTAACAGGGGTGTGTAGACTTTTTATATCCACTGTATGTGATAATATATGGCTTTATATGATCACTATCCTTAAATAAAAGACAGTTGTTTGGCATGATCAGTCATATTTTCAATATCAATGCCAAAATATCACAATATCTGCCAGGGTGTACAAACATTTGAGCTTTACTGTATTTTTGGAAATATTGTGATTTATTATTTGGAGTATTTTAGCACTTATGACATATGTTTATGATTTAGCGATTGGTATCAATTGTTTTTGGTGGTTGCTTATTTGATTTTTGTCATTTTTGTGCACCTTTAGCGCAGAACGTTCATGTTTTATTATGTATGGCTATAACTGTATATTATTCACAAAGTTATAGTCTGCTTGCTAATTTGATTTACATTGTTTTTCATGTTGTAAGTACTGCTGCAATTGTTACTATCAGCTATTGCAAGTGAAATAATGCATATAAAAAGAAAGTATCAGAATGCATAAATACAGGTCCTGCAGAAAAGGAATTAACTATCATTCTATTTATTTATTTATTCATGTATTTGTTGAACTCACCAGGAGACCAAGTGCATATAGCAGACAGATCAATCAGAGTTGCAGCTCTCTGTGGGGGTTATTTACTAAAACTGCATGGTGCAAAATCTGGTGTAGCTCTGCATAGAAACCAATCAGCTTCCAGGTTTTATTGTCAAAGCTTAATTAAACAAACTGAAGTTAGAAGCTGACTGATTACCATGCACAGTTGCACCAGATTCAGAGTGCTCCAGTTTTAGTAAATCTCCCCCTTTGTATCTATCAGGGTTGCTTGTACAAATACACAGCCTTGCCTATGGGTCTGCAGCACTGTGTGAGCTTTCACTCTTTAGCCCTCGTGCACACTTGACGGTTTTACAGCGGCTGTTTTTGGCGTTTGATGCTTTTTTCTACAGTCAATAAACTCCCCAGCATATTATCCTATGTGTCCATGCACACATAACTTGTAATCAACGTTTTTTGGCAGGAAAAAAACACCAAAACTAGTGTTTTTTAAAAAAACGCTTTAACACTGAAAAATGCAGTAAAATGTGGTAAGACGCGGTAAAACGCTGCAAACTGGCATTTTTGGACCTTTTTTACCGAAAAAAACACAAAAAAAATGCAAATGTGGAAAAACGCTGCTAAATGTGGCAAAACAGCGCTAAACGCTAATGCAAAAAATGCAAAAAAAGGCTGAAAATTTTTTTTACACAGCTAACGTTACCAGCGTTTATTAAAACGTACAGTGTGCATGCAGCCTCATGAATGAGCAATCAGTGATGTCAGGTCATGTAAGAAAAGTCCATTGCATGCTCATAATTCTTAAAAGCTCACTGCAAGACATGTATTTATACATATACATATTGATGTGCACCAGTCTATATATATATATATATGGATTTTTTTTCTCAGAGAATAGGTGCAGGAACCCCCCTTTTCAGAGTCACCCTTTGCCTCCACCCCCTACCCACCTCTGAGCACCGTCTCTTAGTTCTACCCCCTACACACCTAACAATACCGCCCCTTTTTGAGAATATAGAACCAAGTACCATTTTGTGGTGCTACGTATTTTTTTTTTTAATGATAACAAGAAAAACAGTAAAATAGATTCCCTGCAGCCAGAAATAATAGAAGGCCCCCAGCAACAATAGATCTCATGACATTAGACCCCCAAACAATAGACTCCACCAACAACAATGGACCCCTGCAACAAAATACCACCCCAGCAACAATAGATCCACCCCAGGAACAACAGACCCCAGCAGCAACAACAGATCTCCCAGCAGCCAGCATCATTAGAACTCAACAGCAGAACCCTCCCAGCAATAACTGACCCCCACCCCCCAGAATTATAATACTCCTCTCCCCCAAAAACGATATTTCCCACCTGCAACAATAGATCCCCCCAGGAATAATAGACTCCCCCAGCAACAACGAGTCCTCTTCAACAAAATACCACCCCAGCAGCAACAAATCCCTTGCAGCAACAACAGATCTCCCAGCAGTCAGCATCAATAGAACTCTCCCTCAACAGCTGATCCCACTCAGCAACAATTGACCCCCAGCAACATAAGACTCCTCCACCCGAGCAACTATAGATCCTCCACCCGAGCAACAATAGACTTCCCAGCAACAATAGACCACCACGCAAAAATAGATCCCTGACAACTACAATATATCCCCCAGAAACAAGCAACAACAGATTCTCCAGAACACCCTAGCACCCCTTGCTATTACATACACTCTACTGGAGGTGCCGAAACTGCGTTCCCCATGTTCCTGCTGAAAAAAAGCCCTGTATATGTATATATATATATATATATGTAAAACTATACAAGCTGGATTCTGACATGAACAGATAGCTAAGTGAGTTTCAGCATATTTTTGATTCATCTGTGACCTGACCTGCTACGGTTGCCCTCTTGTGAGATGGGTTGAAGACTCTCAATTTATCAATCCCTTCATTGATAAAAAAAAAATATAACTTCAAATTTGTTTATTCACTGTCTGAGCAGATGTCAGATAGTAAACTGCTCAGAATCTCTGCTGTCTTTCATTAACCCCTGTAGTACTATGCCAAATAGTGGGACATACCTAATTGTGGGGTACAGGAAAAAAGGAGAACAGTCCAGCATAGTAAACCCATAGTAAACCAAGGCTGAAAGATTTTCAGGGCTCAGCAAGCTCAGGAGCTGACAGTGCTTTAGGAAAATGAGTAGTAAAAGAGAAAAAGTAAAGTTGTAAGAGAGTGAGGATGAGAGAACTTGGGTAGTCAGAGGACAGCGGTCAGGAAAAAAGTAGGACTGGAGCTTTGATTGTGCCCTGAGGTTGTAACCTGTATGTGTTGAAGTATTTTTTTACAAACCCAAACAGGAATTTCTCTCTTTTTTACTGTACATTATAGACTGAAGTCACATGTTAAAAGTGGTGCACAGCACAGTAAAATGTTACTAAACCCACAACAGTAGAATCAGTCTGTATATGCAGTAACACATGCTTGTTATACTCAATGTGGAACTTAATGGGTTAATCCTCTGCATTGTATAAAATGGATGTTTGTTCCTGTTTTCTCAGATCCTCCCCATATTCCATGTTCCCCATTTCATATCCTGATAGAACAGAGCCTTGGAGGCAAGCTGCACATGTTCAGTTTGGTGTGTACTGCTAAATTGTTTTTTCTTTTTCTTGGAAGGGCGCATGTGACCAGTACAGGGCCAATCAGCACAGTCTAGACAGAGGGCCAGGGGTTATGCAATCTCATAGGTCAGTGAGAGGAGAATGAAAACTCCTCCTACAAGCTTTAACCAGTGCTCAGTTGGACACTGATAGACGTCACAAAACTGCTATATAAAAGGTATTTAGCAGTTTATATTTACTTAAATAATTGTATTTCCATGTTGTGTGTACTGTGGGAGACCAGATATAGTGAATGCAGGGTCCTGGGTTTAGTAACACTTTAAAGATAGTTTGTGGGTGGATATGGTTTTACAAGCCATCAGACTAACAAGGAACAACAATAATAAAAGTAATATTTTTCAACAGCAGTAACTATGTGCAAAAAAGGTGCCCATAAACATTAGGGTAGATTTACTAAAACTGGTGTACTCAGAATCTGGTGCAGCTGTGCATGGCTGACAATCAAATTCAGCTTGTCCAATTAAGCTTTGGCAATAGGACCTGGAAGCTGATTGGTTTCTCTGCAGATTTGCACCAGATTTGGCACTTTCCAGCTTTAGTCGATAACCCCCCTTGTGATGTGTTGTCTAATAATGGTATAATCTCTAAACATTTCGACTATATATTAATATGTTTACATTACTTAGAAATATGGCTTGGAGCTATGCTTGCTATTAACTTCTAGAAGCTCTTACGCCTTTTCCATGAAGATAAGAAAATGTGTAATTTCAATAATAACAGCTGAGATTTTTGTCATAATTAACACTGGTAATAAAAGCATTCTTTGTGTATGAAAATGCCCTCTCCAGTCTCTATAAGGTCCCCAAAACAAAGCCTTCTTTTTCTGTGAAAACTTATTGTATACCTTGCCTTTAGGTTTCTCGGTATTACAGCGGTAGATTCTGTAACCCTTTATCACTCAAAATCAATAGACCATTGTACTGAAGATTTATTTCAAGATGAACTTCAGGCAAATAATTAAAAAGGTAGATAGTAAATAAAAGAACTATTTAATCCAGTTTTTCCTTCTTTTAAACACATGCATGTATTTTTATGTGGAGCTAGTAAAATAGAGTCTGTCTTCATATCAGCTTCCTGTAATCTCCTGCACAGCTGAACTCAGACATGTCACACACTTCCAATGTATCCGAAAATTTTCCGAAGGAATATGGAGAAGTTATGATGAAATGTTTTTTGTGATCTAATTTCATTAAAGGGGATTTCCATAAGGTGAATTACTGTATATGCGGATTAAATGGGAAGCCGTATGGATCTTTACAGTGAATTATAGATAGGGTTTAAATTTACATACTTAACCACTTGCCTACAGTGCACTTATACCCCCTTCCTGCCCAGGCCAATTTCCAGCTTTCAGCATTGTTGCACTTTGAATGACAATTGCGCGGTCATGCAACACTGTACCCATACAACATTTTTATCATTTTTTTGTGACAGAGCTTTATTTTGTTGGTATTTAATCACCTCAGGGTTTTTTTATTTTTTCTTAAACAAACCAAAAGCCACTGAAAATTTTGAAAAAAAAAATATTTTTTCTTAGTTTTTGTTATAAAATTTTGTAAATAAGTGATTTTTCTCCTTCACTGATTTGCGCTAATGAGGCTGCAGTGATGGGCACTGATAAGCTGCACTGATGGACACTGATAGGTGGCACTGATGGGCACTGATGAGGAGGCACTGGTAGGTGGCACTGATGGGCATTGACAGACATCACTGATAGGCACAGAAAGGCAGCACTCATATATGGCACTGATAGGCTGCACTGACTGGCACTGGTAGGTGGAACTGACTGGCACTGTTAGGCAGCACTGATAGGCAGCACTGACGGGCACAGATAGGCAGCACTGATGCACACTGATAGGCGGCATTGACTGGCACTGATAGGTGGCACTGACTGGCACTGATAGGTGGCACTGATTGGCAGCACTGATAGGTGGCACTGACTGGCTTTGATAGGTGGCACTGACTGGCACTGATGGGTGACACTGAAAGGCAGCTCAGATGGGCACTGATATGTGGCATTGATGTGCACTGGTAGGCACTGATATGTGGCATTGATGTGGCACTGGCAGGTGGCATGGATGAGCACTGACAGATGGCACTGATGGACACTGACAGGTGGCACTGCTGGGGCTACACAGATCATCAGGGCACACTGATCATCAGTGCCCTGATGATCAGTGCACATGTCCCCTCTGAGGGATGCCGATTACCGGCTCTCCTATCCTTTCGAGCTGTCAGCGTGACAGCTCATGAGGAGAGAAATGCCGATAACCGGCATTTCCCTATTATATGTGATCAGCTGTGATTGGACACAGCTGATCACATGACCGAGCTGACATCTTCGGTTCTTTCTGTTGATCGGTGATCCGCTGTGTCCAAAGGACACGCTGCATGCTCCCGGAGCTGCGCATGCGCGGTTAGAATGGGACGACGTCATATGACGTCCTCCCAGAACGAGAGAACCGCCTTGCACCCGTTATTGTACTATATGGTGGGCGGGAGGTGGTTAAAGTGTTACTAAACCCACAACAGTTAAATCAGTCAGTATTTGCAGTAAAGCATGCTTGTTATACTCACTGTGGAACCTAATGGGTTAATCCTCTGCATTCTGTAAAACGCTGTTTGATCCTGACTTCTCTGACCTCCCCTTCTTCCAGTGCCCCCCTCTTATCTCTTGATAAGACATATCGTGCAGAGTCACTCTACACAAGTTCAGTTTGGTGTATATTGCTAAAGAGGGTTTTTTTTTCCTTGGGAGAGTGCATATGATCATGACAGGGCCAATCAGCACTGTCCAGACAGAGGTCAGGGGTCCTGCATCCTCCTAGAGCAGAATGAAAACTCCTCCTACAAGCTTTATGTGCTTGGCTGAACACTGATAGAAGTCACAAGACTGCTCTAACTGCTGATGAGAAAAGGTATTTAGCAGTTACTATTTACTAAAATAATTGCACTTCCATGTTGTGTGTACTGTGGGAGACCAGATAAAGTGAATGCAGGGTCCTGGGTTCAGTAACACTTTAAAGAAGAACTCCAGGAATAGGATTAAGCACTTACTTTGGGCCAGCTTGGCTCAAACAAATTATGCAGATGCCACCACCATTTGGCCAATGGTGAGTCTGTAATATATTGTTGTAGTCTATGCTACATTCAGGAAGTGGTATTTTCTTCTGGTGGGTGCACCAGCTACATTCCTTCTGAGTACTAAATAGTGTTTGCTTTCTTCAGCATATACAAGGCTTCCTCTGATTGGCTGAGATTGGGACGTGGGTGATGTGATGAACGCAGTGCCCGACCCCTGCCCTTCTCACCAACAAAAGAACAGCCAATCTCACACCGCGCTGTCACTTGCGTAATAATGCCACTCTCAGCCGCGCCCTGCACAAAGATTTTCCAGCTCGTGGGACCATGATCTATGTGCCAGCAGCCTGAGAGGGATTATCATTGGGTTAATTAATTACAAAATTAACCCTTCAAACTCCAAACTGCCACCAGATAGCTTTGGGCCTATCAACCCTTCACAATGTTAGCAAGAACAAATGTGAACAATAAACGTCTGTAACACACAACTGTCATCACAGACAAGTATATTCAGAGGATTATTACATACAGTAGCACTCTTCAAGAGACAGGGATTCTTTAGTTTGCATTAAAAGTTTTAGAGACAGTTTCAACACTTTTCAAAATATGGTTTATTATTAAAAAGGTCAAAATGGGGCAATTAAAATATTTACAGAAAAAGATGTTACAAAGATATAAAGAGAACAATAATGCAACAGAGAAATAAAAGAAAGGAGTTAAGAAGTCAGAATACTTGCAAAGTCCTGGTTTTAGCAGAGTTCAATTCTCCGAGCAAAAATGTTGCCTTGGCTCTCAAGTCTGTTAAGATGTTCCATGATTGATGTTAAACGAGAGCTCCCCCTTCATAGAAAGTCCTGTCAGGGATTTTCTATGAAGAGGGTGTTGACAGAGACCAACTGACTAATAACCCAGTGCTTCAGCAACAAGGGTTTTTTGAGTTGGCAGCTCTATCCCACAAGGAGGTGTTTCTGGTACTCCATCATGGCGAAGTGGTACTTTGTGCATAGCCATCTTTTTTGCTGAAGGTTGTTTCAGATTTTCATCTTAATCAGAACTTTGTTTCACCTTCATATTTACCCAGGCCTCGTTTGCCTAAAGACAAACCCTTCATACATTAGATGTGGTTCGAGCTGTCAAGATGTAATTTAAACTGTCTGTGGCAGTCAGGCAGTATGATTTATTGTTCACTGTTTCAAGGTCATAGGAGAGGTCATAGGAGGAGTACTTTCTTAGGTCCTGACAGTGGCTGCCATGTCTTCCTCCTCTCATGTGCATTGCTTTGGGATATCCCAGGTAGTTATGATTTATAGCCTGCTCTATGTCCTGTGATGTACAAAAAAGAAAATCAGATTTTTGTTCTTACCTGTGAAATCCGTTTCTTGGAGTACATCGCAGGTCACAGATGTCCCTCCCCTCTTTTTAGGGGTTCTTTGCTTGATACAAAACTGAGGAGCTTGATGAGTAAGAGGTGCTATATAAGGGTTTCTGTCTGTTTTCCCTGTCAATGTCCATTCCCCTATAGATAGTGCATAACCCAGGTAGTTATGATTTATAACCTGCTCTCTGTCCTCAGTACTTACCCGTATAAATGATTTTAGTACAAAAATACAAATATCTTCCATCTTTACAGGAAAGGGTTTATAGTGGACAGTGCAGTTTCCAGCCAGTCTGTAAGTTTAGAGACATGGGAGGTGGGAGGGCAGAGGAATGCCTTGCTATCTTAGGCTATAGAGTGGTTTGTCTCTTTTGATGCACACAGCATAGGGTGACACAACTCTAGTCCCTGCATGCATAAGATGCTGCAGGAGAAAGGAGCCACCCTCAAACAGGAAACCTGGGGAAGCAGTCATGGCACCAGTCTAAATAGGAAAGCAGGCAAGAATTAAAAGATAAAGTAGCTGCACAGTCAGTAAATGATTATATCAGTTGCTAAAAGTACTTAAAGGATAAGTTCACCTTTTGCAACATGTTACATGTTATACCCATGTAGCGCTACCCTCTTGAGGGCCACTGAGTATTTTTGGGTTCCCTGTCTGTCCTGAGCCTGCTTTGGAAGCACAGCCCCTACTGACCAGGAGGACTACCTGGCTTTTAGCCATAAAATGACCGCACACACTGAATATAAAGAATGCAAACACAACAGGAATGACAGTGTATGTGCATAAAAGAAAAGTTAAATATAAAGGTTTAACAAAGTAATAAAACACAGTATCACTATAAACAACCCCAAATGTTCTTCAAGATCAGAATTTAAACATCAATTCCAGCTTCTGAGATGTCTCTCTTTACGTGAGCTGGAAACATTTTATTTAGAAAAAAGATCTTGCGACCAGCATACATTTTATATAAAAGTAAAAAAAATAAATACAGAGAACCACACATCTGGTTAATCAACATAAACATAACTGGATACTTCTGAAAAAATTAAACACAATCTTTATGACCATATCATCAGAAAAGAACGTTTATAACCTTTTATAGAATGTTATGCCTGCGTGGCGGCCTCTACAGCCTTCACACCAGGAAAGGCACAATGCCACACACAAAAAAATTCACAGCCTTTATAGCTTAACCTTCAACTCCACTTTATCCCCTATTCTCCCTCTAAACAATAACCTCCTCCCTACCGCCTTCCTGTCCTCCATGCCAGAAGTCATCTCAAGCAAGGTTAGTGTTCTCTCTCTTCATACTCTACTGTACTGTACTTTCTTTTTTTTTTGGCTCAAAAACTAAGAAAAAAAAGTTCAGAATGGAATAACCTTATTTACATTGAAACTTATGGGAAAATTTGATTCGGTTTTCTGCCAAATTTGGTTTGCGACCATGTTCGTAGGGGTTGTAGCTGGCCAGCTAAGACCGGTCCTAGGTTGCTAATATGGTTCACATATATGTGTATACCAAACCTGCCAATAACCTCAGTACAGTGTATATGTGCATATGTAAAAGCCAAAAGCAGAATCATTGCTGTAATTTATGTCTTTGAATGTTATATGACATTTACATATTCAATGTGTTAGCAGAAGCAGAAAAGGAAAATATGCCTTTAAGAGCCAGTACAAGGTGAGCCAATCACAGCCATCCTCACACTGTACAGAGCCTTAACCAATCCCAGCCAGTTTCACATTTGTGCCTGTGTAAAACTCCCTGCTAGATAGTTCTAGAGACACATGCTCATCAGACAGAAGAGGAAACAGACAAAGTTCCAGTCAGAGAAGCTCTATAGAAGCAGAGAAGGCCAAATAGTTCCATCGAAATATACAGAACAAAACAATTCAATGAAGAGTAATCGTAATTGATATTATCCACCGAATCAAGTCACTGTAATACAAATTAAACCATTGTAATACGAAGGAAATAAGTCACTGTAAGATAAACGAAACATGCCATTGTAAGCAGTGTTATATGAAGAAGATTGAAGTTATTAAAGAAGTTAACTAAAGTATTCGGTGTGCTCTTTAAACCTACTGCATCCATAGAGCGGCATTGGAGGAATTACAGAGTAAAGTCAGTCTAATCAAACAAAGAAACAGCAATTGCATAATTTTTCTAATGCCACAGCGCACAAGTCACCAAAGGCGCCTGCCACAGTGGTCATTCAGGTCTGTGAATGGGAGAGCTACAAGTACCGACAGCCTTTGCGGCTGATGGCTTGTAGTTCTCAATAACCTACCAGGTTAGTTCATTAATTCCTCTTGTCATTCAGTAACTGTCTGCCAGTGCGAGGTATGAGCAGACAGATACACTGATAGTCTGCAAGAGCCTGAGAATGTACCCGCAATCTGGTGATCACGGGTCCAATGCTTTGCAGGCTCCTAGTAAAAAAAAAAACACATGCACATTTTTTACCTTCAAAAAATTGTGAACGTATTTATTTACTTATTTTTACAGCGGTGAATTTATCCTTTAAAAACGGAGGGCTTAATATCACTTTATGTTTTAAGCTGATGGCTTGTAGTTCTCAATAACCTACCAGGTTTGTTCATTAATTTACATTGAACCCTATGGGAAAATTTGCCTCGGTTCGTGACTAATTCGGTTTACGACCAGAGTCATGGAACGAATTGAGTTTGTGAACCAAGTTATCACTGTATATGCCCCTGCCTTTTGCCAGCTCTCCTGGGAAATGTAGTCTGTTCACTCCCTATGTGAGTGCATAGGTCCTGCTACCAGCAAATAAGTCCAACAAGGCTTTACTTCAATAGAGTCTGCATAACTGAACTGCAGAACACTGCCAACTTGTGTTTAATTAATATCAAATCAGGATGTGACATGCTACTGTAACACTGGCCCCTGCACCCCCAATCCCCCGTTGTGACAGCGGGCTGGGGATCCTCTCCTCACACCCGCTGTCACAATTGAAAAGAAAACACATCTATGCAGGCTCTTCCCGGCAATGTCTTTCATTCAGTTCTGTGAATGGGAGAGCTACAAGTATCGACAGCTTTTGTGGCTGATGGCTTGTAGTTCTCAATAACCTACCAGGTTAGTTCATTAATTCCTCCTGTCATTCAGTAACTGGCTGCCAGTGCGAGGTATGAGCAGACAGCTACACTGATAGTCTGCAGGAGCCTGAGAATGTACCCGCGATCTGCTGATCACGGGTGCAATGCTTTGCAGACTCCTAGTAAAAAAAAAAAGTACATGCACATTTTTACCTTCAAAAAATATGTGCATGTATTTATTTATTTATTTATTTTTACAGAGGTGAATTTATCCTTTAAAAACTGAGGGCTTAATATGACTTTATGTTTTAAGATGTAAATATATTTGGTATAGACTACACAATGCAAAGTAGAAGCTTTTGTGACAATACAGTCATACATTGGAATGGGAGGTTAAGATGACAGCAGGATTGTGATTAATGTCAAAGTTCAAAGAGTAAATTGATGGTTTAAGAGACTTCCTTAAATCTGCTATTTTCTCCAATTCTATAGTGATTCTCCACCTGTGGAAAACTACATTTATTTCAATTACAATTTATTCAGTGTTTCTCCGCACTACAGGTGACATAGTTCTTGAAAAATACAAACCAAAGTGTTTATACAAATGTTGACAGGTTCTTGTGTGAAAAATAATTGTTTTTTCTTATGGTTATTAGGTAATTATTCTTGATAACAACCTTTAATATCCGCATTATTGCTTATATGAGTAATACTCATTTAAAGTTTAAATTAACTGTAATAATATATAAATTAGAATGCACTGTGAGAAGGAAAGAAAATGATGAACATAATTAGTAGAATACATAACATACATATATACATGCATACATCAACTTATCATACATGTATGATTAAAGCAAAGCAAAAATGTATGTTGAAAGGGGATTAAGGTAGTGAAACTCAATTTACTGTTCCTCTCTTCCAGATCCAGCACCTCCTTTTAATGCTGATCTTTTCCACTGCCAGTGCTGCCTACTCTGCCTGTTTCCCCAGTGCGCTGCTCTACTGAGTCTCTAATTCAGCTCTAGCACCCCCCATTCAACTCTTATTGTCTGCTTCCCGCCTTACTTTACTGCTACTTGACTGTGTCCAGCATTCCCCCATACTTTTTCTTTTTGTCTGCCTCCAGCTTCCCTTCATACTTTTCCTTTTATCTGCTCCACCAACTGTTGTCATATATATATATATATATATATATATATTTTTTTTTTTTTTCACTGCTCAAAGAAATTAAAGAAATACTTTGAAAACACATCAGATCTCAAAGGGAAATAATATCATACTGGATATCTATACTGATAGGGACTGGGTAATGTGTTAGGAACGTAAGGATGCCCCATCGTTTGATGAAAATGAAAATTATCAACCTACAGAGAGGACTGAATTCAAAGACACCCGAAAATCAAAGTGAAAAAATTATGCAGCAGGCTAGTCCATTTTGCTGAAATTTAATTGCAACAACTCAAAATGGTACTCAGTAATTTGTATGGCCCCCACGCACTTGTATGCATGCTTGACAATGTAGGGGCATGCTCCTAATGAGACGACGGATGGTGTCCTTCGGTATTTCTTCCCAGAACGGGCCAGGGTATCACTGAGCTCCTGGACATTACAATGAGGTGCAACGTGGCAGCGTTGGATGGTCTGAAACATGATATCCTAGAGGTGTTTTATAGGATTTAGGTCAGGTGAGCATGGGGGCCATTCAATGGTATCAATTCCTTCATCCTCCAGGAACTTCCTGCATACTCTTGCCACATGAGGCCGAGCATTGTCGTGTACCAGGAGGAATCCAGGCCCCGCTGCACCAGCGTAAGGTCTGCAAATGGGTCCAAGGATTTCATCCCGATACCTATTGGCAGTCAGGGTGCCATTGTCTATCCTGTAGAGGTCTGTGCATCCCTCCATGGATATGCCTCCCCAGACCATCACTGACCCACCACCAAAACGGTCGTGCTGAACGATGTTACAGGCAGCATAACGTTCTTCTCGGCTTCCTCAGACCCTTTCATGTCTGTCACATGTACTCAGGGTGAACCTGCTCTCATCTGTGAAACGCACAGGGTGCCAGTGGCAGACCTGCCAATTCTGGTGTTCCATGGCAAATGCCAACCGAGCTCTATGGTGCCGGACAGTGAGCACAGGGCCCACTAGAGAATGTCAGGCTCTCAGACCACCCTCATCAAGTCTGTTTCTGATTGTTTGGTGAGACATTCACACCTGTGGCCTGCTGGAGGTCATTTTGTAGGTCCCTGTCAGCGCTCATCCTGTTCCTCCTTGCACAAATAAGCAGATACCGGTCCTTCTGATGGGTTAAGGACCTTCTATGGCCCTGTCCAGCTCTCCTAGAGTAACTTCCTGTCTCCTAGAATCTCCTCCATGCTCTTGAGACTGTACTGGGAGACGCAGCAAACCTTCTGGCAATGGCACGTATTGACGTGCAGGTCCAAGTATCGCCTCATGCTAACAGTAGTGACACTTACCCTAGCCCAATGCAAAGCTAGTGAAAAACAGTCAGAAAAGATCCATCTGTAAAACCATTCCTGTTTTGGGGTTTATCTCATTGCCTATCTAGTGCACCTGTTGTTAATTTCATTAACACCAAAGCAGGTGAAACTGATTACTCCCTCTGCTACTTAACTGACCAGATCAATATCCCAGGAGTTTAAAAGACTTGATGCTATACACTGATTAAAACGTGTTCCTTAAATTTTTTGAGCAGTATATATATATATATATATACACTCAAAATACACTACATCAACCCTCTTCCCCATATTTCTCTTTTTGTCTGCCTCCAGCATCCCTCTATACCTTTCCTTTGGTCTGCCTTCAGCCTCTCCCACTCATTCTTCTCCTTTTGGCTGTCTCCAGCACTTACCAAGCTGATCCTCTCTGCCCATGGCATCCCACTATGCTGCTATTCTTGTCTGCCTTCAGTACCCCCCCCCCCCGCACTTTCCTTTTGTCTGCCTCAAGCATTCCTCCATACCTTTCCTTTTATCTGCCTCCAGCATCCCCTCATAGCGCTCCTTTTGGATGCATCCAGCATCTCCCCATACTTCTTCTTTTGGCTACCTCTAGCATGCCTCCATACTTCTCCTTTTGGCTGCCTCTAGCATCCCTCCATACTTCTCCTTTTGGCTGCCTCTAGCATCCCTCCATACTTCTCCATTTGGCTGTCTACAACATTTCCCAAACTGATCCTCTCTGCCTCCAGCATCCCACTGTACTGCTATTCTTGTCTCCCTCCATTATCCACCCCTCACACACTGTTCTTTTTGTCTGCCTCCAGTATCCCCCACACTTTTTCTATTTGTGTGCCTTCAGCATCTTCCACACTTTTTCTTTTGTCTGCTTCCAGCATCCCACCCACACTTTTCCTTTTGTCTGCCTCCTGCATCCCCTCATACTTCTCATACTACTTTTCTCTGCCTCCAGCATGCCACTGTACTGCTATTGTTGTCTTCCTCCAGCATACCCCTTTTTTCTGCTGCTCTTCTATGCCTTTAGTCTCCCCTTCCTCACATACTACACCTATTTTCTGCTTGCAGAACCCCCCCATACCACTATTGTCTGCCCCTCGAATATTCCCTCTGTATTACTCCTTGCATCTGTTCCCAGCATCCCCTCGCATTGCCCTTCTTGTCTGATATCAACATAATCCAATACTACCTCCAGTGTCCCCTTCCAAGGACTGAGAAGTTGTTAACCTTTAAAAATATCTTTTAAACTATATTTAGAATGTGTATGAAGGTGACAGTGCAAAGGAAGAGGTGCTGAAAATCAGAACATTAGAAAGTGTTACAGAAGGTGTACAGCATATGGGAGCAACATAGAAGATGAAATAGCTTACAGTATGTTAGATATAAAGAATGTAAGAGGGCTTACAATCTATTAGAGTTTATTGAAGTTTATGAAATATTAAAGATATCCACCTGCGCTTGGGCAAAAAGTTGTAATGAAAGCATCTAGCACAATTTTGCAGGAAACAAATATGAAAACAATTGGGAATAGAGTGCAGCACTGGTCATTACATCAAAAGTCTGCAAACATAGCAAAAAATATAAAGTGCAACTCTAAATACAACATCAAGGTCACAAATATAACCATGAAAGTATGAAAGAGTCAATTAACATAGTTCTTAGGGCGTATTCAGTGAATGATCCACTGAGACCACCTGAAAGTGTTTTTAGAGATGTAGCAGTAATATCCTGCACCTTCAATTCTAAGAAGTAAGTAATATCCTGCACACATAGCCTCTTACTGCATCATATTGACCACCAGAATCAAGTGGTCAAAAAACACTAATATGTAATTTAGCGATGGCTGGACTTCCGGGACCCAACTCCACTGGAACTTGTAGGCTGTGACACACTCTCAAGAAAAGGACTGCTTCACCAAAGTAAAGGTTTAGCTCTCCAAAGTCTGAGTCCTTCAGTGCCTGGTCAGCCTGGAAAGCCTGTGCACTCAGAGCCTGCCCATCCCTAAGGAAGAATATGGATTATAGAATATAGAATGTAATACAGAACATGATACACTTCAAAGAATAAATGGAAAATAAAGTAATAATATAGAAGATTTCTTTTTATGTAAAAACATTTGTGTAGCATTTTTCTGAGATATTTGGAATATATGAACAACAGGAAATGCGTTTGGATAGAGACATGTGTGTGTGTAGGGAGCTCAAAGCTCTTAACGTACCTAGAACTTTGTTCAGTCCTAATCTAACTCTGCCCAGAACTTCAGTGCAAGATGATTTCTAACTGATGATAAACATTGATATAAAACAATACAGAAGTGATTCAAAATAATGCATATACATATTTTCATTCATGTAACAGATGATATAACCTCCTTGCTACTAAAAATTCCACGGTCAACTGTTAGTGGTATTATAACAATGTGAAAGCAACTGGGAACAACAGCAACTCAGCCACAAAGTGGTAGACCACGTAAAATGACAGAGCGGGGTCAGCACATGCTGAATTGCACAGTGCGCAGAAGTCACCAACTGTCTGCAGAGTCAATAATTAAAGACCTCCAAACTTCATGTGGACTTCAGATTAGCACAACAACAGTGCGCAGAGAGCTTCATGGAATGGGTTTCCATGGACGGGCAGCTGCCTCTAAGCCTTACATCACTAAGTGCAATGCAAAGCGCCGGATGCAGTGGTGTAAAGCATGCCGCTACTGGACTCTAGAGCAGTGGATACGTGTTCTATGGAGTGATGAATCACGCTTCTCTGTCTGGCAATCCAATGGATGTGTCTGGGTTTGGTGGTTGCCAAGAGAATGGTACTTGTCTGACCACATTGTGCCAAGTTCAAAGGTTGGTGGAGGGGGGATTGTGGTGTGGGGGTTGTTTGTCCCCCTTCCTGATCCAACACCAGTGCACAAAGCAAGGTCCATAAAGACATGGATGAATGAGTTTGGGGTGGAGGAACTTGACTGGCCTTTACAGAGTCCTGACCTCAACCCGATAGAACAGCTTTGGGATGAATTAGAGTGGAGACTTCGAGCCAGGCCTTCACAAATGCTCCTCTGGAAGAAAGGTCAAACATCCCCATAGACACACTCCTAAACTTTTTAAGAGCACACAGCAACTCACTTCTTTTTAAGGGCCTTTTTGGCCAATTTTATTTACAAGAAAAAGTTCCATAAAGGTTCCCACGCAGGGGTATCCATCATCAAACAAATTAAACAACATTCTGCCTTTTGGCTCTTTCAGGTACACCGCTTTATGTCTGTCTCCTACAGACTCCTTCCAAAAGGTTGTTTTTCCACACAGCGAACCTCTAGCATACAGCTATTTTGGCTTCCACCTTTCTTATGTGAAGCCCTACTGACTCCAAGGCAGAGACCTCCTGTCTGCCAGGGTTGGAGCCCTCCTGACTCCTGTCTGCCGAGGTGGAGCTCAGAATTATGGCCTGGCCTACACAAAAAGGCCTGCACACACTTGTGCAATCAGCACCCTGGCTGCTCTGAAAACATGGACAGAGGATTGGAGATTTCATCCCTCCCAAATCTCTTAGAAATCTCCAGGCTACAGGTCCCAAAACAGGCTTTACAAACCAAAGAGGAAACTGATAAACCAGTTTCCTTTGCATTATGAGAACTGCCTGGAGCCCCTCAACCTGTATAGTCTAGAATCCTGGGTCACCACCTTGATTTCCACCGTGGCAGGATACTGCACTGCCACATTATATACAGGTGAAACTTGAAAAATTAGAATATCGTGCAAAATTTCATTTATTTCAGTAATGCAACTTAAAAGGTGAAACTAATATATGAGATAGACTCATTGGGGTTTATTTACTAAAGCTGGAGAGTCCAAAATCAGACTCCCTTCTGCATAGAAACCAATCAGCTTCCAGGTTTCATCGCCAAAGCTTCATTGAACAAGCTGAGGTTAGAAGCTGATTGGTTTCTATGCAGAAGGGAGTCTGATTTTGGACTCTCCAGCTTTAGTAAATAAACCCCATTATATGCAAAGCAAGATAGTTCAAGCCGTGATTTGTCATAATTGTGATGATTATGGCCTACAGCTCATGAAAACCCCAAATCCACAATCTCAGAAAATTAGAATATTACATGCAATCAATAAAACAAGGATTGTACATAGAACAATATCAGACCTCTGAAAAGTATAAGCATGCATATGTACTCAGTATTTGGTTTGGGCCTCTTTTGCAGCAATTACTGCCTCAATGCGGCGTGGCATGGAAGCTATCAGCCTGTGGCACTGCTGAAGTGTTATGGAAGACCAGGATGCTTCAATATTGGCCTTCAGCTCTTCTGCATTGTTCGGTCTCATGTCTCTCATCTTTCTCTTGGTAATGCCCCATAGATTCTCTATGGGGTTCAGGTCAGGCAGGTTTGCTGACCAATCAAGCACAGTAATCCTACGGTCATTGAACCAGGTTTTGGTGCTTTTGGCAGCATGGGCAGCTCCTGCTGAAAAATGAAGTCAGCATCCCCATAAAGCTCGTCTGCAGAAGGAAGCATGAAGTGCTCCAAAATCTCCTGGTAGACAGCTGCATTGACCCTGGACTTAATGAAGCACAGTGGACCAACACCAGCAGATGACATGGCTCCCCAAATCAACATAGACTGTGGAAACTTCACACTGGACTTCAAGCATCTTGCAGTGTGTGCCTCTCCATTCTTCCTCCATACTCTGGGTCCTTGGTTTCCAAATGAGATGCAAAAGCTGCTTTCATCAGAAAAGAGGACTTTGGTCCACTGAGCAACTGACCAGGTCTGTTTTTCTTTAGCCAGGTAAGATGCTTCTGACGTTGTTTGTTGTACAAGAGGAATACGACATTTGAAGCCCATGTCCAGGATCCGTCTGTGTGTGGTGGCTCTTGATGCACTGACTTCAGCCTCAGTCCACTCCTTGTGAAAGTCCCCAACACTTTTGAAGGGCCTTTTCCTGACAATCCTCTCCAGGCTGCGGTCATCCTTGCTGCTTGTGCACCTTTTTCTTCCACACTTTTCCCTTCCACATAACTTTTTATTAATGTGCTTTGATACAGCACTTTGGGAACATCCAACTTCTTTTGCAATTACCTTTTGAGGCTTTCCCTCCTTATGGAGGGTGTCAATGATGGTTTTCTGCACAACTGTCAGGTCAGCAGTCTTTCCCATGATTGTGATTCCTACTGAACCAGACTGAGAGACCATTTAAAGGCTCAGGAACCCTTTGCAGGTGTTATGGCTTAATTAGCTGATTAGAGTGGGACACTTTGAGCCTAGAATATCGCACCTTTTCACAATATTCTAATTTTCTGAGATTGTGGATTTGGGGTTTTCATGAGCTGTAAGCCATAATCATCACAATTATGACAAATCACAGCTTGAACTATCTTGCTTTGCATGTAATGAGTCTATCTCATATATTAGTTTCACCTTTTAAGTTGCATTACTGAAATAAATGAACTTTTGCACGATATTCTAATTTTTGAGTTTCACCTGCATATTTATATATATATATATATATATATATATATATAAAGCACTACATATACAGCCAGTTATACTTATGTCTTTTCATGTAGTGCTTTGTACATACTGCTTTATAGCTGGCTTTTTACACACTGCTTTATAACTGTCTTTGTATGTACTGCTTTGTAACTGGCTTTGTTTGTGCTGCTTTGTAACTGATTTTGTATGTGCTACTTTGAAACTGGCTTTGTATGTATGGCTTTGTGTGTATACAAAGTCAGTTACAAAGCCGTAAATACAAAGCCAGTTACATAGTAAATATAAAAAGCTTTGAAGTACCGCTTTGTAACTACTTAGCAGTACTTACAAAGCCAGTAATAAAGTAACAGTAAGAAAGCCAACAATTTCATCCACAACCTCAACATTTCTGACTATAATGATCTCCACTGCTGTTTGAGCCATGCGCACAGAGAGTGATCAGGGACAGCAGATATACACCAATTAGAAAAAGCTGGTAATAAACCAGCTGGGGATGAAAGACTGCCACAGAGAAGGAAAAGTACCTAATTACCATAACAATAGGAGATCTGACAGGTCCTGGAGTTTATGACTGCTTGTTGCACACAGATCGAGAACAGCAGAATCGGCTCTGGTGGGAAGGGAAGTGGGCAGAAGGAGAGGTGGGTGTGAGCCTTCCACACTGCTTTCCTGTATGCAGCCACAGCCGCTTGCCGGCTTTCATGTGTGGGAGGTGTGTCTACCATGATGGCTCTCCCTGTTTGCTTGGTTGCAATGGATTTGGAGCAGGGATTGCAGTGGTCAAAGCTGCAACTGGCTCATGAACATGGGGAACCTTTAAGGCATCCCTACAGCCATCAAGTGAGACATTTTAGAATACACACAAGTGATGCCAGCTAAACAGTATTTATTGTTTTGCACACCTGGGAATACCAATGCTCAAAAAAAACACATGGGCAATGACACTTGTGACATCACAATGGTATCCAAACACCCTTATAGAAAACCACACCACAAGGCCTATTATCCCTAGTTACGATACCCTGGAGAGGATCAAATGAAACACACTTTCAGGTTCTTCTGAGCTGATTTATGTGCTTTTGATTTACTTTATTTTGCCTTTAAGTTGCACAAAGAGTTGCTGAAAGCTACTTCTGAGTCTGTTCAAGCTGCTGCTAGTTTCTAAGGCAGATGAAGAAAAATCCCAAACCTCAAGCTCTCCAAGCAATGCTTAAAGAAAAGAAGATTTATTCTCTCAATTTATGGATAAAATCAGTTGAGCATCTCAAAATCTTGAAGGTTCTCTTTTGTTCGGTGAAATTGTAAACATAATTGTATTCTTTGGCCTGTAAGGTGTTTGCTGACAGGATGAAGTGATAGGTGTGAGAGATTTTAAGTTACAGGGGTAGGAAACATAGATGAAATGTGTGTGGGATGGTGGTGGTAGTATTATGAATGTGCTGGATAAAGGGAACGTTTAAAGTGAACCTGCATTTTGCCCAGGAGGGCCCAACGAACAGGTTTACTTTAAAGTGGTTGTAAAGGCTGAGAGTTTTTTTTTACTTTAATGCATTTTCTTCATTAAGATAAAAAATGTTTTAATTGTGAGCTCCAAATACTTACCTGAGCCCAATCTGTTGGAATACAGTGTTTATGTATTTTGTGCAACAGCTACATCAGCATTCAGTAGAGATATATTCTTTAACCAGTACATGGCAGTATTTATAAGTTTGTAGCTGCATCTACGGTAAACTCTTTTTTTTTTCTCGCTAAATAAAGTTTCCTGTTTCCTTGTTCAATGAAATAGTAAAAAAGCACATGTGGATTATGCACTGTCTGTTCTGTAGGGATATATACAAAATTTCTAACAGATTATGGGCCCAGTCATAGCCTGCTACAGCAAAAAATTACAATATACAACATCAGAAAGAAGACTGCAACAGGATATAAGAAAATGGCCAGTAACACAGCTGCAACAGAGCTTTCATTTGCAAAAAAACAAAACTACCAGTCTTGCAAACTCGAGATGAAAATGCTGGTAATAAGAGAAAGTACGTGGAAATGTATAAATTAAGTCAGACCAGAACACCCTTCAGATGAGTGGACAGAGAAAGATCAGAAAGCTCAGAGCACAATCTCTCTTAGCATGGAAGATTGTCAAATCATACATATATGCAATGTTTATCTGCTAAAGAAATGTGGGAAGGATGGCAAAAAGTGCATGAAAGAGATAATCTCTCTAATAAAATGTATTTGATTAGTAATCTATACCAAACCAAGCTGATGAAAGGCCAGAATATGCAGGGTTACATAGGGCACGCCCTGGAAATGGTTGAATGCCTGATAGGTATAGGAGAAGAAATAAAAGATTTTCATGTTGCAGCACTATTACTTAGTGGTTTACCAGAAAGTTATGAAATGCTTGTCACAGCACTACATGTCCAGATGATGAACTGATATTGGAATATCTAAGCTTGTGGATGAATATAAATGTAGAACAGAAAGCATTAATTGTGATGGTGCTTCTATCGCAGAGTCTGCTTTATCCACTTGCCCTCCAGAGGATTTACCCCTCTTCCTGACCAGGCCATTTTTTGTAATACGGCACTGTGTTACTTTAACTGACAATTGTGCAGTCATGCAATGCTGTACATAAATTAAAGAAGGAATAGGAGACAATTTTCTTTACTGTCCTATTACCCAGAGTGTCACCAGAAAGATATCTGTGAAAAATGTCCTGTATGTCCCTGCTATTGAAAATAATCTTTTGTCAGTGAAGAAGCTCACAAAACAAGGCAATGTAATGACCTTCCAAGGTAACAGATGTGCCATCACAAAAGGCGATAGCTTACTTGCAAGGGCTAAAATTACAGATGAACTGTATCAGCTGAACTGCAAACATTCAAACTGAATTCACACATGGCACAGACGACTTGAGTACAGAAGTCTTGACATAATAAATACATTAACTATGTAACTGGAATAAAAATTAGCCCATGTGATGAAACAATGAAATGCACCAGCTGTATAAAAGGAAAAATGGCAAGAAAAGCCTTCCCAAACAGAGTAAAAAAATTCATTCAAGACTTTGCGGTCCAATGGAAATATTGACTGAAGGAATGAAGTGGAATTTTCTCACTTGTTTAGATGATTACTCCAGGTATACTACACCAGGCCTTGAAATTTCCACTCGTCTGCTCGCCAATGGCGAGTGGAAATTATGGTGGGGGCGAGTGTGTCCCCCAGGGCCATCTTGTTGAGCAGGCTCAGCGCTCAGGCCGGATCTGTCATTGGCACTGAGAGCCGTCAGACTGCTCAATAGCTGAGTGCAGTGAAAGCAAAGGAAGGAGTGTGTGCTGTGCTCTCTGCCTCCCCCTATAGTGCAGTACCCGGCTCTGTGAGTGAACATGAAGTACCACAACTTTTTATAGGGGTGTGTGTGTACATGTGTGTGTGTTTGTGTGCATGTACATGTGTGTGTTTGTGTGTATGTACGTACATGTGTCTGTGTGTACATGTGTCTGTGTATGTATGTATATGTGTCTGTGTATGTATGTACATTTGTCTGTGTGTATGTACATGTGTCTGTGCATGTGTATTTCTGTGTATGTACATGTACCTGTGTGTATGCGTGTCTGTACGTGCCTGTGTGTGTATACATGTGTCTGTGTGTGTGTGTACATGTGTCTGTGTGTGTATGTGTGTGTGTGTATGTACAGTTGTGTTCAAAATAATAGCAGTCAGACATCACTAACCTGATCAATCACTGTTTTTGGTAGAAATGATATTTCTACATGGCAAATAATTTACTAGCAGGTGTAGTAGAGTAATAGAAATTCAACAGATCCAACAGTCATGACATGCATGCTGCTGATTCTGTGTAATTGAATCACTAATTGAAAGGGGCATGGTCAAAATAATAGCAGTGTGGAGTTCTATTAGTGAGGTCATTCATTCTTTGAAAAACAGGTGGCAATTATTGCCCTTATTTAAGGAAGGAAGGCAGCAAATGTTGTACATGCTTTTACAGTGCATTTCTCTCTGAAATTCGGAGGAAAATGGTTCATTCCAGACTTTGTTCAGAAGAACAGCGTACCTTGATTAAAATGTTGATTGGAGAGGGGAAAACATATAAAGAAGTGCAGAAAATGATAGGCTGCTCAGCTAAAATGAGCGCAAATGCTTTAAAATGGCAACCAAAACCTGAAGATAGATAGAAGAATAGCCAAAATGGCAAGGACTCAGCCAACAATCTGCTCCAGGAAGATCAAAGAAGGTCTAAAGTTACCTGTGAATACTGTTACAATTAGAAGACGCCTATGTGAAGCCAAGCTATCTGTAAGAAGTCCCACTCTTGAAAAAAAGACATGTGCTGAAGAGGTTACAATTTGCCAAAGAGCACATTGACTGGCCTAAAGAGAAATGGCGCAACATTTTGTGGACTGATGAAAGTAAGATTGTTCTTTTTTGGTCTAGTGGCCGGAGACAGTTTGTCAGACGACCCCCAAACACTGAATTCAAGCCACAGTACACTGTGAAGACAGTGATGCATGGTTGCGCAAGCATCATGATATGGGGATGTTTCTCATACTACGGTGTCGGGCCTATTTATCGCATACCAGGGATCATGGATCAGTTTGAATACATCAGAATACTTGAAGAGGTCATGCTGCCTTATGCTGAAGAGGAAATGCCCTTGAAATGGGTGTTCCAACATGACAATGATCCCAAACACACCAGTAAACGTGCAACATCTTGGTTCCAGACCAACAAGATTGATGTTATGGAGTGGCCAGCCCAATCCCCGGATCTTAATCCAATAGAAAACTTGTGGGGTGACATCAAAAATGCAGTTTCTGTGGCAAAACCAAAAAATAGAGAACTGTGGAATGTAGTCCAATCATCCTGGGCTGGAATACCTGTTCATAGGTGCCAGAAGTTGGTTGACTCCATGCAACACAGATGTACAGCAGTTCTCAGAAACAGTGCTTATACAACTAAATATTCATTAAGTGATTCAAAGGAAAGCAAAATCTTCAAACATTTTTCAGTTTATATAGTGAATGTTTGAGTTTGTAAAGAAGAATACAAACACTGCTATTTTTTTTGAACAGTCTAATATTCACTTTTCTTCAATTTTTTTAGAGGAACAACACAAATTTGATATATTTTTCTTCATGTTTTGATTTGGAATAGAATGTGTAGTGTTCCCAATGCATTTGTGTGTATGGAAATAAAAGCTATTAGAAGGATTTTGAGCTTTATTCACTTTTTTCAACATACTGCTATTATTTTGAACACAACTGTACATGTCTGTGTGTGTGTGTACAGGTGTCTCTGTTTGTGTGTGTTTGTTGGTGGTGAGTAACTCTTAAGGCCTGGTTAGTAGCTCAGGACTTGAAATTTTAAGGCCCGTACTACACTATATCTGTTACACAACAAAGTAAAGTACCAGAGAAACTTGAACTACCAGAGAAACTTGGCTCAAATAAGCAACACATTTGTCAAAATGCTGAGTGTATTGTACACAGACAATTAATATACAGGTGCTAACACACAGGCGATGTTCAGAACGCATGGCATAATATATATATATAAAAAAAACCCCCATGCCATACAACCCAAATGGGGTTGCAGAAAGAACGAACTGTACTCTATGTGAGAGTGGAAGAACCATGTTGTTTGATGCAGATATGCCAACTACATACTTGGGGGGAGGCTATCTCCAAAATCAACTACCAGGAAAATTAACTGAGAAAACTCCATATGAACTATGAAATGGAAAGGCCCCAAATTTGAACCATCTAAAGGTTTTTGGAAGCAAAGCCTATGTGCGTATACCAAAAGAAAAACATACAAAATGGGATCCCTGCACAAAGGAAGGTGTACTTGTGGGGTACAGTGAATTTCAAAAGGGATTCATAATTCTACACCAAGCAGGGGCGGACTGACAACTCATGGGGCCCCCGGGCAATAGGGGATCATGGGGCCCCTGTGTCCTTGCCCAAACTCAAAAAAGCCTATGAAAAAGGTACCAGGGGCATCTCATGGGGCCCCCTACTGACCCCGGGCCCTCGGGCAGTGCCCGAGTTTCCAAATGGTCAGTCCGCCCCTGAACCAAGACACAAACAAGTTAACCATCAGTAGAAGTATAATTGTCGACGAACCTTGAATGGACCATCCAGCACAGAACTGCTTAAAGAAAACTGATACTGGAAGAAATATAAAGGCTTTCATTGCTGATCTCTCCATTGTGAAAACATTTGCCCCTGTCAAGTGAATCCTATGGCTTCAGTACTACTGAAGAAGAGCAGCTATGAAATTTGGAGTTCTGATTTTACTTGCTGCAACCATGGTCTGGAATCTATAGACAGCCATTCATCTTGTATTTTCAATAGGATGTCAGCAATAGCAGCCTATAATTTTCTCTAATTAAAGGTTTATTTTACTGTATACATTTTTATAAATGTTTGATTTTTCAATAAGAAGTCAATATATACAGTATATATATATATATATATATACATATTTAATTCTGACACCTTCATACTGCAATTATGCATGTTGGTAACCAGTCTAATCACTATATTGACATCATCCTATGGTTATCTTTTGTGAAAAAGTTTCTCTATACATCGATTGCTTCTCACTAATTTGCCAAAATCATTGTTTCACAGAAAACAAGTGACTAACCACAATGAAATAATATTCAGAAAAGATCATTTTCACAGCCTGAATGCACAAATGACCCTATGTTCTGTACTGACAGTCTTGCAAAATATAAATAAGTAAGCAAAGGGAATTTGTCTCAGAGACATTTCATTCCTATCTTCCATGCACAAAATAAAATATATGCATACAAAGATTTTGTATAACACATGTTTTACCATATGCTCATATAAATTCTAATGTGTGGGATGTGATAGTTTATGCCTGAGGGACTATAATAGTTCACACAGGTTAAGAAATAAAACGAATTAGAATACTTGATTTTGTTTTATTTATGTTATAGCCTAAACTACTAGTTTGCATATATGGAATAAAATGGTAAGTTTCTTTTTAAAGACATTAGCATAATCGTATAGTTTGGACTTTAAAATGAAAAACTGACTATGCTGTGATCATTTACATATGAGGTATATTTTTAACATGAAGTAAATAAGCTTTAAAACAAGCCTTCTCTGACTACTGAGCTTTGAGGGTGAATTGCTCCACAGTGCCTGCAGCTATAGAGGTTAGTGATGGCTTTTTTAAAGCTGAATTCCGGGTATGTTGTGTATTGCATAATTAAAATGGTATAGCTTGGACTAATATCCGAAATCCATGTGGAATTTGGAAATCACTATAGTAGTCAGTGCTACTACAGTGATCACTAGGGTCACCTGGGTCCCACAGCTGCATTCAGAGAATGCCTTTCACTTTTCTCAATGAATGCAAAGTGCTTGTTTCTGTATTTGCATTTGTTGAAAAAAAATGTGTGCTCTCTTAATGGCATCCACCCTGAGTGGTTACTATGCAGCCGGGCAGCCATTTGGCACAGGGCCTAGAAGACCATGGTGATCACTTTAGTGTTGGGGACTGCTTCAGTGATTCTCTGTTTCCACAGCAGTCCCACAGGTCTGGAATTATGGATACTTGCTTCGCATACAAACCATCTTAAAAGCTCATTTACTGTTTATTGGGAATAAAGTAAATATTTAAATGCCCAATATATATATATATATATATATACACATATATATATATATTGTAACTTGGTCTGTATTAACTACTATGGAACTTCTTCCTGTGTTACTGCTGTATTGTCCTTCTGCTTTGAGGACAGGGTTAAACTGAATATTCAGTAATGCAGAGGTGCAGCAGCCATCTTTAAAGAGACCACTTTGCAATGCTCACCTATGGAGTGTCTCCAGTGCAGGGGCAGCCTGATTAAATACTAGAGGATGATGATTGGCTGATGCACCAAAGCAAGAAGAAGGGATGCGCAGACTGCTGAGGAAAAAGAGGAGGGCTATCTTGAAGCAAGAGTGCTGGGAAAAAACTGAGCTGCTGCTGCTATCTTAATGGATTCCTGACATAGCTGACCACAATAGGCTGAGAAAAGTACCGAGACTGAGAACCTTCTCCCTAGGAGGACGCCTGTTGAGAACAGAGTGTATTGAGAGTGCTCCTGCCACTTGTGAGGAAGGAAAGGAGGGATTGTCTCAACATGATTGACATTGCAGTAGTTCCTATCCTTGTCTGAGGATTTAGTTAAACAGTTGTCTGCTGAAAACTGTTGTGCTTTCTTCAAGGGTCCCAACACTGCCAGTCAACGGTTTTCTTTTTTTCATCAGTCAGTGGCCAGTGGAATAAAACTGGAATTGTTACAGCGAGCTAGGTCTGTCTTTATATACTGTTGCTAGGTAAATGCAGTTCAGTTCTGTTAATTATTGTTATTCAGAATACTGCAATGTTTAACCATATCTCTCAGAGTAACATTGTTCTTATTGATTGTTTCTATAAGTACACTTCCTAATCCTCTAATCTTTTGAAAGACATCAAGGTGTGTCAGTATGTGCTGGGTGGGTGAGGTGTGTCATTTTCAGCTGTAAAGAGAAATCACAAATCAAATCAGCTGCTCCTCTAGGGTTAGTGATACACACACGCACACACTTTATTATATATTTATATAGTATGTATTATTTACATACATGTATATGTGTATTATATGCATTTATTATACATCATACATTTGCACAATAAAGATTTAATATATTTATAACATATTTGAATTGTGTGTATGGGGGATTTTATTTCTTGCTTTAAGGTATTTGCTTGACCATGGTACCATCAGTATTAAAACACTGTACTTCTAACATAAATTGCTGCCCATCTCAAGTTTGTTAAACACCAGACGCATGTTTTAGTATTACTGGGTGGATGGGACAGAAGAGGTGGGGGTGTTAAACTTGACAGGGCTGAATTTGAGTAGAACATATGCAAAAATCTTAATTTCTTCAAATGTGTTATGGATTTTAGAGGAAAGTGCAGAGTCAAAAATTAACCATAAGCAGAAAGTTATCTTAGTTAAGTAGATTAAAATAAGCATTATAAATGATACATACAGTTGCAAGAAAAAGTATGTGAACCCCTTGGGATTACGTGGAGTATTGCATGAATTGGGCATAAAATGATGTTTCCATAGTTTAATTGCACATAACATGTAAACATTCACAGTGCAGGGAGGAAAAAGTATGTGAACCTTTGGACTTAATAACTGGTTGACCCTCCTTTGGCAGCAATAACCTCAACCAAACGTTTCCTGTAGTTGCAGATCAGACCTGCACAACGATCTGGAGTCATTTTGGACCACTCCTCTTCACAAAACTGTTTCAGTGTAGCAATTCTTGGGATGTCTGGTGTGAATCGCTCTCTTAAGGTCATGCCTTAGCATTTCAATCAGGTTGAGGTCAGGACTCTGACTGGGCCACTCCAGAAGGCATATTCTGTGCTGTTGCAGCCATTGTTTTGTTGAATTACTTGTATGCTTTGGGTCATTGTCCTGTTGCATCACCCATCCTCTGCGGAGCTTCAGTTGGCGGACAGATGGTCGTACGTTTTCCTGCAAAATGTCTTGATAAACTCTGGAATTCATTTTCCCATCAATGACAACAATCCGTCCAGGCCCTGAGGCAGCAAAGCAGCCCCAAACCATGATGCTCCCTCCACCATGTTTTACAGTGGGGATGAGGTTTTGATGTTGGTGTGCTGTGCCTTTTTTTCTCCACACATAGTGTTGTGTGTTCTTCCCAAACAACTCAATCTTGGTTTCATCTGTCCACAGTATATTTTGCCAGTAGTGCTGTGGAACATCCAGGTGCTCTTTTGCAAACTTCAAACGTGCTGCAATATTCTTTTTGGACAGCAATGGCTTCCTCCGTGGTGTCCTCCCATGTACTCCATTCTTCTTTAATGTTTTCCTTATTGTAGATGTGTCAACAAAAATGTTAGCATGTACCAGAGATTTCTGTAGGTCTTTAGCTGACACTCTGAGATTCTTCTTTACCTCATGCAGCATTCTGCGCTGCGCTCTTGCAGTCATTTTTACAGGACGACCACACCTAGGGAGAGTAGCAACAGTGCTAAACTTTCTCCATTTGTAGACAGTCTGTCTTACTGTGGACACATGAACATCAAGGCTTTTGGAGATACTTTTGTAACCCTTTCCAGCTTCATGCAAGTCAACAATTCTTGATCGTAGGTCTTCTGAGAGCTCTTTTCTGCGAGGCATGGTTCACATCAGACAGTGCTTCTTGAAACCAGTAAACCCAAAACAGGTGTGCGTTTTTTAAGGGCAGGACAGCTGTCAGCAACACATCCAATATCATCACACTGATTGGAGTCAAGGATGGCTCACTCCTGGCTCCAATTAGCTCTGGGAGAAGTCATTAAGCTAGGGCTTCACATACTTTTTCCTCCCTGCACTGTGAATGTTTACATGTTATGTGCAATTAAACCATGGCAACATCTAATGTTTGCGTAGTCTTATGGTCAGCAGACTGTGTTCTTCTATTGTTGTGACTTAGATGACGTTCAGAGCACATTTTATGCCCAATTCATGCAAAACTCCACGTAATCCCAAGGGGTTCACATACTTTTTCTTGCAACTGTACATATAATAGGGAGCATCTTCAATACATTCCAATATTTCTCTTTCCTTTAAGGATACTATGAAAGGACAAGACACCCTTTTTTTTTTTTTAAATAATACTAGTAATTGACTGTTGTCCGTGGTCCTAGATCTGTTGACAAGCAACTAACCAAGTAAAATGAACAGTTCCTGCTCAGCTTAATATTAGGACAAGAAAATAATCTTCAAAATGCTAACGTTCAAGATGGTCTATATAAATATTGTAATTAAATTACACATTTCAACGAAATTAAATGTGTAAACATTAGTTATTCATTTTCATTAAAGTGAAATTATGTATTTAAGGCTGCATTTAAAATGTCAGAAAGTAGACTTATATTTGCTCTGAAATGAAAAATCAATAAAGTTTATTTAATACCAACACCAAACACTATTTCAAGCATATACAGTATTCACGTATTCTATTAATTCAGAAAACTTTAATAGAAATATGTGTATAATGTGCAAAATTTTTAAATGCTATGCTGACCAACGGAAAAATGGGAATCTGTATGAGTTATCTAATGTAACTTATGCAACAGATGTGTTACATACATTTAACCACTAGCCATCCGGATGAATTACCCCCCTTTATGACCAGGCTATATGGCGCTGTGCTACTTTAACTGACAATTGTGCAGTCATGCAACATTGTACACACATTAAATTTATATCATTTGTTTTCACAAAAATAGAGCTTTCTTTGGGTGGTATTTGATCACCTCTTAGTTTTTTATTTTTTGCGCAGTAAATGAAAAAAGACCGACCCCACCCCAAACTATATATTTTTTTAACTTTTTGCTATAAAACATATACTATAAAAAAATAAATAAAATTTCATACATTTAGGCCAAAATGTATTCTACTACATGTCTTTAGTAAAACAAAAACCCAATAAATGTATATTAATTGGTTTGCATGAAAATTATAGCATCTACAAATGACAGTATATATATATATATATATATATATACTGGATTTTTCTTTTATACTAGTAATGCAATCAGTGACTTATAGTGGGACTGTGATAGTAAAGTGGGCATTCTGACACTGGCTAACTGACGCTGCATGTTCTCCCTGTTCCTTTCTTGGGTTTCCTCCGGGTACTTCAGTTTCCTCCCACACTCCAAAGATATGCTGGTAGGTTAATTGGATCCTGTCTAAACTGACCCTATTATGTGTATGAATGAATGTGAGTTAGGGATCTTAGATTGTACACCCCTTAAAGGTTAGGGACTGATAAGAATGTACAATATATGTATGTAAAGTGCTGCATAAATTGACGGTGTTCTATAAGTACCTGAAATAAATAACACTACCTAGGCACACAGTTAACCCTTTGATAGCAGCACTTTACATATATATTGTACATTCATATCAGTCCCTAACCCTCAAGGGGCATACAAACTAAAGTCCCTAACTCACATTCAATCATACACATAATAGGGCCAATTTAGACAGGATCCAATTAACCTACCAGCATGTCTTTGGAGTGTGGGAGGAAACTGGAGTACCCAGAGGAAACCCAAGAAAGGAACAGGGAGAACATGCAAGCTCCAGACAGGTGGCGCCATGGTTGGAATTCAAACCAATGACACTAGTACTGCCAGGCGCAGGGGCAGACTGACTATTTGGAAACTCGGGCACTGCCCGAGGGCCTGGGGTCAGTAGGGGGCCCCATGAGATGCCCCTGGTACCTTTTTCATAGGCTTTTTTGAGTTTGGGCAAGGACACAGGGGCCCCATGATCCCCTATTGCCCGGGGGCCCCATGAGTTGTCAGTCTGTCCCTGGCCAGGTGGAAGTGCTAACCACTTAGCCACTGTTATTGTGTACTGTGTGCTTTTTTGCTAGGGGATGTGCCAGTTTTTATTCCTTGCTTTGCAGAGTGATAAAAAACAAAGGCACATCATCACTTAGGAGAGTGATCTGTGTTTTTTACATACCCCTGTAACTCGCTACACCAATCAATGACACATGGATGGGACCCGGTGATCGGCATCTAACGGAGCCAATGACAGCGTGGACAGGTATGGGCACGTGTGCATGCACGCCCCCTACCCGAGAAAGCTGAATCTTGTATTTATATGTTATTCTTTGAGCTGTAGCAGTAAAAACAGTGTGCAGTCAGCAAGTGGTTAATAACAGCACATACATTAAATTATCCATGTATGATACAGGTTTCATTTTTGTCTCCCACTGACACCACTGATTCTGGGGCATTTTTAACTCCAACCAATGCAGAGGCACTTTTTAATTCAGAAGCACTAAGATGCAATAAAAATGTTAAAACATATATTTTATTTAAGAGACAGTTGTTAATGATACATGGTACTTTACCAATAAAACATAATTCGGTTAAAGTTGAAATCTACTTTTTATTCTTTGACAATAATGTGTACATAAATGTCCTCCCCACATTGGACTATATGACTTTGGCAGGAAAATACAACCTATCACCTCTTAAAGTGAAACACTGAATAAAGGGAGGGGTAAATAATATGCTTCTATTTAAGGGTTCATGTACACTGCAGCTTATAAACTGACATTCAGGAGCTTTTCTGCGTTTTTTCAGCAGTCCTTGAACTCTCCCTAATGTTTTCCTATGTGTCCATTATGTCGTTTACAGTATTTTACAGGCAGTATTTTTGAACGCACCAAACTTGCGTTCAGGAGTAGATTTTATCAGCATTTCAAACGCCAAACGCTTGTAAACGCAGCTAACCGTGTTTAGAAGCGTTTGTGTTTAGATGCGTTTTTTAACTGTTCCATATCCAGATGCTGTCCAGAGCCTTTTTTCATGCATGCAACGCGTTTCCATGTATTGAAATGGACCTAGCACACCAGCGCAGTCAGTTCCAGGTTTTGCGTGAAGGAAAAAATGGTAGAACGTGCTGCATTATGCTCATGATGGGATCCATAGTGAATACAACCAGAAAAGACAGGTCATCTTAACACATACTGCTCTCTCTGCTTCTGCTCTCTCTATTCCTCTCAAAATGTCTGAAATAGTTAATTTTTTACTGTTTTTCAGTGCATTCTGGGCATTTGGGAAGGTCTCCTGATGTTATCTTTAAAAAACGCTTCTAAACACAAACGCAGATAAATGCGGTATGCTAAACAGACTTTTTTTAATCTACGTTTTCCAGCAGTCCGTTTCCATCATTCAGAAGTGTTTTCCAAACGTCCTGTGTACATGGAGCCTAAAAGTGAACTATTGTTAATAAATTAAATAATTTCAAACATAGAGTCCATTTTGTATACTAATTAATCACATGCTGAAATAGTGCAGGGTTAGCTTCAGAAACTTTTATCCACAGACTTATTTAAAGTAAAAAAAGAATGCTGGAAGACTGGGAAAATATAAAAATGCAGATAGAAAGAGCAAAAGAGTTTCACTGTAGATGTGATTGGATATACTGTTGGAAACAGGTGCATGACACATTTCTTGAATACTTCATTCCCCATAAACAGGGCATGTAAATACACGCTCATAAATTCTGCAAGCATAATCATTTCTTTTACACATGGCATAAAAAATATTTAAGCCATGAAAGCATTAGATAGGAATTATGCATGCAAATCACATAAAATGACTGCTAAGCATTTTGAGTAATATAGCTTCTTCCGATATATATTATGGATCCAACGCACTTATTTGGCTGCTGCATTTCTGAGCCATTGTATTGAAAAGGGGAGCATTTATGGCTAAAATTACAAAATGCTGCTGCAAGCAACTGTCAAATTATTTATAAAGCTCAGAAAGTGTCTATGATACCATCTCATCCAAAGTGCTCCAAGTCATTTATCATTCTGATTATTTTTAATTTCTTTCACAAAATTTGTGGTTTCGGTTGCAGCTAGGACTGAATTATGTGTAGCAAGTACACACAGTATAATCAGTGAGTGTAAGTTAAAGGACCATTTGCGGCCTCGGGTTAGGGCTATGCTATTAATAAAGTGGTGGCTCTTAATGTATGATTGATGGCTAAAACGTATGTATAAATTATATAGCTACAACGCCATCCAGATATTCATTCATTTTCGTTTTAAAGATAGCTGGGGGAGAGACCCTGTCACCTTACAGATTTTTTAACAGCAGAAAAAGTTAGAAAAGTATTCAGCATCCATAGCTTAACTTTGGTAGAAGAGTCTCTCTTTGGCTATGCTGGAATCAATACTCCCTGGGAGTATCAAAACTTTAAGGCTTCCATTGACCTCTCTGATGTCATTGCTGCATGTGCGTTATGATCCCAGCTAGGAATGACAGAACATAGGAAAAACTGTACAAAAACAGGGGGGAGAACAATATAAAGAATAGAAAAGATGGGAGAACAAAATCTATTTAGGGGACAGGAAGAGACTAGCACTGACAGCTTGAGCCTCTGATGGAGAGCACTGACATTAGAGAGTGGGGCGTGATCAAAGGCAGCCTGTGTGTTCTGACACTTTCAAAAAAAATGTTTTTTTTTTAGCATAACCTACATAGAGGCTCTAGAGACCATCTACCATAATAACAGCATGAATGATGAGTTCTTTTCTCATATTTTCCCTGCTGTACTTGAATAATCTGCAGTGGTGACAAGACCTATTAAAAAAAGTGTTAGCCACTAATAGTGATGCTGAGTCCTGTAGATTAAAGCTGTGGTGACAGCTCAAACCTGCAGACTAAGCTCCATTCACACTTGTGCAACTTCAAAATTGTTTGATTTTCATTGCGACTATACAGTGCAACTTGATGCAACTTTGAGGTGACTTTGAAGTGACTTTGGATGGGTGTGACTTTGGCTTTGACCAAGGATGATTGTTTGTGCTGTACAAGGTCGCACACAAGTTGTACACAAGTCGTATATATCATTCAGGTGCGATAAAATGTGCTAATAAAATGCATTGTCACTGTACTAATGGCACTGGGTACGAAGGGGTTAACACCTGGGACGATCAAAGGGTTAACTGTGTGCCTAGGGAGGGTTATTATTGTGTACTGTGTGATTTTTTTGCTAAGGGATGTTGCAGTTTTTATTCCCTGCTTAGCAGGGAAATAAAAACCGGCTCATCCCTGCTGTCAGGAGAGTGATCTGTGTTGTTTACATACAGAGTGTTATTATTGTGTACTGTGTGATTTTGTTTTTGCTAAGGGATGTGCCAGTTTTTATTCACTGCTTAGCAGAGAAAAAAAAAACGGCTCATCCCTGCTGTCAGGAGAGTGATCTGTGTAGTTTACATACAGAGTGTTATTATTGTGTACTGTGTGATTTGTTTTTTTTTTGCTAAGGGATGTGCCGATTTTTATTTCCTGCTTAGCAGGGAAATAATAACCGGCTCACCCCTGCTTTCAGGAGAGTGATCTGTGTAGTTTACATACAGAGATCTCTCTCCTGTCACTCGCTTTGCCAATCAGCGGGTGCCGACTGTGAGTCATTGGCCAGGACCCAGTGATCGGCATGCAAGAGAGCCAATGACAGCATGGACAGGTGGGCACGTGCGCGCATGTACAAAGTCGCACACAAGTCATATATCATTCAGGTGTGACTTTCATGTGACTTTGGGGGTTTACATTGAAGTCTATGGCCCTCAAGTCACATGAAATGACCATGTGCAGGAATGACTTTCAGGTTGCTGTGACCCGA
This sequence comes from Staurois parvus, assembly GCF_062004578.1. Taxonomy (NCBI): domain Eukaryota; kingdom Metazoa; phylum Chordata; class Amphibia; order Anura; family Ranidae; genus Staurois; species Staurois parvus. Next base: position 10,347,895 of record NW_028319228.1, on the reverse strand, counting down.
TTTTGCACAGATATGAATGGTACTCATTGGGAACCTCAAAGTCGCATGAAAAGTCGCACAAGTGTGAATGGGCTCTCACATAGGAAGAAAGTGGCTCTCCCTGTGTAATCAACAGAGCTCTGTAGCAGGTAAGCATTGCATTTTGTTTATCAGGAGCACACAGAGCTCCAGATACAGAGTGGGTGGCTGTTACACAGCAGGGAAGTGGCATGCCACTGGTTGCACAAGGAGAGCCACAATCTCCCAGTGTAACCTGCATAGCTGAGCTATCAGTTTGACAGCGCAGTCCTTCACAATGTACAGAAGATGGGGGGGGGGGGTGATCCAAAGGCAGAAGATGCCTCATCATCTGTGCCACACACAGCACAATGCCCAAGGAGAGTGTTCTTCTCTCCCAGGCTTCATGCACACTGGTTTATTATAAATGCTGTTTCTCCTGACAGAAAAAAAAAATCAGTGTTAAAAACTCACCTAAGTTTCATATTTTCAAAATCACATTTGCATTATTCAGGCCAATCCACTTTGTTACAATGGTTTTAAAGGCTCAATTTTTTTCTTTAAATCAATAAACACATCATGCTTACCTGCTCTCTGCAATGGTTTTGCACAGAGCAGTCCCGATCTTTCACTTCTCAGGTACCCTGCCGGCGCTTCTGGCCCCTCTCCCTTGCTGCTTCACCACAGAGCAAGCATTATAGTTCCCGAGCCGGCTCTATGTGTCTATGGAACACACAAAGCATGGAGCTGTCCCACCCCCTGCTCCTTCCTCAGTGTCTGCGATTGACAGCAGTGGGAGACAATGGCCGCTGTGTCTCAGCCAATGAATAGAGTGAGACCAGGGAGAGCCACTGCTCTCATACACATCACTGGATTAAGATTGGGCTCAAATAAGTATTAGGGGAGGCTGCAGGGGGAGCTGCACACTGAAGGGAAAACATTGAGCCTTTAGAACCACTTTACCTGGAAAAAAGGTTGCGTGGACCTCTTACCAGTTGAATGCACATTATTTATCAGAACCCATAATGCTCTGTACCACATCATTATATAACAGAAGGATGAACTGCACTACTTCACAGCATGTGTGAGCAGTGAACCCACACTTTGAAATGAAATATTTGGAAGAATAGCCTAAAGAGCCAAAGGCTTTTTATAGTTCAGTCATGACTGGTGATAAGCGGAGGATAATCTGACCTGTAGAGGGGTCACAGATTATGATTTGCTGGATCCCTTGTGGAATCAGTTCTAGCATATTAGTTTGTCATCATTAAGTACCCACCAACAGGCCATGTTTTGGAAATTTCCCAAATTAGCTGTCAAAAATACCAAGCCATTGACATTTATTTAAAGCACTTGAAAACCTGAAAATATGACTTGTTGGGGGTACTTAAAGACTGAGGTTGGGGACCACTGCTCTGTACTGACAATGATTTATTAAACAATTTAAAATGTCATTGATCATGTAAAGGATGCAATCATTAAAGTGTGTATTCAGGACAACAAAATATTTAAAAATTAAGATCAGTTATATGAGTACTGTAGTGTGTTTGTGTGTGTCTATATATATATATATATATATATATATATATATATATATATATCACAATTTCCACTTGCTGGCTCGCATTTGGCGAGTGGAAATAATGTGGAGGAGTGTGTGTGCCGGGACAGGGGACAAACAGGGGACAACAGCCACTCTGATCTCTGGGATTGGACACACCCCCCGCCAGGACCCCCACATTTCACCCCGCATGGCATGGTTGTTCCTGGAGCTGATGGAGGGATGAGGAGCCCAGGTACCAGGGAAAAGGATGGGAGACACTCCGCTTGGATAGATGACAACCACTGACAGCTCACAAGTAAGAACTTCCCCAGGGCCCCGAACTGCGGACCTATGTGTGGGGATACCGCATATTTGTGTAAGGACATCTTGTCTCTGTGCGGGGCCACCCCGTCTCTGTGTGGGGACACTCCATAAATGTGCAGGGACACCCCATCTTGGTATGGTGGGGATGCTGAGGTTCCGTGGATTCTCAGTTAAGGCTCCACTTCAGTGGAGGAGGAATGAAGTGGGACTATTGCATGGTGGTGGAAACGCCAAGGTTCCCTGGATTTTCATTGGGAGTAGTGGTGCCTTAACTTTGGTTTCAGTGGAAGGAATAATGCCCCAGCGTTTGTATCAGTGCGAGGAATTATACACTGTCATTGTAAAAGGGACAATGCCCTATGCTTGGTGTCAATGGAAAGAATAGTGCTCCATTATTGGTGTCAGTGGGAAAAATAGTGCCTCAGCTTTGGTATCACTAGGAGAAAGAGCATTGGTGTTCCTATTGATGTAAAGCACCTTTTTTCCTTTAAGAATTACATTGCTTTATGTTAATATTGTTAAACTTGCTGTTAATATGTGTTTTTGTAACTTTATTCTGCATAAAACAGTGCCAGAGATAATTTATGAGGGTGTGTTTATGGGCGTAATTAGGGGCAGGGCATGGTAGGGGTTGGGTGGGGCAACTGGTGGCGAGTAATTCTTAAGGCCTGGCTAGTAGCTTGAGACTTTTGAGCCATATATATATACTGTATATACATATATTACTCTCTGAAGAATTCACATGTAAAGTATTTAAAACATTACTTTATATATATATATTACTTAGGATATAATGTATTGTAATTATATAATTTAATCTAATATAAATTATAGATAGATAGATAGATAGATAGATAGATAGATAGATAGATAGATAGATTGTGAGTGTTTAATTTAGAATTAAAGTGCGCTACATACTCCTAGAGATTAAATGTTAAAGTGTTACTAAACCCAGGACCCTGCATTTACTATATCTGGTCTCCCACAGTACACACAACATGGAAATGCAATTGTTTTAGTAAAAATAAACTGCTAAATACCTTTTCTCATCAGTAGTTAGAGCAGTCTTGTGACTTCAGCAGAGCACTGGTTAAAGCTTGTGGGAGGAGTTTTCTTTTTGCTCTATGAGAATGTGATACCTCTTACACTCTGTCTGGACAGTGCTGATTGGCCCTGTGCTGATCACATGCACCCTCCCAAGGAAAAAAAAAACCTCTTTAGCAATACACACCAAACTGAGCATGTGAATATGACCACGGGTTCAGTCTGTATCAGGTGGACATTTGAACAAGAGAAGGGGCAGAGAAGAAAGGATCGATCAAATAGCCTTTTTACACAATGTGGAGGATTAACCCCTTAGATTCCACAGTGAGTATAACAAGGATGCTTTACTGCATATGCAGACTGATTTTACTGTTGTGGATTTAGTAACACTTTAAAGTTGAAATTTTGAATTCATTTATCTCCCTCATTCTTTTTTTATATACCCTTTATAAGGGCCTTAGGGCTAGTCTGATGACTTCATGAGTCCTTCCCCAGACAGTGGTTGGGTGATTTGTGCTGCTGTACTGAAAAGTGTTCACATAAAGATAAGTGAGCCCAGTGCAGTGATCCCCTGAGCCAAGTGTATGTGATGACCCCACCCCAGAGCGCAGGCCCATGACAGCCTTAGCTTAGAAGTGGATTGAATGAGGTTTTCAAAATCAAGGAGGATATCCTGCATATCCTGCACGTGCAGTGACAGTTAATAGTGTCTTTGAATAATTGCAAAGTATCCGATATCAGCAGCAAACGGGGTGGCAACCAGCTCAACTCTGGTGTTTCAAGGATTTTGTCTGCACTGAGTAATCAATTACCTACAAAGCATCTGGTTTCAGCAGAGTGACAGCCATGCCTTAATGAAATAAATGATCATACCTGCACTGTGCAGTTGTCTCTCTCTATAGTTGAGCAGGACTGATCTTTTCAGCATATAGTTCTTCCAAAACTTGTAGATTGTTGTGATTCAATTTGCTGGGAAGGTGGGGGGTTGTTCCTATGGATCCCCAAGAGTGGTTACAATCCAGTGAGGAATTTCATCAGAATCCATAGTTCAGACAGCAAGCTGTCATGGCTATTGAGATACGGGTCTGTAAGAGGAGTCCACGCATGCACATGCAGTTTGTTTTAATTGGGCTTCCCTGCTGTCAATTAGTCTATGCATTTCAGGGAGAAAACAGTTCTCTTTCTCAGGACTATAGACTGTAGGGGCTTACTTCAATATGCTGGAACCCTTAAGTGCCAAAAGTCTTTCATATAATAGAGAACTTATATATCACAGTGTCCATATTATTGATTAATGCGCACAAACATAATAAAAGATGAAAGAAAAAAGATTAAGATAAGGTAAAAACATATTTTAATATTGTGTACCCAATAAAAAAATTGATTCCTTAAAATGTGAAATATTTAACAAAAGATGAAAAAAAATTGCAAATAAGAAAAATATTTGAAAAAGCAATATTGTGGCGCCTAAACGAGTGAATAATTTAACCACTTCAATACTGGGCACTTTTACCCCCTTCCTGCCCAGGCCAATTTTCAGGTTTCAGCGCTTTCACAATTTGAATGACAAATGAGCGGTCATGCAACACTGTACCCAAACTAAAATTTTTCATTTTGTTCACACAACTAGAGCTTTCTTTTGGTGGTATTTAATCACCACTGTGGTATTAATTTTTTGCAAAATTAACAACAAAGTCCAAAAATTTAAAAAAAAACACGTTTCTTTGTTTCTGTTATAAAAGTTTGCAAATAAATAATTGTTCTTCATAAATGTAGACCAAAATGTATTCTGCTACATTTCTTTGGGGAAAATAACCCAAATTAGTATTTATTATTTAATCTGTAGGAAAGGTATAGAGTTCACAAACTATGGGATATATCTGAAAATTGATCAATCCTGCAGTACTGACAACAAATCTAATTTCTTGAGGCCCAAAAATGTCAGAACAGTACAGACATCTCCCAAATGACCCCATTTTGCAAAGTAGACAGTCCGACGTATTTCATAAGAGGCATGGTGAGTTTTTTGAAATTGCAATTTTTTTTGTCATCATTTTTCTGAAAATTAAAAAAATAATTTTCACAATTTTTTTTTACATACTGTCACCAGTGCCGTACAGCGTCAGCATATAACTGGTGTGGTGGTGATCAGGGACACTGACTGATGACAGTACGAAAAAAAAAAATTGATAATTTTTATTTATTTTTTTATTATTTCTTTTGATTTGTATTACATTTTTTTCTCTTTTTTAAACATTTTTTTTTCATATTACACTGTGACCAAAGTAGTATAATGTTACCATAGTATATGATATTTTTTTTTACACAATTTGATTGCTTATAGCAAAGAATTTATTTGCTATAAGCAAGCATTTAACTGAATGAAATCGATTCATTCAGGTTTTTTTGTTGTGATTAGCTGTGATTGGCCATGGCTAATCATATGACACAGATGAGCTGTAATTGGCCCAGCCTGTGCATGTGATCATTGTGGCCATTCACAGCTAGGCACACTTGTATACAATGGATGGCATGAAAGGAAGCCAACCATTGTATACAACTGTGATTGGTCACAGCAGGTCACTTGGTACTGGCAACAGGGCTGGTATACAGATCTGTCATCGGCCGTGTCCGTGGTACACAGCCGGTGGCAGATCTCGCCACAGCACGACCCTGTGGGCACGTGCAATGCGCGATCTGGAAAGGACGTCATATGACGCCCTCCCAGAGGGACGAGATGTTCGCCTGACCATCATTTGACCATAGGCCGGGCAAGTGGTTAAACAATAGTGGATGTTGCCTACTTTAAGCCAGCAAAAGTTAACAGCTGCCCCTAAAAAGTGAAATACACTTAAACAAATGAATATGTGAATAGGTAGGCGCTGCAATGATTATATATCACAGATGAAGAATAGAGTGAACTAGCAATAACATCAAACAAATGGTAGTCCTGAACAAGATATGATGAATAGTGAACATAATATATTATGGTGACAGCCCCATAAAGGTGTAGTCCTGTAGACCAAAAATAATGCTACATGCAGACAATAAAGGAATTTATCACTTACCAGAAAAAATTGACCCCGGTTAAGGTGATCAAATATCGCTTTGTTAACATAAATATTGACAACAGGCTCTCCTGGATCAGACCCCCCTGTCTCCTAATAAGAGATATGGGTCCAGGGGGTCAAAGATGACATCCTCTAGTTGGGTGATCACAAGACTCCGGGTACACAAATGGTGGATGGATTCACAATCCCAGGCTCTCCTCAAGATAAAGGTAATGCTCCAAGCAGCTGATTTCCAGTGAACACCTCTTTCATTATATAGTACTCCACGCCATCGGAATACACAGATTAGCGCTGCAGCCTGTGGCACTGTTCGTTCTGATTAGCTTCTAAGGTGGGGCAGTACTAGAAACAGAAAAAGATTACCCTTAATCTTAGTTTTCAGAAAATCAGACCTTTCAGAATCCATTTTTTCTTAGCGTTTTGTTTCAAAAGGTCCTCTGGATTGCTCTTTTGGACAACTGTTCTGTCAAAATCTCTGCCTCATATTTATAGTCAAACTGACTGCAAATTCTTCTTAGCCTCCCAAACTGCCATATGGGAACATTATACAGCTCCCCGTGTTTCCCTGAAATTAGGACACTGTCTTATATTTTTTTGGCTAAAAAAAACACACTAGGTCTTATTTTCAGGGTAGGTCTTATTTTTTTAATGTCCAGGTGTGGACAGGGGGTGCAGAGGTGAGCTGCAGGCAGTTGTGGATGAGGGTTACTATGGAGAGGGCCGGCTGATGACAGATGACAGTTGTGAGCTGCAGTCAGATGTTGCAGAGGTGAATTGACAGGTGAGTTTCAAACAGGGTGCAGGGGTGAGCCACAGACAGGGTGCAGGGATGAGCCACAGACAGGGTGCAGGGATGAGCCACAGACAGGGTGCAGAGATGAGCCACAGACAGGGAGCAGGGATGAGCTGCAGACAGGGGATGCAGAAGTGAGCTTCGGGTCCTATCTTCCCACACAGGTCACCAGGCGCACTCACTCACCACTCCACCTCTTCCCCCTGGCCGGTGATCACCCCTGGGGCACTTGCTTCCATGCATTACGGTGCAGGATGAGATGCCCCACCCCTAAACACACTGCACCCTCAGATATCTGTTCCTTCCCTGTCCCACAGTGAGTACAGAGGTAGGGGGGCGGGGGGGGGGGTCTGTGGGAGCGGATGGTGCTGTTACTTACAAAATGGATTTTCACTTGGAAACACAAAAGCTGCGCTTCTGTGTTTATAGGAGACAGTAGATATTGGTGTACACAGGGCCAGTGCCAGAGGTGGTAGAACAGCTGGTCACAACTAGGTCTTATTTTCAGGGTAGGTCTTATACTTCAGCAATTTCCAAAAACAGTACTAGGTCTTATTTTTGGGGTAGGTCTTATTTTCGGGGAAACAGGGTGGCAACTCTCTATTAGAATAAAACAGTAGGTATCTTCTTTCTTACTAAAAACATTTTCAATTAGATACAGTTACTTTCTATACAAGTTCATAAATCCAAAACCTCTATAGATTCTTTTATGCTAGTTAGCTTGTGGATATTGAAGAAATTACTATTAATACTTGTGACAAACTTTTCCAACTGTTCCACAGAGCCCTTCCAGATGAGGAATAAGTCATCAATGTAGCACATCTAGAAGACAATATATTCCCATATGAATGTATACTCCCAATAAGCAAAAAATGTTATAGCACATCCAGAAACCCTATAATCAAATATAATATAATATATACTGTATATACTGTGCCTTGAAAAAGTATTCATACCCCTTGAAACTTTCCACATTTTATCATGTTACAACCAAAAATGTAAATGTATTTTATTGAGATTTTATCTGATAGACCAACACAAAGTGGCACATAATTGTGAAGTAGAAGAAAAATTCTATATGGTTTTAAAAATTTTTTTACAAATAAATATCTGAAAAGTGTGGGGTGCATTTGTATTCCTTTTTCTGCAATTACACCTGCAAGTCTTTTTGGGTATGTCTCTACCAGCTTTGCACATCTAGAAAGCGACATTTCTGCCCTTTCTTCTTGACTAAATGGCTCAAGCTCTGTCAGATTGGACGGAGAGCATCTGTGAACAGCAATTTTCAAGTCTTGCTACAGATTCTCAATTGGATTTAGGTCTGGACTTTGACTGGGCCATTCTAACAGATGAAAATGCTTTGATCTAAGCCATTCTATTGTAGCTCTGGCTGTATGTTTAGGGTTGTTGTCCTGCTGGAAGGTGAACCTCTGCCCAAATCTTAAGTCTTTTGAAGATTCTAACAGGTTTTCTTCTAAGATTGCCCTAAGATTTGGCTCTATCCATCTTCCCATCAACTCTGACCAGCTTCCCTGTCCCTGCTGAAGAAAAGCATCCCCACAACATGATGCTGCCACCACGTTTCATGGTGGGGATGGTGTGTTCAGGATGATGTGCAGTGTTAGTTTTCCGCCACACATGATATTTCTACATGGCAAATAATTTACTAGCAGGTGTAGTAGAGTAATAGAAATCCAACAGACCCAACAGTCATGACATGCATGCTGCTGATTCTGTGTAATTGAATCACTAATTGAAAGGGGCATGTTTAAAATAATAGCAGTGTGGAGTTCTATTAGTGAGGTCATTCATTCTTTGAAAAACAGGTGGCAATTATTGCCCTTATTTAAGGAAGGAAGGCAGCAAATGTTGTACATGCTGGTTACAGTGCATTCTCTCTGAAATTCTGAGGAAAATGGGTCGTTCCAGACATTGTTCAGAAGAACAGCGTACCTTGATTAAAAAGTTGATTGGAGAGGGGAAAACATATAAAGAAGTGCAGAAAATGATAGGCCGCTCAGCTAAAATGATCGCAAATGCTTTAAAATGGCAAACAAAACCTGAAAGACGTGGAAGAAAGCGAAAAACTTCCATTAGAATGGATAGAAGAATAGCCAAAATGGCAAGGACTCAGCCAACAATCAGCTCCAGGAAGATCAAAGAAGGTCTAAAGTTACCTGTGAGTACTGTTACAATTAGAAGACACCTATGTGAAGCCAAGCTATCTGCAAGAAGCCCCCGCAAAGTCCCACTGTTGAAAAAGACGTGCTGAAGAGGTTACAATTTGTCAAAGAGCACATTGACTGGCCTAAAGAGAAATGGCGCAACATTTTGTGGACTGATGAAAGTAAGATTGTTCTTTTTGGGTCTAGTGGCCGGAGACAGTTTGTCAGACGACCCCCAAACACTGAATTCAAGCCACAGTACACTGTGAAGACAGTGAAGCATGGTTGCACAAGCATCATGATATGGGGATGTTTCTCATACTATGGTGTTGGGCCTATTTATCGCATACCAGGGATCATGGATCAGTTTAAATACATCAGAATACTTGAAGAGGTCATGCTGCCTTATGCTGAAGAGGAAATGCCCTTGAAATGGGTGTTCCAACAAGACAATGACCCCAAACACACCAGTAAACGTGCAACATCTTGGTTCCAGACCAACAAGATTGACGTTATGGAGTGGCCAGCCCAATCCCCGGATCTTAATCTAATAGAAAACTTGTGGGGTGACATCAAAAATGCAGTTTCTGAGGCAAAACCAAGAAATAGAGAAGAACTGTGGAATGTAGTCCAATCATCCTGGGCTGGAATACCTGTTCACAGGTGCCAGAAGTTGGTTGACTCCATGCAACACAGATGTACAGCAGTTCTCAGAAACAGTGCTTATACAACTAAATATTAATTAAGTGATTCAAAGGAAAGCAAAATCTTCAAACATTTTTCAGTTTATATAGTGAATGTTTGAGTTTGTAAAGAAGAATACAAACACTGCTATTTTTTTGAACAGTCTAATATTCACTTTTCTTCAATTTTTTTAGAGGAACAACACAAATTTGATATATTTTTCTTCATGTTTTGATTTGGAATAGAATGTGTAGTGTTCCCAATGCATTTGTGTGGATGGAAATAAAAGCTATTAGAAGGATTTTGAGCTTTATTCACTTTTTTCAACACACTGCTATTATTTTGAACACAACTGTGTATATATATATATATATATATATATATATATATATATATACACAGTTGTGTTCAAAAGCTTACATACCCTGGCAGAAATTGTGAAATTTTGGCATTGATATTAAAAATATGACTGATCATGCCAAAAAATGCTCTTTTATTGAAGGATGATGATCATATGAAGCCATTTATTATCAAATAGTTGTTTGGCTCCTTTTTAAATCATAATGATAACAGAAATCACCCAAATGACCATGATCAAAAGTTGACATACCCTGGAATGTTTGGCCTTGGTACAGACACACAAGGTGACACACACAGGTTAAAATGCCAATTAGAGGTTAATGTCCCACATCTATGGCTTTTTAAATTGCAATTAGTGTCAGTGTATAAATAGTCAATGAGTTTGTTAGCTCTTATGTGGAAGCACTGACTGGGCTAGATACTGAGCCATGGGGATCAGAAAAGAACTGTCAAAAATCCTGCGTAACAAGGTAATGGAACTTTATAAAGATGGAAAAGGAGATGTAAAGATGTCCAAAGCCTTGAATATGCCAATCAGTACTGTTAAATGACCTATTAAGAAGTGGAAAGTTTGGGGATCTCTTGATACCAAGCCAAGGTCAGGTAGACCAAGAAAGATTGCAGCCATAACTGCCAGAAGAATTGTTCAGGATACAAAGGGAAACCCATAGGTAACCACAAGAAAAATACAGGCTGTTCAGGAAAAAGACAGTGTGGTTGTTTTGAAGGGGCCCAGTCTGATAACACTTGAACAAAAATGAGCTGCATGGTCGAGGTGTCAGAAAGAAGCCTTTACTGCATCAATGACACAAAAAGGCCTGGTTAGGGATGTCAAGGTATTGTCATGCATATTGTAACCAGGCTTTTTTGTGGCATTGGTGCAGTAAAAGCTTCTTTCTGGCACCTTGACCAAACAGCTCATTTTTGTTCAAGTATCAACGTATTGTACTCCTTAAAAACAACCACACCATCTTTTTCCAGAGCAGCCTGTTTTTCTTTTGAGGTTGCCTGTGGGTTTTTCTTTGAGTCCCAGACAATTCTTCTGTCAGTTATTGCTGCAATCTCTCTACCTGACCTTGGCTTGGTATCAAAAAGATCCCCAAACTTTCCACTTCTTAATAGGTGATTTAACAGTACTGATTGGCATATTCAAGGCTTTGGACATCTTTATATCTCCTTTTCCATCTTTATAAAGTTCCATTACCTTGTTACGCAGGACTTATGACAGTTCTTTTTTGATCCCCATGGCTCAGTATCTAGCCTAGCCAGTTTTTCCACGTAAGAGCTAACAAACCCATTGACTGACTAACTGACTGACATTAACTGCAATTTAAAAAGCCACAGATGTGGGACATTAACTTCTAATTGGCATTTTAACCTGTGTGTGTCACCTTGTGTGTCTGTACCAAGGCCAAACATTCCAGGGTATGTCAACTTTTGATCATGGCCATTTGGGTGATTTCTGTTATCATTATGATTTAAAAAGGAGCCAAACAACTATTTGATAATAACTGGCTTCATATGATCATCATCCTTCAATAAAAGAGCATTTTTTGGCATGATCAGTCATATTTTTAATATCAATGCCAAAATTTCACAATTTCTGCCAGGGTATGTAAACTTTTGAGCACAACTGTATATATACCCTGTTCCAAATTATTATGCAAATTCTATTTAAGTGTCACAAAGATTAAATATTTTGTTTTTCAGTTTAACTCATGGATGGCATTGTGTGTCAGGGCTCTTTTGATCACTGAAAACAATCTCGGACACCTGTGATAATTAGATTGGCAGGTGAGCCCAATTTAAGGAAAAACTACTAAAGGAGGGTGTTCCACATTATTAGGCAGAGCACCATTTTCAAGCAATATGGGGAAGAAAAAGGATCTCTCTGCTGCCGAAAAGAGTGAAATAATTCAATGCCTTGGACGAGGTATGAAAACATTAGATATTTCACGAAAACTTAAGCGTGATCATTGCACTATTAAGAGATTTGTGGCTGATTCAGAGCACAGACGGGTTGGTGCAGATAAAGGCACATTGAGGAAGATTTCTGCCAGATCCATGCATCGGATCAAGAGAGCAGCTGCTAAAATACCATTATAGCAGCAAACAGATATTTGAAGCTGCTGGTGCCTCTGGAGTCCCACGGACATCAAGGTGTGGAGTCCTCTAGAGTCTTACAACTGTGCATAAACCTTCTATTCGGCCACCACTAACCAATGCTCACAAGCAGAAACGGCTGCATTCAGCAGAAAAATACATGAAGACTAATTTTCAAACAGTCCTGTTCACTGATGAGTGCCGTGCAACCCTGGATGGTCCAGATGGATGGAGTAGTGGATGGTTGGTGGACGGCCACCCTGTTCCAACAAGGCTGCAACGTCAGCAAGGCGGTGGTGGAGTCATGTTTTGGGCCGGAATCATGGGAACAGAGCTGGTCGGCCCCTTTAGGGTCCCCGAAGGTGTAAAGATGACCTCTGCAAAGTATGTGGAGTTTATGACTGACCACTTTTTTTCCCTGGTACAGAAGGAAGAACTATGCTTTCCGTAATAAAATCATCTTCATGCATGACAATGCACCATCTCATGCTGCAAAGAATACCTCTGCATCCATGGCTGTTATGGGGATAAAAGGAGAGAAAGTCATGGTGTGGCCTCCATCTTCCCATGACCTCAATCCTATTGAGAACCTTTGGAGCATCCTCAAGCAAAAGATCTATGAGGGTGGGAGGCAGGTTACATCCAAACAGCAGCTCTGGGAGGCTATTCTGACATCTTGCAAACAAATTCAAGCAGAAATTGCCCAAAAACTCACAAGTTCAATGGATGCAAGACTTGTGAAGCTGCTATCAAATAAGGGGTCCTATGTTAAAATGTAACGTGACCTGTTAAAATGTTTAAAAAGTTAAAATGTTGTTAAAAGTTTGATTGAAATAGCTTTTGTTTTCAGTAAATATGCTGCAAACACAACAAATAACAATTTTCAGTTCTTTACAATCTATAAAGTGTTTTGAAACTTACTGTGCGTAATAATTTGGAACAGTGCATTGGAAGTTTTTAATGTTTAAAACAAATACTGTTATCATTAGGAGGTTTGTTCAATAAAATTTGAATTGTAATCTTAATAGTTGATAACATGAGAATTATGCTGACTGTTATTTACATCAATTATTTAGGTAAATGAAAAAAATATAATTTGCATAATATTTTGGAACAGGGTGTATATATATATATATATATATATATATATATATATACATATACTGTTTACTAATGATATATTTTGATTATAGGGATTACACACATATTTTTCTGGTACCATTCTGGGCCACGGTGATTAATTGCTTCCATCTGCACCCTTGTTATTTCATTGGACCTTGTGGGTTCCATTCCCACAGCTCCCAGGACAGGAACTCTTGGCAGATGCAATTTGGATGTGCTATAACATTTTTTTTAACTTACTCTCAAAGCTGGTATGTAAGTGTTTGCTTGCATGGTCTGCGATTATGGATTGGCTTGGTATCCACCCTCTTAGCTGGATTTATTTATTATCATGATATATTTTTTCTTTATAATCCCTAAAAAGATCTTTATTTTCTTATCGTCTAGACACCCTGTCAGTAGTATCCAGTCCTGATGAAGTGAATGATTATTCACAAAATGTGTTGAGATTTGTGATGCATTATACATTTGGTTTGTGTTTATAACTTTGAATATTTGTAAAAATTCCATAGTCAGGAATTAGTCATATTATACTGACAAAAAGTCAAATCAGCTGCCTTTTAAAACTTTTTACTGTATCTGCAAAGATTGCTTTTTTTGTCTCTGTTTATGATATTTATAATAAAGACTTTTTTATGCATATTTTTCTGTGTGTTTGGTGTAAGCCCCAGGGTATTTAAATATTGTGTCTTTGGAGTAAATTAAAGATAGTGAATCACTCAAAAACGTGTTTAGCAGAATCAAAAGTTAGTGCAAATAAAAAAGAAACATGTACAGTACTTAACTTTTGTTATAAGTGCATTATTACTACAAACTATGTTTACCAAACAAGAGCTGTCTCTTAAACCAAAGCCTCCAAATACAGACTTTAATTTGAAGGTTAGAGACGTCTTTGAGAGTGAGATAAAATCGTTTTTTGATTGGCACAGAAAGTCATTAAGCCAGTCAACACTAGAAAGCAAAGAAGGATGTAATCCCTGGAATTGTCAGTCAACACATTATTAAAACCATGGGTAACAGTAAGAAGTACTACTCATTATTTTCCTTCTAGTAGTTTGCCCTGTGAGGCTGAGAAGAGGTCATAATGTAACAGTCTGATTCCAATCACGTTTCAGATCTTTTAAAAATGCCTTTTGAAGCTTTTAAAGAAAACCTGTATTAAGTGAAATATGACAGAAGCCATTGCTGACCCATTACTTAAAATGCTAGCTGCTTGACTGTAACTAGCTTCAGTAATATCCACATGACTGTACTGGAAGAAACATGAAGTTCAGAAAAGAAGACCAAAGTCTGAACAACTGATTTCATTACATATTCTCAGCCCCCCACGCTTCCCCTCCCAGTAGTACATTGTAAATTGACATCCTTCTAATCTCTCATGTAAACACAAAGCAGGGGAGAACCAGAGTGATCTGCTGAGAGATGACTTCCGTGCTTATGTTATGAAGTTTCAAGATGAATAGCTCCACAGTACATGCGGCTAAAGAAGTCACCTTGCTAAGAATATATAAAACTGTATTGTCAATATCTTGGTCACAGATTCATTTGAAAATCAATTACATCGGTCACAAAGATCTGAAAGTCCTCCTTTGCCCCCTGGCATTTAGATCCACCTAAAGCAGGGGTTAGCAACCCATAGAATGATATCTACCAGTAGATCGCAGCCAGGTGACTGGTAGATCAGAGACTGCTTTGACACTGATGCGCTGCGGTTTACCCACACCTCGGGTACAGTGCAATGCACCTGCAGCTTTCCTGTGGATTTGCTGTGCTTAGCCATAGCTTTCTATTATACCCTGCGGGTTTGGTGCACATTCTGAAAGTGCACCAAAATTCCTGAATGCAGGAGTAAATTGCAGCAAATTGAAAGCAGCCTTGTAGGGGCTCAGAACAGTAAGAGTTCATTTACATTTGCAGCTTGGGGGGGGGGGGGTGATAAAACCCTATAGTTAAGATGTGTTTTTACCACCCCCACCCCAACTGCACCCCCTTTAGTTGCAGTAGCCACAGGTGTACACATGTAGCAGCCACAGCACGAGTTATATGCCCTGTCATGGTTGGTGGGTGTAGCACCTGCTAAGCATGACCCATTCATGTAAATGAGGATGCTTTGCAAGTGCCCTGCGAGCTTGTGCAGTACAGCAAACAAGGAGTTAAATCGGGCAGCAGTGTGTTGCTTTCTCACCACCTGCTAACCCCTTGGACCCTGCAGAAGCATGCAGTTGGGGGGGCTCTTGCAGAGTGGCCCCGTTTACTTGAATGGGTCATGACTGACAGGTGGTAGCACCCACCAAAAGCAACAGGGGGTTTAATTCCTGCTGTGGCATGTGTAAACCTTTGGCTGCTGCCTCAGAAGCTAAAGGGGTAGGGATTAGGGGTGGTAAAACCAGGACTCATCTGCACGGTTTTACTACCCCCAAACATTACGTGTCCTAAGGGTGTTGCTGCCGAATGCAACTAAGGGCTCATTCACAAGTGCAGCAGGCACTGGTGCTCCTCTGAAAAGTGGTCCGAGTGTGTTTGACAGGTGGTGAGGAGGTGATAAGTTGCCTCCTCACCACCTGATTTAAACCCATGATTGTTGTGCAATGTACGCGACTGTGACATGGTAGTATGACAATCAGAGATTTAAATCAGGTGTGAGGAGGCGACACTGTGCCCGGGGATCTTTGACTTCTCCCATGTTGTTCAGGTAGATCTCCACCTCTTTAAGGTTGTCTACCCCTGTCCTAAAGGGCCAGGAGGTGGTAGTCAAGGGGTTAAACCCCATATTCTATAAACATTTCCAAAACCATCCAGTCTTTTAAAACAAATATTAAATGGATCATGTCAAATTTACTGACTTGCAAGTCCATAGCACTAGTCCACTTTTACATGTCAGTACAATTCTGTTTAATGGTCCTCATTAAAAATGAATACAGTACTAAACATTTTATATATGGTACTCTACCAAAATAATTGCAACCAACTTTAATGAGATATTACATTTCTGTGTTATCCAATGTTTCTGCATGGTTGAAGGGAAACAATAGTTTTGGTCAATTGTATATCACATTTTGTTTTACATTTATAGGTCTTTAAACTGTTGTTGCCAGTAAACATATAATATTGGATAAATCAATAACACTGGATTAATAGAAAGCTAAAGGTTTTCTTACAGAACAAAAACGCACAGCAGAGGCTTTGAGATTCTCCTTAATTGAAATCTCACACAACCCTTCTCAACAGGAGAGGGGAGGACAGGGAAATGAATTACACCTTTGACTCACTTGCTGTGTGTGTAAATTCAGCACGAGCTGTTGAGATTTTTATGTATAAACATAAAGATATAAAATCATAAAATTACTTGTACAGATAAATGTTTGTTTTGTTGGAAAAAAAACTATTTTTGAAGACATGCTCCAATGTTTTTAAAGTGGGCCTATACACTATAATGTAATCTGCATACTTGAGATCTATTTTTAACACGCCCCTTTAGTTACTTACATATTTGTAATCCTCCAAGGCAATGCTCTCTGCTCTATGCCTGGAAGTGATTGTTTAGGAATAACAAATGGTACTTGTGCCTATGTGAATTACCTCTTTACCACACCCTCGTGTATCTCATCATGACACTGGTGGAATGTATGTTGGGAAGTTGTAGTCTGGATGTGGGTCAGTAGTGATGAAGGAACTTCTCCATTGCTAAATTATTTATAAGAAATTGAGTCTTTTTTTTTTAGTCAGTTTTTATTTGAAATAATACTTAACCATTTGCCGCCCGGCCTATAGCCGTTTGGCGGCCGCAAAAATGCATTACCTTTCTGGGGTGTACGCCATTTGGCGTCCTCCCGCACATGCGCAGTTCTGTCACCGGCCGTATACCTCGGACACGGTCGATGAGAGATCTGAGTACCGGCCCCTGTTGCCGGTACCATGTGACCTGCTGTGACCAATCACAGCAGGTCACATGACAGTCTTATACAATGGATGGCTTCATTCATGCCATCCATTGTATACTAGTGTCTAGCTGTGAATTGTCACAGCAGGTCACATGCACATGTCATGTGATTAGCTGTGGCCAAATCACAGCTAAGCACAAAAAAAAACAAAAAAACCTGAATGAATCGATGTCATTCAGGTAAATGCTTGCTTATTTGCTATAAGCAAATTGTGTAAAAAAAAAAAAAAATACTGATCACTTCCTCAAAGTAGTACAATGTTACTATGGTAACATTGTACTACTTTGGTCATAGTAAAATATGAAAAAGAAATCTTAAAAAAATAAAAAAAAATTAAATAAAAAATAATAAAAAAAAAAATATATATATATATATATTTTTTTCATACTGTCACCAGTCAGTGTCCCTGATCACCGCCATGCCAGTTATATGATGATGCTGTACTGCACTGGTGACAGTATGTAAAAAAAAAAAATAGTGAAAATAATTTTTTTAATTTTTTAATTTTCCGAAAAATTATGACAAAAAAATATAACTTCAAAAAACTCGCCATGCCTCTTATGAAGTACGTCAGACTGTCTACTTTACAAAAAGGGGTCATTTGGGGGATATTTGTACTGTTCTGACATTCTTGGACCTCAAGAAATTAGATTGGCTGTCAGTACTTCAGGATTGATCAATATTCAGATCTATACCATAGTTTGTGAACTCTATAACTTTCCTACAAACTAAATAATACATCCTAATTTGGGTTATTTTCACCAAAGACATGTAGCAGAATGCATCTCGGCCTAAATTTATGAAGAACAATTATTTATTTCTAAACTTTTATAACAGAAACAAAGAAAAACATGTTTTTTTTTCAAAATTTTTGGTCTTTTTTTGTTAATTTGGCAAAAAATAAAAACCCTGGCAGTGATTAAATACCACCAAAAGAAAGCTCTAGTTGTGTGAAGAAAATGATAAAATTTTAGTTTGGGTACAATGTTGTATGACCGCGCAATTGTCATTCAAAGTGTGAGAGCGCTGCAACCTGAAAAATGGCCTGGGCAGGAAGGTGTAAAATTGCCCGGTATTGAATTGGTTAATATACAGTATAATACGTTTATATTTAGCATCTGATTATGTTTTAACCACTTGCCCTCCAAAATATTTACCCCCCCCCCTCCTGACTGTTTGCAATATGGCACTGCTTTACTTTAAATGACAATTGCACGGTCATAAAACGCTGCACCCAATGAAATTTATGTCCTTTTTTCCCGCAAATGGAGCTTTCTTTCAGTGGCATTTGATCTCCTGTGCGTTTTTTTATCTGTTGTGCTATAAACAAAAAAAGACAATTTTTTGAAAAAAAAACTATATTTTTGACATTTTGCTATTAAACGTGCAGTTAAAATTTTTTAAAAATGTATTCTGCTACATGTCTTTGCTAAAAAAAAATCCCAATACGTGTAAATTAATTGCTTTACGTGAAAGTTATAGCATCTACAAATGGTTGTATATATACTGTAATTTTTTGTTTTTTCATGTACTGGTAATGGTGGCGATCAGCAACTTATAGCGGGAGTGCGGGACTGCAGTGGGCATTCTGACACTGAGGGGGAACTGAATAACTGTCACTGACATCCCCAGTGACACTAATACAGTGATCAGTGCTAGTAAAAAAGCACAGACACTGTACTAATAGCACTGGGCAGGAAAGGGTTTACATCTGGGGCGATCAAAGGATTAACTGTGTGCTGTGTTCTGTGCTTTACTATGTAAGCATACTGCTTTGTGTGGCTCTGCTATGCAGATCCATACAAAACAGTGTGCTGGAGCTGACAGGGGAGAGATCTGTATTGCTTACATACAGGTCTATCCCGTCAGTGTTTCTTGGCGATTGGCGGGTTCCAGCAAGGAATTACCGGTTGGGACCCAGTGATCGACAGCTGAAGTCGCCAATGGTATGTGCCCCCTACCCGGAAATACACACACACACATATATATATATATATATATATATATATATATATATATATATATATATATATATACATATATATATATATATAGAGAGAGAGAGTAGATAATATATATATATATATGATTTTGCGCAGCCCTACCGCACTGTAGCAGTAGTTCTGCTATAGGGCGGTCAAGAAGCGGTTAATCCCAGTTTTTTTTTTCCGAGTCAAGAAAGGTAAGTAACTGCTGTTATCAAGACAATATAAAAAAAGGTCTCAGTAACATTGGTGGCTCATGAGTCACTTCTACTAAGATGCCAGATGCTGCTGTGACATGCAATAAAATGGAAGCATCTGGTGCTTCCTTCTGAGTTCGAGTGATTTCACTAACACTCTCATTACAACCTTTACCAAAAAACAGTACACACATAACGTATAAATACATACAAGTAGAGCACAGGCATGTATTATTATTATTATTATACAGTATTTATAAAGCGCCAATAGTTTGCTCAGCGCTGTACATTACAAAGGGAGACAGAACATGTGACAGAACAATAACAATGCAATGTGATACACGATCTGTGTAGAAAAGTATCAGTATGGATCAGGGGCGGACTGACCATTTGAAAACTCGGGCACTGCCCGAGGGCCCAGGGTCAGTAGGGGGCCCCATGAGATGCCCCTGGTACCTTTTTCATAGGCTTTTTTGAGTTTGGGAAAGGACACAGGGGCCCCATGATCCCCTATTGCCCGGGGGCCCCATGAGTTGTCAGTCTGCCCCTGGTATGGATAATGTCATGATAAAGGTTGTTGTTCTACATTATATACAGACCTTTTCAAGCCATGTAATCCCGAGGCGATAAGATATATATGCAGAGCACTAAAGGTACCACAGCCATACTACTATACTTACAAAGCAGTGCAGCATGTAAAAAAACATGTTAAGTCACAGGTAAAAACTAGATGGAAGGAGGAGTGCTATTTGTCTGCCTGATCGCTACTCTAATTTATAGCAATAGTGATGCAGAATTTATTTAGCAATATACTGTAGATGGTAAGGGGGTCCAGTGATCAGAGGATAGGATGGAAAGGCTGAACGAGCAAAGCTGATGGAAAGTGGGCACAGTGGTAAATAGCTGTGTTAAACAGGTGACAGTGACCTTCACCATTTAGAAGGTGAGAAATAAAAATGTATTCATTATGTTGGTGTCCATATAAACAAGTAGTTATCTGAGGCAACCCACAGTGTGTTATTTAAAGAACGTTAGGTATGGTAGTCTATCTAGATTTCCCATAAAATGACATAAATCAGTGCAACTGAAGATAAAACTGTTCTACTGCATTAGCCTTTCTAATCTAAAACAAGGTCATGGAAAGCTGAACATTAAAGCTGCATATATGTATACTGTATATCCTTTCTTGCTTAATAATATCAAAGCTAAGTCATAGTGTTGTTTTCCCCGGGATAATGCCTTGGGTAATGATTAAGCACTGAGGCTAGCACGATGCACATGAACCTTTCTTCCCCCACTGGGGTTCTGTATGATGTTTTTATGCTGTTTCATTCAAGATTAATAAAGTGGACTGTGGTAATTCATAGCGGCCATCTGGATCATTTTCTTTATTAATGCCTTGATCAAAGTTTTGCTTTCTCATTGTCTGATTCTGCCACGGGTATCCATTTTTCCTCCTCCTTCTTATCTGTCTGACCCCTTGATGCCCTAACACTCTTCACCTTTTCCCCTCTATTCTTCAATTCCTTCTTACCGTGCTGTGCTTACTCTCACCAATCCCATCCACCCCTATGTGGAACACTTACTATAGTATAACCTGGGGACATA
The DNA here is from genome assembly GCF_062004578.1 of Staurois parvus. NCBI lineage: Eukaryota > Metazoa > Chordata > Amphibia > Anura > Ranidae > Staurois > Staurois parvus. Next base: position 10,326,958 of record NW_028319228.1, on the reverse strand, counting down.
AGAGGTGAATTCATGTCCCTGAGCTATGCCTGCCCCCAGCTCACAACCCTGCTCTCTCCCCTGCCTCTAGACCAAAGTCCCTGCAGAGTGTGGATCAGTCTATTCTTCCTACTAATCCACAACTAGGTTTTAATGTTGATGACAAGGGTGCCACATCCCTAACATTAGACATCTCTTTGCATACGAGGGATTTGTAAGACACCAAACACACAAGTAATTATACATAAAAGTATATTACAAATATCTATAAAACCATACATTTAAAATACAAATGACTGACATATTCACTAAAAACAAATTTTGTTGTGGTCTGGTGCACTTAGTAATGTGCCATCATCTCTATATCAACATATACACTATATTGCCAAAAGTATTGGGATGCCCTCCAAATCATTGGATTCAGGTGTTCCAATAACCTCCATGGCCACAGGTGTATAAAATCAAGCACCTAGGCATGCAGACTGCTTCTACAAACATTTGTGAAAGAATGGGTCGTTCTAAGGAGCTCAGTGAATTCAAGCATGGTACTGTGATAGGTTGCTACCTGTGCAATAAGTTTATACCTGAATTTTCCTTGCTACTAAATATTCCACAGTCAGCTATTAGTAGAATTATAACAAAGTGGAAGTAACTGGGAACAACAGTAACTCAACCGTGAAATGGTAGGCCACGTAAAATGACAGAGCGGGGTCAGCACAGTGCTGCACAAGCACAGTGCGCAGAAGTCACCATCTGTCTGCAGAGTCAATAGCTAAAGACCTCCAAACTTCATGTGGTCCTCAGTTTACCACAACAACAGTGCGTAGAGAGCTTCATGGAATGGGTTGTTGATAGGAATCATATATAAAACACAAAATATATGAGCGCTGGGTTAAGGTAAGAGTGGAGAGCTGCCAGCATAAAGAGGGAAACCTCAAAATCCTCCAAAGAAAATATGTAAACAAGTAAAAATATGCAGCGCTAGAATAGCATTGATTAGTAAATAAATGTACATGTATAAAAGTAGGCAAAAGAGATGCTCAAAACTGGCATATAACACTGTTAAAAGATAAGAAGACCAGTTTGAGGTATAATCTCACAGGAGTAGATAATGACAATCATACTCTAGTCCTTATATATGCACATATATGAGAGTAGACACAAATGCAGTAATAAGCAGAGAATTGGCATTTAGCAATGCTACGAGGTAAAAAAGACCAGTCTAGGATATCATCTCTTAGGTGCAAATGGTGACAATAGTGCTCTAGTCCATATAGTAGATAAAGCAAATAACCGTGATTGCTGTGGCTGTGAAAATAGGTGTACAATGCACTAACCAGATAGCACAAATGATTGTGCATTGGAGTATATAAGACCTACTCTATGCAAATATGCATAGATCAGATATGAAGAAGCACCTCCTCTGCTGCCACTTCCAGCAATGTCTCCTCTCTACTTCCTCCTATATTTGCATGATCCCCCCGATGGTTGAGACCGGTATTGCTGGAGACTGCTAACCTGTCCTGATGGCTGTGATTTACACTGCTGGAGACTGGTAACCTGTCCTGGATGGATGACCCCTGGTGGCTGATCCTGCCTTGACGACTTCATCTGTGTTAAAGGTTCCATTCCCTGAGTACCAAGGAGTAGGTCTTATATACTCCAATGCACAATCATTTGTGCTATCTGGTTAGTGCATTGTACACCTATATTCACAGCCACAGCAATCACGGTTATTTGCTTTATCTACTATATGGACTAGAGCACTATTGTCACCATTTGCACCTAAGATGATATTCTAGACTGGTCTTTTTCACCTCGTAGCGTTGCTAAACGCCATTTCTCTGATTGTTACTGCATTTGTGTCTACTCTCATATATGTGCAAATATAAGGACTAGAGTATGATTGTCATTATCTGCTCCTGTGAGATTATACCTCAAACTGGTCTTCTTATCTTTTAACAGAGTTATATGCCAGTTTTGAGCATCTCTTTTGCCTACTTTTATACATGTACATTTATTTACTCATCAATGCTATTCTAGCGCTGCATATTTTTACTTGTTTACATGTTGATAGGAATCAGCCTGTGTCTGAAGGCTCTGTCTTCGTTATTTTTTCCACCAGGCCTGGGAGAAATAAAGCTCTAGACACTGAAGTGTGCAAGCTAAATCTCTGAAAGTTGATGCATAACAAGAACGGTTATACAGAACTCAGTGGGTGTTGCTTAATCTTAGGATGACCAATGAAACATTCCATTCTTATAAATATAGCTCCATGAAGAACAGAAACTGCAAATAGTTGAGGGATACCATATAAGGTAATTCTGTTTCATCAGAAATGGAAACTATTCTCAGAAAATTAGAGAAATTACAAGCGAAACTAACCGTTCACACATCTAGAAATGGAGGCATTACACAAAATGGATGACAGTTAGTAAGACATATCTCCTTACAGGTTTCCATTGCCAAGCAGCTGCATCCAAGCCTTACATGACCAAGTGCAATGCAAAGCATTGGATGCAGTAGTGTAAAGCACGCCACCACTGGACTCTAGAACAGTGAAGAGGTGTTCTCTGGAGTGACCAATCACACTTCTCTGTCTGGCAATCCGATGGACATTTCTGGGTTTGGCAATTGCCAAGAGAATAGTACTTGCCTGACTGCATTATACCAAGTGTAAAGTTTAGTGGAGGGTGGATTATGGTGTGGGGCTGTTCTTCAGGGGTTGTGCTTGACCCCTTAGTTCCAGTGAAGGGAACTCTTAAGACGTTAGCATACCAAGACATTTTGGATAATTTCATGCTCCCAACTTTGTGAAAACAGTTTTGGGATGGCCCTTTCCTGTTCCAACATGACTGTGCACCAGTGTAAAATGCAAGGTGCATAAAGACATGGTTGAGCAAGTTTGGGGTGGAGGAACTTGACTGGCCTTCACAGAGTCCTGACCTCAACCCAATAGAACATCTTTGGGATGAATTAGAGCGGAGACTGCAAGCCAGGCCTTCTCGTCCGACATCAGTGCCTGACCTCACAAATGCGCTTCTGGAAGAATGGTCAAACATTCCCATAGACACACTCCTAAAACTTGTGGACAGCCTTCCCAGAAGAGTTGAAGCAGTCATAGCTGCAAAGGGTGGGCCGACTCAATATTGAACCCTACGGACTACGACTGGGATGCCATTAAAGTTCATGTACGTGTAAGGGCAGGCGTCCCAATACTTTTGGCAATATAGTGTGCATAAAACACAATACATTTACCATGGGACTTTAAATGAGGCATATCACAAACAACCAATAAATAACTAATATATATGATTACCACTTTATTGATCAATAGATACAAATCTCATTACATATAGAACACAAATACTATTGATAGTAAGCTAATTTGTAGTTGTTTTCATATGTTAGTGTACAGTATTCATGATTAAAATGTTACTATACATAGACATTCCATACATATTTGGATTAAAAAATGTATCTGAAAACTGGACATGTTTCGCAAATCAGTTACAGAATGTATAGCAAACTTGATAATGAGGCTATTCCAACCCAAAGGGCCACCAAATGGACCCAATACGTTCAAATCAGCTAAAACAATATTTCGGAATGGTGATCACCAGGCCTTTGTTTCTTTGACCCTTGTGCTTTACTCCTGCCTGGTGGACCCTACAGTAACCTGTTGGCCTTTTTTTATGGGGTGACTGACTGTATATGTGTATTTCATCTCTGGTATGTAAGTTATATATGCAATATCATGTATTCAAGGTGACTTACGCCACTTTATTTGACTACTGTGAAAATAAAAGTTGAATCTTTATGTTGCAGATATATCACTGCTTCACCCTTCAAGAAGATTTTTGCTATTACTGAAACATGTTGGGTCTTCACATGTGATCTTCTGCCAAAGTTAGACATATTATAGTAACAACCTGCTAACACATGGTTAGATGAGCAGCTAGAATCTTATATGTATATACAGAGAAAAAGCCTTTAGTGAACATGTCAGCCATTTATATTTTAAATGTATGTTTTCTGTTGTTGTTTGCAATAACATTTATTTATTTTATGTTTAATTACTTGAGTGCTTGGTGCTTTAAAAATCCCATATATACAAAGAGATGTCTACAGTCCATTAAATCCACACATATCCTAACTCTGTCCCTTTTTTCATATGCTGCCCCAGCTAGCCTTTTGTGGTTCAGTGATCACCTCTTCTATCCACCAGCTCTAATTTCTAGCTTTCAGTTTGTTGACCAAAATGACGGTATTACTGCTGTCAGTCAGCTAAGGATATGCAGCATCAATGAAAAAGGCTGTTGGATGTGCAGGGAGTATGGAGGAGTGGAGGGCAGGTTACACTATCTCCCCCTCTTTCCAGCTACAACTTGGGTAGCCAATGTGGGAAACAAAAAATAGATAGCTGCTGTGTTTGCTTGTGAAAGCTGTGTAGCGTCTGGTCCTTTTGCCTACTGGTATGTGGATTTATTATAGTCTATTGTCCAACCGAGCCAGTCATATGGCATTTACTCTCTATATTCCCTAAATAGCATTCCAGGCTGTGTCCCAGCATTTTCCCCTGCTAGCAACAATAGATGCTGGGGCTGCAAACTGACACAGTTAAAGACCCACAAATGTCTGTCCCATGACCCCTCCTCCTAGGCTAATAGACATCCCTTTCCATGACCCGACTGCTGCTAACAGACATCCCTCCCCATGACACCCCCCTCCACTGACATACATTGCTACCAATGACCCTCTAAGTTGACAGGCATCCCTCTCCAAGAGTCCAAAACCATGCTGATAGACCTCTTACCATGATATCTTTCCTCCACTGACAGACATTCCTTTCACTGACTCCTCCACCAGATCATCACTGAATGACATCATTCCCCATGATACACCACTTCTGACACACATCTCACTTAATGACCTCCCATTGCTGATGGACGTTTAGAGTTAACTGTCCCAAGGTCTCCAGATTTCCACCACCCTTATTGGCTTACGTGCATCTCTTCCCTTGAAGGGGACCTCCCATTCACACTTGACAAATATCCCTCCCATGAACCCCCTCCCCATGAAAAAAGGAATCTCTCCTTGCTCCCTAATCTGACAGCTACCATTTATAAGATCAGTATATTTACACCGTTACTGGCATCTTCCTCATCCTGGCTGACAATCATTTCTCCCTGAAAGTCACTGGACCCTGGCTGACAGACATCTTTTCCCACCGACCACATTGGCTGACAGATATCTTTACCTATTGCCCCCCCCCCCCCCTTGGCTGGAGACATATCTTTCCATGGACCTCACTAGCTGCCAGACATATCCCCCCATGGTCCCCTGGTTGACATATATCTCTCCCCATAGAACCCCCCATGCACCCCCCTCTTTACCTGTCTGACAGATATCACTGCCCATGGACCCTCTGAACTGAAAGATATCTTTTCCAATGGACCTCTCTGAATGATAGGCATCCCTGCCCTTGCTCCCCCTCCCCAGCTGACACACAACTGACCACTGATACTCATCCCTCTACAAAATCTTCTGACATTCTTTCCTGATCATTTCATCTCCAGCATGCATCCCTCCCCAGCCACCCAATCTTGTACATTCTGCCTGTGTACCCTCCATGCTCCTCTCCCGCCCAATGTCATAATCTATATACTCCTCTCTTGCACACACTGACTGCTGTCATACCCTCTGCACTCCTCTTCTCTACATACTATCCTCTATCATACCTGCTACTTACCTGGTGTCATACCCTCCGCACTCATCTCTGTTGTCATACCCTCTTCACTCCTTTCCCAAATACATACTGCCCACTCTCGTAACCTTCTGTACTTCTGTATTGCACATACTTCCCACTATCAGACCTTTAGCACCTCACTCCTACACATGCTACCAGCCGTCATACCCTTTGCACTTCTCTACTGCACGTCCTACTCACTAAATCATGTATTGTCTTTTTTTTTCAACGTTTTAGTGGGCTCTCTTACATCCACTTTTATTATATCACAGTTATAAGTCTTTGGAAGCCAAAATACTAAAATACAGCATCATTTACTTATCGTTTACACAGTCCTGCCACCATAGCAATGATTCTTAAATAGCTTTATGCTGGAGCATTGTTGAAGTTATTATCATCACAAAGGGGCTGCTGCAGCTGTTCAGTGTAACTAGTGCCAGCATTATGGAAATCTCTGTGGTACGACCCTCCGCATCCAGTTCTCTTGCAAGGTTTTCTTAGCAAATAATTAATTCAATAAAAAATACTGATCATATGTCTCCCAATCCTCCATTTCCCAATAACATTTCATTTGTTTTTCTTATTACTTCTTCCAGCTATTTTTCCATTGGCTTATTCAAGCATTTGGGGAGCCCCAAATGATAGTTCATCACAAGTCTCCTGTCATTTAACTTCAATTTGTTTAGTATAGCTTCCATTTAATGTGCCCAGAAGACAGAAAGCATGACAGCCTTACTTGCTCATAAGTTTCTCCCATCAATGATCTTTTTCATTTCAGTTTGAACAGTGTTTTGTTTATGGTTTATCCCTAAATTCCTAAAACCTTGTCCAGTGGCATATGGATAACAGCGTTCACTGTCAATTTAAAATAACTAAACAGATGATATTAAATGAAACATGCAAAAGCAATGCCAAAAAGGCTAAGATTTTTAATTTATAAAACACAGTTACCTATAAAATCTTATTTACAAAAAAATTAAAAACAAAAGCATACATGTCATTTTCTCATTTTAGTTAGTAGTGGGGTTGATATGAATCTGCCAGGTACTAGAGTTGTCTGTTGTAGTACCACTTTTGTTAGCTATTTTAAGACATCACCAAGCCATTCCATTTATTTTAAATCTTGCTGTGGTTTGTCCAAATTGCCTGAAACCTAGAACATATGTGATAACAATATTAGCAGATATTGATATGTTTTTCATACAGAAAGAGAACATACAGTATATGTAGCTTACCAATTTTCCTAACACCAGGGTTTCTACAAGCATTGACTTTAGCTTCTTTCCTTTCTTTTTGCCCTACATTCCAGGTAGCTTGCCTCCCCTATATAAACATTCAGCGATTTAAATATTTTTACAGTTTCATGCAGAAGACACAAAAAGGCCTGTAGCAACTACTACAACCTCTAAGCAAATGAAGCAAATTAATGAATTACAAAAGTAAGAAAAAAACTATTCCATGCATTATCATAGTTTCAGACTATTAATACACATCTAATTAAGTTAATGTTCACAAACTAAAAAAGAAAATTATGACAAATATGGGGCAAAGTCAAAGATTTCTGGAAGTGTACTCTCAGGTTAATGGATTCAACGACCTGCAGATGGATGATTTAATTTAAAATAAAGATGCAATGAGGCACTTTGGTCCCCAAAACTATGACTGATAAGTGCCTGTATGATCCTAGTCATCAAATCACACTGAAGAGTGGTGTTAGATATGAAGTACTAAGTGCTACTCTACAATAATGCTGCAGCATCATTCCTCCCATTGACCACTAAACAACAATGCTGGGGGACCATCATTACTCCCACTATGTACTTGCATCAATGCTGGAGCACCATTCCCCCAAAGATTAATGACACCAATATTAGGAAACCATTATTAGGAAACTGCTTCTGCCCACTAAAACAGTGACTTTTATTAATGCCACTGATGCCTTGGTATGTACTACTCCTAATGACCACCAATGTAGGTGCATTTATTACTCTCACTAAACACGGTATGAATGATATGAATGGTATAGGGGTGTGTTTGTACTTTGACTGACCCTTAAATAGACAACGAACAGTAATTTATGTTATTTGGTGGGTTATAACCATCACGAAGAACTGAAATCATAAAAATATGTCACAAAACTAAACAATACAAATATATAGTAGTTGTAGGGAACAATGGCTTAAGGGCTAATGTTCTTGAACATTTAAAATTCAATTGAAATGCATTCATCATGTGTTTATCTTGTATTTACCATACAGTTATCATGTGTTTATTATACACTCACATTGACTTGTATAGAGTAATAAAAACAAGACAGCAGTCCATAAATTATTGGACCTTAATTTATTTAAAAATACTATTTACACTATCAAAAAACAACAAAAACCAACTCCTGCCAACATTTTTTAGGTTTTGAACAGAGTGGAGAAGGGTTAGAACTTCATTGAAGAGAGTTTCCTTCACTTGTTATCATTGTAGCATATGTAAAAAGGGCCACAGGGTCATGGGGACAGCCAAAAAAAAGCCCAGGTTCTACCCCTCCCCATTGTAGTGTTTATTTTTTTTGCTATTTCTAAAGGCTAAAACCTTCAAAATAAATAATACATATATATGGTCAAAATTAGTACTGCGCCACCAAGCTGAAGAGTTCTGAGAAATATTATTCATTCAAAACTTGAATTACAAGAATTTTGGTCACAGGATAGTAATCATGCTATTTAATGCTCTTATTCCCTCTTTAGGGTTGATTTACTAAAGACAGGCTGTCTACTTCACAAGGGAAGTTGCACATTGCAAGCGGAGTTTGTCCCAGAGCTTAGGAAAAGTATACTTTGTAAAGTATACCCAGTCATGTGCCAGGTAAATAAAAAACAGCAGTTTTGCTTGTCAGCAAAGCTTCACTTCATTCGCTAAGCACTCCCTTGCAAAGTGTACCTTCTGTTGCAAAGTGAACAGCCTATTTCCCTTTAGTAAATCAACACCTCTCTAAGACTACAGTCCTTGAAACACTGATTTATCACATTTAAAGCCTGCCATCAATTATTTGATATCTATTTGGTATGTGTTCTTCCCTTTTTTCTGTCATAGATTCTAGAGATGAGCGAATCGAAGTATCCGAAGTGGAATTCGAGTCGAATATCGGAAAAATTTCGATTCGTGCCGAATCCGAAAAACAGCCTAATTCGGACGCGCGAATCGAAATTTTTCCGAAAATGGCGGCTGACATGTGCGGCGACGGAGCGGGGATGTCGGGGAAGGCGCGCAGACAAGGCGCGCTGCCCCATAATGCATTCCTCAACGACATGTGATCGCATCAGCCAATCAGCAGCCAGCCAGCCAGCACTGTGTAATGGTCGAGGTATATATAGCGGCCATTTTGGAAATCTTCATTTGCCTGCAGTCATTGAACAGAGGCAGACCGCTCTGTACTAGGGACAGGGACAGAGTTAGGGCCACAGAAACGAGAATTGGGGACAGAGAGAAGTTACTTAGGGACAGAGAACCATTACTCAGGGACACAGACTTGTTAATGAGGGCCACAGAATCGTTATTTAGGGACAAAGAAACGCTAGTTAGGGCCACAGAATTCATACTCAGGGACAGACAGAATTTTCACTCAGTGCCAGAGAATTGTTACTTAGGGCCACAGAAACGTTATTAGGGCCACAGAATTTTTACTCAGGGACAGACAGAATTGTTACTGAGTGCCAGAGAATTGTTACTCAGGGACAGACAGAATTGTTACTGAGTGCCAGAGAATTCTTACTCAGGGCCACAGAATTCATTCTCAGGGACAGACAGAATTGTTACTCAGGGACAGACAGAATTGTTACTGAGTGCCAGAGAATTGTTACTCAGGGACAGACAGAATTGTTACTGAGTGCCAGAGAATTGTTACTCAGGGACAGACAGAATTGTTACTGAGTGCCAGAGAATTGTTACTCGCACAGACACAAAATTGTTACTTGCACAGACACAGAATTGTTACTCGCACAGACACAGAATTGTTACTGAGTGCCAGAGAATTGTTACTCAGGGACAGACAGAATTGTTACTGAGTGCCAGAGAATTGTTACTCAGGGACAGACAGAATTGTTACTGAGTGCCAGAGAATTGTTACTCAGGGACAGACAGAATTGTTACTGAGTGCCAGAGAATTGTTACTCAGGGACAGACAGAATTGTTACTGAGTGCCAGAGAATTGTTACTCGCACAGACACAAAATTGTTACTTGCACAGACACAGAATTGTTACTCGCACAGACACAGAATTGTTACTCAGGGCCACAGAATTCATACTCAGGGACAGACAGAATTGTTACTGAGTGCCAGAGAATTGTTACTCAGGGACAGACAGAATTGTTACTGAGTGCCAGAGAATTGTTACTCAGGGACAGACAGAATTGTTACTGAGTGCCAGAGAATTGTTACTCGCACAGACACAAAATTGTTACTTGCACAGACACAGAATTGTTACTCGCACAGACACAGAATTGTTACTCAGGGCCACAGAATTCATACTCAGGGACAGACAGAATTGTTACTGAGTGCCAGAGAATTGTTACTCAGGGACAGACAGAATTGTTACTGAGTGCCAGAGAATTGTTACTCAGGGACAGACAGAATTGTTACTGAGTGCCAGAGAATTGTTACTCGCACAGACACAAAATTGTTACTTGCACAGACACAGAATTGTTACTCGCACAGACACAGAATTGTTACTCAGGGCCACAGAATTCATACTCAGGGACAGACAGAATTGTTACTGAGTGCCAGAGAATTGTTACTCGCACAGACACAAAATTGTTACTTGCACAGACACAGAATTGTTACTCGCACAGACACAGAATTGTTACTGAGTGCCAGAGAATTGTTACTCAGGGACAGACAGAATTGTTACTGAGTGCCAGAGAATTGTTACTCAGGGACAGACAGAATTGTTACTGAGTGCCAGAGAATTGTTACTCAGGGACAGACAGAATTGTTACTGAGTGCCAGAGAATTGTTACTCGCACAGACACAAAATTGTTACTTGCACAGACACAGAATTGTTACTCGCACAGACACAGAATTGTTACTCAGGGCCACAGAATTCATACTCAGGGACAGACAGAATTGTTACTGAGTGCCAGAGAATTGTTACTCAGGGACAGACAGAATTGTTACTGAGTGCCAGAGAATTGTTACTCAGGGACAGACAGAATTGTTACTGAGTGCCAGAGAATTGTTACTCGCACAGACACAAAATTGTTACTTGCACAGACACAGAATTGTTACTCGCACAGACACAGAATTGTTACTCAGGGCCACAGAATTCATACTCAGGGACAGACAGAATTGTTACTGAGTGCCAGAGAATTGTTACTCAGGGACACCTAATCGTTGAATTAAATAGTATGTCAGACAACATGCAGAGGAGTGGCAGAGGAGGCAATGTTTTAGGAGCGAGCAGACGTGGCAGCAGAGGAAGGGGTCGAGGCAGCAGTATTCGCAGCCAGAGGCCAGTGCTCCCGGTGTCATCCAGCGGTCGTGTCTCCACCGACAACCCTGCCGTCATTGATTGGTTGGCTCGGTCGTCTTCCTCTTCCCAGGTCACCTCTGACACCTACAGCCAACGGTCGGTGGGTACGTCAGACACAACCGTTAGTTGGCATGGCCCGGGAGCAAGCCCACTGAAATCACGTGTCCTCTACCTGCCCCTGTCCTTTGGTGTTCCCTCACCAAGCGAAGTATCGCATGCTGTGGGCTCAGCCCCACTGTACAGTGAGGAAGAGCTAACAGAGGGCGGTCAGGAACGGGGGGAGACATCGGCCTTTTCAGCAGCCAAGCGAACAAGTACTGGCGAGGAGAGTGGCTCGGTAGCCGGTCTAGAGACAGGTCTGTCTCCTGACCCAGACGCAGCCGAGGGGGCTAGTAGTGAGGCGGAGACCCTACTTGATGATGAGGAGGTTGATCGCACTTGGCAGCCTCGTCGTCATCAGGCAATTTCTTCCGCATCATCAGGAGAAGAGGGTGGCAGCTTGGCAGCGAGCAAAACAGTCGGTGGGTTGCCCAGGAGACAGCAGCAGGGTCGCATCAGTGTCAGTGGAGCCAAACGTCCACGGAGTAGAGCACCAGCTCCACTGCAGCCTACCACCACGGCCAGTAGTGGTGCCGGTGCGCACGGAGGAAGTAGCAGTCAGCCAGTGAAGAGTAGCGGGGGCAAAGTTTCCTACTCGGTGGTGTGGCAATTTTTCCTCAAGCCGCCCGAGGAAGTAAACGTAGCCGTATGTCGACTATGTGGCCAGAAATGCAAGCGTGGCCAGGGGGCCCATGTTGGGACTACAGCGTTGCGTCAGCATATGCAGCGTCACCATTCGGTGGCCTGGGAAAACCGTGATAAACATACGGCGGTTCTGCCTGCCCCAGCCCCCGCTCCATCACCCGCTCCGTTACTTGCTCCGTCACCCGACGTCGTCAATCGCCCTCTATCAGCCAGTCAAGGCTCCAACACCTCTGCTGAGGGGAGTTGTCGCTCGTTGGCATCTTCCGCTCGTTCAGATGCTCCTTCTCCTGCTACTCCTCTTCTCGGATTCCGTCAACAGTCTTTCTTGGAATCCGTATCCAAGAGACAACAGTTTGCGAGCACGCACCCGACGGTGCAAAAGCTGAACGTCCTCCTGTCCAAGTTGCTGGTGCTGCAGTCCCTCCCTTTCCAACTGGTGGACTCAGCACCTTTCCGAGAAATGATGGCTTGTGCCGCGCCGCGGTGGAGAGTGCCAAGCCGTCATTTCTTTGCCCAAAAGGCAGTGCCAGCCCTGCATTCACATGTAGAAGAGATGGTGGGCCAGTCTTTGAGCATGTCGGTCTCTGCCAAAGTGCACGGCAGCGCCGACGTGTGGAGCTGTAACTACGGTCAGGGACAGTACATGTCATTTACGGCCCACTGGGTGAACGTGGTGCCGGCACAGCCGCACCAGCAACTTGGACAGGTCACGACGCTTTTGCCTCCACGTTTGCACGTCCTTGGTCCAGCAAGCATGTCCGCCTCTACCACCTCTTTTTCCGCCGTGTCCTCAGCCGCCACCCCCGTGCCAAGTCCCATTACCCGACCGGCATATCACATGTGCAGGGCGCAACGGTGTCACGCTGTGCTGCACCTGGTATGCCTTGGCGAACGTAGTCACACAGGGGAGGAACTGCTGAGTGTAATGAACAGAGAAATCGACAGATGGCTGTCTCCGCGCAAACTAAAAATCGGAACCATGTTGACTGACAACGGAAAGAACATGGTGTCTGCTCTGCGTCAAGGAAGGTTGTGCCATGCGCCATGCATGGCTCACGTGTTCAATCTGGTTGTCAAGCGGTTCCTAAAATCCACCATCCCACTGCAAGACATCCTTAAAATGTCACGTAAACTGTGCATGCATTTCAGCCATTCCTACACCGCAAAGAACACCCTCATTGAGCTGCAGCGGCAGAACGGAATTCCACAGCATCGCCTGATCTGCGACGTTGCAACAAGGTGGAATTCAACCCTACACATGTTAGACCGCCTTTACGAGCAGCGAAAGGCCATCACCGATTTCCTGATGTTACAAGCGGATAAAGGTACTCCCCTGTGTAACTTAGATGTCAGCCATTGGCAGCTCATGCGTGACACCTGCCGCTTGCTCAGGCCCTTTGAGGAGGCCACGCTATTCGTGAGTCGGCAGGACTATGGGATGAACGACGTCATTCCTCTGTTGCACGTCCTGGAACAAATGCTGTTAACAATGGCTGGTCAGGGTGCGGTAGACGTGGCGCACAGATCTCAACGCCACATGACCCCTGTGGGGGCAGGACAGGAAGAAGAGGAGGAGGTAGAGGAGGACATTTGTGCTCAGGAATTATTGAGTGAAATGGGTGGTTTTTCCACTCAGCGGACAGGAGTGGAGGAGCAGGAGCATCTGGTAGAGGAGGAGGAGGAGGAGACAGAGGACCCAGACGCACCGTGGCAGTATGCTGTGGAGATGGAGGCAGGGAGTCCCTCGCATTCCTTGGCACAAATGGCCCATAGCATGCTCGGTTGCTTGCGTAGCGACAGCCGAATAATAACCATCAGACAGAGGGATGACTTTTGGCTGTCCACCTTGTTGGACCCTCGCTACCGGTCCAAAATGGTGGCCTTTTTCACACCTGCTGAGAGGGAGGCCAAAATTACGTACTATAAAAACCACCTATGTAGTCAGTTGGTCTCTGCCTTTGTGCGCCAACGTCCATCCTCAGACACTGTGGGCCCTGTGCGCTCGCGTTCCGCTGGCATGGCAGCAGGGGAGGGGTGGGGTGGTAGGAGCAGTGGCAGCTCCACCAGCAGTGGCTGCCTCAGTCTGCAGTCGATGATGAGTAGCTTTCTTCACCAGCGCAGTGAGGAAACTACTAACCAGCCGCAGCAGCAGCAGCAGCATCAGGTGGACCTGGAGCAGGAGCTCAAACAACAGGCTTGGGCCTACTTGGACAGCACCCTGCCAACCGAGGTAGACAATCCCCTTGACTACTGGGCAACGAAACTTGACCTTTGGCCCCAACTAGCTGAATTTCCCCTTGAAAGGCTGTCATGCCCGGCCAGTAGCGTGGCATCGGAGCGCGTGTTTAGTGCGGCAGGAGGTATTGTAACTCCGCGGAGGACACGACTGTCCACCCAAAGTGTGGAGAGACTCACGTTTGTGAAAATGAATCAGGCGTGGATTAGTCTGGATTTCAAACCACCAGTTCCTGACACAACTGACTAAATCCGCCATGAATCATGCCTCAAACATGTGCCACTTTCAGGTCTCCTCACACTGCTGGTGTGTTTAATTTTTTGACATAGGGTGCTGGCAGATTACGGGCCTCCTATAGCTGCTGCCAGGCCCCTAATCTGCCATAGGCCCCTATATACCGCCTCCTCATGCTGCTGCTAGGTCCAGAGTCTCTCATGGGTCCCTGTACGGCCTCCCATTGCTGCTGTCTCCATCGCCACACTCTGCTGCCATGTGCCACTTTCAGGTCTCTTCACACTGCTGGTGTGCTAAATTTTTTGACATAGGGTGCAGGCAGATTACGGGCCTCACATAGCTGCTGCCAGGCCCCTAATCTGCCATGGGCCCCTATAAACCGCCTCCTCATGCTGCTGCCAAGTCTAGAGTCTCTCATGGGTCCCTGTACGGCCTCCCATTGCTGCTGTCTCCATCGCCACACTCTGCTGCCATGTGCCACTTTCAGGTCTCTTCACACTGCTGGTGTGTTAAATTTTTTGACATAGGGTGCAGGCAGATTACGGGCCTCACATAGCTGCTGCCAGGCCCCTAATCTGCCATGGGCCCCTATATACCGCCTCCTCATGCTGCTGCCAAGTCCAGAGTCTCTCATGGGTCCCTGTACGGCCTCCCATTGCTGCTGTCTCCATCGCCACACTCTGCTGCCATGTGCCACTTTCAGGTCTCTTCACACTGCTGGTGTGTTAAATTTTTTGACATAGGGTGCAGGCAGATTACGGGCCTCACATAGCTGCTGCCAGGCCCCTAATCTGCCATGGGCCCCTATATACCGCCTCCTCATGCTGCTGCCAAGTCTAGAGTCTCTCATGGGTCCCTGTACGGCCTCCCATTGCTGCTGTCTCCATCGCCACACTCTGCTGCCATGTGCCACTTTCAGGTCTCTTCACACTGCTGGTGTGTTTAATTTTTTGACATAGGGTGCTGCAAGATAACGGGCCTCACATAGCTGCTGCCAGGCCCCTAATCTGCCATGGGCCCCTATATACCGCCTCCTCATGCTGCTGCCAAGTCCAGAGTCTCTCATGGGTCCCTGTACGGCCTCCCATTGCTGCTGTCTCCATCGCCACACTCTGCTGCCATGTGCCACTTTCAGGTCTCTTCACACTGCTGGTGTGTTAAATTTTTTGACATAGGGTGCAGGCAGATTACGGGCCTCACATAGCTGCTGCCAGGCCCCTAATCTGCCATGGGCCCCTATATACCGCCTCCTCATGCTGCTGCCAAGTCTAGAGTCTCTCATGGGTCCCTGTACGGCCTCCCATTGCTGCTGTCTCCATCGCCACACTCTGCTGCCATGTGCCACTTTCAGGTCTCTTCACACTGCTGGTGTGTTAAATTTTTTGACATAGGGTGCAGGCAGATTACGGGCCTCACATAGCTGCTGCCAGGCCCCTAATCTGCCATGGGCCCCTATATACCGCCTCCTCATGCTGCTGCCAAGTCTAGAGTCTCTCATGGGTCCCTGTACGGCCTCCCATTGCTGCTGTCTCCATCGCCACACTCTGCTGCCATGTGCCACTTTCAGGTCTCTTCACACTGCTGGTGTGTTAAATTTTTTGACATAGGGTGCAGGCAGATTACGGGCCTCACATAGCTGCTGCCAGGCCCCTAATCTGCCATGGGCCCCTATAAACCGCCTCCTCATGCTGCTGCCAAGTCTAGAGTCTCTCATGGGTCCCTGTACGGCCTCCCATTGCTGCTGTCTCCATCGCCACACTCTGCTGCCATGTGCCACTTTCAGGTCTCTTCACACTGCTGGTGTGTTTAATTTTTTGACATAGGGTGCTGCAAGATAACGGGCCTCACATAGCTGCTGCCAGGCCCCTAATCTGCCATGGGCCCCTATATACCGCCTCCTCATGCTGCTGCCAAGTCCAGAGTCTCTCATGGGTCCCTGTACGGCCTCCCATTGCTGCTGTCTCCATCGCCACACTCTGCTGCCATGTGCCACTTTCAGGTCTCTTCACACTGCTGGTGTGTTAAATTTTTTGACATAGGGTGCAGGCAGATTACGGGCCTCACATAGCTGCTGCCAGGCCCCTAATCTGCCATGGGCCCCTATATACCGCCTCCTCATGCTGCTGCCAAGTCTAGAGTCTCTCATGGGTCCCTGTACGGCCTCCCATTGCTGCTGTCTCCATCGCCACACTCTGCTGCCATGTGCCACTTTCAGGTCTCTTCACACTGCTGGTGTGTTAAATTTTTTGACATAGGGTGCAGGCAGATTACGGGCCTCACATAGCTGCTGCCAGGCCCCTAATCTGCCATGGGCCCCTATATACCGCCTCCTCATGCTGCTGCCAAGTCTAGAGTCTCTCATGGGTCCCTGTACGGCCTCCCATTGCTGCTGTCTCCATCGCCACACTCTGCTGCCATGTGCCACTTTCAGGTCTCTTCACACTGCTGGTGTGTTAAATTTTTTGACATAGGGTGCAGGCAGATTACGGGCCTCACATAGCTGCTGCCAGGCCCCTAATCTGCCATGGGCCCCTATAAACCGCCTCCTCATGCTGCTGCCAAGTCTAGAGTCTCTCATGGGTCCCTGTACGGCCTCCCATTGCTGCTGTCTCCATCGCCACACTCTGCTGCCATGTGCCACTTTCAGGTCTCTTCACACTGCTGGTGTGTTTAATTTTTTGACATAGGGTGCTGCAAGA
The DNA here is from genome assembly GCF_062004578.1 of Staurois parvus. Taxonomy (NCBI): domain Eukaryota; kingdom Metazoa; phylum Chordata; class Amphibia; order Anura; family Ranidae; genus Staurois; species Staurois parvus. The sequence goes on along the minus strand of NW_028319228.1, from coordinate 10,309,797 downwards.
TAACGGGCCTCACATAGCTGCTGCCAGGCCCCTAATCTGCCATGGGCCCCTATATACCGCCTCCTCATGCTGCTGCCAAGTCCAGAGTCTCTCATGGGTCCCTGTACGGCCTCCCATTGCTGCTGTCTCCATCGCCACACTCTGCTGCCATGTGCCACTTTCAGGTCTCTTCACACTGCTGGTGTGTTTAATTTTTTGACATAGGGTGCAGGCAGATTACGGGCCTCACATAGCTGCTGCCAGGCCCCTAATCTGCCATGGGCCCCTATATACCGCCTCCTCATGCTGCTGCCAAGTCTAGAGTCTCTCATGGGTCCCTGTACGGCCTCCCATTGCTGCTGTCTCCATCGCCACACTCTGCTGCCATGTGCCACTTTCAGGTCTCTTCACACTGCTGGTGTGTTTAATTTTTTGACATAGGGTGCTGCAAGATAACGGGCCTCACATAGCTGCTGCCAGGCCCCTAATCTGCCATGGGCCCCTATATACCGCCTCCTCATGCTGCTGCCAAGTCCAGAGTCTCTCATGGGTCCCTGTACGGCCTCCCATTGCTGCTGTCTCCATCGCCACACTCTGCTGCCATGTGCCACTTTCAGGTCTCTTCACACTGCTGGTGTGTTAAATTTTTTGACATAGGGTGCAGGCAGATTACGGGCCTCACATAGCTGCTGCCAGGCCCCTAATCTGCCATGGGCCCCTATATACCGCCTCCTCATGCTGCTGCCAAGTCTAGAGTCTCTCATGGGTCCCTGTACGGCCTCCAATTGCTGCTGTCTCCATCGCCACACTCTGCTGCCATGTGCCACTTTCAGGTCTCTTCACACTGCTGGTGTGTTAAATTTTTTGACATAGGGTGCAGGCAGATTACGGGCCTCACATAGCTGCTGCCAGGCCCCTAATCTGCCATGGGCCCCTATATACCGCCTCCTCATGCTGCTGCCAAGTCTAGAGTCTCTCATGGGTCCCTGTACGGCCTCCCATTGCTGCTGTCTCCATCGCCACACTCTGCTGCCATGTGCCACTTTCAGGTCTCTTCACACTGCTGGTGTGTTTAATTTTTTGACATAGGGTGCTGCAAGATAACGGGTCTCACATAGCTGCTGCCAGGCCCCTAATCTGCCATGGGCCCCTATATACCGCCTCCTCATGCTGCTGCCAAGTCCAGAGTCTCTCATGGGTCCCTGTACGGCCTCCCATTGCTGCTGTCTCCATCGCCACACTCTGCTGCCATGTGCCACTTTCAGGTCTCTTCACACTGCTGGTGTGTTAAATTTTTTGACATAGGGTGCAGGCAGATTACGGGCCTCACATAGCTGCTGCCAGGCCCCTAATCTGCCATGGGCCCCTATATACCGCCTCCTCATGCTGCTGCCAAGTCTAGAGTCTCTCATGGGTCCCTGTACGGCCTCCCATTGCTGCTGTCTCCATCGCCACACTCTGCTGCCATGTGCCACTTTCAGGTCTCTTCACACTGCTGGTGTGTTTAATTTTTTGACATAGGGTGCAGGCAGATTACGGGCCTCACATAGCTGCTGCCAGGCCCCTAATCTGCCATGGGCCCCTATATACCGCCTCCTCATGCTGCTGCCAAGTCCAGAGTCTCTCATGGGTCCCTGTACGGCCTCCCATTGCTGCTGTCTCCATCGCCACACTCTGCTGCCATGTGCCACTTTCAGGTCTCTTCACACTGCTGGTGTGTTAAATTTTTTGACATAGGGTGCAGGCAGATTACGGGCCTCACATAGCTGCTGCCAGGCCCCTAATCTGCCATGGGCCCCTATATACCGCCTCCTCATGCTGCTGCCAAGTCTAGAGTCTCTCATGGGTCCCTGTACGGCCTCCCATTGCTGCTGTCTCCATCGCCACACTCTGCTGCCATGTGCCACTTTCAGGTCTCTTCACACTGCTGGTGTGTTTAATTTTTTGACATAGGGTGCTGCAAGATAACGGGCCTCACATAGCTGCTGCCAGGCCCCTAATCTGCCATGGGCCCCTATATACCGCCTCCTCATGCTGCTGCCAAGTCCAGAGTCTCTCATGGGTCCCTGTACGGCCTCCCATTGCTGCTGTCTCCATCGCCACACTCTGCTGCCATGTGCCACTTTCAGGTCTCTTCACACTGCTGGTGTGTTTAATTTTTTGACATAGGGTGCTGCAAGATAACGGGCCTCACATAGCTGCTGCCAGGCCCCTAATCTGCCATGGGCCCCTATATACCGCCTCCTCATGCTGCTGCCAAGTCCAGAGTCTCTCATGGGTCCCTGTACGGCCTCCCATTGCTGCTGTCTCCATCGCCACACTCTGCTGCCATGTGCCACTTTCAGGTCTCTTCACACTGCTGGTGTGTTAAATTTTTTGACATAGGGTGCAGGCAGATTACGGGCCTCACATAGCTGCTGCCAGGCCCCTAATCTGCCATGGGCCCCTATATACCGCCTCCTCATGCTGCTGCCAAGTCCAGAGTCTCTCATGGGTCCCTGTACGGCCTCCCATTGCTGCTGTCTCCATCGCCACACTCTGCTGCCATGTGCCACTTTCAGGTCTCTTCACACTGCTGGTGTGTTAAATTTTTTGACATAGGGTGCAGGCAGATTACGGGCCTCACATAGCTGCTGCCAGGCCCCTAATCTGCCATGGGCCCCTATATACCGCCTCCTCATGCTGCTGCCAAGTCTAGAGTCTCTCATGGGTCCCTGTACGGCCTCCCATTGCTGCTGTCTCCATCGCCACACTCTGCTGCCATGTGCCACTTTCAGGTCTCTTCACACTGCTGGTGTGTTTAATTTTTTGACATAGGGTGCTGCAAGATAACGGGCCTCACATAGCTGCTGCCAGGCCCCTAATCTGCCATGGGCCCCTATATACCGCCTCCTCATGCTGCTGCCAAGTCCAGAGTCTCTCATGGGTCCCTGTACGGCCTCCCATTGCTGCTGTCTCCATCGCCACACTCTGCTGCCATGTGCCACTTTCAGGTCTCTTCACACTGCTGGTGTGTTAAATTTTTTGACATAGGGTGCAGGCAGATTACGGGCCTCACATAGCTGCTGCCAGGCCCCTAATCTGCCATGGGCCCCTATATACCGCCTCCTCATGCTGCTGCCAAGTCTAGAGTCTCTCATGGGTCCCTGTACGGCCTCCCATTGCTGCTGTCTCCATCGCCACACTCTGCTGCCATGTGCCACTTTCAGGTCTCTTCACACTGCTGGTGTGTTAAATTTTTTGACATAGGGTGCAGGCAGATTACGGGCCTCACATAGCTGCTGCCAGGCCCCTAATCTGCCATGGGCCCCTATATACCGCCTCCTCATGCTGCTGCCAAGTCCAGAGTCTCTCATGGGTCCCTGTACGGCCTCCCATTGCTGCTGTCTCCATCGCCACACTCTGCTGCCATGTGCCACTTTCAGGTCTCTTCACACTGCTGGTGTGTTAAATTTTTTGACATAGGGTGCAGGCAGATTACGGGCCTCACATAGCTGCTGCCAGGCCCCTAATCTGCCATGGGCCCCTATATACCGCCTCCTCATGCTGCTGCCAAGTCTAGAGTCTCTCATGGGTCCCTGTACGGCCTCCCATTGCTGCTGTCTCCATCGCCACACTCTGCTGCCATGTGCCACTTTCAGGTCTCTTCACACTGCTGGTGTGTTAAATTTTTTGACATAGGGTGCAGGCAGATTACGGGCCTCACATAGCTGCTGCCAGGCCCCTAATCTGCCATGGGCCCCTATATACCGCCTCCTCATGCTGCTGCCAAGTCTAGAGTCTCTCATGGGTCCCTGTACGGCCTCCCATTGCTGCTGTCTCCATCGCCACACTCTGCTGCCATGTGCCACTTTCAGGTCTCTTCACACTGCTGGTGTGTTAAATTTTTTGACATAGGGTGCAGGCAGATTACGGGCCTCACATAGCTGCTGCCAGGCCCCTAATCTGCCATGGGCCCCTATATACCGCCTCCTCATGCTGCTGCCAAGTCTAGAGTCTCTCATGGGTCCCTGTACGGCCTCCCATTGCTGCTGTCTCCATCGCCACACTCTGCTGCCATGTGCCACTTTCAGGTCTCTTCACACTGCTGGTGTGTTAAATTTTTTGACATAGGGTGCAGGCAGATTACGGGCCTCACATAGCTGCTGCCAGGCCCCTAATCTGCCATGGGCCCCTATAAACCGCCTCCTCATGCTGCTGCCAAGTCTAGAGTCTCTCATGGGTCCCTGTACGGCCTCCCATTGCTGCTGTCTCCATCGCCACACTCTGCTGCCATGTGCCACTTTCAGGTCTCTTCACACTGCTGGTGTGTTAAATTTTTTGACATAGGGTGCAGGCAGATTACGGGCCTCACATAGCTGCTGCCAGGCCCCTAATCTGCCATGGGCCCCTATAAACCGCCTCCTCATGCTGCTGCCAAGTCTAGAGTCTCTCATGGGTCCCTGTACGGCCTCCCATTGCTGCTGTCTCCATCGCCACACTCTGCTGCCATGTGCCACTTTCAGGTCTCTTCACACTGCTGGTGTGTTTAATTTTTTGACATAGGGTGCTGCAAGATAACGGGCCTCACATAGCTGCTGCCAGGCCCCTAATCTGCCATGGGCCCCTATATACCGCCTCCTCATGCTGCTGCCAAGTCTAGAGTCTCTCATGGGTCCCTGTACGGCCTCCCATTGCTGCTGTCTCCATCGCCACACTCTGCTGCCATGTGCCACTTTCAGGTCTCTTCACACTGCTGGTGTGTTTAATTTTTTGACATAGGGTGCAGGCAGATTACGGGCCTCACATAGCTGCTGCCAGGCCCCTAATCTGCCATGGGCCCCTATATACCGCCTCCTCATGCTGCTGCCAAGTCCAGAGTCTCTCATGGGTCCCTGTACGGCCTCCCATTGCTGCTGTCTCCATCGCCACACTCTGCTGCCATGTGCCACTTTCAGGTCTCTTCACACTGCTGGTGTGTTAAATTTTTTGACATAGGGTGCAGGCAGATTACGGGCCTCACATAGCTGCTGCCAGGCCCCTAATCTGCCATGGGCCCCTATATACCGCCTCCTCATGCTGCTGCCAAGTCTAGAGTCTCTCATGGGTCCCTGTACGGCCTCCCATTGCTGCTGTCTCCATCGCCACACTCTGCTGCCATGTGCCACTTTCAGGTCTCTTCACACTGCTGGTGTGTTAAATTTTTTGACATAGGGTGCAGGCAGATTACGGGCCTCACATAGCTGCTGCCAGGCCCCTAATCTGCCATGGGCCCCTATATACCGCCTCCTCATGCTGCTGCCAAGTCTAGAGTCTCTCATGGGTCCCTGTACGGCCTCCCATTGCTGCTGTCTCCATCGCCACACTCTGCTGCCATGTGCCACTTTCAGGTCTCTTCACACTGCTGGTGTGTTAAATTTTTTGACATAGGGTGCAGGCAGATTACGGGCCTCACATAGCTGCTGCCAGGCCCCTAATCTGCCATGGGCCCCTATATACCGCCTCCTCATGCTGCTGCCAAGTCTAGAGTCTCTCATGGGTCCCTGTACGGCCTCCCATTGCTGCTGTCTCCATCGCCACACTCTGCTGCCATGTGCCACTTTCAGGTCTCTTCACACTGCTGGTGTGTTAAATTTTTTGACATAGGGTGCAGGCAGATTACGGGCCTCACATAGCTGCTGCCAGGCCCCTAATCTGCCATGGGCCCCTATAAACCGCCTCCTCATGCTGCTGCCAAGTCTAGAGTCTCTCATGGGTCCCTGTACGGCCTCCCATTGCTGCTGTCTCCATCGCCACACTCTGCTGCCATGTGCCACTTTCAGGTCTCTTCACACTGCTGGTGTGTTTAATTTTTTGACATAGGGTGCTGCAAGATAACGGGCCTCACATAGCTGCTGCCAGGCCCCTAATCTGCCATGGGCCCCTATATACCGCCTCCTCATGCTGCTGCCAAGTCCAGAGTCTCTCATGGGTCCCTGTACGGCCTCCCATTGCTGCTGTCTCCATCGCCACACTCTGCTGCCATGTGCCACTTTCAGGTCTCTTCACACTGCTGGTGTGTTAAATTTTTTGACATAGGGTGCAGGCAGATTACGGGCCTCACATAGCTGCTGCCAGGCCCCTAATCTGCCATGGGCCCCTATATACCGCCTCCTCATGCTGCTGCCAAGTCTAGAGTCTCTCATGGGTCCCTGTACGGCCTCCCATTGCTGCTGTCTCCATCGCCACACTCTGCTGCCATGTGCCACTTTCAGGTCTCTTCACACTGCTGGTGTGTTTAATTTTTTGACATAGGGTGCTGCAAGATAACGGGCCTCACATAGCTGCTGCCAGGCCCCTAATCTGCCATGGGCCCCTATATACCGCCTCCTCATGCTGCTGCCAAGTCCAGAGTCTCTCATGGGTCCCTGTACGGCCTCCCATTGCTGCTGTCTCCATCGCCACACTCTGCTGCCATGTGCCACTTTCAGGTCTCTTCACACTGCTGGTGTGTTTAATTTTTTGACATAGGGTGCAGGCAGATTACGGGCCTCACATAGCTGCTGCCAGGCCCCTAATCTGCCATGGGCCCCTATATACCGCCTCCTCATGCTGCTGCCAAGTCTAGAGTCTCTCATGGGTCCCTGTACGGCCTCCCATTGCTGCTGTCTCCATCGCCACACTCTGCTGCCATGTGCCACTTTCAGGTCTCTTCACACTGCTGGTGTGTTAAATTTTTTGACATAGGGTGCAGGCAGATTACGGGCCTCACATAGCTGCTGCCAGGCCCCTAATCTGCCATGGGCCCCTATATACCGCCTCCTCATGCTGCTGCCAAGTCTAGAGTCTCTCATGGGTCCCTGTACGGCCTCCCATTGCTGCTGTCTCCATCGCCACACTCTGCTGCCATGTGCCACTTTCAGGTCTCTTCACACTGCTGGTGTGTTAAATTTTTTGACATAGGGTGCAGGCAGATTACGGGCCTCACATAGCTGCTGCCAGGCCCCTAATCTGCCATGGGCCCCTATAAACCGCCTCCTCATGCTGCTGCCAAGTCTAGAGTCTCTCATGGGTCCCTGTACGGCCTCCCATTGCTGCTGTCTCCATCGCCACACTCTGCTGCCATGTGCCACTTTCAGGTCTCTTCACACTGCTGGTGTGTTAAATTTTTTGACATAGGGTGCTGGCAGATTACGGGCCTCCCATTGCTGCTGCCAGACATGTAATCTGCCATGGGCCCCCGTACCGACTCCTCATGCTGTGACGTTGCAACAAGGTGTAATTCAACCCTACATATGTTAGACCGCCTTTACGAACAGCTAAAGGCCATCACAGATTTCCTGATGTTAAAAGCGGATAAAGGTACTCCCTGTGTAACTTAGATGTCAGCCATTGTCAGCTCATGTGTGACACCTGCGCTTGCTCAGGCCCTTTGAGGAGGCCACGCTATTCGTGAGTCGGCAGGACTATGGGATGAATGAGGTCAAATCGGCCATGGGCCCCCGTACCGCCTGTTCACGCTGATGCTGGTCCCACAGTGTGACCTGGGTCCCTGTACGGCCTCCCATTGCTTCCACTCTGCCATGTACCTCTTTGAAATCTCCTCACACTCCTGCGGTTGTCCATTTTGTCATAGGTTGCTGGCAGATTAGCGGCCTTCCATAGGTGCCGCCAGGCCCCATATCGACCATGGGCCCCCGTACCTCCTGGTCACGCTGCTGCTGAGCCCACAGTGTGACCTGGGTCCCTGTACGGCCTCCCATTGCTTCCACTCTGCCATGTGCCACTTTGAAATCTCCTCACACTCCTGCGGTTGTCCATTTTGTCATAGGTTGCTGGCAGATTACAGGCCTTCCATAGGTGCCACCAAGCCCCATATCGGCCATGGGCCCCCGTACCGCCTGGTCACGCTGCTGCTGGGCCCACAGTGTGACCTGGGTCCCTGTACCGCCTCCCATTGCTCCCACTCTGCCATGTGCCACTTTCAGGTCTCCTCACGCTCCTGCTGGTTTCCATTTTGTCATAGGTTGCTGTATGGCCTCCCATTGCTGCTGCCTCCACCGCCACACTGTGGCTCCAAACACTGGTTTTGGCCCCGTGACTGGCCAAAGGAGTGAAGTGTGCAGTGATTCTAAGATCGACGGCACTCATCTGCATGTCATACTGACAGACAGTATTATTTCTCTTCCCCAGCAGACTCCAAGGGCATTTAAATTAAAGGTACAGTGTTCTGCACTAATATTAAGTCTCTCTGAAGCCTAGAAACACCCTTTTTTAAGTTAAATTCACAGCGAATTTATTCGACTCGAATCGAATATTGTCCACGAATTCGCCGAATCAGTCGAATCGAATTTTTCATTTCTTCGCTCATCTCTAATAGATTCCCTACAAAATTTTTTTATACGATTACTTTTTCTACCCTAGTAACATATCCAAACTATCTAAGGCACTGGCTTCTTATATCCACTACTGTAATTACATTTTCATAGCTCTTTTGTAATTCTCTATTTGTCATTGCTTGTTTTTCCTTGTCACAATCATGTACTTAGTTTTCTAAGTATGAATTATTAATGTATCCTTTGCATCTAATTTCCTGTAGAGATGTGATGCTTTTATTTCTTCATTATTTATTTCAAATTTCTCACCGCTTCCAGTATTTTAGGACTTACTACATTCTATGTTCGAAGTTATGGAGCATGATGATGTCTCATCATTTTTCTGTCTGGCTTCTAGGTAACTCCTTTTGTCCAGCATAGGCTTTTAGGTCTAACAATAAGCCAAATCTGAAGGACCTATCTTTGATATTAGCTGGGTTACATCCATCAGCAATCTTTTCCCTAACCTTTCAAGTCAGTGAGCAGTACTTATTTATTAATTTCTTTGCCTGGCTGTACGATAGTTAGGCCATCCATAGACTTACATACATAGTTTTTAGCAAAGTTAGCCTCACTACAAACACCACCTTAACTTGACATAGTTCTGTTCTGACACTGGTTACTCATTCACAGAAATTAAAATAGTAAAATAAACACACATATACAAAGTAGAAAAAGTATTACCATATACAGTGGGGCAAAAAAGTATTTAGTCAGCCACCAATTGTGCAAGTTCTCCCACTTAAAAAGATGAGAGAGGCCTGTAATTGGCATCATAGGTAGACCTCAACTATGAGAGACAAAATGAGAAAAAAAATCCAGACAATCACATTTGGAAAGAATTTATTTGCAAATTATGGTGGAAAATAAGTATTTGGTCAATATCAAAAGTTCATCTCAATACTTTGTTATATATCCTTTGTTGGCAATGACAGAGGTCAAACGTTTCCTGTAAGTCTTCACAAGGTTGGCACACACTGTTGCTGGTATGTTGGCCCATTCCTCCATGCAGATCTCCTCTAGAGCAGTGATGTTTTGGGGCTGTCGCTGGGCAACACGGACTTTCAACTCCCTTCAAAGGTTTTCTATGGGGTTGAGATCTGGAGACTGGCTAGGCCACTCCAGGACCTTGATATGCTTCTTACGAAGCCACTCCTTCATTGCCCGGGCGGTATGTTTGGGATCATTGTCATGTTGGAAGACCCAGCCACGTTTCATCTTCAATGCCCTTGCTGATGGAAGGAGGTTTGCACTCAAAATCTCACGATACATGGCCCATTCATTCTGTCCTGTACATAGATCAGTCGTCCTGGTCCATTTGCGGAGAAACAGCCCCAAAGCATAATGTTGCCACCCCCATGCTTCACAGTAGGTATGGTGTTCTTTGGATGCAACTCAGCATTCTCTCTTCTCCAAACACGACGAGTTGTGTTTCTACTAAACAGTTCTATTTTGGTTTCATCTGACCATATGACATTCTCCCAATCATCTTCTGGATCATCCAAATGCTCTCTAGCAAACTTCCGACGGGCCCGGACATGTACTGGCTTAAGCAGGGGGACACGTCTGGCACTGCAGGATCTGAGTCCCTGGCGGCGTAGTGTGTTACTGATGGTAGCCTTTGTTACATTGGTCCCAGCTCTCTGCAGATCATTCACTAGGTCCCCCCGTGTGGTCCTGGGATTTTTGCTCACCGTTCTTGTGATCATTTTGACCCCACGGGATGAGATCTTGCGTGGAGCCCCAGATTGAGGGAGATTATCAGTGGTCTTGTATGTCTTCCATTTTCTAATTATTGCTCCCACAGTTGATTTGTTCACACCAAGCTGCTTGCCTATTGCAGATTCAGTCTTCCCAGCCTGGTGCAGGTCTACAATTTTGTTTCTGGTGTCCTTCGACAGCTCTTTTGTCTTCACCATAGTGGAGTTTGGAGTGTGACTGTTTGAGGTTGTGGATAGGTGTCTTTTATACTGATGACAAGTTCAAACAGGTGCCATTGATACAGGTAATGAGTGCAGGACAGAGGTGCCTCTTAAAGAAGAAGGTACAGGTCTGTGAGAGCCAGAAATCTTGCTTGTTTGTAGGTGACCAAATACTTATTTTCCACCATAATTTGCAAATAAATTCTTTCAAAATCAGCCAATGTGATTGTCTGGATTTTTTTTTCTAATTTTGTCTCTCATAGTTGAGGTCTACCTATGATGCCAATTACAGGCCTCTCTCATCTTTTTAAGTGGGAGAACTTGCACAATTGGTGGCTGACTAAATACTTTTTTTTGCCCCACTGTATTAGAACAAAGACATACCCCACATGGATTGGATGTAAATTCAATGTAAATTATGTCATCCGGTGATTTAGATTCATCATCAATCAGTGAATCAGTGGTTCCCTGATGACCTGCCACCACAAACACAATGACCCAGGAGAATAATATTCTCCTGATGGACTCTTGTAGCAAATGACAGGTCTTCAGTGGGCTGCTGCATGTAAACAAAAGGAACAGTGATGCTGGCTTATGTCATTGACCACATATATGGTCAACGATGTCACCTGAGTTCCCCCAGTCACTTTGCTTATAAACAGAAAAAGAAATGTTACTTAGTAGTGATAGTTTATTTTAAATATCACTCTTGTTGGAGTACATCCTACTATACTTTCACTTTCCCTTCCTGGGAAATTAATCAGTGATCTAATAAAAGTAATTTGGAGCAGAGGAACCAGCATATAATATCAACCATAAGTATATATCTATACACACCAGTATGGAAATAACACCAGCTTTATACAAGAAAAGATAATTATTAGTACATGCATCCAATGTACAAACAGGTATTTTTAGCAAAGGGCCCAACAAGAGTTCTGGTGGAATTGAGCAGATTTACCCGGGTATATATAGTTAATAATAAGGATACCTCCAGGTGAATGTTGCAGCAAAGTTCAGCTTCAGGGGCCTCTGAAAATGATCATGATGTGGTGTCTGTCTTTGTGTAGGTAATGGGGAGATCCTCCAACTGTTGACAGCTCTTTAATGTGCTGCTGCATGTCAACAAAAGTAACGGTGATGCTGGCTGATGTCATTGACCACATATATGGTCCAATAAGCCTGAAACCCAGCTTCTCACCAGCAGAAACTGTGGTGTGGCACTGGGACTTAGAGTCAACTATCTATTCTGCAAATAAACTCTATTTCAATAAAGAGGTTCACCAACTAATATACTAGAAGGTGACAATTTCATATATACAGTCGCACAGACCTTGCTATCTGGCACTGTGCATGTGAGACAACAATAGGTCAGAAAAATGTTGACTGTCACAAGAATTCAGATACACACTTAAAAAGCTATAGGCAGCAACAGTTGAACTATCAGAACATAGAAATACTTCCATAATAGTCCCGTCCGGCCTGGACTTGGCAGCATGCACAGGAGATGTGGCTGAGGAGATATCTCTCTCTCTCTCTTTATACATAAGACTGTGATATTAGCAGCTAACAGTGGGCAGCATATCCCTACAATGACAATTGCAAGTTTCTATTAATCTGATTTGACTGATGTGTTTACTAAACTTGGATTAGCCCTGGTTCACACTGAATGTGACTTTGAAATTGCACAACTTCACATAAAGTAGAGTGATTTCAAATCTGCAGATCAGAGCGATTTGTACCTCCAATTTCACTGTGGCTTGCAACTTCATTTAACAGGAGTCGATGCAAGGTGCAATGAAATCAGAAAAAAGTAGCGCAGGAACAATTTTTGAAATTGCGCTACTTCAAATCGCACTGATTAAGACACTGATTAGGTGCAATAGAAATACATTAGATACAACGTCAGGAGTGATTTGTAAATTGTATGTTGCACCTGAAGTAGCACCGATGTGAAACAGGGCGTATTATGGTGACAGGGTCTTTTTAAACCATGTGACAATATGAGACTTTTCTACGCATCCCTGGCAGTATTACAGTTTGTACCAACTTGTGTCACTATTACATCTTGAACTGCATGTCTATGTGGAAAAAATATAACTAAAGGCATCTACAATAAAATATGAAATGTCTTCACTCACTCTGATGGGAATACATTAGACCTTGTTTTCTCCCATCTTTCCACTCCCTACAACCTCACAAACACCCCCTTTCCTCTCTCTGATCACAATCTCATCACCTTTACAGTGTCCTCATCTTCAAACACCTATCCCTCCAAGCAGCAAACAATTACCCGCAGAAACCTTCACAACTTTAACCCTTCTCTTTTCTTCTCTGCAACTGACCACCACTATGATAGAATCTCTCCTCTGTCCTGCCCTGACCTGGCCACTTCTCTTTACAATAGTTCACTTTCATCCACAATAGACTTGCTCCTCTAACTACACGAAGTATCAGACCCCGACCATTACAACCTTGGCAGACTGGCGACACCAGATATCTTAAGAGACATAGTCGTCCACTGGAGCGATTGTGGTGTAAAACCAAATCCCAGCAAGTATTCACCCTATATACCGTAAATCTGCAATTCATAGGGGCATCTTCACTACATAGACATCTATCCCACTTAGCATACATTATGCTAAACCTCCCTCAACACTGTCCTTTTTTTACCTTGCTACTACTGAAGAGGTCACTAAAGTTTTCTCCGAAGCCCATCTGACCACCTGTCCCCTGGATCTAGTTCCCTCACAACTACTATGGTCACCGTCTTCATCTATGGTTTGCCCCTTCACTCGCATCTTCAATCTCACCCTCTCTACTGGCACTTCCCCTCTAAAGCATGCACAGATTACTCCCATGCTTAGAAAGCCCTCACTGGACCCCACCAACTCGAACAACTTAAGACCCATCTCCCTGCTCCCATTTACCTCTAAACTCTTAGAACGCTTAGTCTACAACCACCTGAGCTCCTAAGTCACTGACAACAACCCTTTACAGTCTGGCTTTTGCTCACTCCACTACACTGAAACTGCCCTACTAAAATTCACTAATTATTTACTAACTGCTAAAACCAATGGCCACTACTCCATACTTACTACTCTCTGTGGCTTTTGATACTGTTGACCATCCCCTCCTTCTCAAAAAACTCAACTCTTTTGGCCTCTGAGACTCTGCTCCCTCCTGGTTCTCCTCCTACCTATTGCAGCGCTCCTTCAGTTTTACCTATAACTCTGTCTCCTCCTCTCCACTCCCTCTTTCTGTAGGGGTCCCTCAAGGTTCTGTCCTTGGACCCCTTCTTTTCTCCATCTATACCACCTTCATTGGTCACTTGATAAACTCCCATGGCTTCAAGTACCATCTCTATGCTGATGACACAAAAATCTTTCTACTCCTCACTACTAAGTGACATACCAGCATGGATGTCACTCCACTTCCTCAAACTAAATCTTTCTAAAATGGAGCTCATACTATTCCCTCCAGCCTGTGCCCCCTCCCCTGACTTCTCCATCAAGATCAATAATACAACCATCAGTCCCTCCCCTCATAACAGGGTATTAGATGTAATCCTGGACTCCCATCTGTCCTTTCAGCCCCAAATCCAATCACTATCCAAATCTTGTAGACTTCACCTTCGCAACATCTCCAAGATACACCTGTTTTTAACCACTAAAACCACTAAGCAACTTATACACTCCCATGTTATCTCTCGCCTTGACTATTGTAACTCCCTCCTCACTGGCCTATCTAATCACAGGCTATCCCCTTTTCAGTCTATCATGAATGTAGCTGCCATACTCATACACCTTACCAGCCGTTCCATATCTGCCATCCCTCTCTGCCAATCTCTCCACTGGCTTCCCATTGCCCAGCAAATAAAATTCAAAACACTAACAATAACATATAAAGCCATTCAAATTACATCACCAAGCTTGTGTCCAAATATCACCCACACCATCCTTTCCGCTCCTCCCACAACCTCCTGCTCTCTATCTCCCTTGTTTCCTCCTCCCATGCTCATCTTCAGGACTTCTCCAGAGCCTCCCCCATCCTCTGGAACTCTCTACCCCAGTCTATCTGACTATCACCTACTCTGCCCACTTTTAGGCGATCTTTGAAAATCTATCTCTTCAAGGAAGCCTAGAGTGCCTTCAGCTAATAACCAAATCTTCTATTTTTCCTTTCAATTCCCCCCCCCCCACAGTTATTACCTTTTGTACCACCAGCCCCTCCCTCTTAGATTGTAAGCTCCAAGGAGCAGAGCCCTCCTAACCATCTTTATTGAACTGTGTCATTGCTGTATTGCCTCCCTTTATATTGTAATGTGCTGTGCAAACTGTTGGCGCTATATACAGTATTTTCTGGCGTGTAAGACTACTTTTTATACTTAAAAATATACTCCAAAATTGGGGGTCGTCTTATACGCGGGGTATAAAATGTGCACCTTGAGTTTGTTTGGGTCAAGCTGGCTGGATGTGTGGTAATACTGTACATACAGTATACCGTGCTGAGCCAAGCTGGCTCAAAACAAATGTCCCTATGACAGATTAATCTGTCAGCCCGCTGGATGTGCGGTATATACAGTATACTGTGCTGAGCCAAGCGGTTTCAAAATGTACCGGTACGTCCCTACTGTAATCAGCCCACTGGATGCGTGTATGTACGGTAGCTGCGGCTACATACAGTACACACTGGGCCAATCACGGCGAGTGATGTATTCTACTAATGAATGCTTGGATTGGCTGAGTCAGAGAGGTGGGCTGATGATGTCACAAACTCAGCCAATCCGAGCAGGCTTTGGATTCATTAGTAGAATACATCGCTCACCGTGATTGGCCCAGTGTATACTGTATGTAGCCGCAGCTACCGTACATACACGCATCCAGCGGGCTGATTACCGTAGGGACGTACCGGTACGTTTTGAAACAGCTTGGCTCAGTATACTGTATATACCACAGTGATATAAACTCAGTATACTGTATATACCACACATCCAGCGGGCAGACAGATTAATCTGTCATAGGGACATTTGTTTTGAGCCAGCTTGGCTCAGCACGGTATACTGTATGTACATTACTACACATCCAGTGGGCTGTATATATACTGTATACTGTATGTAGCCGAAGCTACCGTATTACCGCACATCCAGCGGTAACCATCTGGTTTGGAATTTGATCCATAAGATGACTGTCTTACAAATGTATCACAAGATGTCATTTATGAACTTATAATGTCAGAGGATGAACATGAGGATTTTGAAGGATTTTAAGTATCGGCAAGTCATAACCATTTCAATTAAAAATTCTGATGTTTTTAAATGGTGTTGCCTCGGAAGGGGGGTAGTCTTATATGGTGAGTATAGCCCAAAACCTATGTTTTAACTGGAAAATTAGGGGGTCGTCTTATACACCCAGTCGCCTTATACGCCGGAAAATACGGGTAAATCCTGAAGAATAATAATAATAACATGTACTGGGTGCTACCTTTACACATAATGACTGAATATAGTAATTGTGCAATAATGGTCTTTTAAAAAGCAATGTTAATTTCTTATCATTAAAGAAAATTACAAACAAAAAATGCAGGGTTTTTTTTGTTGTTGCTCTGCACATTATCGGTATGAAGCTGAAAGGCAGACTACTACATAAATCCTTGACACTAAACTCTTTTAAAATATGTAAAAATAAAATGCCTTAATTGGAAACCTTTGGTTTATAAAGGCCGTTTATAAAGGCCAAGGAGACCTCTAGACTCAGGGTTTAGTTGAGGTCTTCTTTGAAAACATCATAGTTAAACTAACACATTTTCTGTTTTAAATTACTCAAATATTATTTGTTCAGAAACATACAAAAGCTTTTTGTGTGGCACTTACTATATTTTTTCTGGGTTGTTTTGAAGACAAAGTGTTCTTCTTTATGTTTATAATCATTTAAAGAAATGGTAACTTGGCAGTAGCTCAGTGTATTTCATTCTCATTGCTTCTACAGAGAACCCACAAAGAAGAGAAATATTATTTCATTCTACAGAATACCTAAATGTTTTAATGAAGTGTGACATGCTAGTGATAAACTAAAACTAAAATCTAGAGCATATACTTTGACTCTAGCAAGCATTATTAGTCCTTCTCCTTCCAGACAGCCTTGATTTATACCAGAATTCAAAAGTAAACATATCACATTTATAAGTACTATTTGATTTATGCCATATATCATTTATTAAATGGTAAGGAGTAGGACAAACATTCCCTTTACACTGCACCAATACTGCGATGCAAAGCAAAATAATGACTTCCTAAACAACCTTCCAACAACCCAGAGCAACGAGTTCAGCTGTAACTATTTTGTTCTCTAAAGATGAAATATGATTTATTTATTTTCTTTGGACTGATGCTGTTTTTTGTTTTTGCCAGTAAAAATGTTTATTGAGGTTTTACTGTACATGTAGTACAGGTCATATTAGTGCAGTAATAATATGTAAAAGGTAATGAACATCAAACAGTGATTCCTTCGGCATCTATGCAGTTGACCAAACTTTATCCTTTTTTTGGGGAGTTACGATGTGCGTATGTTATTGCCTGTTCAAATTTAGTTTGAATAAAGCCACTTTTCTGAACACTTTCATTATTTACTTTTCAAAGCAGTAGGGATTAGGTTTTGCTACAACTTAGAGGTTAGGTATGAATTTAGAAACATCATTTTTCTTTGGCACTAACTCAATGAGCTATAAAGATTTCTAATGTGTCCCACATCTACAATTTAGGGCTTTGTTGCTTTTCACCGTTTTGAAAGCAAATGCGACTCTGAAGTTATGCTATGTAGCTAGGAGTTTGTAAACATCTGACTATTATACCTCTGTGCATAATTAAATGAAAGCATATATATATATATATATATATATATATATATATATATATACCACCAAAGCAGCACTCCCTAGTTATGTTAATCTCCTAATGAATTGTAACAACACTGTAACATTGTAACACCAATAAATCAAAGTTCCAGACTGCATCATAAGTATCAAGTCTTCTTAGTAAAAACACTTTCAGCAGTGAGCATTTTTTCTTTTTTTATAAACACAGCTTCTTCACCCGACACACATGAGCCTTTCTACCTATAATTGAAATCTCAATTACCCTCTGTTTTCTGGTTAGGAGTTTGATTTATTATTTTTGTAACATTGACCACTTCAATACTGGGCACTTTCACCCCTTTCCTGCCCAGACCAATTTTCAGCTTTCAGCGCTGTCACAATTTGAATGACAATTGTACCGGCATGCAACACTGTACCCAAACAAAATTTTTATAATTTTGTTCACAAAATAGAGCTTTCTTTTGGTGGTATTTAATCACCACTGGGTTTTTTATTTTTTTGCTAAATAAATGAAAAAAAAAAAAAACATTTTTCTTTGTTTCGGTTATAAAATTTTGCAAATAAATAATCTTTCTTCATAAATTTAGGCCAAAACATATTATGCTACATTTCTGTGGTAAAAATAATCCAAATCAGTGTTTATTATTTAGTCTGAAAGAAAGTTATAGAGTCATTTCTTGAGACAGTACATATATCCCCCAAATAACCCTCTTTTGGAAAGTGAACAGTCCAAGGTATTCAGTAAGAGGCATGGTGAGTTTTTTTAAGTTTTTTGGTGTAATTTTTTTGCCACTTTTTTTGGAAAATGAAGAAATGTTTAAAAATATATTTTTTTCACCAGTGCAGTACAGCCTCATCATATAACTGGTGTGGCGGTAATCAGGGACACTGACTGGTGAGAGTATGTAAAAAAATTTTTTTTTTAAATTTCCTAATTTTCCTAAAAATTGTGACAAAAAATTACAACTTCAAAAAACTTTCCATTTCTCTTACATTGGTGTCCTTTTATGACACAGAGAATAGCTGTGATTCAGAGGATCACAGCTATTCTCTGGTCATTCACAGTTTATATCACTCAGGAGAACATGTTCAGCCCTTCACTGGAGATCTGTGTTCTCCCTCCAGATTCTCCAGCCCAGAGCTGGAGAATCAGAGGAACCTCAAACTAAGCAGAGATAATTTACCTCTGCTTAGTAAACTGATCTTTTACTGTAATCTTGCGAGATTATAGTAAAATAAGCCGTTTTCCAGCGTTTGTAGACCGTTCTCCCTTCGTTTGGAGAACTGATCTACATATGCTTCATAAACAGCATTCACAGGAGAACTGTGTTCTCCGAGAATGCCGGAGAACTGAGCAGCGATCTATTACTGCTGGTTCATAAACGGACACCTAAATACCTTGGACTTACTAAACACCTTGGAATTGTAATGCTTTTTTTAATTTTTTTCTTTTTTTTGTTATTTTTTTACTATTTTTTTACATACTTTGACCAGACCTTGAACTATTCTGGGGAGGTAATCATGATTGTTTTTTTACACACTATGATAGCTTGTACCAGTGAATTTCACTGTTATATACAATCATTTTTACTGAATGAAATTGATTCATTCAGTGTGTTTTGCTTTAATTAGCTGTGATTGGCCACAGGTAATCCCATGGTACAGATGGGCTGTGATTGGCCCTGTCTGTACTATGTGATCACTGTGACCAATTACAGCGAGCAACATAATAGTTCACCTGAATGAAAGATATCCATTGTGTACAATTGTCATGTGATCTGCTGTGATTGGTCACGACAATCATATGGTACCAACAGTGGGCAGGCAGAGTGATCTGTTATCCGGTGGATAGAGCGGGTGGCAGGTCACACCGCAGCACCACCCATGTGGCCCACACAAGGCACATTCTGGGGAGAAAGTCATATGACATTCACCCAGAATGAGATAGCTCCCAGTCATCATTTCTCTGTGGGAACTAGTTAATTAGTGTGGCATGGGGATTTTGATTTTTTTGGAAAGTGACCATCACACCCAACTGCCATCTGATCCGATCCACTAGACAGAAGGGGAACAGATCCCCATTTGTCCACTTTTGGAGGATCAGATTGGAAGAGATCAGTCACTAGTGGTGTACCACAAGGCTCTGTACTAGGTCCTGTTCTATTTAATCTATATGTAAGTGATATAACTAAAGGTTTGTTGGGTAAGGTATGTTTTTTTGCTGATGACACAAAGGTGTGTAAGATGGTTGATATCCCTGAAGGTGATTGTAACATGGAACATGATTTGGCATTGCTGGAAGATTGGCCAAAAAAGTGTAAATTGCAGTTCAATGTTTCTAAATGTAAAATAATGCACCTAGGGAAAGAGAATCCCTTGACAGAGTACAACACTAGGGGTACATTGTTGGCCAGCACTAGAGAGAAAAAAGACTTAGGGGTACTTATTTCAGATGATTGCAAAATGAGCAAACAGTGTGACCAGGCAGTGGGGAAAGCAAACAGAATTCTAGGATGCATCACTAGAGGGAAGAAGGAGGTCCTGATTCCCCTATATAGATCTTTAGTTAGACCTCATTTTAGAATACTGAGTTCAGTATTCTAAAATGAGTTAGACCTCATTTAAAAAAAAGATATTGATAAGATAGAACGAGTCCAGAGACGGGTAACAAAAATGGTGAAAGGTCAAACCTATTCTCAGAAAATATTATTTTACTGAAAGAGTAGTTGATGCAGAGGTAGTGAGCCAGTCAACAGTAAATAGCTTCAAGCATGCTTGGGACAAGCATAGATCTATATTCAGACAAAAAGGTTAGCAACTCCCTCCCCCCCCACAAAAACAGAAAAAATGGGCAGACTCGATGGACCACTCAGTCTTTTTCTGCTGTCAGTTTTCTATGTTTCTCTGCCGGAGGGTGTAAATGGACAAATATTCGTTTGCACCCATAAAGGAATATGGGTCTGCCTGAAAAGCTGACAGGTGGACCCGATTGGTCTGCTCGTGTGAAAGGGGCTTAATAAGTCTGAGGCACCAGGAGATCAACAGTCCCTGGAGTGTTGGTTTCTGAAGAAGAGCTCAGCCAGCCTCTCCTGTGCAGGTGACAGGAGAGGTAAGCATGCAGTAAAGATTATAACAATTATTAAATATCAAAAAATAACAATGCCCTCATGTTTGGTTAGTTTGTACAACATGATTAAAGACACAGTTCCTAAAGTCTGGTATTGGTCTTTCTTTGCAACTATAAAATTATATCCAGTAAGGATATGTATTGCTATACATTGTTGAGAATATAATATACATATAACACAGGTAACCAGGGCAGTCTTTAATATTGATTGGGTCCTGGACAAAAACTTTCTTGGGTGCCCCATGCAATTTTGCTCTGCACCCCAAAATCCCAATAAACAAAAGTACACATAGACCTCCCCCATACTACCCCCATCATTACACAGTACCCCCTCCCCCATACTACCTTCATCATTACACAGGACCCCCTTCCCCATACTACTCCATTATTACACAGGACCCCCTCCTCCACGCTACCCCCATCATTACACAGGACCCCCTCCCCTATGCTGCCCCCTTCATTGCACAGGACCCCCTCCCCCATACTACTCCCATCATTACACAGGACACCCCTGTGAATGGATGGACTACAAATCCTGTCTGCCACTGCAGCAGACATCTTGCAATTCTCAATGAACTGTGGGGTTGCTGGTGAGCACTCTCATAGTTCATTGACACTTCCTACAGCTTTCAAACAGAAAGTCTGTACAGACGTATGAGTAGAAAGCTGTGGGCAGTGTCTGCAGGAGCCTGCTGAACAGTGGCTTTGGAATTAGAAGGAATTAGGCCTTCCTGCCCTGTAAGGAAGGTCTGGGCATTGTACCAGATCTGTGTAAATCCCATAACTGGATAGACAGACAAATCCTTTGGCAGGTAATACAACTACCTTATCTGAATTTCATCTCTGTGTCTAGAATTGTGGCTTGAGTTCAACTCCACTGTTCTAATGTAGACCCAAAAAATTATGGATATCATAATTTAGCTCAAATTTAGTCAGGGGACCCTGGGAAGGGGGGGGGGGAGGTGTCATCACCCTGGCCAGAGTTTGCAGTACCACAAAATGGCTCTCATATGTCACTACCTCAACCTAGAATATAGGAACACCCAATAGGAGGGCAGAAGAGGATGAAACTGCTCATTACATGGAGCAGCCACAAAACAGATGGAAAAAAAAAGTATGTCTACTACAAATGAGCCGCTGATGAGACTTTGGTGAGGGAGAAATTGAGTTTAGACTTGAAAAGACATAACCAAGAAGACAAAAAGGAGAAAATCTATCATGGGAACCATGTTCCTCGGGGCAGTTTCTCTTGTTATGCTCACAGGCCTCCCACCTCCTATTCCAGGTACTAAGAGACATGGAGGAATGGGAGCAAACTCCTACTATACTCGTATCCAGCTAGGATGCACCACAAGTCCTATAATTCCACAAGAAAAAAACTATGCAGAAAGACATACCCTAGAAACCCACCAAAGTCCATATATATATATATATATATATATATATATATATATAGAGTCAGTAATGCTAGTGTCCACAGTGAGCAACTACATCTACATCAGACCCACACAGACCATCAGATTAAACCTGTCAGGCATGATTTACTACCAATCCATCCATCGGATGGATAACCTGTGTAACGGCTCTTCCCCAGCTTGCAGGATGTCAGTGACAGATGGAGTACATTGGTTAAAAGTATCTTTCATTGTAAAACACTGTATCTTTAGAAAAACAAAAACCTCAATGTATCCTTCCAGAGAACAAACAGCCAGCTATCTGAAACTGAGTGTGAAAGTCCTCAATGGATAAAAGTCACACTGCTTCTGGGCCGGAGAGGTGGAGAGGAGCTAGGGCTGATGGATAGATGAAGGTTCTCATGTAGTGAGCCACTCATACCCTCAAGGGAGCCATCGGTGATAACTGCTTACCCACTGCTGGAACCTAGGGAAAGTCCAGGTGACAGATGGATGAGATACCCACCAGGGAAGCTGAAAACAACCCACTCCACTCCTCCTGTCTGGAACCAACCACTTGGGCAGAGGCAGAAACTGTCAATGGAGCCCAGTGAAGTCCCAGAATTTGCTGCACCTGTGTGTGTTTACTACTACACTCTGTATGTCTGGAGCCTCATTGCTCCCACCGGTACTGAGCACCAGAAACACTGACCATGTGTTTGTTTTCCACAATGTCCTGCTCTGCTTCGCTCACCCATGCTACAGCAGCAACATGTGACCACACCTCTCCACTGTGCCTATCTGTGATCTGCTGGCAGCAGGGGCTGAAGGGGCAGCTGCTTTAGGCCCCACAACAATGACTGGGCCTGGGGCAGCTGACCCTTTTGCCCTGCGTTAAAGATGGCCCTGCAGGTAACAAACACAAGTTAGGCTTGCCATTTCATGTAAAGTAGAAGCTGTAACATTGGCCAGGCCCAATCCATTTTTTTTGGACTTCGATTTGGTTTAGGTCATAGGTGCTCAACCTGTGGCCCCCCAGCTGTTGCAAAACTACAAGTCCCATGATGTACTGCAAGGCTGACAGGTACAAGCATAATTCCCAAAGGCAGAGGCATGATGGGAGTTTTGCAACTGCTGGATGACCACAGGTTGAGAACCCATAGTTTAGGTATTAAATGGAGTACACATACTGTACATTTATAACTAATCACCACCCAATTTAGTTTCTATAAACTCTAGAATTAGAATTTTTTTTTACAGTTTTTATAATGTGATAAATTCTTATCCAGAATCTGTGGACAAATGTGATGTGTGGACCCCAGTTGACTGCAGTCTCTGAAACGTAACGGAGATGCTTGTGCAACCAGCTTAGAGAGCCATTTTTTGCATGGGGTCCCCCTTAAAAACTATGCTGGGCTTAAGGGCCCCGGTATGAATCAGGGGGAACCCCAACACTGTTTTTTAAAAAAAATATCTCAATTTAGTTGCTTTAATGGCTGAGGGTTATAAGCCTGTGCTATGGTTTCTTTTCTTTTTTTTCTCAAGATACCAGCTTCAAAGCATTGTATTGTTTAGATAAACAATAAGAGTGCTTAGCCTTTTAATGGTGCACACGTTTACTTGGGTGAAGCCTTTTAGCACATGTGAATCTTAATTTTCCCTCCAAAATTCTGGGCAGTTAGTGTAATTAAAACTTTTTATGAAAATGTGTGAGGTTTTGGTAACAAGGAATACTGAAAGTGGTTGCAAAGGTTCAAGATTTTTTAAACTTCATGCATTCTATGCATGAAATTAAAAAAGAAACCTTCTGTGTGCAGCAGCCCCCCAGCCACCCCAATATCTACCTCACCCCCATTGTGATCTAGTGATGTCCACCATAGAACGTGGCCCAAGAAAAGGAGGATTAGGTCGTTCTGTGCAATTCCATTGCTGTAAGTATATCAGATTTGTTATTTATAGAATGCAAACCACTTTATGGAGATGACTAATTCAATTTGTTCTCTGCACATCTCATAATACTTTTATAAAAATTAATCTTAAGTTTAAGAACTCTTTATTTCTGTGTCGTTCTCCTGGATCTATTTTTTGTAAATTTAAACACGCAGTATAAATGCAATAACCTAATAACCTCATTGAGTTTAGGAGGGTGCTATTTCAGCTAGTTAATGAGAATAACCTTTCTAGTTGCATCCAACAATTGGTTCTTGTTTAGTAATTACATTCAGTCCCAGACTGTTTTTAATGGGATTCTTAATATAGCTGGCTTTGGAAAAACAGAAAAGGACAAGTTAAAAATTAAAGAACCAAAATTAGTAACACCTTCCCCAAAACTTTTCAAAAAATATAGTTCAGAAAACTATGTTTAGGAAATGCAGTTACTGTAGTTAGATTTTGGAAACTTTCTGAAATAAGTAATACCACTTGCCCTGCAGAGGATTTACCCCTTTCCTGACCAGGCCATTTTTTGAGTTATGGCGCTGCGTTAATTTGACTGACAATTATGCAATCATGCAACGCTGCACCCAAATCAAATTTGTGTCCTTTTTTTCCCACGAATTGAGATTTCTTTCATTGGTATTTGATCGCCTGTGCATTTTTAATTTTTTGCGCTATAGAAAAAAAAGACTGACAATTTTGAGAAAAAAAACAACGTTTTTGACTTTTTGCCATTAATCGCTTCCCGACCACCGTATAGCAGAAATACTGCTGCAGGGCAGCACGGGCACACAAAATCACATATATATACATGATCTGCACTCGGGCGGTGTTCACGGGTCAATGGGGCACACGGGTGCCGTGATTTGATCCCCAAGGGATCAGTCATCTGATTTAGGTCAGTGATGTTCAGCCTAAATCAGATGATCGATCCCTGTCCTATCAGGGATCTTCCTGTACCTGTGTTTACACTTACACAGGTACAGGAAATGATTAAATCTTCTCTCTCTGGGCACATTCTCTCTCTGAACAGATCAATATCTTTGATCAGATCAGCACTATACCAGCGTTCACATTAGTATAGTGTCCCCAGCAAGTGCAGTGTCAGCAGATCACCGTCACTTGATACATTGCACACAAAACCGCAGTGTTTGAAGAATCAGGCCTGATCTCTGTTAGCACTTGCCGCTAATTTTTTTTGTAGCGGTTCAAGCAGTCCCTGACAGCCAGGTTCTCTTTTTTCCCATGAGTTGCTCTAGGTACCTATAAATTTAGTGGCCAAAATGTCAATTGAAAGGTACTCTAGTGAAGAGGCCTACAGGATTCTGAGCATGTCAGATGAGAGTGAAGGGGAAGACTCACTGACTGAAATTGCCTCATAATACAAATCTGTAGACAGCAGCGGCACCCTGACAGATAGCTCAGACAATGGAGAAGAGGTCCCTGCTAAAGTCAGGCATACCCGACCCCGTTCCCAGGTTGCTGAGATGTTACAATCGGATGATGACTCTCATATGCAGCAGAGTGCGAGTACTAGTGCCGCTCTAGGTTTTGGTGAACTGGCGAGCACCAGCAACCTAGTACATCCTGGTCTTTCACATACCAGCACTGCAGTATCACTTGGTGACGTGGCGAGTCCCATAAGTGCAGTACAAGCTGGTGCGGTGGCGAGCACAAGTAGTGTCCCACAGCCACCAAGAATTCGCACATAGGCCCGAACAGCCCCTAGTATCCTTTCGGATGTGCTTGCAAATCCCTATTGGCGGTCCACAAATTCTGCAGCACCCGTACTTCCCCCATTCACTGCCCAACCCGGAATTCAGGTGGAAACAGCAAATTTAAGTACTCCCCTTGATTTTTTGGAGCTGTTTTTTGCGGAAGATCTGTATGCATTGATTGTGGATCAAAGCAATTTATATGCACAACAGTTTATCGCCGCCACCCAAATTCAAACCTTGCCAGACCATTTGCATGGAAATTTATTACGGTTTCCGAATTTAAAGTTTTTTTGGGCCTAACCCTCAACATGGGCATTACTAAAAAAAATGAATTGCAGTTTTATTGGTCCACAGACCCAATTTATCATATGCCCGTGTTCTGTGCTGCCATGACCAGCATACACCGCGTTTCAAATTATTATGCAAATTCTATTTAAGTGTCACAAAGATTAAATATATTGTTTTTCAGTTTAACTCATGGATGCCATTGTGTGTCAGGGCTCTTTTGATCACTGAAAACAATCTCGGACACCTGTGATAATTAGATTGGCTGATGAGCCCAATTTAAGGAAAAACTACTAAAGGAGGGTGTTCCACATTATTAAGCAGAGCACCATTTTCAAGCAATATGGGGAAGAAAAAGGATGGATCTCTCTGCTGCCGAAAAGAGTGAAATAGTTCAATGCCTTGGACGAGGTATGAAAACATTAGATATTTCACGGAAACTTAAGCGTGATCATCGCACTATTAAGAGATTTGTGACTGATTCAGAGCACAGACGGGTTTGTGCAGATAAAGGCACATTGAGGAAGATTTCTGCCAGATCGATGCATCGGATCAAGAGAGCAGCTGCTAAAATACCATTACATAGCAGCAAACAGATATTTGAAGCTGCTGGTGCCTCTGTAGTCCCACGGACATCAAGGTGTAGAGTCCTCCAGAGTCTTACAACTGTGCATAAACCTTCTATTCGGCAACCAATAACCAGTGCTCACAAGCATAAACGGCTGCATTGGGCAGAAAAATACATGAAGACTAATTTTCAAACAGTCCTGTTCACTGATGAGTGCCGTGCAACCCTGGATGGTCCAGATGGATAGAGTAGTGGATGGTTGGTGGATGGCCACCCTGTTCCAACAAGGCTGCGACATCAGCAAGACAGTGGTGGAGCCATGTTTTGGGCCGGAATCATGGGAACAGAGCTGGTCGGCCTCTTTAGGGTCCCTGAAGGTGTAAAGATGACCTCTGCAAAGTATGTGGAGTTTATGACTGACCACTTTCTTCCCTGGTACAGAAGGAAGAACTATGCTTTCCATAATAAAATCATCTTCATGCATGACAATGCACCATCTCATGTTGCAAATAATACCTCTGCATCAATGGCTGTTATGGGGATAAAAGGAGAGAAAGTCATGGTGTGGCCTCCATCCTCCCCTGACCTCAATCCTATTGAGAACCTGTCAGGGATCGCCGCGGCACTGGTCTCAGCGCAGGCGCAGTGCACCGCCCTGTGCAGGGACACGGGCACTAGGGTCGGGCCAACCGCGGCGATCAAGCTCGCGCATGCGCAGCAGAGACCGCGGGCGCGCGCCTGGCTCATATTGACAGTGCAGGGCGGGATATTTAAATGGCCCTGAGCTGTCATTCAGTGCCTTCTGACTTATCCTGTATCCTGTATTGCGAACCTGTTTCTTGTAAGTTGCTGACCCGGATTGTGCCTGACCCTGCTGTATTCTCCTGCCCAGACCCTTGCTTTGCCTGACCTCTCTCCTGGATGCCCCCTATTGGACCTGACCTGCTGTTGCTGACCTGGCGTGTGACCCGACTATCCTCTGCCCGCTGCTTTGTACCGCACCATCCCCATAGTTACCGCCCCGGCCTGCCTGGCTCTGCACTTGCTCAGCCATCCATCCATCCATCCATCCCTCTCAACGGGGTCTCCAGACCTCCTCATATCAGGCTCTCTCCTGTGGGAGCCCCTGGCGAATACCCCTACTACTGACGGGTATCCTCAGTAGTCACGACCTGGTCCCGGGGTGCTCCAAGTCCATCCACACCATCAGGGGCCCTGGTGAACAAGTACTCTGGGGCTTAGACTCTGTGCGCTGGGGACGCCTGATCAGTGGAGTGCTAGTGGTGTCGCCGGG
The DNA here is from genome assembly GCF_062004578.1 of Staurois parvus. Taxonomy (NCBI): domain Eukaryota; kingdom Metazoa; phylum Chordata; class Amphibia; order Anura; family Ranidae; genus Staurois; species Staurois parvus. Next base: position 10,282,369 of record NW_028319228.1, on the reverse strand, counting down.
CGGTCCCTTACAGGACCTTTGGAGCATCCTCAAGCAAAAGATCTATGAGGGTGGGAGGCAATTTACATCCAAACAGCAGCTCGGGGAGGCTATTCTGACATCTTGCAAACAAATTCAAGCGGAAACTGTCCAAAAACTCACAAGTTCAATGGATGCAAGACTTGTGAAGCTGCTATCAAATAAGGGGTCCTATGTTACAATGTAACGTGACCTGTTAAAAGGTTTAAAAAGTTAAAATGTTGTTAAAAGTTTGATTGAAATAGCTTTTGATTTCAGTAAATATGCTGCAAACACAACAAATGACAATTTTCAGTTCTTTACAATCTATAAAGTGTTTTGAAACTTACTGTGTGTAATAATTTGGAACAGTGCATTGTAAGTTTTTTATGTTTAAAAAAAATAATGTTATCATTAGGAGGTTTGTTCAATAAAATTTGAATTGTACTATTAATAGTTGATAACATGAGCATTATGCTGACTGTTATTTACATCAATTATTTAGATAAATGAGAAAAATATCATTTGCATAATAATTTGGAACACGGTGTAGATATGAGAGTATAATGAGTTTCAACAACAATACACTCTGTCGTCCTTGGGGTGACCTCTCGTAAATCACCTTAACCAAAGATTTGCAGATGTCTATTCTCCCCAGTAAAACATCTGCGTTGATGAATCCCTCGTTAATTTTTCTGGCCGACTTGCATTCAAACTATTTCTCCCCAACAAGTGTGCCAGGTATGGGTTTAAGATGTATAAGACCTGTGAGAGGACAACAGGCTATACTTATAAGTTTTGGATTTATGAGGGAATAGATAGTCACGTGGAGCCCCCTGTATGCCAAGACAACATGGGAAGCAGTGACAAGATAATTTGGGACTTGGTGTCATCCTTTTTCCATATGGGGTATCACTTATACGTGGACAATTTTTATTCAAGCGTGCCACTATTTAGACATTTGTACAGTCTTGGAATTGGCGTTAGTGGCATCATGCGACCTAATCGCCGGGGTTTCCCCCAACGGCTTGTAAATACTCATCTTAGAAAGAGGGAAAAAGACTGCTTGAGAAATGAGGAATTGCTTGCAGTGAAGTGGAAGAACAAATGGGATGTTTTCATCCTGTCTTCCATTCACGCAGACACGACCATCCAAATTGCCATGGCAGCTGGTGTTGTTAAGAAGCCCCTCTGTGTCCATGACTATAACCTTAACATGGGAGGGGTGGATATTAATGACCAGATGATCAAGCCGTATTTAGTTTTCCGAAAAGCCAGACGCTGGTACAAAACAGTGTCTGTTTATTTATTTCAATTGGCTCTATATAATTCTTTTGTGCTTTACAACTGGACGAAGTGAATCCTTCCTAAAATTCCAGGTAGAGATCATCACGGCCCTTTTGTATCTAGAAGGTGCTGTGGCCCAAACCCCCAACCAGGGGCGGACTGACCAGTCGAGCACTCAGGCACTGCCTGAGGGCTCGGGGTCAGTAGGGGGCCCCATGAAATGCCCCTGGTACCTTTTTCATAGGCTTTTTTGAGTGTGGGCAAGGACACAGGAGCCCCATGATCCCCTATAGCCCGGGGCCCCATGAGTTGTCAGTCCGCCCCTGCCCCCAACACAGATGTAGTTAGCCGGCTCCATGAAAGGCATTTTCCCGATGCCATTCTTGGTACCCCAACACAAAGGACACCCCAAAAAATATGTTGTGTCTGTAGCAGACATGGAATTAGGCAGGACACATGCTGTTTTTTTCCCTCCTGTCCTGGCCAACCTGGTCTCTGCCTCAAGGACTGCTTCCGTCGCTACCACACACTAGTGGAGTTCTTGAAAGATGTTAGGTAGTCAGAAAACTGGCTATCACATTTTGAGAGACCCTACAGTCTTGTTATGTTCAAGTTAAAAAAAAAATAAAAAGTACAAGTACAATAAAAAAAAATGTGAAAACCTAAAAATAGTTGTAGCTTTTTTATTGTTGTCGTTGTTACTGTTCTACTGTTACGATTTTACTGTTTTACTGTTAACCATTGCTGTTTTGCTGCACCACCGACCTGTTTATTCTGACAGCAACAGGAAATTACTCTCAGAATATACATAAGTCAGTGTGTGCAGCGCTGTTGGATGAGATTTTTCATCTGCCGTTAAAAAAGAGCATATATGCCAAATCATTGGGGTCTGGGGTGGTCAGTGGATGGATGGCCCCTATGCTTTGGCATATATATTTTATAATATGTTTTGGCACATATTTCAAAAAGTTGTTTTATTGAGTTACTGTTTTATTAACAATTGCTGTTTTCTTTGCAGGAATGCCATTCAGCTGCAGCACCAATGTGTTTATTCTGATAACAACAGGGTGTTGCTCTCAGAATATACATAAGTATGCAGAGTGCTGTTGGATGAGATTTTTCATCCACAGTTAAAAAAAGAGCATGTATGCCAAAGCATGGGGACCTAGGGTGGCTAGTGGGTGGATGGCCCCTATGTTTTGGTATATATTTAAAAAAATATTTTTGGCAGATTTCTTCATCCACATCGACTGATGTGAATAGGGGAATCTGTTAGGTTCTTTTTTTTTCGTTCAAAAACAAGAACATGTCATGTGTGCCCACCATTAGAAGTGGGTGGATGCAGGGCGGTATATTCTAATGGTGGGAATACCACACACTTTTTCTGGCAGAAATTTCTTCTCTTTTTTTCATTCAGCCCACAGGCTGCATAAAAAAAAGAACATAGCATATATACCCAACAAGGACCAGCGATGTATTGGTACATCACTGGACTTTGAGTGGTTATACCAGGATCATGCCTGCAGCTGCGGTAATCCTGGTAATCCTGGTAATGTTTTTTTCAGCTGGCGATCAGCTTTCATGTAAAAGCAATTCTTGTGTCTAATTAGCTGCAGGATTGTTTTTACAAGCAGCGGGAGAAGATATCCCCCCTCCCCGCTGCCTTCCACGGGCTTCTCGGGCAGTCCAGTGCCATCAGGTGAACCTGAAAATGCAGCCAGTATTAAAAATCGCTGCGCGGGTACTATGTGACATATAAAATTGCAGCACCCACCATTTTATTCACTAGGGTGTCTTCTTTAAAAAAATATATAATGTTTGGGGGTTCAAAGTAATTTCCTAGCAAAAAATACAGATTTTGTTCATATGAACAAAAAGTGTCAGAAAAAGGATTGGTCATCAGGTGGTTAGAAGAGTGAGTGATGTGTGTGGCATTAACTTCTAATACTGGGCATAAAATGCCCCCACCCACCCCCATAATTAACCCTTTTTTGAAAGTAGACACCCAAACTATTTGGTGAGAGGCATGTTGAGTCAATAGAAGAATTTATTTTTTTTTTGTACACAAAATTGTCATTTAAATGATTTATTGCTCACACATGCCATGGGTATATTATTATTATACAGTATTATATAGTGCTAAAAGGTTTGCTCGGCACTGTACATTATAGTGAGGGACAGAACATGAGACAATACAGTAATAAAACAAAACACGAGGGGGTCAAGGGCCTTGCTCTTTCGAGATTACAATCTAGGAGAGGCGTATGAGGAATTACTCCTCAAAATACATTCTGCTACTTCTGCCGAGTATGGGGGTACCACATGTGAGAGACGTTTTGGCAGTCTAGCCAAGTACACGACCCCAAAACCCAATAAGCACCTTCAGGCTTTTAAAGGGCTTTATTTCCTCATTACACTTCCTGACTACCTATCACAGTTTCAGAGGCCCTGAAATGCCAGGATAGCACCAAACCCCCCCAAATTACCCCTTTTTGGAAAGTAGACACCCCAAGGAATTTGATAAGAAGCATGGTGAGTATTTTGCAGATCTCGTTTGTTGCCACAAGTTTTTAGAAAATAAATAAAGAAAACAAAAACATATTTTTTCTTTTTTTATATTTCAAAACCTTGTGAGTAAAAATTATATCTGCAAAATACCCACCATGACTCTTTTTAAATTCCTTGGGGTGTCTACTTTCAAAAAAGAGGTAATTTGGGTGGGTTTGGTGCTATCCTGTCATTTCGGGGCCTTTGAAACTGTGATAGCTAGTGAGGAAGTGAAATGAGGAAGTTATACACCTTCAGGCTTTTAAAGTGGTCATTGGATTTTAGGCTCCTGCATGTGGCTAGGCTCCCAAAAATTCTCACACATGTGGTATCCCCATACTCAGTAGAAGTAGCAGAATGTATTTTGGGGAGTAATTCCACATATACCCATGGTTTGTGTGAGCAATATATCATTTAAGTGACAACAGTAAATAAAATAAAAGGTTTTTGTCATTTTCCAAAAACTTGTGGAAAACAAAAATAAATCTTCCATGGACTCAACATGCCTCTCAGCATATAGCTTAGGGTGTCTACTTTCTGAAAAAGGGTCAGTTGGGGGTGTTTGTACTGTCCTGGTATTTAAGCACCTCAAGAAATCTGATAGGCAGTCAGAAAGTAAAAGCTGTGTAAATTCCATTATCTATACCATAGTTCGTAGATGCTATAACTTTTCACAAAACCAATTAATATGCAGATATTGGGATTTTTTTTTACCAAAGACATGTAGCAAACTAAATTTTTGCCTAAATTTAGGATGACAGACATTAGAAAATATGATTTTTAAAAAAATGTTTAGTCTTTTTTTGTTTATAGCGCAAAAAATCTAAAGCACACAGGTGATCAAATACCACCGAAAGAAATCTCTATGTGTGTGAAAAATAGGACTTAAATTTCAATTATGTACAGTATTGCTTGACCGCTCAATTGTCAGTTAAACTAGTGAAGCACTGTACAGCAAAAAATGGCGTAAATTGCAGTATCTATACCATAGTTTGTAGATGCTATAACTTTCATCCAAAGCAATCAATATATACTTATTGGGATTTTTTTTACCAAAAACATGTAGCAGAATACATTTTGGCCTAAATTTATGATCTCTTTGAGTTTACTATATATTTTTTATAGCTAAAAGTAAACAATATAATTTTTTTCAACATTTTCGTTCTTTGTTTATAGCGCGTAAAATAAAAAGCACACAGGTGGTCAAATACCACCACAAGAAAGCTCTATTTGTGTAAAAAAAAGGACATACATTTTGTTTTGCTACAGCATTGCATGACCATGTAATTACCAGCTGAATTAGTGCAGTGCCAAATAACAAAAAAAGGCATGGTCAGGAAGGGGGTAAATCCTCAGGAGGGCAAGTGGTTAAACATCTCCAGTAAAAAAAATGAAAAAAAAATGAAATTTCATCATAAATTTAGGCCAAAATGTATTCTGCTACATGTCTTTGCTAAAACAAATCCTAATACATGTAAACTAATTGGTTTATGTGAAAGCTATAGTCTTAACAAATGGCGGTATATATACTGGGATTTTTTCTTATTATTTTTACTAGTAATGGTGGCGATCAGTGACTGCGGTACTCCGAGACTGTAGCAGGCATTCTGACACTGGGGGGAACTGACTTGGTGTCACTAACATCCCCAGTGACACCAGTACAGTGATCAGTGCTAATAAAAGCACTGACACTGTACTAATGGCACTGGGCAGGAAGGGGTTAACATGTAGGGTGTTCAAAGGGTTAACTGTGTGCTGTTTTACTAGGGGCTGTGTGTTAGTGCTTCACTGTAAGCACGCTGCTTTGCATGGCTGTACTGTGCACAAGCTGACAGGGAGGAGAACTGTTTTGTTTACTATCAGTTCTCCTCCCCCTGTTGGAGATGCTCGACAATCACCGGGCGCTGGCAAGTAATCACCAACCCGTGATTGACAGCCGCGGCTGCGAACAGTGGCGTGGGTAGGGCTCGCGCGTGCCCCCTACCCGGCAGTGCAAAATCTCATATATATACATGATTTTGCGCACCCGTGCCACCCTGTAGCAGTATATCTGCTATAGGGCAGATGGGAAGTGGTTAACATGGCGTCAGCTCATACATTCAGAAAAAAATTATATTTTTACAAAGTGTCATTGCTGGAGCTCACATTATGTGCATACCAAACAAAATCACTTGAATCTACACAATAGTATAAAAAACATAGTGACAATATTACTATAGTGTAATTAAAATGTGTATACTGTTGCAGGCTTCAGTTATATAGAAGCCACTGTCATTAATCCTGAACCACAAATCGGTACCTGGCCGGATGTCAAATGGACAGCTAAATTCCAGGGATTTTTATCAGCAGAGTGAATACTGCAGAGTGAGGAAGCCTATCTTTTAGATCCCCACCCCTTATGCGAAATTGCAGAATTACATTAAAAGAAGCTAAACATTAGGAGCAAAGTAAAAAAAAAACAAATCTTACAGCAGCACCACCTAGATTAGTTAAAAATCTCTGTGTTTTCAGCAAGATCCAAAAAAAGCCAAGGATCCCAAATGTTGAAAGAAGACACCTCTGCACTAATCACCAACTTTGCTCTTAAGCACTCACCTGTCTCGTACATATCTGCACCGACCTTCTGCCACCCAGATAGCATGCTGTATATTAATAGTATTTTATGTCTGGAGGACAGCAGGGCAAATCAACTCAGCCTTATTGTAACTTTTATTTATAAGCAGTAAGAGAGGGGCCATCTGGGCAGCTGGAAGGTGATATACTGAAAAGAGGTGCCTGGAAAGGGAGGGATAAAGTGTGCAGTGAACCTACAACTATGCTCAGGGGCGGACTGACACCTCATGGGGCCCCCGGGCAATAGGGGATCATGGGGCCCCTGTGTCCTTGCCTACACTTAAACCACACCCAAGAAAACCTATGAAAGGTACCAGGGACAGTGCCCGAGTTCCCAAATGGTCAATCCACCCCTGACTACGCTAATATCCAACATGATTGGGTAGTCTGGCATTTCCAAGTTGCACCTTTTTTCACATTTCCAATCAGAATGTCTATGAGTTTCCACTCTACTCACATAACTAATTGGACCTCAGAACACATACACTTAACTGGCACTGGTTGCTAAAATAAGCATACCTAGCTGTGAGAAAATAGCAATATAAAATATTATAGAAATAATTTTATTAAACCAACTATTTCAGGATCCTCATAATTCTTTCTTCATCCTAAAAATAAATTTTAAATGCAGCTAATACTTTTTTCTTAGTTTCCTAGGGATGGGTTAGATTATTAGCTATGTTTAGCATAGTTGAGATGAATTATAAATGTTTAACTAGATGGTATATTACACCAAATGTAGCTCACAGGCAACAAGTAGATACATCACCTTTGTGCTGGAGAGGAAGTGGAGAAAGGGGTGCAATGGCACATATATGGTAGGGTTGCCCAAAAATACAGGATTACTGGAGAGAAATAATTCAATGTATTCAGGAGATATGCGGGATAACTGTACAGAGAGATCCCTGGAGGTGTTTATTCTATAACTTTGAGCCCTCAGCGCAACTATATAAAAGCATAGTTCTTTATAATCTAATTAGTGCAGCTAAGGGTCTGATTCTCAAGTTCTGACAGGTTCCTGAAGCACCAAAAATGAACGAATTGATAAATAGAGTTGAAAATATTTATAGGATGGAGGAGCTATGTCATATGGAGGAGGAAAAAATGGAAAAATTCAGAAAAATGTGGTGTAGTTGGTTGAAATTTAAATCCTCTGAAAGATATATGGAACTGTTGGGAATTGGGGGAAAACTTTAGAAGCCAGGAGAGAGTCTTAATTGTGATTTTGAGGGAGAGCAGTGCTGGAGATAAAAAATATATACAAGTGCAGCGCTAATAAATATCTAATAAACGTAATACATTATAAACTCAATACACCCCCAAAATAAATCCAAGATCCTCAATGCATATACAGTGTCATGCATGTATTCCCTCATGGGGAATATCTCGTGCAAAAAGTGAAAAATTATGTATTATATAAAATCATATATAATAATAATGATTATTGTTCATTTGTGTATTATAAGGGTTTTAAATATACATTTATCTGAGTATCCTGGTAGACATTAGTATTAATTATTAGTGATTTTATTTATATTTATATTGTGAACCTATGGTATGGGTGTCTGCATGGCCGATAGGTCCCCTCCCTAATAGTCTTTATGACATCCATCGTATTAGGGTTATTAAATGTGGGTCTTAGTAATTTTAATTATTGTATTATTTTAATAAAAATACGATTTTTATGTAGAAGATTTTTTAGTATATTTTAGGATATTGAGTGGTTTTTTATATGAGGAATTTTATTTTACATGCTATATTTATTTTATCCACTAGATGGCTCACTCCTATCTGTAAAGGTAATTTTACTATAATATGTTTCTTATCTAATATATTGATTTGGAGTAATATTATCTAATTTTGTACTCCCATCTATTGATAGTATTTCCCCTTGTATTATTTAGTCACATGTATTTTAGCGCTGAGGATATAGATTTAGTATAGGAGTAACTGACTTTGCATTTGGGTTTGGAGGTATTATCCCTCCTTGTACAAGTCAGTGTCTGCAGGCATGGTCGGATGACTGGCTTCTTGAAAATGGCCACCGGAGATCCGCCTCCGGATGATCATTGGTGCAGACTTTCCTATATAAGGAAGTTCAGTCCTTTATGGGCGTTACCCTGATGAAGTCACGTGGCGGACGTGACGCAACGCGTCGGTACGTGGGGAGGAGCTTCTGGTAAACGCGGTGACGTCATTTCCGGCGTGGGGGCCATATTGGAACACCCTGTGTATTACCCATGCAGTACACCCATAGCATGTGGTAGGAGGCTGGAATATCCGTTGTTTTTGTGAGTGGAAATCTACTTTATTTACCTATTACCAATAAAATTACTGGTTACACTATGGAGGGTCTCTGCTTGTGTCTTACTATGACCCTGGGAGGAGCTGGCTGTTAAACTGGTGGACGCTGGAGGAGGAAGATATTATCTAGAGAGTGATCCATACTGATAGGATCATGTGATCCTGAAAGCGTGCTGGCCCCTTGGGGTCTAAGGAAGGAGGTGAGGGGGCATTTTGGCCGTTAAGGATTGTCACGTGTGTATCACGTACACTGCACATAATTTTGCATGAAGAGTGGAGTGTGAAGCTCATCATTAAGCACTGCATCATCATTAATATTATTACTAATTTTGGACTTTTCTTGTATTTGAATTTTGTTCATCCTTTTGTGCACTTTAAGTGTGGTATCACTGTATTATTATTGTATATGATTTTATATAATACATAATTTTTCACTTTTTGCACGAGATATTCCCCATGAGGGAATACATGCATGACACTGTATACGCATTGAGGATCTTGGATTTATTTTGGGGGTGTATTGAGTTTATATTGTATTACGTTTATTAGATATTTATTAGCGCTGCACTTGTATATATTTTTTGCACTGTTTATTCACTTATTTTGGGTATAAGTTTAGTATCAGCAGCTTATGGTTATAGGGTAGGAGTCCTTGTGAGCGCAGGAGGTTTTTTTAATTATCTTAGTGCTGGAGATAAATAGATAAACATGAGAGAAGATATAGGTCAGGAATAGGATGTGGATTGGGGAAATGGGGGTTGGGGGGGTATGATGGCGTATTATGGAATGTGTGTACGTGAATTAGTTTTATAAACATGTTGTTCTTTTTATACTGGAAAATAAAATAAAAGTTAAAAGAAAAAAAAAAGATCATTAGCTATGTTTTTTGGTACCAGTGTCCCCACTAGGGACTCTATCTACTTGTTATGGTGACCATTGTTACCCAGACAGAAAGTGATGGGAAATCCAAAATTTTACAATTGTCATTCAAACAGGAGGTGAGGAGAAACCTTTCCATTAGTACATATGTTTTGGTGATAGCTGTCTAAGAGGGGATTTCCCTCCTCCTTCCAGACACTTCCAATTGTCTCTTGGACAGGAAATGAAAGAAAATCAGGTTAATGGGACACAGTCATCTTTCAAAAATCTGGCCCTCCAAAGAACTAATCTCTGCACTGAGGAGGCATTAATAATCCCTATGGTCAACAAAATGACATTCCTTAAGAAGTAATTGATGTTGGGGAAATGCTTTAGATACAAATGAGTAAGACGAGTCTTATATAGCGTATAAATGTGTGCATTCCCTTTCCCATCATTTAGGCAGGCTCACCCAACTGTATATTCTTTATCAATCACACCTCCCCCATGTTTTAATTGCTAACTATTACCCCAAGCAATCACCAGAATGCCCTTAAAAGAAATGTTAATCCAAGTTAACTATTCTCTTTCAGTCATGTCTGGCAATACAAGGGTTTTGGCAGCAATTGATATACAGTGCAGACCTAATACAAGGTCTTTGACAAATATTGCCACATTCTTGAGTAGGAAAACCTTATCCGAACAGTAAGCTGCTAGCTATGTACTAGCCAACTTCCACTACTGCAAATAAATCTGAATTTAATGCCATGTGTAGAGATGAGCGAATTATTCAAAAATTCGATTCGGCTGATTCGCCGAATTTGCGGAATAAATTCGATTCGATGCGAATTTATTCGCTGCGAATTTAACTTATTAAAAGGGTTTCTAGGCTTCAGAGAGCCTTTATATTAGTGCAGAACACTGTACCTTTAATTTAAATGCCCTTGGAGTCTGCTGGGGAAGAGAAATAATACTGTCAGTCAGTATGACATGCAGATGAGTGCCGTCGATCTTAGAATCACCGCACACTTCACTCATTTGGGCAGTCACGGGGCATGACGAAGAAGATGAAGAAGAAGATGAAGAAGAAGAAGAAGATGAAGAAGAAGATGAAGAAGAAGATGAAGAAGAAGAAGAAGATGAAGAAGATGAAGAAGGAGAAGAAGATGAAGAAGATGAAGAAGATGATGAAGAAGAAGATGATGAAGAAGAAGATGATGAAGAAGAAGAAGATGAAGAAGAAGATGATGAAGAAGAAGAAGAAGAAGAGGAAGAAGAAGAAGAAGATGAGGATGAAGAAGAAGAAGAAGAAGAAGAAGAAGATGAGGATGAAGAAGAAGATGAGGATGAAGAAGAAGAAGAAGATGAAGAAGAAGATGATGAAGAAGATGATGATGAAGAAGATGATGAAGAAGAAGATGATGAAGAAGAAGAAGATGAAGAAGAAGAAGAAGAAGATGAAGAAGAAGAAGAAGAAGAAGAAGAAGAAGGGAATGATGAAGAAGAAGAAGATGAGGATGAGGAAAAAGAAGAAGAGGATGAGGAAGAAGAAGAAGAAGAAGAAGAAGATGAGGATGAAGAAGAAGAAGAAGATGAGGAAGAAGAAGAAGATGAGGATGAAGAAGAAGAAGAAGAAGAAGATGAGGATGAAGAAGAAGAAGAAGAAGAAGAAGGAAAATAAGAAGAAGAAGAAGGAAAATAATAAGAAGAAGGAAAATAAGAAGAAGAAGATGAAGGAAAATAAGAAGAAGGAAAAGAAGAAGAAGAAGAAGGAAAATAAGAAGAAGAAGAAGAAGAAGAAGAAGGAAAATAAGAAGAGGAAGAAGAAGAAGGAAAAGAAGAAGAAGAAGAAGAAGAAGAAGAAGAAGAAGAAGAAGAAGAAGAAGAAGAAGAAGGAAAATAAGAAGAAGAAGAAGAAGAAGAAGAAGAAGGAAAATAAGAAGAAGAAGAAGAAGAAGAAGAAGGAAAATAATAATAATAATAATAAGAAGGAAAATAAGAAGAAGAAGAAGAAGAAGGAAAATAAGAAGAAGAAGAAGAAGAAGAAGAAGAAGAAGGAAAATAAGAAGAAGAAGAAGAAGGAAAATAATAATAATAATAAGAAGAAGGAAAATAAGAAGAAGAAGAAGAAGAAGAAGAAGAAGAAGAAGAAGGAAAATAAGAAGAAGAAGAAGAAGAAGAAGAAGAAGGAAAATAAGAAGAAGAAGAAGAAGAATGAAAATAATAATAATAAGAAGAATGAAAATAAGAAGAAGAAGAAGAATGAAAAGAAGAAGGAGAAGAAGAAGGAGAAGAAGAATGAAAAGAAGAAGGAGAAGAAGAATGAAAAGAAGAAGGAGAAGAAGGAGAAGAAGAATGAAAAGAAGAAGGAGAAGAAGAATGAAAAGAAGGAGAAGAAGAAGGAGAAGAAGAATGAAAATAAGAAGAAGAAGAATGAAAAGAAGAAGAAGAAGAAGAAGAATGAAAATAAGAAGAAGAAGAAGAAGAATGAAAATAAGAAGAGGAAGAAGAAGAAGAATGAAAAGAAGAAGGAGAAGAAGAATGAAAAGAAGAAGGAGAAGAAGAAGGAGAAGAAGAATGAAAAGAAGAAGGAGAAGAAGAATGAAAAGAAGAAGGAGAAGAAGAAGAAGAAGAAGAAGAATGAAAATAAGAATAAGAAGAAGAAGAAGAATGAAAATAAGAAGAAGAAGAAGAATGAAAATAAGAAGAATTCCAGTACAGCAAAAAGTGTATCTGCAGAGAGCTCCGCTATTTCTGACAGTTCTCTGACAGTTCCTTCACATTTACAGCGGTTGAAACATTGTATCTATTTGTTTCCGAATAAAAACATCTGTATCCTAAATGGAAACAAATAGATACAATGTTTCAACCACTGTAAATGTGAAGGAACTGTCAGAGAACTGTCAGAAATAGCGGAGCTCTCTGCAGGGACACTTTTTGCCGGCTGTAGAAGGGATGAAAATCGGCCGATCGGGAAAAATTTGATTCGTGCATCCGAAGTTTGCTAATTTTCGGATTCGGTGCGAATCGAATTTTTCCTAATATTCAAAACGAATTCCACTTCGCCAAGTTCGATTCGCTCATCTCTAGCCATGTGCTAATCCCATTCCAACCAAATTTAGACAATAAAGCAAATATGAAATGACATGCCATTGACTCGCAATCCCCCCACACAAGCAAATCTATGTTACGACTTTTTTCCTTAACTGGGATAGATATTTTGCTATACTATTTATTTTGAGTAATATAGATATAGATACAATTGTTTTTCTTTTATTAAGTTCATAGACACGCTAAGCACCATATCGCTGTAATGTAACTGTAACTGTTAATTAAAATTGGTAGTATTTTCTGTTGATGTGCCCATGACGCTGTATTTTATATTTTTATATTCAGGCTTTTGCAGTTATATTGTTTAACATTGTAAGTATTTTTTTTTTAAACTAAACAATGAAAAATCAACTATTAGCCTGTAACAAAACCTAAAATAACTGCACAACAAATTGATTAGGTTTTCAAACACAGAGAATAACATATACTCTGTAACATACTTTGAGGATCTCAAGAACTACAAACCCAAAAACTATTGTCATCATACGTGACAACAAATTTAGCCCAATGGGTTTATGCTTGCTTAAAGTGGTTGTAAACCTCACCTTGATGAAATATCAACAAATCGTAGGCCTCTATATTGTGTACTTATCCAAAGCACTAAGTTGTTCCTATGCTATCAGCATGAGCCAATTCTGATGAGTTTTCCTAATAACAACAGAAAAATGGTGATGGGTAGGGACCTTATTGACAGCCTTTGTTTCTGTGAACTGTGTGAATGGGGGTGTGCCTCTTCCCTCCAATCAGCTGTCAGAGCTCTCCTAACTGAGCTCTGAAGTGTACAATTTCAGCTCTCCACCCCCCTTTTGTCTGACAGCTCAGACAAGCTTTATAAATTCTAGACTTTGAAAGGATGTAGAGAAGAGTATTGTCACAATCATGCACACAGGAAAAGGCGTGGTTCTCCATTTTGCTCCAAACTTCTGCATTTTGGTATTTCTCTTAAATTCCAAATCAGTCTCCCTCCTCCGATTTCCCCCCCTCCCTCAGGAATGCATTCAGTCTACCTTGCTAGTCCCTGCCTTTATACAATCCTTTTACCAAATAAGTCAATTGGGTTCTGTTGTAAGAGACACACCGTTGATTTTGGGTAGGAAAAGAGGCTGTTATGTTTTGTGTGTAGACAGAGAAGTGAGGACCTTCTGTGTTTTAACATCTAGTAGACAGAAAACAAAGGAGAATCTCGCTGGAACAACGAAACTGAGTGCGAGACCAGAAATCCCTTTTTAGCTCATCAGATTTGAAACTGCTTAACCCCAAGCATCTATTTGGCAAGTACTTATTTACCTAAACTTCTTCCTGTTATCTGTTTGCTGTGCTGTTGCGCTCTGTATATATATATTGGTTACATCTTTTTTCTGTAAATATTTCTACTGCACCCTTTTGACCTTTTAGTAATAAATCTGACTTTCTGAAAGTATTGAACTGTTTCTATAGCTCTTGAATGTAACTTATGAATCCCTGCCACTGAAGAGCGCTACTCTGAGTGTTTAACACTCTGTATAACCTGTCCGTGGAGATAGCCGACAATTAACCAATCATCCTAGTGTATTGCTGAGTTTCCTCTTTCTCTGTATAAAAAGGAGGTGGTGGCAGTGTGAAGGATTAATTGCGTAATTAACCTGACCCAGTAGCAAATGCTCCCAGGCTGCAGGTGGGTCGATTGTGGTCCAATTAGCTGGAAAATCGGTGTGCAGGGTGCAGCTGGGCGTGGCATTGTTACGCACGTGACATCGTGGTGTTAGATTGGCTAGTCCTTCAGTCACGAGTTTGGTGAGAAGGTCAGGGGTCTGACGCGCGATCGTCACAGGTATATGTAAGAGTTTAAAACTACTTTAAGAGTTTCATCAGCCACTGAATAACATGAATCAGATCTTACCTTACAATAATAAAAGTAAAGTCTTTATTACAATATACTGTTTATATTACTATATATAACACAGACACACAAACACTTTAAAACTATTCATTTAAAATACACACTGTACATACCACCACACAGTACAAGGCAGATATCATCTGACATGGAATATATTTTTTCTGTGTGCCAACTCAGAATCAACTATTAAAGAGTGTATAATAGGTGAGATTTGGAACACAGAAAATAATAAAATATTACCTCCTTCTACTGTCCCCAATCCAGTACTAATAGTACAGAGCGCTAGGAGAAACTCTGCACATGCTCAGTTTAGTGTGTATTGCTAGTTACACACTAAAGCAGAATTAAAACTCCCCCTACAAACATTAACCAGTGCTCAGCTGGACACTGATAGAAATCACAAGACTGCTATATACTGCTGATGGAAAAAGTTATTTAGCAATTTATATTTACTAAAATAATTGTGTTTCCATGTTGTGTGTATTGTGTGGAGACCAGCTATAGTGAATGCAGGGTCCTGGGTTTAGTAACACTTTAAAAGTATAATTTTATTCTATCCTGTGTTCCCAAATCTATCTTCTTATATACTCTTTGATAACAAATACACACCACAGAACAACAACGTTGGGCCTTGCCTTTCAACAATGGAAACATACACCACTCTCTAGCTTCTTAGCGTGAAATGTGTTAACTTTTTGTGTTAATTCTTATCTGTGTGTGTGATTGTAATGTTTTTACCGATGGATTGGTTCAATAAAGCTTTTGGATTTTCCACATATTAGTGTGCAGTCACCCCTCATCTCCTCTTCAAAGCAGGACCCTTCATATCATGTATATCATATATAGAAAGTTTCCAGTACCCTAAGGATGATGTTACTATCATATCAACAACTGTATATATAGTGATATAGTATATCAATATAACTGTAATATATAGTGAGGCAAGTCTGGATATTTAAGCTATCATTTCTGATATGGGAAATGCCACATATTATCTTACACTGGTGCTGCATGTATAATAAAGAGCAAAAGTGTGCCCATTCCAGAAAGGGAAAAGTTTGGGGATATTGTGCAAAAAAGCATTTTAACAGGCAGTAAGCAATATGTGCAAGAGAGGACAGGGTATAATCTTAGCAGTATGTGCAGGAGAGGATTATTGATGGTATGAAATGGAGCAATATAGGCAGAAAAGATGTGTAGAGGGTATAACTGTGGGAAGTATGTGCAGGAGAGGAGTGCAGAGGGTATAAGAGGTTGGAGAATGCGGAGAAGAGTAGTATGGATAGTATGGCAGTGACATGACATACAGGGAGGAGTTTTGAAGGTATGACAGTAGGCATTATGTGCAGGAGAGGCATTAGGAGGGTGTGATAGAGGCAGTATGAACTGCAGTAGAGTATGAAGGGTATGAAAGTGGCAGTATGTGACAGAGAGACATGTGGCAGGTATAACAGTGGGTAGAATGTGTAGGAGAAGGGTGTGCAGGGTATGACAGCAGGATAAGTTGTGGAAAGTATGACGGGGGCAGTATGTACACTAGAGGAGTACGGAAGACATGACAGCAGGCAGTACGTGCAGGAGAAGAGTGTGAAATTATTATTATTATTATTATACAGTATTTATAAAGCGCCAATAGTTCGCTCAGCGCTGTACATTATAAAGGGGACAGAACATGTGACAGAACAACAACAATACAATGCAAAACATGAGGGGATCAAGGGCCCTGCTCTTTCGAGCTTACAATCTAGGAGGGAGGGGATGGTGGCACAGGAGGAGATAGCTGTGGGGGATGGGGTGGTAGGAAGAGTGGAGGAGGTTGGCAAGTTAGCAGGGGGTGGGGTAGGCTTCCCTGAAGAGGTGGGTTTTCAGGGTGCACCTAAAGGAGAGGAGAGTAGGTGATAATCTGATGGGTTGGAGCAGGGAGTTCCAGAGGATGGGTGACACCCTGGAGAAGTCCTGGAGGCGGGCATGGGAGGAGGAGACCAGGGAACTAGAGAGAAGGAGGTCTTGTGAGGAGCGGAGCGTGCGTGCTGGGTGGTACTTGGATATTAGGTCAGTGATGTAGTTCGGGGCAGTATGGTGGACGGCTTTGTACGTCAGTGTTAGGATTTTGAATTTGATCCGTTGCGCAATCGGAAGCCAGTGGAGGGATTGGCAGAGGGGGGTGGCGTAAATGGAGTGGTTGGAAAGGTGAATGAGTCTGGCAGCCATATTCAGGATCGACTGAACCGGGGATAGCCAGTGGCGAGGCAGGCCAGTAAGGAGGGAGTTGCAGTAGTCGAGTCGTGATATGATGAGGGAGTAGATGAGCTGTTTAGTGGTTTCTGGGGTTAGGAACGTGCGGATTTTGGCGATGTTGCGGAGGTGGAGTCTGCACGAGAATGGAGCGATACATGCAGGAGAGGAGTATGGATGATATGACAGAAAGCAGTATTGCAGGAGAGGAGTTTGGTATGACCAAAGGAGAGGCATGTGGGAGATATGATACCGGGCAGTATGTACTGGAGAGGATTGCAAAGGTTATGACAGTGGGCAGAATATGCAGCAGAGGAGTGTTGAGGGTATAAGACATTTTGCTGGTATTCTTAATGAATCCCCTGATACCTCCCCTGTGACAATCAGATACAAATTAGGGACAGAAACTCTCTGATTTGTATCTGAGCCAACTTCGTGCAGACTGAAAGTGATAATCTGAATACTGAGTACTTGCATAGGAGATCAGTGAACAGCAGTTTACTGATCTCCTTCCACTTGCCATCCTGATTGACTTTGACTGCAGGTTGGCTGTGAAAGTGACAGTTCAGCCCCCAGACCTGTAATCTACAGGGCTGATCTGTTTCTTTGACAGCCACCATATAGTGGCAGAAGCTTCTGTCATAGAGGCTTTTGAAGAGGGCAGAGTAGTGGCTTGTGGGAGCACAGAGAATTGCTCTCCAGAGCTGAGAGAGTGAACCTTACAGATGCCAGGATGCTCAGCAGAGGGCTGGTGTAGAAAGGTTTGCAAATGTTGGGTGCTAGCTAGATGGAGCTGCTCCACTACTCCCGTTGGCACAGGTAGTTTCCACACCAGAAGTAGAAACATTTTCACTGCTGCCACTGACACCACCTACCTATCAACCCAAGGAGAGTAAAAGCTCTGTGAGATAAGTTATTGAGAGGAGCACTGTGGGATAGGGTGCATACTGTTGGGGGTAACTTAGTCACACCTCTGAACCACCATTGGTAAGTAACAAAGGGCTTGTACCCTTTTCCCCTGGAGCCAGCTCTGCAGAGGGTTACAAATGTGCTTCACCTTTTAAATGCCATGGAGATTCTATTGGGGCACCATGGCGCATTTTTGGATCCTTCATGTTTCACCTCATGCATGTTGCAAAACATTGCATTGTGTGCTCTGACACTTTTGTGTCATGCATGCCCTAGTGTATACCCTCCTCTCTGCTAATGCTGCACAATTTTCAGGCACACATCCCTTGCAGATCTTTCTGCTTTATGTGAGCTACTGCTGGTTCCACGCAAGTCCTGGACATCGTCTAGGTGATTAATACAGCTGTACTGCAGTCCATGGTGACCTAGTCATAGATAAATCATTCACTCCACCTGCACCGCAGGGGTCTGTGAGTAATCCTGATTGATAATATCTCACTGTATACTATTTGCAACAGCCTACAATGACCTAGTGATGCCTGCATTCACTACTCCTGCTCTGCAATGAGTATGTGAGAAAACCTTGTTGGTAAAGTCTCATCGTATACTTTTTGTAAGGCAGCCTATGGTGAATCAGTCAAACATGGCCATTAAACCCTATTTCTCTGCAGCGAGTCTGTGAGTAACCCTTGCTGGTAATGTCTCACTGTATACTGTTTCTACAGCAGTTTATGATGACCTATCTAGTAGTGTCTCACTGTGTATTGTTGGTACTGTAGCCTACGGTGACTTGATGATTGACATAACGATTGGATTGACCCCTATTGCTCTACAGTGGGTTTCTGAGTAACCTTTGTTGACACTGTCTTACTGTATACTGTTTTCACAGAAACCTAAGGTGACATTGTTACAAATAGCCATTAGCCCCTTCCTGATCTGCAGTTGGCCCATGATCAAACCTTGTTGGTATCCACCTGCATACTGTTGTTTGGTGGCCTACAGTGATTTGTTGCAAAAAGACCTTTAACCCCCTCTGACCCTGGTGGCTTGTCTCACAAGTACACTGTTTGCACATGGATTATGGTGAAATCTTTATGACTGGCCTTTAACTCCACTCACTTTGCATTTGATCCATGAGTAGTCCTTACTGGTAATATCTCACTTGCACACTGTTGGTGGTCATTGGTGAGTAACAATGGGCATTATTGCTGCTTTGCAACTGTCCCTTGTGGTTACTGTTTCACTCAAATACAGTTTTGAATGATGACCTAGGGTGCTTCAAACACATACAGTCAGTCTTTAACTCCTCCTGCTGTAAAGTTGGTCCACACACTATCTTTGCAGACCCTTACTTACTGTTTTTTGAGCAGTGACTTAGTCAGAAGTGGACATTTATCTCTCCTGCTCTACAGGTGGTCCATTAATTAACCTTACTGGTACTGTTTAACTTGTATACCGCATACTGTTTTATGCCCGCCCAGTATGACCTAGTCACTCCTGGCCATTTAACCCTCTGATCTGATCAATGGATCACCTTTTGCAGTTACTGACTGCTTGACATCTTTCCATGTAAGCTAACGAACTCTAATTGTGTGAAGTATGATCAGTCTGTCTGTCCGTATCCTCCATCTCTGTTTCTTCCTACAGCTTTTGTTCAGCTGAGTCCAGTGTGGAAGTGTGCCTTATCCCTTCAGATGAGTTGATCCATGAAAGGTTTGGCCTAGGGGCATAAACCCTAGACCTAGAGTCATTTGGGTCAGTGGCCCAGGGTCATTCTGAGTAATTTAAAGTCCTCATCCTGCAACTGATTTCAGGTACAAATCAAGTGTTCTTTCCTGAGCCCATGGATAGGTCTCTGTCTACATTGGATTGGTGAACTTTCACACTGCTATTCTGCAGTTTCTCCTTCCTGGGATCATGGCCAAGGGAGCACCTAGCCCCTATTGGATCTGTGCCATGCTGTTGGCTTCCTTTGATCATCAGGGAGAAATCTCATGCCTTGCAAATTACAGGGAAGCCGATCTACTTCTGATCCAGGGAGAAATTCTGTTCCAGTCCTGTCCGCTGAGCGTGTCGTAGACATGGAAATTTGGCAGATGGACTTACTCTGTAGTCACCATGGAATGTAGTCTCTAATGAATGCTTGGTATTTAGGATCTCTTTCGCAGGTTAAATATACTAGATTTAGACTCCCTGGCCTCCAAGTGCAATCAAAATCTGTACTGGAATGTCTCCAGCCTAGGAATCCTGTAGTCTTCACAGTTGATGATCTTGTACCTCAGTGGGTTCAATTCAGCCTAACTTACATTTTCAAGGCAAGAGAAGCGATTTTCATAAAGTCTACCTTCGCTCTTGGATTAGTATTTTACATGTACTGTACTCCAAGAGATGAATCCTGTCTTCTCCAGTCTGGTCGTCTGGATCAGAGTTGGGCTTTTAGAACCATTAGATTTAATCTTGGCCTTAGATTATAAGCTCCAAGGAGCAGGGCCCCCCTAGCCCTCTTGTATTGAACTGTATTGTTGCTATATTGTCTCCCTTTAAATTGTAAAGCGCTGAGCAAACTGTTGGCGATATATAAATCCTGTATCATAATAATTGTGTTCCTTTGGCTTGCTGAACGAAAAAAAAGCAATATTAAATCAGAAAACTATTTTTTCCTCTCTAATCTCACCTGCATGGTTGCCTTCCCTCCACCATCACATTTACTTGCAGAGCTGGAGGCTTTCACCAATAAGGAACTTTTTCTTTTTCTTCAATCATTTCGTTTTCCTCAAGGCCACAATTGTTTTGAGGACTGGGCCTCTATCTAAGGCATTTTTTCTTTCCTTCACCTTAACCCAGACAAGGTTCTGCCTTCTCTCGGTCCTGCTACTTTACATCCTCTAGATATTTCTCTCCTTTGTCTAGATGTGGTTTCTGCTGTCTGAGTTTATCTCTCAGCTGCTACTTCTTCTTGTCAGTTCGATACCAGTTTCTGATGTAAGGTACTTCAACTTGCTCTGTGAGTATTTTGAGCCATTGTTGTTCTTTTGTTACATGGGCCTGTTAACGTTTATTTGCTGTATTGCTCACTTCTCAGTTGGACTGCTTTTGGACATCCCATATTTAAGTCCTGTACTGAAAAATTACAAAATACAATTTTTGACTTAGCTGTTCTTTGGTCTCCTTATTGCTTACTACAAAACTGAGATTTGCTGGGAGCGGGAGAGGTTATATGGAGGATGTTCCTGCAGCTTTCTTTTTCAGTGTCCAATCACCTGAATGTACTTGCATATAACTGATAGTTAAAACTAATGTCCTTTGTCCTGTACTGTATTCCAAAAAAAGGTACAGGGAAGTAAAAAACCCTGATGTTCAAATCTGTGAAAGAAGTGCCAATGCCTGGGGACCTGGCAATTGGTACAACAAACAGATTATTCAATACATGTACTGTATATACACATATATACTCCAAAATACTAGTTTAGTTGATATAGGAAAGATGGTCTATCAGCACGCAAAAAGCTGCCAAATAGTGCAATATATATGTAGCAATATATTTGTAGCACTACCCCCTTGAGGTATTTTTTTTTTGGGTTCCCTGTCTCTCCTGAGCCTACCTTGGAAGCCCAATCCCTGCTGACACCACCTTAGACCTTTAACCAGGAGGACCCCATGGTGGCAATCATAAAATAGACCCACACACAGTTTAGAGTGGATTAATATCTTGATTATATTGAGGTCAGAATGCAAGCACAATGAAATGACAAGAAAATATGTGCATAGAATAACAGCTAACACTCTTAAAATACTATAGTAAGAGTTGCAACACAACTTCAATCAATTTTTATATGTCCTGCAATTCAGAATTTAAACAGTAGCCACAGTTCTGAGATGTTTCTTCCCAAGTGAGCTGAAGGAAACTATCAAATGGCCAGACTAACTCATGTTTGGGCTCTCAGTTACTGGCAGCTTGGTTTATGTATGCAAAGGAAAAGAGCTCTTTAATTAGATATGTCAATGTCCCTTTAAGCTAAAGTGTCCAATCTTCTGCGTGCTCAATGGGGCCCTAGTTGGTTCATTTGAGGATTTAAATCGTTGTTGATGTAAAGATAGGATTTCCTTAAGAGAGGATGAACACAAAGGAAAGGGAGCTTCTCCTTTAAATGATGTTGAATCTAGATGGTACTTCTTTAGCACACACAGAGTGAAATATCAGATTAGGATGGGACTAAGGAAAGGGTGGAAGCAAACTTAAGCAGGTGTTAATTCCTCTTTAAAGGGGTGGCAAACTAGAGTGATAAAGAAGTTCCTTGATGAGTAGCACAGACTAGAACTGAGGGGGTGCATATATGGCAGCAGAATCTGTTGATTCAATGTGTTGAGAGTGTAATATTTAGTAGGCCACAAAGCAAAATTGGCCAGTCAGTTTAAGCCTTAGTGCAATAACTTGTAAAACAAAGGATGCTGAACTGAGAAGAAAATAACTGAACTTAGCAATGTCACTTGCAACTTGGATGATTTGAGTATGGAGCTCTCTCACCTTATCTGTGGCCTTGGTCAGGTAGCGGATAGTCTCTCGATTCCTCCATCAGAGATAACCCCAGATGATAGCACTCTGGTCCATCTTCTCGCAGGATTGTCAGTCCGGCTTGTCGAAGGTGTTGGCGGTCAGCATTTCCTCCTCACTCCCTCACTTTCTGATGCCTGGCCCAGTCTGAGCCTCCAACATCACACACAGCCTTCTCCTCACACCTGCTCTTGAGCTCTCACTGTCCACTTCCTGTCCTCATGTTCCCAGGTTTCTTTATTTATTTGTATTTGCCCATCAGTCAGCTCCTCTGGGAAATGTAGTTTGTTAGCTTTGTTTTGACTTTATATGTACTTTTTAAAATTTTTATCATTGTTTATACAATTCATGTAGTGATTATATTAAAAGAACAACAACAAGGGTCTATTAATGGAAACCTGTTAATGTTATGACTGCTTTTGCAAATTGCAGAAAATGCTGATGGCCTGACTGTGAGATGCTGGCTTCTTTTTTTCATAATACTCATACCAATTTTTGGTATATGTTTTTATTCCAATGCGTTCAATAAACATGAAATAATAATCTCACATATAATAGACATACACTGATAAGCAATAACTTTATGACCATTGACAGATTGTGTGACTAACATTGATTATCTCGTTACAATGGCATCTGAAAGTAGGTGGGATATATGAGGCAGCAAGCAAACATGATGTCCCTGAAGTTGATATGTTAAAAGCAAAAAAAAAAGGGCATTGCAGTTTGTTGTGTGTGGAGCTGCATAGCTGCAGACTGGTTAGGGTGTTCATACTGACCTGTGTCCACAGTCAAAAGTGCCTACATCAGGCGCATGAGGATCAGAACTGGTCTAATGAACGATGTCTTCTTTTTCATTATGTGGATGGCCAGGTGCATGTGTGTCGCTTACCTGGGGAAGAGATGGCACCAGGATGCAGTATGGGAAGAAGGTACGCCAGCAGAGGCACTGTGATCCTTTTGGCAAAAGTGTGCTAGGAAACCTTGGGTCCTGCCATTCATGTGAATGTTACTTTACACGTACCACCTAACTAAACATTGTTGCTGACCAAATACACTCCTTCATGAAAATGACATTCCATGATGGCAGTGGCCTCTTTTAGCAGGAAAATGTGCTCCGCCACACTGCAAGAATGGTTTAAGTAACACAACAATGAGTTTGAGGTGTTGACTTGGCCTTCAAATTCTACAGATCTTGATCCAATTGAGCATCTGTGGGATGTGCTGGAAAAACAAGACAAATCAATGGAGGCCTCACCTTGCAACTTACAGGACTTAAAGAATCTGCTACTGATGGCTTGGTGTCACATGTCACAGCACACTTTCAACTGTGTAGTGGAGTCCATGCCTTGATGTTGTGGCGGCAATATGCAGACCTATTCAATATTAGGTGGGTGGTCATAGAGTTATTGGTGATCAGTGTATAATAACATTAGAAAAGAAAGGTACTGTACATACAGTATGGGCATGTTTTCCCAGTATATAAATTTATATGGCGCAAAAGTAGAAAGAAGAGGAATAAAAGAAGGCGAACAACTAAAGCCTGACGTTAAGTTTCATTTAACTTTAAATAGCTAGTTTATACCAAGCTGGTCCAGCAAACTTTTTCCTTTTCTAATACATGTGCGCTTCTCTAATACATGCACTATATAAACTGTAGCATCAGTTACATACAGTATACAGCGCTTTGTTTCAGCAGGAATTCCCATCCTGCACCCAGAGCAAAGCCATTCACAGGCAGCTTTGAATACAAAGTAGAGAAAAGCAAACAGAGGGCACACCGGCCTAGTGCATTACCTTAAAAAATGTGTTTATTAAATGATAAAAATAGGTATTGTACTCACAAAATGACAATACAGTCAAAGGTACATTGTGTAGGAACAGCTCAGTCCAATAATCACTATGTGTTCATCCGTAATGGGAACTCTGGATGTTCTGTCTCTCCAATCTAAGCATTGAAAGTGTGATCTCTGTAATTTACAGTTGTGATGAGATAGTGATAATCCCAATCTCAGTTGGATACCACAGTCAGTGACTCAATCCAGAAGACATCTTGTAGATTATTCCATAAACTGAGAGAATCTTACAACAATGAACATTGGATTGGTCAAAAGATCATAATGTGTCCCGCTTCATGACATGAGGCTAGAGCTGCAATGCATTTCTGGGAAAGGGGGAGGGCTATCTATACAGCATTAACTAAACCAGAGGAAAGGGAGGAGCAGAAACAAAATATAGAAAACACTTAAAGGCATATGACAGTCAATATGACAGTCATGTGAAACATGACACTGGACCTCCAACAGGCTTTGAATACAAGACTTTCTCTGACTGGCTACTGGCAGTATCACCAGGTGAAAATAAAGGAAATAATATTCAGAATCTTGTAAACTAATGCAGCCACCACATCTACGTACTGATAAATTACAATATGATATATTTTTGCTCTTGTGGTTAGATACTTTAAACAAGAAGTGAGAATAAATGTTTTCTCTGCTAATGACACTTTTCTAACTCTAAGAAAATACAGACAATGGATAAAAATCCAACAAAAACATTTAAATAAAACATTATAAAATGACTGTAAGTTGTAAAATTCCTGCTCCCTTTACCAGTGCGGAAAGGAGATGTTTATTTGGAAATAGGCAGTTATGACCGTTGGGATCTCTGCTAGCTTTAGTGAGCATAGTAACAGGAATGTGTTTGCCTTATTATTAAATCAGAGTATGGTATCCTTGCAGCATCTCTTGAGATCGGAGGTCTCGCAAGCCACCTAACAGCTATGGTAAATCAAGTGTGCTTATTTTTAATTTGTTTATTTGTTATATATCAGTTTGTTATCCCTACAACCTTTTTTGTATCTTTAAAGTTTGTTCAAAACTTCAGTTTTTTTATACAATGAGATATGAACCTATTTGCCACCGTGTGTTATGATTTGATGCCTGAAAAAACACATTTCACAGGTGACATAACAATAGCGAGATGCTAAGCTTGTCATAATAGGTGCCCAGTAAATGTGAGATAATAAAATAATATGGATTCAGTTGATAAGAAAATAATATATTTGTGCTGTCAAAGTTCCCGTGTGCACTGTGTTCTATATAAAGGCTATATTGCTTATTATTTCCAAGTACACAAAAAAATACATTTTATTTCTCGTCCCACAATACCTCTGATAAGAATATGCCATTGTGTTGGAACAAACACAGTACACAGTTTAGCATATCAATAGAAGCAATATAGCTAAGATTATTCCAAGGTTACAAAAGAAAATACTATGTTGTGGCTGCCACAAGTAAGTAGTACCTTTTAACTTTGTGCTTTACTAGCCACAGAAGGATGAACTCCAGGGCAGCATTAGCAGCATGTTTATGAACAGATTTTTTTTCTTAAGATTTTTTAATGAGCAAATCACACCTGCACATAATATATGACTGCCTTGTTATAACTTTGGCCAGCCTAAAACACAATGATCTTTTGTTATATGCTATATAGAAAAGTTTAATGAGTTGTTGTGTAAAATATTTCTTTACTGTTTTGTTAATAAAATGAGAAATGCATCCAATACTAGAGTGGCTAATACTTAGTTATTGTGTTCTCACAGCATCAGCACTGTGGCAGACCCAGTCGGGGATGTAGGGAGCCAGGAACACATCAGGACAATAGAAGTCCTTACCTTTCGATCTGTATTACAGAAAAATCACTTGCCCAAATAAACTGTCACAAAAGAGAGAGCAGGAGCAAGTAATTGCTTGCCATTGCCATTGCTGCATTGTTTCATGGGCTTGGTGGTGGTCATGTGTTTGGATTCAGAATAGTGTAGAGGTGTACTTTACCAACCTTGTTATTTTTAATATTTAGCAGCTCAAAAACAGATATACAAGAGGTTTGACAGCATTTGAATTTCCCATGAATCCACTCTTCAACATAATTGAAATTAAAACATATGTTTTAATCATCATGAAGTGTTTTGAGAGACTTGATTTATCACGTTAGGGCAAGCATTCCTGTTGATTAAGAACAGATACAGTATGTGGGCATGTGTTAAGCCTAATATATACTACTAGTTTTTTTTTCGTTCAACCCAGCGGGCTGAATGAAAAAAAATTGACAGCTCAGGAGGAGCCGCTGTACTAACTGTCTGATGTTAGTAGAGCAATCTCCCCTGCTGTGCTATTGTGTTCTGACAGAGGGGATAACAGTTCTGGAACTGTTCAGCACTTTTCTGGTTATGCCTCTTCGAAAGAAGCCGGTCAAATATCGGCCAATTTTTATTGAACTGGCTGATCTCACCTGACATTCTGTGTGCTAGGCTTTAGGAGTATTCATGTCTGGTTGTATTGGAAATGTTTTTTTTTTTTAAATTGTTGTCGTAATGTGTAAAAAGTACCTTGATATATTTCACTGTATGCATATAATGACAATAAAGGTTTATCTTAACCACTTCAGCCTCCGTAACGTACCTCTACATCACCAGGTTAAAGTTATAGTGGGATGGTGTCTGCAGCTACAGGCATTTGCATTAATACAAAAATGATCCTAGTAGCTAATTAGCCTCTGGATTGCTTTCACAGGAGGCAGACCCCGTCTGCCTTCCTATTAAAAACAAACAGGTACCTACAGGATCAAAGAGAACACAGACATCTAACAAAGCTAATGCCTAGATACCAGTCCCAGGATACATGTGACGTCACCAGCTAGGCTGGTGCTCCACACTCCTGATGATGCTGATTGGTGGAGAAACATGTTGGGAGGGGCCTAGCCGGTGACATCACATGTATATTTTAATAAAGTTAATTTTTACAGTATAAAACTATTGTGGCTCTCTTGGCTTCTCTTTGGAGGGACACTGGTAAGTTGATACTGCAGAGATTTCACCACTTACCTGTGGTATCATGGGTATATAAAGTCGGATGGCAGATGACAGCATGGTTAGTGCTGTTTGAAAGTATACATATTAATCTTCCTTGTGTTGAGATCAGTGGATTTGGTATGAGGCTGAATATCTGTGGTGGAAGAATCACTGTGTACATATCTGCGTGCTGGATGGTTGTTCTCACAGTATTCACTTGGAGGCATAAAGATCAAGCACTTTATTGATTGGACTTTTTGAGGAACTTAATTGCTTTTACAATATATGTCATTTTCACATTCATTGATCCACCTTATTATTTATTATCATTATTAATAATAATATAAATATACAGGATTTAGATAGAGCCAACAGAGCTTTGTAATATAAGTGGGACGGTACAATTACAATAAATTTCGATACAGAAGGAATTAGAGGGCCCTGCTCATGGAGCTTATTCACTGAAACACTTGAATGTATTTTTAATGCATGTCTTTTAGGGTATTTGTTTGTTTTGTTTGGAGTAGCGCACCATATTCAACGATTATTGTAGTAGTTTTAATATTCAAGCTATTGTAGTTGCTGCACTCGTGTTTTATTTTACTCTTTCCACCAAGCGCAAGAGACACAAATGTTTTTCATAAGACTGGAGTTCAGTTTAAAATATCTCTGTAAAGCAGCTTTACACCTGCTCTATACAGTATATAAAACCAAATATTATTCTGCCAGCTCTGACCCATCATGGGGTTTCCCTCAAGAAGAGAAGTACTCGATAAAATATATTTACAGGAGGTGGGTCGGGTTTTTTTTCTAGGCAATAGTATATAGGAAGCATGAAAGAAAATAATGAGACATTACACTATCCGTATGCATAGAGTTACAACAATGTGCATTGCTTTATTGTATATGGCAGTAAATGATGTAATATAAAATTCTAATTTTTTTAACTTTAAAGAATAAGTTCACCCTAAAAACGGATGTTACATGTGCCCATAGCTGCAGCCGTGCCCCTCCCTGACAGTACGGGGAGAGGTTTCCCTGACCGCATCACTCATTCAGAGTGTTCTGTGAATGAGTGCCTACAAGTCCCTTAGCGGCTTTGGGCTTGTAGTTTTCAAGTGTGGAGCGCCGTGGTAGCTCATTTAAGCTTCCTGTCAGAATATCTGCTTGCCAATATGGCACGCAGATATTCTGATAGGTCTACAGGAGACCTGCATGGCATCAGTGATCTACTGATCGCCGCTGCAATGCTTTACAGGCTCCTTTGAACAAAAATAATAAATGCACATTTTTTGCCTGCAAAAAAATGTGTACTTATTATTTTTGTCCAAAAGGTGAACTTAACCTTTAAGTCTTTATTAAAATATTTAGAAGAAAAACAACAAGAATAACAATAAGGTATATAATGTGATAATAGTAATACCAGTATGTTGTTAGAGAATACATATAGGCAGTATAAAGTCAATCAGTTGTGAGAAAATCAGATCAAAAATAAATAAGTGAAGTAACATTAATGAAAGAAAAAGTGGTGTAATCCACAGTTAATTATGTGGCAAAAACATATAATGTCGGATATGAATAGTAAAGCTAATTCAGGTAATGGGAAAAAATCCTAGTGGGCCAATGGTGAGAGTGGCTTATAGTAAAAGCTTGTAAGGTGCTAAGTGGGAGTTTAATCAGGTTTTAAGTTTAGATGTGGGTAATATTTCTGTGGTCTGTAATCCAGGAATCCCAGTTGGATTGAAATTTTGGCAACATAAAGTGAGCCTTGGCAAACATGTATTCCATAAGGAAGTGTTTGTTAAGGATAAAAATGGTCTCATTGGTATTGGGAGGACAAGGATACTTCCATTTTCTAGCAAGAGCTAAGCGGGCTGCTATAAGGGTGAGAGTAATAAAAGTATGGGATTTAGAAGGCCACTCGTGCATTTCCAGGCCCAGTAGAATTGTTTGAGGCATAGGAGAAAAAGGAACCTGAATTACAGAGGAGATAAAAATGGCAATGTTGGACCAGAACTGAATGAGGCAGGGGCAATCTCACCAGATGTGGTAAAGTGATCCAGGTTGACCACAGTTTCTCCAACAAAGCAAGGAGGAAGAGGGGTAAATGGCTGCAAGTCTTGTTGGAGTACAATACCATTTGTGGGATATTTTTGGACTGGATTCCCATTGTGTAATACAGTGGGAGACCTTCAAAGGGATCCAGAGTGCCTGATACCATTGTGCAAGTGGAAATTATAAATGTAAGGTATCAAGTCAATAAAGCGCCTGATGCCATCCAATGCTTGCCTGGCAGCCACAAATCCCACCTGATCTATGTGCACCAGAGTGGGGATGATAGGAGAAAAATGTAAAGCTAAAAGTTTTGCAAATAGTTTGATGTCAGTATTAAGTAAACAGATGGAACGATAGCTGGTAGGGTCATCCGGTGGCTTGTTGGGTTTAGGGATTGCAACTATAAGGGTTTTTAATGATTCTTTGGGGACCGTGCCAGTAGATGCAAAGTGGTTAAGGCATTAGAAAGCTGTGATGAGAAAAGATCTGAAAAAGTGCTATAGTATTTATTACAGAACCCATCAGGACCTGATGCTTTATGTGAAGGGAGAGATGCTATGGCTTTTCTAATGTCCTCAATGGAGAATGGCTTCGATAATTCTGTAAGTTGTGCAGGGGATACCGAGGGAAATTTTTCAAATTTTTTCATGTTACAACCAAATAGGCAAATATATTTTATTGGGATTTTATGTGATAGGCCAACACAAAGTGGCATATAATTGTGAAGTGGAAGCAAAATGATAAATGGTTTTCAAAATTTTTTACAAATAAATATTTGAAAAGTATGGCGTGCATTTGTAGTCAGCCCCCCTGAGTCAATACTTTGTAGAACCACCTTTCGCTGCAATTACAGCTGCATGTCTTTTTGGGGATGTCTCTACCAGCTTTGCACATCTAGAGAGTGAAATATTTGCTCATACTTCTTTGCAAAATGGATCAAGCTCGGTCAGATTGGATGGAGAGCTTCTGTGAACAGCAATTTTTAAGTCTTGCCACAGATTCTCAATTGGATTTAGGTCTGGACTTTGACTGGGCCATTCTAACAAATGAATATGCTTTTATATAAGCCATTCCATTGTAGCTCTGGCTGTATGTTTAGGGTTTTTGTCCTGTTGAAAGGTGAACCTCCACCCCAGTCTCAAGTCTGTTGCAGACTCAAGCAGGTTTTCTTCTAAGATTGCCCTGTATTTGGCTCCATCCATCTTCCCATCAACTCTGATCAGCTTCCCTGTCCATGCTGAAGAAAAGCATCCCCACAACATGATGCTGCCACCACCATGTTTCACGATGGGGATGATGTATTCAAGGTGATGTGCAATGTTAGTTTTCCACCAAACATAGCATTTTGCTTATAGACCACAAAGTTCAAATTTGGTCTCATCTGAGTAGAGCACCTTCTTCCACATGTTTGCTGTGTTCCCCACATGTCTTCTCGCAAACTGCAAACGGGACTTCTTATGGCTTTCTTTCAACAATGGCTTTCTTCTTGCCACTCTTCCAGATTTGTGGAGTGCATGACTAATAGTTGTCCTGTGGACAGATTCTCCAACCTGAGCTTACTATGGGCTACTTGGCAGCTTCTCTGATTAATGCTCTTCTTGCCTGGTCTGTCAGTTTAGGTTGATGGCCATGTCTTCGTAGGTTTGCAGTTGTGCCATACTCTTTCCATTTTCAGATGATAGATTGAAAAGTGCTCCATGAGATGTTCAAAGCTTGGGATATATTTTTTTTTATAACCTAACCCTTCTTTAAACTTCTCCAAAACTTTATCCCTGACCTGGCTGGTGTGTTCCTTAGCCTTCATGATGCTGTTTGTTTACTAATATTCTCTAACAAACCTCTGAGGGCTTCACAGAACAGCTGTATTTATACTGAGATTAAGTTACACACAGGTGCACTCTATTTATGAGGTGACTTCTGAAGGCAATTGGTTCGACTAGATTTTAGTTAGAGGTATCAGAGTAAAGGGGGATGAATACAAATGCATGCCACACTTTTCAGATATTTATTTTTGAAAAACTTTGAAAACCATTTAATTTTTTCCTTCCACTTCAAGATTATGTGCCACTTTGTGTTGGTCTATCACATAAAATCCCAATAAAGTACATTTATGTTTTTGGTTGTAACATGACAAAATGTGGTAAATTTCAATGGGTATGAATACTTTTTTAAGGCACTGTATCAGACCAAGAGTTCAGCTGGCAATACACACAGATTTGTCTCGTTCAGTCAAGGGGCTACATGAGATAAATCAATAGACTTTAGTTGGTCGGGTTGTGTCAGCAGGTCCTCCCATAGCTTGAATTATGGCAATTCACAGCAATCAGAACAGTGCCGACAACGTGCACCGTGCACTGTCCTGACACAATTACCAGTGGCTAACGGAAAGCTCCTAATTGCTACTTGCGATCAGGAGCCTCCCGATAATGTGATCACTTTGACAGCCAATCATGGCAGTCACATGATCGCAAACCCCATCCTGCTTCCCGTAATCTGAAACCCCTTAAAGGGCCAGGAGGCGCTGGCACCAAGTGGTTCAGAATGTTGCAGTTTTCAGGGTGCACACTGTTTTAATGGCTCAGATAAAATGTCCCCTGCTCCGTAGACATCTACTACAAGACGTCAGTAAGTAGCAATGTCCATCAAACATGATTACCTCAGTACAAGTCTGTTGGGGCAAATAACATGCAATGTAGCGTAGAAGATTCTTGAGTATCTTCAGCATGTTAGAGAAGATGTATGTTGGATAAATTCAGCCAAAAACTGGACTCCCAGATAGGTAATACTAAGGATACTTTGATTTTTCTGTCAACTCATATATATTTTTTCAGCACCTATATTGCTAGTAAACCAGGATGTCACTACAAGTACAGTGACTGAGCTAGCAGTTTATATGCATTAGCCCATCATAGAATAGTTACTTATTATGTCTTTATTTGGCTTTCTTAGACTGGGAAGTTGAAATTGCCACTTATAGTTTTTTACACATTGAAAGTGAACAGAAACTCTGAGCTGTTTTATTGTCACAGTTGTGTTTGATGCACCTAAAAAAATACCATTTTTAATTACTACACAACAATAGTTTAACATAAACAAAATACCTTAACATTCAAAATACATATACATATAAACTTCTGGTAATATAATTATTGCTTCCTTGCCATCATGACAACGAAGTTGGAGTTGCACCAATTTGAATGGTTCCATTGCCGACAATAGAGTACGACTTGTCATGTGATTTGGAACTATAAAAATTGCATGACATGTTGAACCGGTGTAACCAAGGGCTTGCTCAAATAGGGGTGCTGGAAGATTTAAATGGTTCTGTTTACACAGGAATTGTTTATATGACTACAGTAGGACATCACATTTTTTATTGGGGAGCACTGGAAATGTTTGGCCTCAGGGGTCAAACACAACCAACTGTCCCTTCAAAAATAAGCACACTTTTCTGTGGCTTTAAAAAAGTGCAATAACACACTGATGTAGTGGATGATGGTTAAAAGCCATGACAAAAAGGTGGGAATGGTCTTTAAGGGCTCAGTTTATAATGATACATATATATATATATATATGTGTATATAATAAGATTACTGCTTCGTGAAAATTATAAGGATTTACCAGAATAAAGCGCTAAGTGAAATATTATGTACCATGAAACCTCATAAAAGGAAATTTCATCATTAAACTTTCCTTGTACAGAACAGAAATAGGTAAACATTTTCTCCTAGATTTTTATAGTAAAGATGAGTGTGATAATGGTACTAAGGGAATTATATAGTGGTTTGCATATCTTTGTATATCTTATATAGTTTTTATTATATTTAGGATGAAAATAAAATTATATTTTCTAGTAAGGCAAATGTGCATATGAATCTTTTGTGCTTTCATCCAAAAAGTGGAAAGTTTTTCTTCTTTTCATACAATCCTGACAATCATCTTCTGTACTCTCTCAATTGTAAACACATAGTGGTCTGTTAATCCCATATCATGGGTACACCATATATTAAATGTTTATTTGCTAAACACAAATTTTATATTCATTAGTATAAAATAAATAAAAAACATTTGAAAGCTTATACACTACAGCTCCATATTCTGTAAAATGAGGGTACATTTGTGAAAAGTGGAGCAAGGGATTGGCTGGGTAAGGTTTAATGAACATACACTTATCCTTTATCAATAATTTCCCTTTAACTTAGAATGAAAATGCTAAACAAGCTGCATATTGTTCATGCCAATTATCTATTCATGCACACTCCTTCACCTTAGGCTCACAGGGAAAAGGTGACTGCTGTGGCTGTAGTTCAAACATAGCCATGATGGGAAGAAGAGACTGAGGACTCCATGGCACATGTGACCATGATTTCTATTTGTATTAGACCAAAGGGAGCTAAAGATCTGAAAAAGATATGACCATCCAAGAGGGAGACTGGCTGTAAACAAACAGCAGCAAGAGCATTATGGCACCTAAACACATATCTATATGAGTTCACATACTGGATTCCAGACACTACACTACACCTCAAAATGAACATGGATTGCAACGTTAAAGCATAAAATAACCCTCATGAAAAAATGAGAGTATTAAAAAATAAGAAAGTTTTCTACTAAATAAATACTTCCATTTATTTTATGTGCAGTTGTGTACATCACTCCAGTCCCGGTCTCTGACCTTCTGGTTCTTTATATATAATATTGTTTCGGTTTAGATATATTTCTGTGAATGATACCATAGTACATTGGTCTCCACCAGTCAGGTCCTATTTATATAAGTCATAATGAATATAAAATTAGAGACAGGGCAGCTCTGGCACAATAGATTCAAAATTAGGAACACTTTCAGTGGCAAACTTTTTTTAGGATAAAATCTTCAAACCCTGGGGCTGTCCCTGGAAATCAGGGGCACTTGGCAACTATGAGTGTTGCACACAATAAAATCTGTAGGAATTGTAATTGTTCTTTTTTGGTGTTGTCTGCCCTGAGTCATTTATAGCAGCACTTAAAAGCAGAGCTACAAATTGAAACGGTCTCCAGTGGTTGTATTAAGTATCTGTTTTAGAGAAGCATGCTGTGCGCAAGACATTTGGAATATACGTCTAAGTGAAAGGCTAACCTAGACTTGTGACTGACTGCAAATTAAATTCTGCTTTCATGAGAACCCTGTGTTACCAAGAAGAAACTGTACAGATGTATAGCCAGAGGAGCATTACTAAGTGCTACATTTTAAATTTCCCCCGGGATGTCGCTGAAAATGACTGCTTCTCATACTTTTTTTTTCACTTAAAATGTCTTTTAAGTAAACTGTACAAAGAATCCATTAAATTTGAGCATTGCTCATGAAAAGTGTGTGTGCCAGCTAAAAGGAACACATTATTCTTGACTCCATCTGAGAGTGCCATTGCCACTTGAGGTTCAGTCTGATTTAATTTCAGTATCTGGAAATAGATTTAGCCAGACTTTTCTGTGAAGTCAAGCTTCAGGATGTCCTTTAAATTGTTAGGCATTTGCTTGTCATCTTAACCATTGGATGGATTTAAATCCGTTTAACTTCAAACAACTTTGTGCCCTTTAATCCTATTCCTATCCTCAGTCGCACCTTCACATCCTTTATTAAGACCATTTAATATTTAACCGCGAACAGTAACATTCTTTTCCAGCTACATACATAGCTGTTCTTGTTATATTTTATAATATGTAGTACAACACTGCCTGAAATGCATTCTTAGTCCTATTCTATTTATTTATTTATATGCATGGGTGTCACATTGTTATAAACGTATGTGTCTACAGTGAGCATGCATACAGTTGCAAGAAAAAGTATGTGAACCCCTTGGGATTACGTGGAGTTTTGCATGAATTGGGCATAAAATGTGCTCTGAACATCATCTAAGTCACAACAATAGAAGAACACAGTCTGCTGAACATAATACTACACAAACATTAGATGTTGCCATGGTTTAATTGCACATAACATGTAAACATTCACAGTGCAGGGAGGAAAAAGTATGTGAGGCCCTAGCTTAATGACTTCTCCCAGAGCTAATTGGAGCCAGGAGTGAGCCAACCTTGACTCCAATCAGTGTGATGATATTGGATGTGTTGCTGACAGCTGTCCTGCCCTTAAAAACACACACCTGTTTTGGGTTTACTGGTTTCAAGAAGCACTGTCTGATGTGAACCATGCCTCGCAGAAAAGAGCTCTCAGAAGACCTACGATCAAGAATTGTTGACTTGCAAGAAGGTGGAAAGGGTTACAAAAGTATCTCCAAAAGCCTTGATGTTCATGTGTCCACGGTAAGACAGACTGTCTACAAATGGAGAAAGTTTAGCACTGTTGCTACTCTCCCTAGGCATGGTCGTCCTGTAAAATTGACTGCAAGAGCACAGCGCAGAATGCTGCATGAGGTAAAGAAGAATCCCAGAGTGTCAGCTAAAGACCTACAGAAATCTCTGGCACATGCTAACATTTTTGTTGACACATCTACAATAAGGAAAACATTAAAAAAGAATGGAGTACATGGGAGGACACCACGGAGGAAGCCATTGCTGTCCAAAAAGAATATTGCAGCACGTTTGAAGTTTGCTAAAGAGCACCTGGATGTTCCACAGCACTACTGGTAAAATATACTGTGGACAGATGAAACCAAGATTGAGTTGTTTGGGAAGAACACACAACACTATGTGTGGAGAAAAAAAGGCACAGCACACCAACATCAAAACCTTATCCCCACTGTAAAACATGGCGGAGGGAGCATCATGGTTTGGGGCTGCTTTGCTGCCTCAGGGCTTGGACAGATTGTTGTCATTGATGGGAAAATGAATTCCAGAGTTTATCAAGACATTTTGCAGGAAAACGTACGACCATCTGTCCGC
The DNA here is from genome assembly GCF_062004578.1 of Staurois parvus. Lineage (NCBI taxonomy): Eukaryota > Metazoa > Chordata > Amphibia > Anura > Ranidae > Staurois > Staurois parvus. The sequence goes on along the minus strand of NW_028319228.1, from coordinate 10,246,294 downwards.
CAACTGAAGCTCCGCAGAGGATGGGTGATGCAACAGGACAATGACCGAAAGCATACAAGTAATTCAACAAAACAATGGCTGCAACAGCACAGAATACGCCTTCTGGAGTGGCCCAGTCAGAGTCCTGACCTCAACCCGATTGAAATGCTGTGGCATGACCTTAAGAGAGCGATTCACACCAGACATTCCAAGAATATTGCTACACTGAAAATGTTTTGTGAAGAGGAGTGGTCCAAAATGACTCCAGATCGTTGTGCAGGTCTGATCTGCAACTACAGGAAACGTTTGGTTGAGGTTATTGCTGCCAAAGGAGGGTCAACCAGTTATTAAGTCCAAAGGTTCACATACTTTTTCCTCCCTGCACTGTGAATGTTTACATGTTATGTGCAATTAAACCATGGCAACATCTAATGTTTGTGTAGTATTATGTTCAGCAGACTGTATTCTTCTCTTGTTGTGACTTAGATGACGTTCAGAGCACATTTTATGCCCAATTCATGCAAAACTCCACGTAATCCCAAGGGGTTCACATACTTTTTCTTGCAACTGTATATTTGATAGTTTATGACACACACACTGTAATGGCATAGTCAGCAATTGCGATTACTTTAATAAGTGCATCTTCTTGACAATGTAAAAGCCACAAGCCAATAGAACAATAACATATTTTGTCCATCTTTATGGTTTATTTGCTAATTATAATAATTGCCAGTTTTATACGAAAAGCTCAATCCAGCCAGTTTTGGGCGGTGTCTGTCATTTTTTGTGTGTTGTCAGGTGTCAGAATATGATGTCCTGTAATCCCTCACTTGGACATGAAGCAAGGAAAAATATCCCTCATGAGGACACAGCGAAAACAGTAAAATTGTGGCCCTGTTGAGAGAATTCCCACTTACTTTCTGTTCATTCTGGCACCCTTAAAGGATACGTTCACCTTTTAAAAAAAATTAAAAAATGCAAATTATTTTGCAGGTAAAAAAATGTGCCTTTATTATTTTTTTGTTTCTGGAGCCTCTAAAGCAGAGGTGTCAAACTGTTGGCTCTCCAGCTGTTGCCAAACTACAAGTACCATGAGGCATTGCAAGATTGACAGTTACAAGCATGCTGCCCAAAGGTAGAGGCATGATGGGACTTGTAGTTTTGCAACAGCTAGAGGGCTGCTAGTTTGACACTCCTGCTCTAAAGCATTGCACCAGCGATCAGTAGATTGCTGGTGTCATACAGGTCTCCTGCAGACCTGTCAGTATATTTGCTTTCCCATACGGGATGTACGAGCAAACAAATATACTGACAGGAAGAAATAATGAACTACCACAGTGCCGTGTTAGTTTAATGAGAACTACAATCTGACAGCTGCACAGGCTGTCGGGACTTATAGTTCATTAATTCACAGAACACCATGAACGAATGATGTGGCCATGTGGTGACATGGTTACGTTTTCTAAAAATTGTGACAGATAGCAGGAAGAAGAGCCCCGACTAGCTGTCACAACGAGATGCTGGCCAGTATGTTTATAACATGTTACATGTTACACGCTGAATATGGATGTAACTTGTAACATGTATGAAAGGTGAACTTATCCTTTAATATTGAAAAGAACTAGGATATTTTCCTTCACTTCTTGTCTTGTCAAAAAAGATAGGGAGTAAGAAAAAGTCTACCTAATGAGGACACAGACAACAATAAAAAGGTTATGTACACTTTAAGTGATGGGCAACTTGAAAATTATAGAGGGCCTCAAGTGCAGCCCCCAACATTTCCAGAGGGCTGCACAATAGCAGCAAATTTTCATTGCACAGGGTGCATTACATCAAGTTAGGCAGCTCATTCAAAATGAATAACGTACCTAAATTTTTGTACTGCTACATTTTTTTTACAGTATATTGCAATTCAGAAGCTGAAGGATATGGAGTACACTAACCGTCAGCAATGGTGTTAGTAATAATGACCCCCAGCACTGGTGTAAGTGAGTGCAATAATAGCCCTCAACAGTGGAGTCAGTGGAAGCAATAATAACCTCCACCATTGATGTCAGTGAGTGCAATAATAGCCCCCAGCATTGATGTCAGTGAACATAATAGCTCTCAAGATTGGTGTCAATGGCAGTAATAATAACTTCCCATCACTGGTGTCAGTTTACACACTAATAACATCCAGCATTGATGTCAGCGAATGCAATAAAACCCCTCAACATTGGTGTCAGTGGACACAATAATAACCTCCAACATTGGTGTCAATGGACACAATAATGACCTGCCACATTGGTGTCAGTGGACACAATAACAACCCTCAACATTAGTGTCAGTAGATGCAATAAAAACCTTCAACATTAGTGTCAGTGGCTGCAATATTAGTCCCCAACACTGGTGTCAGTGCTATTAACCCCTCACCTTCACACACTGGTGGTCACTAACAGTGAAATTTAATCCCCCCACACTCCTGCATTGGTGGTCAGTGGCAGTCAAGTTTAACTCCCCCAAATCCCCTGCATTCCCCCTCCCTTGCCCTGCATTGGTGGTCATGACAGAACATTAACGCCCTTACCTCCCTTTTGGTGATCACTTACATAATCACACGCTTAATTTGTACTGTAGCCAGAGATAACCCTGCCTCATTACAGTCTTTCTTTCAGTGAACAGAACACAGAGAGCATTGCAACACCTGCTGTCACTCTGCTGCCTAACTCGTGCCCAATGGCCGCATGAAGCCCACTGGACATTACCACAAAAAATATGGTGTGAATGTACATTATCCTTTTCACTCTCTAATCAAAGTTTAAAAGAAAATTTGACTGGAGCTGTGCTAAAACACATTTACAAAACTAAATGCTAGAGTAATATTTGAGAGTTGAGCCTTACAACAGGTTTGTTTTGTAGTTATAGTCAGGCAACATACTGATCCAGAAATGTATATTCCTGTTAATCACAGCAGCTTTGACCTGCTTTGGCTAAATAATTACAGTACTTTATTGCCTTGGTCTACATTTTACAAGCAGCTATAAGACAGCTTCTGCAGAGAAATATTTTCAGCATTTAGTCTAGACGAGTTTATAAATCTGTTAACTGTACTATTTACTAGGATAGCAAATCAAGATCAATCTATTCATAAAACTAACTTCAGATCTAATTTCCATGCAAAGTTATTTTGGTAATCCCTTGTGTCAGAATGATCTGAAGAAACATGCTATGTAATTCAATACTAAGGTATCATAGGCAATCAAGGCATTAAATAAAAAAGTATATTAATGATTAAATACTACTGTATACAGTACATTTACAGCACTAATAATTTGTCAAGCATACAACAGCGAAACTGTAAAGAAAACTATATGTAGCACACCCTTGGGTGATGCTTGGCTAGATATATAGGTTCAGCTCTCACCTGAATCTGGTGACACCTTCGATTATACCCAGAACACTTCAACACTCTGAGAATATTTTTTAAGGGTTTTATTGAAGAAGACAAACCCTGAAAAAGAACTAGATGATTTAACACAGGTAATGTACATAAAACACAGATACCACCTTGCAAAACACAATTAGTAAGAAGTCACAATTCACTCACCAAAGACTCCAAAAACTGACTAGTATCACACTGACTAGGGTGACATATGAGAGTGACATTGACACCTAAAACAATAACTGTTAATGAGGTTTAGCAGATTATTGACATTTACTATAGCAGTACTATCTAGAGCAGAAATGTCCTACCTAACCACTGGCCAGTGAGATGAAACTTAAAGTCTCTCAACGTTGGGGCCCTTTAATCTATGGAAGAGTGCTCACTCTCTGCATGGGAGAGTATTTGTAATCCAGGGGTAGCAGGATAGCACAGTCTCCTTTAACCTCCTTGGCGGTTTTCCCGAGTGTAGCTCGGGGTAGAATTTCTATACCAAGAACGGTAACCCCGAGTTACACTCGGGCTTACCATGCAGCGTTCTCTGGGGGTCCCTGCAGCACTTACCTTGTCCTTCGCTCCCACGATGGGTCCCCTGCAGCGTCCCCGTCCATCTCCTCCGGCGGATGCCGGCATCTGACTTCCGTGTTCCGGTCCCTGTGACGTCGGAACGTTCGGGCGACGGAACCGGCGGGAAATTTGAAATTTTTAAAAAATGACATTTTTGCTGTCATTGCTTTTTCACTGCATTTCACATAAATTTTGTCCCTACTGCTTTGTCCTGTGCCCTGCCTGCATTTTGACTGTTCTTTCTGCCTGGAAACTTAGAAAAGTCCATGGCGGCCAAAAAGCATCCCTTTACGTCAAAAGCGGTTTTAGAACAGCGATAGTAAATCAGAACCACTTGCAGAATTGAGTGATAATGATTTGTGGGGAAATTCGTCATCAGACACTGAAAACGATTTTGCGACTTTGCTCAGCGATGTGCGAATTTGCCTCTGTATTTCAAATTTCAGTGTTTTTGGTTTGATTATATTATTGAATTAAATTTATTATTATTATATTATTATTTTTATGATTATTTATTAAATTATAATTTATGATTTCGCGTTTCAAGTTTTATCATATCCGGAATGTTTAATAGACTCTTTTTCGGATAGATTTCAGTGAGTTATTCCTAAAAATTACAGCCTACAATAAAAAAAACTACATATTTCCATGCAAAAAAATGGTACCGCTTTCAGCACAAAATTCCTGACATAATCATACCGCCAGGGAGGTTAAGCAGAATCTTCCAGTGAACATTGCAATAGAAGAAAAACAACACTTCAACAAATCTTTACCATACAGGTGAAATCCTGATATACTGACACTTGATCATTATATTCAAAGCAGCAAGCTTCTGTGAGGACTTGGAACTAAACACACTCTTCAGCCACAGCACAAGTTTTGAGGAGACAATCCAGTAATATACAGTGACAAAGTTCTCTCATCAATCAGCATCAGGAATAGCTAATTCTGAGCAGCTTGGGCTTTCCAAGATCTGTGAGAATTAAAGAGCGGGCTGTCTCATGACCATTCTCCAGAGATGAACAGCAAATGCAGCAATATCAAAATCCCCTTTCATCACAGAGTACTCACTGTTTCTGGATTGTCCTCTAGATAGCATTAGACAGCAGTAGAAATCATCTCTCTTTCAGCAGCTCCAAACTTTGAGAGACACATGCAATTGAGTGGCTGTAATCCTGCGTGTCAGGCAAGACAATCCTTGATTTGCACACTGTCCTCTTGCAACAATTCCTCTGCTACACACTCCCAGCCCAGCCCATGGGCTCTAGCAGCACAGAGAGTGAGACTCTGTGACTTTACACCAGGAACCCTTGCTCCATGTGGTCCCCTGAAAATGTCTGCCTCCCCACATGTGCTTCTTCTTCCTTTTTCCTCCCTCCTTTTCCTCCACAGCCAATCATATGTTCAGCTGCAACAGTGCTGCTATGGGTGGATCCCTTTCAGCTGTAGCAACAACCAATTAGAGCACAGTCCTGCTTTTCCTGTCTGTCACTCACAAAGAGAGAAAAGAAAAAAAAATGCTTTGCAACTGCTGTTTAAGATATAAAGCAACCAGCACATCTTTACATATATACAAGTGTCTGTTCTTCATTTATGTTGTCCTTTTTTTAAATCTGCTAATATGCTTTTTTTCCCCCTTCACTTCTGTTTGTTTAGAATGAGCAGTGTGTATTAGTTGCAATCGTGCACTCTATGCACACTATAAAACTATGAACTATAGTCCATAGTCACTAGTCCACTAGTCCACCTCAGGAGCAAGAAAGATAAGCTGGCTATGTTCCTACAACAGCGGGACCATGGAGAATGAACGTAGCCACCCTCACACTTGGAGTCAAATCACAGTAACATAATGAAGAAATTGTAGGAGACTGAGAGCAATAAAAAGTACTTTGAGTTAAGAATACATACTTGAATAGAATCCTTATGTTTTTTTAAAGCAGAGATTGGTCTCACTTTAATCTGACTTTTGCAAGTAGCCATGTCGTAGTTAGTAGTATGCCCAAAATCCACATGTGTCAAACACAAGGCCGATGGGCCAAATCTGTCCGACTAGGCCATTTCATGTTACCCTCTCACCTTTCTTGTAGCTATGGCACCCCCTTGTCCCTACCCCTATTTTGTCTTAGCAGTTGGCAGAAGAGAGGAGGACAGAACTGCACTGCAAGATCCTGTGCTTCTCCATGCAGCCATGGAGAAGACCTGTGCAGATTCGTCATTCCCTCATTTCTCCCTCCCGTGGCTTCATCATTCAACAGACTCTGGCAACTGACTCCAATTCTCCTCTGGTCCTCCTCAAGAACCTGCATTTTCTGCTTCCCAGCTCTAATCTCCTGCTTCTTCCTACCAGCAGCACAAGGTAAGGGGGTGCACTGAGAAATAATGGAGGGTGGGGGACTCTTGACTGCTGATGGTGGGGGGGGGAGCTCTTGACATCTGATTGTGCTCAGGACATCTAGTCCTAAAAAGTATAACCTAGTCCTTTGAAGGCAACCATAATACTGATGTGGCCCACAATGAAATTGAGTTAGACACTCTTGATTTAATGCATTGAAATGGAAAGCAGTATTGAGACAACACCAGTTGAGTCATACACTATATTGCTAAAAGTATTGGGACACGCCTCCAAATAATTGGATTCAGGTGTTCCAATCACCTCCACAGCCACAGGTGTATAAAATCAAGCACCTAGGCATGCAGACTGCTTCTACAAACATTTGTGAAAGAATGGGTCGCTCTCAGGAGCTCAGTGAATTCAAGCATGATACCGTGATAGGTTGCCACCTGTGCAATAAGTCCATCAGTGACATTTCCTTGCTACTAAATATTCCGCAGTCAACTGTTAGTGGTATTATAACAAGGTGGAAGCAACTGGGAACAACATCCAATTGAAGTGGTAGACCATGTAAACTGACAGCGCATCCTGACACACACAGTGCGCAGAAGTCATCAATTGTCTGCAGAGTCAATAGCTAAAGACCTCCAAACTTCATGTGGCCTTCAGATTAGCACAACTACAGTGCGTAAAAAGTTTCATGGAATGGGTCTCCATGGCGAGCAGCTGCATCCAAGCCTTACATCAGCAAGTGCAATGCAAAGCGTTGGATGCAATGGTGTAAAGCACGCCACCACTGGACTCTAGAGCAGTGGAGATGTGTTCTCTGGAGTGACAAATCTTGCTTCTCTGTCTGGCAATCTGATGGACGTGTCTGGGTTTGGTGGTTTCCAGGAGAACTGTACTTGCCTGACTGCATTGTGTCAAGTATAAAGATTGTTGGAGGGGGGATTATGGTGTGGGGTTGTTTTTCAGGGTCTGGGCTTGGCCCCTTAGTTCCAGTGAAGGGAACTCTTAAGGTGTCAGCATACCAAGACATTTTGGACAATTTCATGTTCCCAACTTTGTGGGAACAGTTTGGGAATGGCCCTTTCCTGTTCCAACAGGACTGCAAACTAGTTCACAAAGCAAGGTCCATAAAGACATGGATGAGTGAGCTTGGGGTGGAAGAACTTGACTGGCCTGCACAGAGTCCTGACCTCAACCTGATAGAACACCTTTGGGATGAATTAGACTGTGACCCAGGCCTTCTCATCTGACATCATTGCCTGACCTCACAAATGTGCTTCTGGAAGAATGGTCAAACGTTCCCATAGCCACATTCTTAAACCTTGTGGACAGCCTTCCCAGGTGAATTGAAGCTGTTATAGCTGCAAAGTGAGGGCCAACTCAATATTGAACCATACAGACTAAGACTGGGATGTCATTAAAGTTCATATGTGTGTAAAAGCAGGTGCCCCAATACTTTTGGCAATATAGTGTATATAGTTTGCACATAATGAGTCAATTTCCATTAACTTTCTTTGCCACACCCTCCTGTCTGCAGTGTGGGATCCAAACCTACAATACCTTTCATCCACACACATCTTCCTTCCCAGAAGACACTGCCACATTGAGACAAACTTGTCTGGTCAACACAAACTTTGAATTACATACATTGCATGGTGCAGAAGTGGCTAAACACACAACAACCCTTTGCTGATGACCATGTACTTCTAGGGCTTGTTGATCACCTTTTTTTTAAACTCAAACTTCTACCATGTAGTTTTTTGGGACATGCTGCATACAAATAATGAATGTTATATTTCTCTTTAGAACACTTCAATGCAGCACATTGGTCTAAAACAAAGTCAAAGCACATTAGGTTATTTTGCCTTGACCTTGTGTTGGGAGAGTGCTTGGCACTGGTATGAATAGACCCTTAGAAACAGATCCTGTTTGATGTGGGCTCACTAAAATAACTCATCTACCAGGAGAGTTAACTACCCCATGTCACAGTATCCTATCTGGCTACATGCGGTGCTTACTGTGTTTTTGTAGAATGCTGCAATGATATTGCACAGAATGGTCTCTTAGTTTCTATTCTGAGTCCCCCGCCAGGGCTCTCCTCTCCTTCTCTTCTCTGAGTACCCCCTCAGCAAGCAGTGTGCTGAGGGAGCCCTCATGTGGGTGTGCTCCCAAGCTGGGTGGTGAGGATTCATACACACACAAACACACATACACACACACACACACACACACACACACACACACACACACACACACACACACACACAGTGTGGCTCGACCACACACCCCGCTCGCTCTGTGCAGGATTTGACTGACACAGCAGGTGCCTGTGGCTCCCGCTGCTCTCATTGCTTCCTTAAAAGCAAGAAGAGAAAAAGCATTGATGAAGCTGGGAACAGCTCTGGATCCGTGAGGGGAGGCAGGTAAGTTGTTTTTAGGGATGGAGGGGGAAAACAGTTAGTTGGTGGTTTTTATCTTAATGCATAGATTGCAATAAAGTAAAAATGCTTAGCCTTTAGAACCACTGTAACGATTTTCACTAGGATTGAGTGAGAGGTAATGGAAATTGAGCTTCCAGATCAAATAACTTAGTAAATTGCACACAGATTTGCTAATTCAAAAACTGCCTGCACTATTTTAAAAGCATCCATGTTGGGCAGGAAAAAAAACTAATTTAACAACATTGCCGCTCCCTGTTACATCTGTCCTTTAATGGGGTAATCAGCATCAGACATTCCACTAGCACCAGCATCAGCACCAGCACCAGTGGATGTCTTTCAGTTTACAGCCCTTTTGTATCAGCATGTTATTAGAAACTGTATTGTCTGAATAATTGACTGCCTGCGGAGTTAGGAGTTTTTTCTTACATATACCATTTTTGGTTCTGGGTTGTATTTTCTAGGTTGAATTTTCTCTATAAGTACTGCTAAATGGTTTACTGACTGTTGGACACTGTTATGTACTGTGAGAAGATAAGTAAATGTGACACAGGATTTGCATTTAGGGTAAATGCGACATAACAGACTAATGTTTCTGGGCAGAGAAAGCTGCGGATTTGGCTTTCTCTGGATTCTGCAGATCTGGATCGGAACATTCAATCCCGTGTCTGGGTATTGCTAGACACATGCAACCAGGAGTACAAAGGTGTGAGGTATTGCTATACTGTATACTCAGGTCTGAGAATAACTCAGGGCTCCCAGTTGGAGAATGCTCCCAGTGTGGGAGAAGAAAGGGCTCATCGAGGAGCCAGCGGACCCAGCCAGAAGCCAAGAGACAGAGGTCCAGATTCCAGAAGTCAGGTCAGCTTCTATCGGGGTGTCAGAAGAACCCCCATCCATAGGACAGAGGTGGGCCTTACAGCAGGGCACTGTGTCAAAAGGCGAGAGAGCCAAGTATCTAGGAAACGTACTGTAATTGAAGCTGAGTGAGCTTTTGAGCCATGTGGCTCGGCATTTTCCTTTGCATAGATTTCTGAAGTTGGAGAAGATCCCCTGCATGGGAAATAATTTGTTTGTGAACTTTTGCTTTCTTGTAAATAAAAGTGGGCTGCCAAGCCCTTAAAAATAGATCCTGTCTGATGTGGACTCACTAAAATAACTCATCTACCATGAGAGTTAACTAGCCCCATGTCACATTACCCTATCGGGTGCTGCGTGCGGTGCTTACTGTGTTTTTGTAAAATGCTGTGCAAAGTATTTTCTTTGTGAAACTTAATAAAAATTGTAATATAAATTGTAAAATATATATATAAAATTATTTTCCCAAAGTTGCAAATCAATTTTACATTTTAAGTGAAAATCTAATGCTTATTGGAGGCTGGGAAGTTGCACAAGTTCTTAAAAACAGCATGTTACATATATGGAGCCCAAGTGGCTTTGGTGCAACCCAGGGCAGGCACATGTCACAAATTTGCTACTGGGGGATGTTCCAAAATTATCATCATTTAAGGATACAAAAAATAATATTTTTTGGAATACATTCTATAAAGTAGCCTTGTTTTTTCCCTGTACTTTATACTATTTTAAGCTACATACTGTACAAACAAATGTAATAAGCTAATTATGAGAACTGCATGAGAAATGTTTCCAGCTTAAATGATACAGTTACAGGTTCCATTTTTGGCTGCTTTTATAGCCTTTCATGTCATTGTTTCTTTTGCTTACATGGAAAATGACATTTATGTAGAAATGAGCTTTTGGAGATTAAGCTTCTTGCCAATTATCTATAAAAAATGCAAACACTTCCATATTTCGCTAAGTTTTATTTGTTTGTCTCTCATATGAAACTCATAAATTAGGTCTTGCATTGTTTAGAATTAAAGCAAGATGACAGTTTAAGAGGATTATCAGGTAGTTGTCAGTTTTTCTGAGTAGGTTTTGGCTTAAATATTGAAAGAGAAGCCATTTTGCAACAAAATGCCAAAAGGGGGAAAAACAAAACACAGAATAAATCCCTTTCAAATGCAATCAGCACAATAAATTTCATACATTGTGCAAACTTTTACATTTTTCATTTCTTTGCAAGCAGCAAAGTTCAATTGATAAATGAGCATAGTTTTCCAGTATTTATCATTGCATTTCTTCATGTTTACTAGAGACTGATTTACTAAAAAAATTAGGCTTGCATGCCTTGAAGAAAACATGGCAGTTTACCAAACAAATATATTTAAATACAGGCAGTGAATGCTATGTCCAGACAATAAAATATGTGCAAGCAGGTTTATTACATGAGTCTGTATACCCTCCTGTGTATGGTTAACAAAATTCCCAACAAACGGATAATATCATTAATGTATTATCAAGACTGGTGCTAATTACGGCCAGGCCTATATGCTGAAAATTTGTTCTTATGGGCAAGGGTTCCTCAACAGAATAAGGAACCTAAATCGAATAAAATGTCTGTTTCTGAGAAGGCGAAAAGTAGATGTAGATGCAGTTAAATATTGATAATCCATTCAACGACTACAGGCTAACAGCTAACCAACCCTCCCAACCCAACATGGACTGCAATCAGCAGACACAGATGATATGATAACTTGAGGAAAAAATGCTGCTGAATGAAGTGCAGTGATTTGCAGGAAGAAATCATCAGTTACCAGCAGCATATTTACAGTGAGGAACAGAAGTATTTGAACACCCTGCGATTTTGCAAGTTCTCCCACTTAGAAATCATGAAGGGGTCTGAAATTCACATTGTAGGTGCATTCCCACTCTGAGAGACAGAATTAAAAAAAAAATTCAGGAAATCACTTTGTATGATTTTTAAAGAATTTATTTGTCTTGCACTGCTGAACATAAATATTTGAACACCTGAGAAAATCAGTGTTAATATTTGGCACAGAAGCATTTGTTTGCAATTACAGAGGTCCAGGGGCGGACTGACCATTCAAGTACTCGGGCACTGCCCTAGGGCCCAGGGTCAGTAGGGGGCCCCATGAAATGCCCCTGGTACCTTTTATAGGCTTTTTTGGGTGTGCTTTGAGTGTGAGCAAGGACACAGGGGCCCCATGATCCCCTATTGCCCAGGGGCCCCATGAGTTGTCAGTCCACCCCTGCAGAGGTCAAACGTTTCCTGTAGTTCTTGACCAGGTTTGCACACACTGCAACAGGGATTTTGGCCCACTCCTCCACACAGATCTCCTTTAGATCTGTCAGGTTTTGGGGCTGTCGCTGAGCAACACGGAGTTTCAGCTCCCTCCAAAGATGTTCTATTGGATTTAGGTCTGGAGACTGGCTAGGCCACTCCAGAACCTTGATATGCTTCTTACGGAGCCTCTCCTTGGTTATCCTGGCTGTGTGCTTTGGGTCGTTGTCATGTTGGAAGACCCAGCCACAACCCATCTTCAATGTTCTGACTGAGGGAAGGAGGTTGTTGCTCAAAATATCACAATAAATGGCCCCATTCATCCTCTCCTTAATACAGTGCAGTCGTCCTGTCCCCTTCGATGAAAAGCACCCCCAAAGCATGATGTTACCACCCCCATGCTTCACAGTAGGGATGGTGTTCTTGGGATGCAACTCATCCTTCTTTTTCCTCCAAACGAGTGAAGTTTAGACCAAAAAGTTCTACTTTGGTCTCATCTGACCACATGACTCCTCTGGATCATCCAGATGGTCTTTGGCAAACTTCAGACGGGCCTGGACATGTGATGACTTGAGCAGGGGAACCTTCCGTGCAATGCATTATTTGAAACCAGGACGGCGTAGTGTTCTTCCGACAGTGTCTCTTGAAGCTGCTATGGGGGCACTTGTGTGTGCTTACTTCCAAGCTGGCTCTGTGTGTCCTTTGACACACATAGGGCCAGATTGGTTCCATCCTCTCACTCCTCACTGGCCATGATTAACCTCAGCAGGAGCCAATGGATTCCACTGCTGCCTCTCTGTCCAATGAAGAGAGAGAAAGCCGAGCGAGCATTAGGGTAAAAAACCTTCTGCCTTTAGAAACACTTTAAAATGTAAACTCTAATGTTGACCTTTTGTATCTGCTCCTTGTGGTCTGTTAAACATGTCATTGAAGGAGTTCAGTTATATCTGTTTGACAAGTGCAATAAAATACCTGTTAAAAATGCAGTCAACTGACAATTTCCAGTAACTCTACCTCTGTTTCACTGCTATCGTTTAGTATTGTGCTCATTTCTCTTTGTAGGCTACAGAACATCACCCCATATATTATGAAAATGTGGTGGAAAGAGTTCTGTAGTCCTAAGCACTTCCTTTCCCAAAGAAACAATGTTGCTTATCCATAAATACATGAAACTAAGTGAATTATCAGAGAAATTATCTTTTACTTGCACCTTATTAGCAGAGCACATGCTCTGCTTCTCTTACTTTTATGAAAGACTGTCTTCTGCATTATTTCCAAAACTACAAATCCCTGAATGCTCTTCTCAGATTTTATTATAAAGATATATCTTATTGGTTATTTCTCAGTATGCTTGACCTGCATCTAATATATCCCGAACCCCTGTATCACTATGTACTTATTCCCTGGCAATAGTTTTCCATGAAATATAGAGCTACAGCTTCTATTAAACAATATCTGAGTTTTTTGTAATTAGAATAAATATGAAGATGTCCATTACATTGCAGGTAGCATGCTTGCATATGCAACACATTTGTTGATGTCAAGTGTGTTTCATAGGTTCTCAAATCACCAGACTTAAACATCGTTAAACTTATGTGGGAAATGATGGAGCACAGAGTGCAAAATACTATACTACATTCTTCATAGACACTATTCCTGTTGAACAGTGATGCAAAAGCCCACCTCACATAGTTTAGGAATTTTTGTTATAGCAATACAAAAAGGTCTGAAGCTGTTCTGAAGGCTGATTGTACAAAAGTCTTAATATTTTGTTAAGTGTTGACATTGCTTGTCCATTCCATATATTTCTTTTTAAGTCCATAGCTGTTTGAAAAGGTGTTATCCTGATTTCTGGTTTCTCTCCAATATTTGGCATGTTGATGCCAGAGGGCTACAAGGTGCATTTTGAATTTTTAAAAACCTAAACAGCCTCATAATGTATTAATTAGGTTTAATTTTGTCCTCTACAAATGAAGTTAATTAGATTTTATAATGCATTGATGTTCAAAAAAATAAGTTGACTGGAATGATTCAATGAGCTAAATTATGAAAAGCAATGTCATAATGTCGATATTTTGCAGCTTTTAATTAAGATGTCTTTGTAGTAATTTAAATGCATGAAGCTATATGCTGTCCATGGTCTTTATCTATTAAAATGAATTCAAGTATTTGAGTTCAGCACTCAGCAGTGTTATTATTCCTGATTGTGTAGAAGTGATTGGCTTCTTCTGTCTGCTCTTAAAGCTTCAAATATAGCTCTCATTCTCTTATTTAAATGCCTTCCAGTAAAAATAAGGCTTTATACCTATAATGATGTCTTTAGAGGACGCTATCTGCTATTCATCTTCATTTGCATTAAAACATTGTGTGCAAGTAGTCTTTGTTCCTCATTTATCCAACAGTATTTAACTATGCAAAGATCCATTTAAAAAAAATCTTAAATATTTTTATGAGCATTGAACACCCTAGTACAGCCTTTCTCAACCTTCTTAACACATACGAGCCATTGGAAAAACTTTCCTGGCTTAAGAACCCCTGCAAAAAAGTACATCTACAGTTCACAGTACATGGACAGTGATGCTCACTGGGAAGAATGCACCTTATATTTTGTGGTTAGTGGAAATATCCACCCTTACATTAAACTAAAAAAGATAATTGGTATCAGTGGTTATTTATCTGGGAGACCAAAGTTGCTCATTGCTCAAAGAAACTTCTAGCAATCTCTGAAGGAAGCCTGGTTGAGGAAGGCAGTGGCAACATTTTTATAGTGAAACTGGAAATACAGTATCTTATTTCAAAATATAGAGAGTGGCATACAAAATGTGTAATTTAAGGAACATATCAAAAGTCATCTTTCATATGGCATGATTAGATCAAACTAAGGAAAACGAAAATTTAGTATCTATGAGTTTGCCATCAAAATTTGTGGATACATATAAATTGTGAGTAAAATTAGTGAACTGAACATACTTTAGAGATGTCTAGTGATGACATTAAAAAAAATAGCTTAACATGATTGGATGTTTGAAGATAACTCAGGTGCAAGTAACGTCATCTAGCTTCAGACTGTAGTAAATCTAGTTTATATTGCCCCCTGTATTGCTTCTTTAATTAGACGTACTTAATACTTAATAAAGCTGAACTCCAGGAAATGCAAAAAAATTGTCCATATTTTCAAAGTGCATGTGTATTTGTACTGATGGTGAGGAAACATGTTGGCCGGGCCTGGCCTGTGACATCATCATGTCCACTGTGTGTTCAGTGGCACGGCGGTACCATCTTGGTCTCTCTGTAATACATTGTGAGTACCTTTCTTTTTAATAAAGCACATTGATTATAGCGGTATTACTCAATGTGGTTTGCCTTTGTTCTCCCTTTGAAGGCTTGGAGTGAGAGATGTGGACTGGTGTATTACCATCCATCTCCTCAAGCTTTGTCTCTTATAATATAGAGATCAATTTTGTGGTGTGATGCAGTAAGAAAGCCCTGGTTGGCACAGATTCTGACAACATTGCTTTAATGGATTTGCTGGACTTTTATCACAAAAAAAATCTGTATATGTGATTTTGCATTTAAAGGGATATGCACTTGCTTTTGATCACTTCATATACAGTATGTGATTTTGACACTGAAAGTATGGGGCACACATTATGTGGATATAGCTGATTTTTTTTTAACTTTTTAATAGGATATTACACTTATTTTGCTTTAGTTACAGATATATTTACCTTTATGATGTGGAAAAGAAATTGAAGCTGCCAGTAATTTAAATTTCTTTGAGATTAAGAGACTAACAGTCTAAAATAATTTCAGTAGTATCAGGCACATTTTTAAAGTTTTTATTGAAAACCAACAATTCCCTCTCATAATGTAAGCAAATATGATGATTCTCAAAGCTCAACTACAGGCAATACATTTTTTTGTTTTGCGTAGAGCAGGGTAGGGTTAGAATCTCTATCATGGTTTCATAGCTATAGTATGTCTGTCAGGTTAAAGGAAAGCTGTTATGGTTGCTGACTTCTCCTTCTGAAAATATTAGTTGTCCATCTGTAATGTTGATCTAATGGCTTTTATCTTTTTGGAGTCACCTAACCTGGGACAAGGATGCAAACAAGGGCTTTTGAGTTTTATGTGGCTTTTCTGATTTGTCCTGGGTCAGTGGTGCAGTTAGGGACCAAACACAGCCAGGAAACTTCAAAAATTTAACTGGGGATTGCAACTTGTTTTAGAGATAAGAAAAAAGGCAATCGTATAACCTTAAAAGAGAAGTCCACCTTTCTGATCATGTTTTATGGCCAGAAATTTAGGGTGTAACATTGTCAGAGTCTGCAGCCCAAAAAATCCTAGCTCACATACCAGCCAGCCTGAAACAAAACTGAATTGACCCTTTCTAACAGTTCACATTAAAAACATAGGGTTTAGCTGCACACATTTGCAAATATATCTGTAAGCTGCAGTGTCCACGTCAAGGCACTGCAGTGTACTGCAGTCCTAACTCTATAAATTTTGAGAATATGCCACATTGGATCACACATAGCAGTGAATAAATTAAGGGGAGTTGTGCCTGGAGGAAGCCTACCCCTCCTTAAAAGGTACAGGGACACACAGGACATCCAGCAAGAGCACAATTGCAGCTGAAGGTATCCCACATGTCCCACATCAATTCACCAACTATACAAGCAAATGGTAACCACTGTGATGGGAGTCACTTTGGGTGGGGGGCTCATGGAACCCAGTTTACTTTCAGAGGTTGGGAGACCCCTGTCTCAACTCCCCATATCCCTTTTATGTGCAAGTCACCCTGTGTCTCTTAGGGGCACAGGGGGACTAATGGACGCTGAGAATGCGGTTGGAATTACTTCAGATGGGACAGTAATATTTATCAGATATATAAAGACTGTACATGGTTGTTGATTCTGAACTAGACATGTGAATTGAAAGAGCTGATCACGCTGACCTCTCCTCTACTCCAGTGTAGGAGCTGGACCATCTGCTCTGTAGTAAGATCCTAATTCATCAAATCATTGTCCAGGTGTGAATTCCCAATCACCTTTTAGTTTGATCATCCAGCTATCTAACCTAATTAACTTACCATTTAGAGTGTTAAGTCTATTTCTGTATATAGCTGTGTTTGCATATGATCATGTGATCATTCTCAGTGTGTATTATATAAAAAGCCTGTTTGAGTTTAAAATAAAGAGTTCCATGTTCAGATAGACTGGTGTCGTCTAGTCTTGTATGGTCAGCTGTGGTGTCTGCTGTTGGTGTTCAGACTGGGAAGTATTCTAACGGAAGTACTCAAGCGCAGCCTGGGTCGGTTCAGTTACAACCACCCTATAACTAGGCTTTACAGCAAGGAGCACATGGAAGGGCAACACACATCAAAAACAAACAAAAATTCCCAGCTCATATACCAGCCAGCCTGCAACAAACCTGAACTGACGCTGTCTAACAGTTCATGTTAAAAACAAAGAGTTTAGTTGCACACATTTGCAAATATATATATGTGAGCTGCAGTGGTCATGTAACCCCAGTGTACTGCAGTCCTAACTTTGTAAATATCAAAAGTCTCCAAAATTAGAGCACATTTATAGCAGTGGATAGATTAAGGGCAGGTGTGGCTGGAGGGAGCCCTCCCCTCCTTAAAGGTACAGGGACACACTGGATATCCAGCAAGAGCACAATGGCACCTGAAGGTTATCTGTGAGTGCACGCACTCAATTCTTTTTCTGTACATGGCAGTTTGTTTAAGAAGAACAGCAAATCCTATAGCCTTAAAGGAGAAAAACACCTTTCTTACCATGTTTAATAGTGAGAAATTTATGGTGTTTTGCCTTGCTATATATATCACGTATCTCTAACCCTCTCTTCTAATTGAAGTCAGCAAGAACAATACGAAAATTTCCTGGAACCCAAATTATTTAACCCACCTCAAGGATACTTTCCTGAGAATGGGTGCAGCCAGGACAGAAAGTACTGGTGCAATCTGAAATGTTAGCCTGCTTTACCACTTTAGGGGTCATTCAACACCACCCTAGGAGGAGTAGTGCAACATGCGGAAGAAACATGGAATATGCACTCAACTGGAAATACTGATGGATCCTTGGGAGAGGGATGAGCTAACCATATAACTTTGCTGCCTTTGCTGTTTGGGATACTCATAAATCTGCAGTATTAGCAATAGAAAGGAAGCAGAGTTTCATACTTTATTCCCAACAAATGATTGTTATAAATTAGTCTTGACTGCTAAAACAATTGTTTATAAGCTTATATAACAAAACTGTTTTCTGACTGTTACTGCAAGGTAGCAAATATAAATTAAAGGCAGTGTTTTCATTTTGCAGATATCATTTATAACAATATAGCAACAAAGACACAAATATGCAAAAGTGAGATTTTTGCATATTTTGTCTGTACTTTTCATTGGTATGAGGTAAGCTGGGTATACTATAACATTTTCTTAGACTACTTAAGAAGGTCAAATCTGAATCCCCCAAACAAACTAGTAGTATTTTATTTATGAGGATCTTTCTATGAACCACTTCAATACATTCTACAACCAAATGCATTGCTAAAATATTTCTTTAAAAAAAAATATATTAGAGTAAGTTCATATGGTAAAAGACAACAGGGCCAAGCACGTGGCCTTGGCCTTGGCAAAGGAGTGCCTGTAATACAATACCTTTTGTCAGGTTGTTATCTTGAGTTACCCAAAGACATTAGATGATGGTCAGTCTTCAGGAAACAGTTCAATTGATACGTTATATACTGTATTTACAATAGATATACTGATTTATTAAGTAGGAACCTTAACTTGACACTGGATTTCCACATATGCATGCTTATTCCTAGTTAGAAAAAGCTAGGCAACTGGCATTGTAAATTCAGCAATGTCTTTATGTCCTCTTAGTTAAGGATTCCTTTAAAAAAGAACCTTCACCGGAAAATCCCCCAGGGGACCTAGTGCAAATAACATCTATCTCTGTTAAAATTTGTGTGGTTTAGAAATTAAATTATGTTTTTTTCTGGCAGTGCAGCTCCACCCTTGGCAGAGGCCCAAATTATTGGTGTGGGGGGGAGGTACAGGCAGAACTGAAGTCAAAGCCCCCTCTTAATTCTGCAGCCTTTTGTGCCATGCAGCCTTCCTTGTCATGAACCTTGTGCCTCATCTGCTTTTGTAAAAACAAAAGACTGAGTCTGCTCCCTCCCATATACAAGATTTAAAGTCAGCGTTTATTTCACCACCTCTTGATTTATGCTTACCAAACTTGTTTAGGACACAATACCTGAAGGGGACCTGGGTTGAGCAGCCATTGGCACCAAGATATCCCAGATCCCACCCTCCCTCTTGGAAAGGGCATTCACATACCAATTCACTAAGAGAACCGCTTTGCCTTCTTCTTCTGCAAGTAATACTTCTTCCAATAGGTCATCATACTTGACATACTGGCAGAATCTTTAATACTGAACACTATTGGCAAAATATACCAATTTACATCCTGCAGCAGTCTTTATTAGTGCAGAGCACAAATACATATTTAATTTTCACCATTAACACCCTTGCTAAGTGCCTATACCTGTAGCAGCTGGATCTACCACACTGTATGTAAATTGCAATATCCTTACCATACAGCGCTCCTATAACTCACTATATATCTTATGCAAACAATCTGTAAACAAAGTACATATTCTCAGAACAGTATAACCATGCACAGGGGCGGACTGACAACTCATGGGGCCCCTGGGCAATAGGGGATCATGGGGCCCCTGTGTCCTTGCCCAAACTCAAAAAAGCCTATGAAAAAGGTACCAGGGGCATCTCATGGGGCCCCCTACTGACCCCGAGCCCTCGGGCAGTGCCCGAGTTTCCAAATGGTCAGTCCGCCCCTGACCATGCATATGGTGCAATGAAATTAAATGTCCATATGTGCAGTCTTCACTAATTCTTTTGCTTAAAAGTGCACTATATATAAAGTGCTTCGTGCAACTGTGCAAACCAAATGTACAAATTACACCATATACAGTTCATAAAATTAAAGGATAAGTTCACCTTTTGACAAAAAATAATAAATGCAATTTTTTTGGGGGGTAAACAAATGTGCATTTATTATATTTTGTTGCAGGAGCCTATAAAGCATTGCACCAGTGATCAGCATATCTCTGGTGGCATGCAGGGATGTACAGGTAAGCAGGTATACAGACAGGAAGAATCAATGAACTACCACGGTACTCCACAGCACCGTGGTAGTGCCGGGAAGTCCAGCTTGTATAACCTCCACACTTACCAGAATAACCGGGTAAGCTGCCCGTTCTGACCCAGTCCTCCCTATGAATCACTCTCTAAATCACTCACTGAGTTTTTTCAAGGCTTCACAGCCACCTCTGCACCCCTCTGGGCACCCTGCAAAGCCCCATTTCTCTAACACTGGTGCAAGACGTTTTGTAAATGTGTCCTCCTTTGCTGTGTGACCTGGAGGGTCCAAATCTGATGCTTAAGACGGTTGCTCCACAGTCATTGCTGTAACACATGGCTTCAGTGTTGCACCACTGCTGGTATTACTGTACAGCACATGATCCTTTGCAGACACCACAATGACCGACTCTGATCCTTATCTTCAGGTTCTTCAAAGAGCTGGATGTCCTTCGGGGAGCATTTACACCTGATGCTGCTCCTCCCAACACACCAGGTATGGGGATCTTGGTTGGAATTCCTCTGGTTAATTAAGGGGAGTTCTGGGACATCCCATAGTCACCCATACTTTTTTCTTCCCTTGGCACTCTTTGGTCACACAGTGACCCTGGAGGCATATCAAAAACGAAAGCTCAGCAAGCTCTGCAGTGGGCCCAAGATGACACATTCTGGGTTAGCTCTCCACAGTAGGCACACACCTCCACTATTCTGTCCACAAATAAAGTCCTGCACACCCCAAAACCTTTCTTATGCATCATTCAAATGTCATTGTCCATGGTGGTCTCCCTGTAATGGGGATTCACATTACGGGGCTTAGCAACCTTTGCCAGGGTTAATAACACCTGCCAACACACCAGCATCTCTTTCTTCTGCTTATCATGTAGCACAACACTGTCTGTCCAGTATATCATCACCTCTTCCTTTCAGAATTTTTGGTGTATAATTCTATTTAAATTGCTGCTGAAATTCCATAGATGATAAATAAAGGCACTGCTGGACAGAGAGAGAAAAAACATTCTGCAGCTACCAGATTCAAAAGAGATGACTATGGTCAGGAAGAAGGGGGGGGGGGGTCATTCAGGGGGCCAAAACAAGTAGGGGGGTGGGGTTTGGGGGCAGGGGGGTGACTGCCCTGTCTGCTTTTTTGGGGGGTGTTAAGGTGCTGTTGTGAGCTCCTTGTGCTACAGGCTGACAGTAGTAGTCAAGGCAGCATCACTACCCTTGTCAGCTAGGTCCTGGAAGTGGTGAGGAGAAGAGGAGAAAGCCAAGAGGAAGTGCAGGCAGTGTTCTCTCTCCCCCCAGCTTCTCCTTACTACCAGTGCATCACTGCAGTACTACCAATGCAGTCACCAGAGAATGTTTACAGGAATACAGGAGCCCTGCACTGGCAGGAAGGAGGAGCTGCAGGGGAAGGGAGAGCAAAAACAACACAGCTAAGTGCTAAATGTGTCCAGGAGAGGTTGACAGAGCAGGGAGGGGGTACGGGCTGTGCTCTCTAGCTCCATCCAGCTCCTTCCTGCCAGTGCTGTGCTCCTCTAGTGTTGTATACACAGCAGCCGGCTTGTTAGAACAAGATCGCTGTCAGATCAGGACTGTGCTTGGGTTTGCTTACCCATCCCCTATCCTCATTTATTTCCTGTCAGTTTACAACCTTGGCTACTTCCTCCCCAGACTGCTCCTGTCCAGCAGAAAATGGTGGTAGGGGGCTACTAAGCAAACCCTGCAAAGTCTCAGTCTGACAGTGCACCTGTACTGACAAGCTAGCATCACCATACTCTGGAATCTCTGGGATGAATTGCTTGAAATATCTTCAGACCCACTGATTATGTATGAATGGGTATGAAGGTAAAGCTAGGAACATTTTGGGTCACAGGAGAGCCCAAAAAAGTGCACACCTGTGACCCTAAATAGAAGTATGGCCAAATAAGCTTTGATCATACTTTTCTTTTAAAAATCAGGCACAGCCTTGCTAGAAAAGCACTGTGTTGAGATATGTGCTGAAGATTTGGCTGCTTGTCCTACTCCTCACTGGCAGGAGTTGCTACAGCTTCACTCCTGTCAGACTGTCAGAAGATCAGAGACCAATAGCTGCTGTCAGGAAGATTCTGCTCTTCCTTCCAGCTTGTTGTGAACAAAAGAGTGTTGGTGTTGAGAACACACCTCAGTCTCAGCGTGGTGATGCGACATGCGGTGGTGATGCAGTCATGTGACATATTCCATGACCATAGAGAGGACATTTTTTATTTCCAGTGATACCACTGATGCAGGACAATTTTTATCCTTCCAGTGACACCATTTATGCATGCACATATTTTTCCTTTCAGTGATACAACCAACATTTTTATTTCTTCGCCACTGTTATTCATTCACTGATTTTAAACTTTTTTGTTTGCTACAGTGTAACACAACTATTGGTAGTATTTCACCACATGCCACAAAAATTACATACATATCATGTGCCTGTTATTAGCCCCATACTCTATGTGCAATTTTCCATCTTCATCCAGGGCACTGGATGACTCTGTCCAGGCACTTATTGGGACTCCTGCTCTCTGTGTGGAACCAGTGGTCGTTCTGCAGAGGTTCAATAAGTTCCTTGCTAAGACACGGCCAGATATTTCAATTGGTGGAAAACATGACCTTTGCTGTTAGCAGAGAAACAGGTCCAACTCAGAAGGGAGTTTATTGGACCTCTGCAGAGAGACCAGTTCTTCAACACAAAGAACAAAGGTCACATGCTGCAGCTGCTTGCAGGGGACAGGCTTTTCTAAGAAAAACTGTAAGACCTTTTATTCTGTTATACCCATTTAAACTAAAAATAAAATTTAGCTGTAACTGGTAAATTGGTAAATTGTATATGGAATTTAATTGGTTAGGTTTACATGTCATACAAATTTTTATTGGCATGAAAGCAGGGCTGGGACAAGGGGGGTGGGGGCTGAGTAGGCACATGCCCCGGGTGCCATGTTGAAGGGGGGCATGCTGGCGATGTAGCCGCTTGTGCTGCTCCCCATTGACATGAGTGATTGCAGTTTCACTCCTGTCAAAAGGAGCAGCAGCTGGCTTCATCTTTGTCCTCCCTAAAGCCTGCAGGGGAAGATAGAGAGCCGGTACTGAGACTGAAAACTTACCTCAGTCTCAGCACAGTGTTGCTGAGTGAGGGCAGACTATAATTTTTCCTCTCTCCCCTTGTTTTGTGACATGAGTGGAGGGGGAAGAAGAAGCTGCCTCTTCATTCAGGACAGGCACTGTGTGTTATCTGCAAGGGGGAAGCGGGGTCATCTCAGCCCCAGTCCTACCCTCTCCTCCTCAGACCTCCCAGACCTTCTCCCTCCCCCTCAGATCTCCTCCCTCCTCCTCAGACCCTCTAGACCCCCGACCTCTCCTCCTCAGACCCCCATAGCCTTAGCCAAACTCTCTTACCCTTGGTTGACATTTGTGCATTGCAGGATTGTGCACAAAATTGCATTTGTTCCTGCAATGCACAAAAACACACAGCTCTTTTGCAGGTGTGTGGTGGTGCAATTAAAAATTAATGGCACCCTCACACACATTGTATTTGTGCTTGTTTGCCTGTGCCAAAATGCATGGTAACTAAGTTCTGTGCATTTTGGTGTTGCACAATTTTTAAAAGGGTTCTTGTCCGTACGCAAGGCAGCACATGGAATTGAATGGGCTGCCCTATACACACTGCACTAAAACCTTCATGCTCCATGACAACTGCAAAGGTGTGAATGGAGCCTTAGGGCTAGTTGCAGTAGCTCTCTGAAGAGCAATTTGTATTGGAATAGTTTTCAGAGGACATTTGGCAGGCAGCGAGGACACATTGGGGAAGATTTACTAAAACTGGAGATCTCAGGATCTGGTGCAGCTGTGCATGGCAGCCAATCAGCTTCTAACCTCAGCTTGTCCAATGAAGCTTTAACAATACAACTTGGAAGCTGATTGGCTGCTGTGCACGGCTGCACCAGATTCTGCACTCTCCGGTTTTAGTAAATCTCCCCCATTATGTCACCTCCTGAATGCCTTTTTTAACCCCCCTAAATTCTTATACCACTGTGCCAAAACTGCAGGCATTGCATGCTGTTGTAGCTCAGAACCATTCACTTATAAGGGTTCAGTGGGCGGTAATGCCTGTCAAGCATGACAGGGATAATTTTTGCTGTGCATGTGTATACCCTATATGGCCACCTTTGCAATTGTGGAAGGAGGGTAAGGGGGGGGGAGCAGTTGTTGGGAAGCAGTAAAAACTGCTCCTGTTTTTACCACTCCCCAAACCGCAAATGTAAATATGGCCTTAGGATTTGTTCACATTGGCGAACAGGGGGCGGTAAAACAAAGCAGTTGAGCCACAATTTTTCCACCCGCAACCACCCACCTGTACAAGGAGATGCAGTTGCTCAGGGCTAAACACAGGCTATGGCCTGATGCTTTGCCAAAAAATAAATGGAACAGGGCCACGCTGCAACTGCGTGCAATGCAGTGAGTCAGTGTGCTAAAAAGGCAACAATGAGGTGACATATAGCCTCCTCACTGTTTGTCAAACACCCTCTAAAATTAATCTGTCACAGATTGTTTTTCAGAGGGACAGCAGTGATATGAGCCCCTTACACCCTCAGAGCCCCCCTAGATCCCTTCAGTTCTCTGTACCCCTCATAGCCAATCTCCCCTTCCCTCCTTTATCCCAGTAACAGTCCTCTTCAGACTGACACCAGCTATGCAGTGCCAGTTTTTCCCCACTGACACTGATACAGCACCATTGTTTCTCTTAGCACCACTGCTGACATGGAGACATTATTTCTTCTAGTGACACCATTGACACAGATACATTTTTTTCCTTCCAATGAAACCTCCAACAGAGGGACATTTTTTTTCTTCACCACTGCTAGCCATTTATTTGGCACTGATTTTAAACTCTTTCATTTGCTGAAGTGTACTACAACTACTTGTACTATTTCATGCATACTACATTACAGTATATTACATACCCTGGGTGCTGGATGACCTTGTCTCAGCGCTGCATGCAAGTGCAATTATTGGTACAAGCCCTCCTTGCTCATGCAGTGGCCACTTTGCACAATAATTGATTTACCTCCTGAAAGTAGCATTAGCCACAATGGGGGGAAAAATTAGAGAGATATCCCTACAGCTAGGAAGAGGTGATTAGGAAACAAGCACAAGTGACTGCATTGACCTTCCAGCTGCCTGACTGAATCTATACAAGGGAGCGGGTTGTCCTGTCATTAACTGAGATTGTAGAGCATCACTATACCTTTTATCTGACTCATCTCAGCCACAACCTCTCAGTGCGGGTGCTGAAGGACTACAAATTCCATTGTGTCCTCAAGCCAGTTTACCAGAGCCACCATCCACAGCTACAGCCCTCCAGTGTCACATGACCGGAAACAGGGAGTGGGAGTAGGTTTTCCTCACTCATATAATGGGTCTGCGGGACCCCAGGACAGTTAAAGTATTGGGACTTTCCTGCAGAAATCAAGATTGGCAAACTTTAGGATATGTCACAAAAACATGTGGTTAGGGTCTTTTAAAAGGAGGCATTTTTTTAAATCTGCGGTAGTGTACAAGAACAAAAACAAGTGTACAATAAAGTGCATGTGCAAATATACATAAAAAGTGCATTTAAGGGTGTATCTCTTGTCCACCCCCCAAAGGAGTGGGATCTTACACTGACGGTCCAGTGCGCAAGGCTCCTGACAGGGGCAAGGCTCGAACCCTTGCTCTAGCCCCTCTCCTCATGGCCAGGCAATGCTTACCAACAAATACTAGGTGAGGGGCTCTCTTGGAGAGCAGAAAAGATAAAATAAATTAAATAAATAATAGTGCCAGTGAAGATACACTGACTAGGCTCTGTCATCTGGTAACAAAAATTGACCCAGACTTAGCCAAAAGGCCTAGTCCAAGAGGCGCTGTGCAAAAAAACCCATTAGTGACATGACCATGTGCCTTTTCACACTGTGGGTTTCCCAAGCCCAACTGCTACTAAGAGCACCCTGAGGTGACCAACTCCCAGGGGGCACAGGCACCGCAGATTCTCTGCCTTTCCAGTCCATGGGCAGACAAGGTAGACTCATTCAAATCAGGAAACACTGGGCCTCTCCATTCTACTCAAATTACTCTCATGCCTCACATTCTGTGGGCGCACCAATTTCTGTTCCAGGTGGTACTAGCCTTCAGAGCCTCATCATACCAGCAGGGATACTATACAATCAGTCATTCCTACCAAAAGGCCAGAATGATATTGTAGCTCCCCTACTGGACACGGATGAAAACAGATACTACACTTGATCTTAGCCAAAAGGCAGGGAAGGAGGCATTACTTGATTTTTGTGTCATATAGTAGTTTTGGGGGCATTGAAGGTGGACCTACTTCGAAATAGTAAGGGTACAAGTTAGAGAGAGGATGCTTCCATGGGAACCTATTCACAAAGGTTTTTTGTGACAAAGACCCTTAAAATGAATATACTGAGTCATGAATGCAGCACAATGGCTAAATGGTTAGCAGTTCCGCCTGGCAACACTAGGGATGTTGGTCTGAATCCCAACCATGGCATCATCTGCCTGTATGTATGAATGTGAGTTAAGGACCTTAGATTGTATCTTCCTTGAGGGTTAGGGACTGATGTGAATGTTATATATATATATATATTTATGGTATATATACTATATATATATATATATATACTATATATATATATATATATATATATATAAAACACAGCAGACACTAGTAAAATTGGCTTCTATACATTCAAAAATTAAGCAATATTTCTAACATGTTCCAACTGTTTTTTCTAGTGCAATACACTTAAGAAAGGTTTATGCAGGATTATTTATTACAGGTACTTACTCTATATAGCACCATCAATTTACACAGTGCTTTACATATATATATATATATATATATATATATATATATATATATATATATATATACACACATATATATATATATATATATATATATATATATATATATATATATATATAGCACTGTGTAAATTATATATAAATAATCCTGCATAAATCTTTATTAAGTGTATTGCACTAGAAAAAACAGTTGGAACATGTTAGAGATATTACTTATTTTTTGAATGTATAGAAGCCAATTTTACTAGTGTCTGCTGTGTTATTAGCATACACTTTCCAGTGCAAGACGTTAATCTTATTAAAGGATTAAGGTAGCACAGCAGAGGTACAGGATATTTAAAATGTGAAGAAAAATCCTAACTACAATCAATGTACTTTGGTTTGTACACTGTATTCTAAAATTAACCTTTTTTCATGGGAATATATTATTAAATGTTTAGATGGGCAACATCTTTCAGCATTCAGAATAAAAATGCTATATATAGGATGTACTTTATTTTAATTGTAGAGATGTGGATGACTTTGTTTTAGAAATCTCATGTTTTGTTTTCAGCATTTAAAATATACTATATTTCTTGGGTTGTAGTTCAGTAGTCACTTAAAAAAAATATGCCCAAACATCAACTATTTGAAGACCAAGGCTTTTCTGGCACTTTTTGTTTACATGTAATAATCAGTATTTTTTGCTAGAAAATGTCTTAGTGCCCCAAACACTTATATATATATTTTTTTAAAACAGAGGCTAAATTAATTAAATAATAGACTAAATTAGTAGTTTTTTGTCACCCTGTATTTGCGCAGCAGGTTTCCAAACTCAATTATTTTGGAAAAATATACTTTTTTGAGTTTTAATGCAAAATACATAACCCAATTTTTTGGTAAAATATAAAAGATGTTACGTCGAGTAAATAGGTACCAAACATGTTATGCTTTAAAACTGCGCATGTCCGTGCAACGGCAACAAACAACGTAAATGTTACTATCTGTAGGCAGCACTTAAAAAACCCTTACAGGTTACCACTTTAGATTTACAGAAGAGGTCTGGTGCTAGATTGACTGTCAATGATCTGAGATCCATGGTGATATGGCACATGTGTCATGCAACTCTCTACTCTCTCTGCCCCCACCTCCACCCAGTACCTCACTCACCGCCCACGAGATTGCTAACCACTTCCAAAGCAAGATCGACGCAATTCGTAGGGACATCACCACTGCTCAGACCTCCGCCCCACCTAGCATCCTTCACACGAAAACCCCCTCAACACTCCTCTCCTTCGACCTCACCACTGTCCAGACCTCCACCCCGCCAAACATTCCTCACACTAAAACCCCCTCAACACTCCACTCCTTCGACCCTGCTACCACTGAAGAGGTCACCAAGGTATTCTCTGAAGCTCGCCTTACCACCTGCCCCCTTGACCCTGTCCCCACACAACTCCTGATCACCCTCCTTCTCCATCCTACGCTCCCTCACTCACATCTTTAATCTCTCCCTCTCTACTGGCGCTTTCCCCTCCCCTCTGAAGCACGCGCACATCACTACCATACTTAAAAAACCCTCCCTGGATCCCACCGACCTGAACAACCTTAGACCCATCTCCCTGCTGCCATTTACATCCAAACTCCTTGAGCGCTTAGTCTATAATCGTCTGAGTTCCCACCTCACCGACAACAACCTCCTTGATCCCCTACAGTCTGGCTTCCGTCCCCTACACTTCACCGAAACCGCCCTACTCAAACTCACCAATGACCTGCTAACCGCCAAAGCTAATGGCCACTACTCAGTGCTCCTACTCCTCGACCCCTCCGCGGCTTTCGACATGGTCGACCACCCCCTCCTCCTCAAAAAACTATACTCCCTTGGCCTCAGAGACTCCGCTCTCTCCTGGCTCTCTTCCTATCTATCACAGCGCTCCTTCAGTGTTACCTATAATGCTGCCACCTCCCCCTCACTTCCCCTCTCTGTTGGGGTCCCTCAAGGTTCTGTCCTCGGGCCCCTTCTCTTCTCCATCTACACCTCCTCCCTTGGCCAACTGATACACTCCCACGGCTTGAACTACCATCTCTGTGCCGATGACATGCAAATCTATCTCTCCACCCCTCGCCTCACCCCTTCAGTCTCCGCCCGAATCACTAGCCTTCTGAACGACATATCAGATTGGATGTCACTCCACTTCCTCAAATTAAACCTTTCCAAAACCGAGCTCTTAGTTTTCCCCCCAGCCCAGCCCCCCCCCCCCCCCTGACCTCTCCATCACGACCAACAACGCCACCATCAGCCCCACCCCGCAAGCCAGAGTACTAGGTGTCATTCTAGACTCCAATCTGTCTTTCCAGCCCCAGGCCCAATCGCTGACAAATTCATGTAGACTCCACCTCCGCAACATCTTCAAAATACGTCCGTTCCTAACCCCAGAAACTACAAAGCAACTCATTCACTCCCTTATTATATCATGACTTGACTACTGTAACTCCCTCCTCACTGGCCTACCTCACCACAGGCTATCCCCACTTCAGTCTATCCTGAATTCTGCGGCCAGACTCATCCACCTTACTAACCGCTCTGTATCCGCCACCCCCCTCTGCCAATCCCTCCACTGGCTTCCGATTGCCCAACGCATACAATTCAAATTACTAACATTGACGTACAAAGCTGTTCATAACACTGCCCCAAACTACATCACTGACCTGATATCCATTTACCACCCAAAACGTACTCTCCGCTCCTCACAAGACCTCCTACTCTCTAGTTCCCTAGTCTCCTCCTCCCATGCCTGTCTCCAGGACTTCTCCAGGGCTTCCCCATCCTCTGGAACTCACTACCCCAATCCATCAGATTGTCACCTACCCTCCTCACCTTTAGGCGCACCCTGAAAACCCATCTCTTCAGGGAAGCCTACCCCGCCCTCACCTAATTGCCGATCTCCTCCACTCTTCCTACTACTCCATCCCCCACAGCTATTTCCTCCTGTACCACTATCCCCCCCTCCTAAATTGTAAGCTCCAAGGAGCAGGGCCCTCGAACCCCTTCGTATATTATTGTATTGTTACTGTGCTGTCTCGTGTACTGTCTCCCATTATAATGTACAGCGCTGAGCAAACTGTTGGTGCTATATAAATACTGTATAATAATAATAATAATGTGTGGAACGATCGCTGTTTGCACACACAGGGGGACTGAGGCATTTTATTTATTTATTTGTTTGTTTTTACACTGCTGCCTAACCACTTTCCCACCACCCTATAGTAGAACTACTGCTTTATAGCAGTATATACATACGTGATTTACCATTGGCGGCTAGAGACGTTAATCACCGGGTCTCAGACGGAGATTGCCTGCCGACACCTGGAGATCGTTGTGTAAAGCTGACAGGGGAGAGACCTGTGTGTAAGCAACAAAGGTCTCTCTCCTGCCAGTAAGGCCATGCTGGTTTGTATTTCTCAGCACAGCAGAGCAGAGAAATACACAGCAGCATGTTTCCCTAGTAAAACACACACAGCACATCATATAAAACAGCACACAGCACACAGTTAACCCTTTGCTTGCCCCAGATGTTAACCTCTTCTTGTCCAGTGTCATTAGTACAGTGTCAGTGAAAGGGGCGGACTGACAATTCATGGGGCCCCCGAGCAATAGGAGATCATGGGGCCCCTGTGTCCTTGCCCAAACTCAAAAAAGCCTATGAAAAAGGTACCAGGGGCATCTCATGGGGCCCCCTACTGATCCCAGGCCCTCGGGCAGTGCTCAAGTTTCCACATGGTCAGTCCGCCTTGGGTCAGTGCTTTTTATTAGCACTGATCACTGTATTAGTGTCATTGGGATGTCAGTGGCCGTTAGTCCCCACCCAGTGTCAGAATGCCCGTCCCAGTCCCGCTATAAATCGCTGATTGCCGCCATTACTAGTATAAAAAAAATTTAAATTCCAGTATATATACCGCCATTTGTAAACCCTATAACTTTCACATAAACCAATTCATTTACATGTACTGGGATTTTTTTGTAGCAAAGACATGAAGCAGAATACTTTTTGGCCTAAACCTATGAAGAAATTTGATTTTTAATTTTTTTTTTACTGGATATGTTTTATATCAAAAAGTCAACAATATTGTTTTTTTCAAAATTGTTGGCCTCTTTTTGTTTATAGTGCAAAAATTAAAAACGCAGAGGTGATCAAATACCACCAAAAGAAAGCTTTATTTGTGTACAGCATTGCATGACTGTGCAGTTGTCAGTTAAACTAACACAGCTCAGTATTGCAAAAAAATGGCCTAGTCAGGAAGGGGGGTAAATCCTCTGGAGGGCAAGTGTTTAAAAAAAGTATCACTTTTCTTGCTGTCACAAGGAATGTAAAAATCCCTTATAACAGCAATAGGCGTGTGACAGGTTTTCTTTATGGAAATATCTGGGGTCAATATTAGGATCCCTCCTCCGCCCTTAAAAGCATTTAATCACACCAAGATCGGTGTGATAAAATGCTTTTCTTTTTTAAAAATGGTGCCATTTAAATCCGAATAAACCAGAAGTGATATAAGGTCATCACCTCCTGGTTACTACAGTATATCCTAGAGCTAAACAAAGTAAATCCGGTCTTTGTTCTGCTCTGTGATCAGCTGGGGAAAGCTCTGGCACGTCGATCGGGACTCCTGATTGGATGGGAGATCCCAGTAAAGCTTCAGAAAGTTGCGGAAGGGATTTCCCCTCCTGCTGCTTATAATAGCAATTGAGCAAATAGCTGCTCCAATGTACAGTATAACTATTTTCCCCCCAGTGACGTACCTGGAGTTGGAGTAGTTATACCAGGATGATGACAGCAGCTGCAGGCATCATCCTGGTACCATTTTTTAGAGCTGACGGTCAGCTTTAAAAAATGGTATCAGGATGATGCCTGCAGCTGCTGGTATCATCCTTGTATAACTACTCAAACTTCAGGTACGTCACTGGGGTGCAAGTAGTTATACTGTACATTAGTCATCTGAAAACCTAAAGGGGACCCAGTATCAGATACATATTTTCAAGGAATCATGAGAGTAGATCCACCAAAATTCATTTACAGCAATCAGCATTGCATGTGGGGATGCCACACCTTTAGAGCACATTTACAAATGTATGTTGTGTGGCAATGTACATTGACTTACACCCTAAATGTTCTTTACAACATACCGCAATATGCCGTTATGCACAGACATGAACAACCTGTGCACTGAACTGGAATAAAATGCAGGTAATTACTGTCTCCAACAATACTATCTGAACCTCATAGATCTGATTTATAGGTAAAGTTGATCCAGGGAATATCCGATTGCCTCTTGGGGGATCAAGAAGGAATTTTTTTCCCTGCAGAAGCAAATTGGATCATGCTTTGTTGGTTTTTTTTGCCTTCCTCTGGATCAACTGTGGGTATAGGATTATAACTTTTTTTTTTTTTAATGGTTGAACTGGATGGACTTTTTTCTTTTTTCAGCCAGACTAACTATTTTTATAGTCTGTGTACACTTTTTCTCTTCTGCCTTTTCTTATTCCACTACTTTCTACCACTGTGGGTCACCTATTTCATCATATGACCCAGTTTAGAGTACTAGACCCACATCATTGGGTTTGGCTCATGTGTAGCCTCTTCAGTCTATCTATCTTCGGAGCTACAGCTAACATTCCGTCCTCCCATGTGAGACTTCTAATGTGCTGTTTGTTATTGCTATGGTGAACCTTGTGATCACAGAATTTAAATGTACTTGCATTTTTGCATCGGTTTACTTTATTGATACCATGGGTCACATATTGTTCTTCCTCTTCTGGTGCCTCTTTTTCTTGACTTTTGTAATCTTTGTTAACAAAATCCTAATAAAGATATATTATGTGAAAAGAAAAATTTGCTCCTTGGAGACAGATAGCTTATCCAGATCGATACAGGGCTGGTTTACCACATCCAAACAGTCTCATTTACTGGTAGCAGGAAACCGCCTGTTTACAGAAAGGTTGGATGCAAACACAAAGGCAGGTCATGAAGCTGAAAATATAATGGCAAGTATAGTAATTAGTGGAAGTGAAGGAATACTTTCAAACATAATTGTAACAATAAAAAAGTACAGTTCTCCTTAGCATGAGCCCCCTCCATCCCTCAGAACTCTCCAAAGGTCCTTTACTTACCTGCTTATGCTATGCGTTGATCTCATGGATAATATTCTACGCTTACTTTGTTCTTTACATAACCCAACTTAAAAAGTAAACTACATGTAAAACATCCCACATACCAGCTTTTTCATCTTACACTTAAAAGATAACTACTTTAGTTAGGGCTTTACTTTAACTAAATCCTCCAACACACTTCCCTCAATACCCCCCCAAAGTCCTAATTCCTGCCAGATCTCCATGGTGCAGCTCACTGGCCAGCTAAAGTAATGCTGAGCTAAAAGTTATCCTTTAAGTTCAGGATGAAGAGGCTAGCAGGTAGGACGCGTTATTTGTGGCTCTCTTTTGAAGTTGGGTTGTAAAGAACAAAGTATGAATAGAATATTATCTATGAGATTAGTGTTTGATATTCACATATTTTTGCTGTGGATAAGGATGACATTAATAGAACTTTACACTACTTCTTAAAATATTAAAACAAACTGGATGTCCACAAAACTCAGCAGATCTTCTGCTTTCTCTGAACCCTTGATTGGCATCAAATTTAGGTCTTAGTACTTTCTTTGATTAGTGCAGAGATGGGACAGAATGCTGCACATTACTGTGTATAAAAAATTTGACTGAATGTTGCGGCACAGTGAGATCCTCTGTGAAAGTGATCATCTGTAGCCACCTCAAGGACATATGCTATGTTACCTATTGTGCTAATATGCTGAAAAATTAATTTCATTTGCAAACCAGACATAATAAAGTGTATGCTACCTTAACTACTTGCCTTTGAATGACAAATGTGTGGTCGTGCAACACTGTACCCATATTACATTTTCATAATTTTTTTCACACAAATAGAGCTTTCTTTTGGTGGTATTTAATCACCACTGAGTGCTTTATTTTTTGCGCTATAAACAAAAAAAAGAGCAAAAAAAATAGAAAAAAAAAAAGTTTTTCTTTGTCTCTATTCTAAAATGTTGCAAACAGGTAATTTTTCTCCTTCACTGGTGTGCCTTGATGAGGCTGCACTGATAGGCAGCACTGATGGGCACTGATAGGCAGCATTGATAGGCACTGCTGGGTGGCACTGACTGACAGCACTGCTGGGCACTGACTGGCGGAACTGATGGACAACAATGATGGGTGGCACTGCTGGGCACAGGTGGGTGGCACTGCTAGGAATTGCTGGGCACAGGTAGGTGGCACTGCAGGGCACAGGTGGGTGGCACTGATGGGCACAGGTGGGCAGCACTGATGAGCTGGCATTGATGATGCTGCACTGATAGGTGGCACTGATGGGCACTAATAGGCAGCACTGATGGGCACTGCTTGGTGGCACTGACTGACAGCACTGCTGGACACTGACTGGTGGCACTGATGGACTACAATGATGGGTGGCACTGATAGATGGCACTGCTGGGCACAGGTGGGTGGCACTGCTAGGCATTGCTGGGCACAGGTGGGTCACACTGCAGGGCACAATTGGGTGGCATTGATGGGTACAGGTGGGCAGCACTGATGGGTACAGGTAGACAGCACTGATGGACACATGTGGGTGGCACAGGTGGGTGGCACTGCTGGGCACTGATCATCAGCAGCACTTTCCTCACGCTGGGACCGGCAACTGCATTTACCCGGTGATCTGCTATGTCATTGGACACAGCTGATCACGTGGCAAAAGGCCGCTGTGATTGGCCTTTTACCGTATCGCGTGATCAGCTATGTCTGTAGGACACAGCGATCACTGGCGGCGCCCTCCCAGAACTAGACAACCATCCTGTAGCCATCTTTCGGCTATAGCACCGTTGGGAGGTGGTTAAATATGTTTTTTTTCCCTATATGTATGTTGACATATGTGTTTTTTATAAATCATAGTCTCTATCATCAAGAACTTATTCTATCTGAAGTACCTGATTGATCCTACCAGTCACCATACTACCATACTACTTTGTTCTAAACTCACCACACAAAGCAAGCTGCTCTGTACTTGTGTGGTCAGTTTTCCTTTCTTTTGGTCAGAGTTACAGGACACTGGGCGGACACACAGCATGTCTATATTAGGTAGTTTGTTTAGCCACCACGCCCCCTGTCCAATCACAGCCTGTCTCTGGCACACACCCCCTCCCAATTACAGTCTGCCACTTCAACAAGACCCCTGCTAAAGCACAGCTTTCATCTTGCCCCTGCTAAAGCACAGCTTTCATCTTGCTTTAAGCTGAACAGACTATGGAATACAGCCACACTGTGTGTCTGCACAGAGTCCTGTAACCCTGTCCCCCAAACTATCAGGAAGAAGAGGTGCATGACCAGCTGATAGTACTTTTCCCCTTGTGAAAAAGGTAAGATAGATCATTTCTGAAGCTAAGCAAAAGCAGTTATGGTGCTTGCATAATTATAACTGTATTAGAAAGTGTCTATAACATTATATGTTCACAATTTAATCTGTCATGGTGGCAGAATTGTTTTCATTTCAGACAGTTTCTCTGCCACTAAAGGCTAGTCTGTTTTTGTCAGAAATAGAGTTCAGTTGATTTCAGACTATCCCACAATGGCTACCACAATTTACTTTTATGTTACAATTGCTGAAAAGAGAGGCCCATGTGGAATGTTTTGCATGCAGCACAGTCTGGGGAGAAGGAGTTCATAGAGAAAACTTTCTGGAAGAAGGCAGCTGAATGAGACATCCTGCTGGATTTTTGCATAGTTAGAGCACAGAGAAGCTGGAATTCCACTTGTTTCTTCTGTCTACTTAAGAATACTGGGCACAATTGAGTGCTGGATTGAAAGTGTCACATGGTCTTCACAAGTTTCTCGTGTTACTGTGATTGTCTTTCAGATTTCTACAATTACATTACTTTGATGAAGCATAATGCTGACATATCTTTAGCTATCTGTTCACCTCATCAGGAGCTAGTGTGTTACTGTCTGTGCTTGACTGTGTTACATAGTCAAGGAGAGACGATCAGCAAAGTACAGATGATAAGTATAGACTATTGTTTTACAGTAGTATCTGCTGGATAATGGAAAACTGTTTGAGAAAAGAGTTCTAGCAAGGCGAATAATCTTACAGGGGTTGCAAACATGTTGTTTCTTCAGCGTGTAGTATCTTAAAGACACAGTGCATCAGTGCTATTTCATTGCTTTGGAAAGGAATTTGTTACAGCATATTAGTTTTGAGCTCCAATGCAGATCTGTAGACTCGCCAATGGACTCATTTGGTACTTATAGTTAGTTTAGCTAGATAGGGGAAAGTGAACTGCTATACTATATCGGTTGATGTTCAAACGCCAGCACTGTTTTCCTTTTTTTATGTTTTTTTTTAATTGAGTTTCAAATAATAGAGCATACAGTACGTCCACACAGGGGCTAAGGTATGGTAAATATGGCAATTTGTCATGTCAAAGAACATGTCATATGATACTGACTATGCACTGGCAACTACTCAAAAGGTCAAAAACACTAGGTTTGGACCGATCAGGTTGGGGTAGGGAACCTGAGGCATCTGCATAGTCAAGAAGACTTAACTAAAAACAACCAGGAGAAGGAAGAGGAGGAAAAACTAAGAAAAGAAGGGAAGGAGTGGGAAAGAGGGAAAAGAGGGTACATTCCCCACAGACTCGGATCAGTAAAAATTAAATGGAAATTTATAATGCTCCCAAACTAGAGGAATTCAAGGTTGGCAGTGCATAATGAATCCATGGTTGCCAGTTTTTACGGAACTTAGGTTGTGTATCATTAAGAACACTGGATAGTTTCTCATTAGCCAACAGCGCATTCATACGCTCCCTGACTGCCTGGAAGGGAACCAAAGACTTTTCCCAGGTTTTAGCTATTGATTGTTGCACTGCCAGAAACAGGTAAGTAGTCAGTTTATGCTGAGAGATATAGAGGCCAGTTGATGGAGGTCAGCTATTCTGGCATCCCTAGGTACTATGAAATGGAACAGGGCTTTAGGGAGGCCAAACACTCTGGACCAAAACCCAATCAACTTTGGGCGAGACCAACAAATGTGGATCATGTCCCCTTTTTGACTGCAGCCACTGAAACACTGATATACTGTAGGTAGGATTAGCTCAGGTGACCCGAGAAGGAACCCAATACCACCAGAAAAGGACCCTACAAGTAGTTTAAATGGTTTTTCCAGAATAGGTGTTTTCAAAGAGTATATGACTATTCCCATCCAGGCCTTGCGCCAGTCCTCTAAATCCATGGGGACTGTTATGTCACGGAACCATTGAACAACATTGGAAAGGGAAGTGGGCAGGCCCTTCACATTAAGACGAGAGTATAGAAGAGAAAAAGTTTGGGGCACCTGGGGTGTAGAGGCAGGTGTGCTCAAATGGGGACATGGTGTATTGAAAGGTGCCCAGTTTATGTAAGAAGGTAATCCAATCATGTAGCTATTTGTATCTGAACAATTCTGAATTAGGTGATTGGTTGTGTTCCTGACGAGAGGCCAAGGTAGTGAAAGAGGTCAGAAAATGCTGGACCTGAGTGAAATCTTGTAACATCCACCAGTGAAAGGACCTCTCAAGCTCCTTACCAGGGGGAAGAGTGAGTTATGGAACACAGGATGTAAGGGCAAAATGGGAGACATGAGTTTGCTCAAAAAGTGAAACAAGTTCCATATCATCAGACTGTGGGTCATTATAGAGCTAATAGAGGCTGGGCATGCATTTTGAGGTGTCAGCCACATGATAGGCACAGAGGAACACTTAGGCACCTAGTAGACACAAGCAAGTTATTATTGCGCTAATTTTCTAAAAATAACCCTCAAGCTGGTGTTATAAGGAGTGAAGAGAAGGAAATTGCAACACTCCAAAGACTCCACAGGGTGGCAGAGATGGATCTGGACAACAAAACAAAAAGAAAAGAGATCGCACAACCGCCCTAGTGTAACTCTGTTTAATTATGATTAAAAAACATACAAATGATTGCACTCACATGGTACAATGGTAATAGAGCACTTCTGATGTGATAATACTCCACAGCACTGATATTTTCTCCTAGCACCAATGGGGCATCACTGATGTAGTCAGCAGGTAACTAAGAGGCTTCTCTGGTGGCTGTTCCAGGAACCAGAGGAGCCACTTAGCTACCAGCTGACTATATCAGTGATGCCTTGGGTACTAGGAGGAAAATGAAAAGTATTATCACACCAGAAGTGCTCTATTACCTTTGTGCTATGTGAGTGCAATCATTTTTATGTTTTTTAATCATAATTAAATGGAGTTACACTAGGGCAGTTGTGCGCTCTCTGTTCTTTTTGTTTTGTTGTACAGTTAGGCACCTCCAGGAGTATTCATAAACAGGGCCAAATCTAGCCTGTCTAACGTGGGGTGCATTAAAATAAAATCAGGGGGGCAGAGGATGGGACATCAGCAGGGCAGTGTATGGAGGTCAACAAGGCAGAAGATAGTGACAGCAGTTTGTAGGGCAGCGTACAGGGTCAACAGGGCAGAGAACAGAGGTCAGTAGTAAGTAACACAGAGGGCAGATTTTGTCTAACACTGGGAGGAGCTTAAAGAGGGGGAGATTAAACAGAATCTGTGCCTAGTCACTGTATACTGTGCACAGATAAACCACAGTCCTTGTACCCACAAAATACTCCTATTTACTATGTCACAAGTGACAGTCTCACAGATACACAAGAACCTCAGAAAGAAGAATTTTTAAAAATGTAAACGTCTCCATCAGTGACCTGTCAGAGCTGACCTTAAAGTAAAACCAGCCACTGTTGGGACAATGAACACTTTGGTCAGGACTATGCAATGTACAACATAATGTATATAATGCAGGAGTCAGGAATAACAAATAAACAAAATATATAGTGTACAGCATCAGGATGTGCCCATCTGTTAACATCAGATTCCCCCCTTCTTCAAGAATCCCCATCAGAATTCCACCTCAGAGTCCCCAGAGTCGCCACCCCTACATCAGAGTCCTCCCCTTTACATCAGGGTCCACAGAGTCACCACCCTAACACCAGGGTCACAAGAGTGATCCCCTTATATCAAGGGTCCTTAGAGTCCCCCCTTACAATCAGGGTCCCTGGGGTTCCTCACCCTTACCTCAGTGTCCCCATTGCCCCCCTTACATCATGGTCCCCAGAGTCACCTTACTTACATTAGGGTCTCTAGAGTCTCCCCCCTTACATCAGGGTTTCTAGAGTCACTCCCTTAAAGGAGAGTTCCCAGAATTTTCCTAGTTACATCAGGTCCTCAGAGGCCCCCTTTAACATCAGGGTCTCTCCTATTTACATCAGGGTCCCAAGAATTACTCTTGAATTATAAGCAACAAGAATTAAAGATAAAATGAAGGAGGTGCTTTTATAGCTGATCACAGAAGAACTGAAATTGAATACTGAAGTTGATCTATCGATTGATTTCAGCACAACCAGCCTGCAGGGTTTTTTTACTTATGATTGTCGCCAGCAGTGATCATTGTATTCTGATGGCAGATAAACCTCCCACTGTCAGAACCCAGTAACACTGTGGGAGAGATTCCCCCATCAACACAGTCAGTCATGGTTGAAAGAAAAAAATGGTATAATGTATGGCTTGCTTAAGAGTAGCCAGGCAAACAAATGCACATACTGTAAGTAAAGGGTTATATTAAAGTAAGCCTTCTCATCTGAAAACAGAACTCTCAGTGCACACAGCCTTATTAACTGCTGTGTTGATTGTGTATTTCCATTTCCTATATATCATCTCTATGCTGACAGTTCCTGCAAGCAGGCATGAACAATCATTGCACATTCCAACTTTGCTTTATTTACTACCAGACTGACTGTATTCCTCAAAGAGACTGAGCTTGTAGGAAGGCTGGCATGCAAGACTCCAATTATATTAGGGTTAGCCCTGATCACCACAGCCAGCAGTTCTATACC
This sequence comes from Staurois parvus, assembly GCF_062004578.1. Lineage (NCBI taxonomy): Eukaryota > Metazoa > Chordata > Amphibia > Anura > Ranidae > Staurois > Staurois parvus. The sequence goes on along the minus strand of NW_028319228.1, from coordinate 10,206,317 downwards.
CAGAGTAAAAAGGATGGGGAATAAAAGGTATTCCTGGTGTATTCCCCAAAAGATATCAAAAGTATAGGAATAAGAGCCCCTGTACCTGACATGATAGTAGAGGAGGAGGAATATAATTCTGAGATCCATGAGAGGAGAGAAGTTCCAAAACCTCAGCACAGCACATTGTCTGCTGATGCAAATGCCTAACAGTTTTTTGTCAATATTTACAAGTGAGATGGGAGTAAAATATAGAGTCAGCAGAGTCCTTCGTGACCATCACTATGTGAGCTTGCAAAGACATTGGGGACAGAAGGGCATCTTTCTAAGGGCATTGAAGAGGTGGGTTAAGTAGGGGTGAGAAGAGAGGAATATTTTTTATAGTAAAGGCCAGAAAAACCTTCGGGGCCTGGGGTCTTGGAAGGCTTAAATGCTTTGATGGTTTCAGCAACTTCCAGTTCGAACTATCAGAATGAAGAGCACGGGAGGCTGCCACAGACAGGGAGAGGAAGATTAAGTCATGAAAAATTGGTCTTCTTTAGAAATTGAGAAAGAGGGAGGCTTGGAATAGAGCAGGGTTGGGCAACTGTGGCCCTCCAGCTGTTGTGGAACTACAAGTCCCATCTTGCCTCTGCGAGTCATGATGCAACTGTCAGCCTTTCAATGCCTCATGGGACATGTAATTCCATGACAGCTGGAGGGCCACAGTTGCCCACCCCTGGAATAGAGAGATGGCAAGAAGTCAGCAAACTGAAACACAATCTTATAAGGCTTGGAAGTAAGGTCACCATTACGAGTACAAAAGTGAATTGATTTAAAAGGATTCCCTACAGAATTAAGGTTTTTAGCCAGCATGGGGCTAGCTTATTGGCGCAAGAGTAAAAATGTGTGTGTAGCTCACCTGATAGCCTTCTCTGCTCTGTCAGTGAAAAGGAGATCCAGTTTCATGGCCAAGGTGTTTTTAGCTTTTCTGTTTGAAATTGGGGACCACGATTTCAAGGATAGCATCTGCCCAAGCCAATAGAAGGTAAGGATCACAAATCCTCCTTTCCCATAAACCCTTCCATTGGGTGGCCATCTGAATGGCCTTGTGAGCTTCCCAGAGGAAACAGACCCAATGTTCTCCAGGAAAAAGGTTCTTGCAGAAAAGTCTCCTGGGTTGTGAGGAGAGATTCATTCAGTCGCCAGCAGGAGGAAGAAATATCAGACTGGAAAGATATACAAGAGAGCAAGAGTGGATCATGGTCTGTCCAGGAAACAGTAAATATTTAAGGAACAAAAGTTGTAGTGGCATAGAGATGTGGTCAATTTTGCAGATGCTATGGTGAGGCTTAGAGAAGAAAGGGTGTTCTCTAGATCTTGGATGAAGTTCCCTCCAGGTATCTTCTAAATGGTGCTCCTAAAGGAGGGAGTAGATTTGATAAGGTATCATGGGATACTGAAGTCCCTGGTTGTATTGTCAATTCAATATAGAGATTAAGGTTATATTAGATCCCCCCATAAGAAATAGTGTACCGTTACTGTGATGTGAGACAACGTTCAATAATATCTGCTGAATTTTATTGGGGGCATAATAGGTAACTAGAGAGACCTTGTGGTCAAAGAGCTTATGGTGTAAAAGTAGATATTGACCGATGGGGTGCGCAATTTCCAAGGAGCACTAGAACTGGATGTCCTAGCAGAAGGTAATCCAAACTCCTCAATGTTTTTCCTGAGTGGACGCAATGCAAAAAGATGAAAAGTGGGAATTTAAGAAGGCTAGAGCAGATTAGGAGGAAAACCTGGACTCCTGCATGCAAACTTCCACTTATCAATATTAAAGGTAGTGGAAGACTTTGGTCCATTTCATGGGGGAAGAGAATTGAAGGCCTGGATATTTTGGGAGTAGAATGTCAGAGGCTGTAGTGACATGGTGGTGGATAAAAAAGGCCAACTGGAAGCCACAAGGGAGCCTGGGTAAGTGAGGAAGTGGGGATGTTTAACGGGGAAAAGGGGGAAGGAGCCAAAAGAGAGCAGAAGTTCCAACAAAAAATGCAATAACTGCGAAGTATGTCCAAACCGAAATGGACATTGATGTGGGGGTGCTACTCCCCTGGAGACATGGCTGCAAATATGAACAAGAAAAGAGGAGTGCTTCAAATACGTATGAACTACTACTCGGCGCTGCACTAATGCAACTGATAATTGCGTAGTCATGCAATGCTGCACCCAAAAAAATTTACGTCCTTTTTTCACACAAATAGAGCTTTCTTTCGGTGGTATTTGATCACCTGTACGCTTTTTATTATTCACGCTATAAATAAAAAAAGACTAAAAATTTTGAAGAAAAACAATATTTTTTACTTTCCGCTATAAAAAATATATAGTAAACTCAAAGTTAGTTATAAATTTAGGTCAAAATGTATTCTGCTCCATGTTGTCGGTAAAAAAATCCCAATAAGTGTATATTGATTGCTTTGTGTGAAAGTTATAGCGTCTACAAACTATGGCATAAATACTGCAATTTACGACATTTTTTTTGCTATACAGCGCTGTGCTAGTTTAACGGACAATTGCGCGGTCATGCAATACGGTACATAAATGAAATTTATGTACTTTTTTTCACACAAATAGAGCTTTCTTTTGGTGGTATTTGATCACCTGTGCACTTTTTATTTTTGGCGCTATAAACAAAAACATTTTTTAAGTAAAATTAAAAAAATATATATATATTTTCTCATTTCGGTCATAAAAAATATCCAAAAAAACTAAAATATCATCATAAATTTAGGTCATTCTGCTACATGTTTTTGGTTAAAAAAAAATCCCAGTAAGTGTATATTTATTGCTTTGTGTGAAAGTTATAGCGTCTACAAACTATGGTATAGATAATGGAATTTACACAGCTTTTACTTTCTGACTGCTCATCACATTTCTTGAGGTGCTAAAATACCAGGATAGTACAAACACCCTCAAATGACCACTTTTTGGAAAGTAGACAACCTAAGCTATCTGCTGAGAGGCATATTGAGTCCATGTAAGATTTATTTTTTTTTCACAAGTTTCTGGAAAATGACAAAAACGTTTTTTTTTTTTTTACACAAAGTTGTCATTTAAATGATTTATTTCTCGCACAAGCCATGGGTATATGGGGAATTACACCCAAAAATACATTTTGCTACTTCTACCAAGTATGGGGATACCACATGTGTGAGACTTTTTGGGAGCCTAGCCACATACAGGAGCCTGAAATCCAATGACCACTTTGAAAGCCTGAAGGTGCATAACTTCCTCATTTCACTTCCTCAATACCTGTCACAGTTCTGAAGGCCCTGACATGCCAGGATAGCACCAAACCCCCCCAAATGACCACTTTCTGGAAAGTAGACAAATCAAGGAATTTAAAAAGAGGCATGTTGAGTATTTTTCAGATCTCATTTTTTGAAATATAAAAAAAGAATAGAAAAAATGTTTTTTTGTTTTTTTTTTCATTTTACAAAAACCTGTGGCAAAAAATGAGATCTGCAAAATACTTACCATGCTTCTTATCAAATTCCTTGGGGTGTCTATTTTCCAAAAAGGGGTCATTTGGGGGGGATAGGTGCTATACTGGCATTTCAGGGCCTCCGAAACTGTGATAGGTAGTCTGGAAGTGTAATGAGGAAATAAAGTCCTTTAACAGCCTGAAGGTGCTTATTGGATTTTGGGGTCCTGTACTTGGCTAGACTGCCAAAACGTCTCTCACATGTGGCACCCCCATACTCGGGAGAAGTAGCAGAATGTATTTTGGGGGGTAATTCCACATATACCCATGGCATGTTTGAGCAGTAAATTATTTAAGTGACAATTTTGTGTAAAAAAAAAAAAAATTTGTCATTTTCCAAAAACTTGTGGTAAAAAAATAAATTCTTCTATTGATTCAACATGCCTCTTAGCAAATAGTTTGGAGTGTCTACTTTCCAAAAAGGGGTCGTTTTGGGGGGTGGGGGCGTTTTATGCCCAGCATTAGAAGTTTATGCCACACATCACTCACTCTTCTAACCACCTGAAGATCAAGCCTTTTCTGACACTTTTTGTTCACATGAAAAAAATCAGTATTTTTTGCTAGGAAATTAATTTAAACCCCCAAACATTATATATTTTTTTAAAGCAGACACCCTAGTGAATAAAATGGTGGGTACTACAATTTTTTTGGCACATAGTACTCGCGCAGTGATTTTTCAACAGCAATTTTTAACGAAAATATACTTTTTTTTACTTTTAATACGCAAAAACACAATATATTGGCCAATTATTTGCTAAGATATAAAAGATGATGGTATGCCGAGTAAATAGATACCAAACATGACATGCTTTAAAACTGCGCATGCCCCGTGCAATGGCGACAAACTGCATACATTTTTAATATCCATGGGCAATGCTTTAAAAGCCTTTAAAAGCTACCATTTTAGATTTACAGAGGAGGTCTAGTGTTAGAATTACTGCCCTTGATCTGACATTCACAGCAATACCTCACATGCATGGTGCAACTGCTGTTTACATACCGGCACAGGATCAACGCTTGTGCACACAGGTGTGCGTGCATGGGAGGGGCGAGTTTTTTTTGTGTTTTTTTTTTTTTTTAAGTTATTTTGATTTTTTCAATTATTTTTACACTGTACCTTTCATTTTTTTTTTTGATCATTTTTAATGCTATCACAGGGAATGCAAATATCCCCTATAACTTCAATGGGCATTGTCATACAGTCATGGCCGAAATTGTTGGCACCCTTGATATTTTTCCTGAAAATCAAGTATTTCACACAAAAAAGGTATTGCATTAACACATGTTTTGCTATACACATGTTTATTCCCTTTGTATGTATTGGAACAAATATAAAACAGAGGCAGAAAAGCAAATATGACATAATGTCACACAAAACCCCAAAAATGGGCTGGACAAAAGTATTGGCACCCTTAACTTAATATTTGGTTGCACACCCTTTGGAAAACATAACTGAAATCAGTCGCTTCCTATAACCATCAATAAGCTTCTGACACCTCTCACCCGGAATTTTGGACCACTCTTCCTTTGCAAACAGCTCCAGGTCTCTCTTATTGGAAGGACACCTTTTCCCAACAGCAATTTTAAGATCTCTCCACAGGTGTTCAATGGGATTTAGATCTGGGCTCATTGCTGGCCACTTCAGAACTCTCCAGCGCTTCTTTGCCATCCATTTCTGAGTGCTTTTTGACGTATGTTTGGGGTCATTGTCCTGCTGGAAGACCCAGGATCTTGGACGCAAACCCAGCTTTCTGACACTGGGCCCTACAGTGCGACCCAAAATCCTTTGGTAATCCTCAGATTTCATGATGCCTTGCACACAGTCAAGGCACCCAGTGCCAGAGGCAGCAAAACAACCCCAAAACATCATTGAACCTCCACCATATTTTACCGTAGGTACTGTGTTTTGTTCTTTGTAGGCCTCATTCCGTTTTCGGTAAACAGTAGAATGATGTGCTTTACCGAAAAGCTCTATCTTGGTCTCATCTGTCCACAAGACGTTTTCCCAGAAGGCTTTTGGCTTACTCAAGTACATTTTGGCAAACTGTAGTCTTGCTTTTTTATGTCTCTGTGTCAGCAGTGGGGTCCTCCTGGGTCTCCTGCCATAGCGTTTCATTTCATTTAAATGTCGACGGATAGTTCGCGCTGACACTGATGCTCCCTGAGCCTGCAGGACAGCTTGAATGTCTTTGGAACATGTTTGGGGCTGCTTATCCACCATCCGGACTATTCTGCGTTGCAATCTTTCATCAATTTTCCTCATCCGTCCACGACCAGGGAGATTAGCTACAGTGCCATGGGTTGCAAACTTCTTGATAATGTTGCGCACTGTGGACAAAGGCAAATCTAGTTCTCTGGAGATGGACTTGTAACCTTGAGATTGTTGATATTTTGCCACAATTTTGGTTCTCAGGTCCTCAGACAGTTCTCGTCTCCTCTTTCTGTTGTCCATGCTTAGTGTGGCACAGACAGACACACAATGCAAAGGTTAAGTGAACGTCTCTCCTTTTTATCTGCTTTCAGGTGTGATTTCTATATTGCCCACACCTGTTACTTGCCCCAGGTGAGTTTACAGGAGCATCACATGCTTGTAACATTCTTATTTATCCGCAGTTGTGAAAGGGTGCCAATACTTTTGTCCAGCCCATTTTTGGAGGTTTGTGTGACATTATGTCGAATTTGCTTTCTTTCCTCCCTTTTTTTGTTTTGTCCCAATACACACAAAGGGAATAAACATGTGTATAGCAAAACATGTGTTAATGCAATACGTTTCGTGAGAAATACATGATTTCCTGGAGAAATATCAAGGGTGCCAACAATTTCGGCCATGACTGTATATTCTTTTTTGAGAAATCTGGGGTCTATCAGGCTCTAGATATCTCCTCAGCCCTTACATTATTATTATTATACAGTATTTATATAGCGCCAAAGGGTATGCTCAGCGCTATACAGCACAAGGGGGACAGAAAATGAGACAAAACAGTAACAATACAATACACGAGGGGTTCGAGGGCCCTGCTCTTTCGAGCTTACAATCTAGGAGATTATCTAATCAAACCAAAATCAGTGTGATCAGATGCTTTCCCAATTTACAAATGATGCTGTTTATATCCTGTGAAACTGAAGTGATGAAATGCTCGTAGCTTCCGAATTCTTAGACTACACAGTAGAGATGATTGGCACCACTCTGGTCTCCAATCAGCTCTATGGTCAGCTGGCAGAAACACCGGCTGCATTGTCAGGTTCCCCCAATGGCACAGGACTGCCCGAGAAGGCTGTGGAAGGCAGCTGGGGAGGGGGGCATCATATCCCACTGCTTGTAAAAGCAGTCCTGCAGCTAATTAGCCACTAGGATTGCTTTTACATGAAAGCCAATCGCCGGCTGAAAAAACGATACCAGGATGATGCCTGCAGCTGTAGGCATCATCCTGGTATAACCATTCAAAGTCCAGTGATGTACCAGTACTTCACTGATCCTTGTTGGGTAAAAATGCTATGTTCTTTTTTTTGTATGCAGCCCGTGGACTGAATGAAAAAAAGAGATAAAATTTCTGCCAGAAAAATTGTGTGGTATGCCTACCATTTGAATATACCTCCCTGCATCCACCCACTTCTAATGGTGGGCACACATTAGGTCACACTTTGCCACAAGCGCCAGTTCCAAGATTATACAAATGTCTAAATAGTGGCACGCTTGAATAAAAATTGTCCACGTATAAGTGGTACCCTATATGGAAAAAGGATGACACTAAGTCCAAAACTATCTTGTCACTACTCCCCATGTAGTCTGGGCATCCAGGGGGCTCCACGTGACTATCTTTTCCCTCGTAAATCCTAAACTTATAAGTATAGCCTGTTGCCCTCTCACAGGTCTTCTACATCTTGACCCCATATCTGGCACACTTGCTGGGGAGAAATTGTTTGAATGCAAGGCAGCAAGAAAAATTAATCAGGGACTCATCAACGCAGATTTTTTTGTTGGGGAGTATAGACATCTGCAAATTTTTGGTTAAGGTGATTTGCGAGGGGCTGAATTTTGTGGAGCCAATCAAATTAAGGGTCACCCCGAGGATGACAGACTGAATTGTCGTTGAAATGCATAAAACACATTATACTCTCATATCTATGCCTGACCATGGCAGCAGAGAACACGGCATATGATGAATCGGGTCTGCTGACCAATACAACCGCAATTCATTTCTTTTAGTAATGCCTATGTTGAGGGTTAGGCCCAAAAAAAATGTAAATTCGGAAACTCTAATGAGTTTCCATGCGACTAGTCTGGCAAGGTTTGAATTTGGGTTGGCGGCGATAAATTGTTGTGCATATAAAGTGCTTTGATCCACAATCAACGCATACAGATATTCCATGAAAAACAGCTCCAAAAATCAAGGGGAGTAGTTAAATTTGCTATTTCCACCTGAATTCCAGGTTGGGCAGTGAATGGGGGAAGTACGGGTGCTGCAGAATTTGTGGTCTGTCAATCGGGATTTGCAAACACATCCGGAAAAATACTAGGAGCTCTATGGGCCTGTGCGAATTCTTGGTGGCTGCGGGACAATACTTGTGCTTGCCACCACACCGGCTTGTAATGGAGTTATGGGACTCGCCACGTCACCAAGATATACTGCAGTGCTGGTATTATTATTATACAGGATTTATATAGCGACAAAAGTTTGCTCAGCGCATTACAGTATAACAAATGGTTCTACATCTAGGATCATCAGAACCAACCAGCCACTGGGACATACGGATGAAACTCAAAAAATTAGAATATCATGCAAAAGTTAATTTTTTTCAGTAATGCAACTTAAAAGGTGAAACTAATATATGAGATAGACTCATTACATGCAAAGCAAGATAGTTCAAGCCGTGATTTGTCATAATTGTGATGATTATGGCTTACAGCTCATGAAAACCCCAAATCCACAATCTCAGAAAATTAGAATATTACATGCAATCAATAAAACAAGGATTGTACATAGAACAATATCTGACCTCTGAAAAGTATAAGCATGCATATGTACTCAGTACTTGGTTTGGGCCCCTTTTGCAGCAATTACTGCCTCAATGCAGCGTGGCATGGCAGCTATCAGCCTGTGGCACTGCTGAGGTGTTATGGAAGACCAGGATGCTTCAATAGCAGCCTTCAGCTCTTCTGAATTGTTCGGTCTCATGTCTCTCATCTTTCTCTTGGCAATACCCCATAGATTCTCTATGGGGTTCAGGTCAGGAGAGTTTGCTGGCCAATCAAGCACAGAAATCCCACGGTCATTGAACCAGGTTTTGGTGCTTTTGGCAGTGTGGGCAGGTGCCAAGTCCTGCTGGAAAATGAAGTCAGCATCCCCATAAAGCTCGTCTGCGGAAGGAAGCATGAAGTGCTCCAAAATCTCCTGGTAGACGGCTGCATTGACCCTGGACTTAATGAAGCACAGTGGACTAACACCAGCAGATGACATGGCTCCCCAAATCAACACAGACTCAGGAAACTTCACACTGGACTTCAAGCATCTTGCAGTGTGTGCCTCTCCATTCTTCCTCCATACTCTGGGTCCTTGGTTTCCAAATGAGATGCAAAAGTTGCTCTCATCAGAAAAGAGGACTTTGGACCACTGAGCAACAGACCAGGTCTGTTTTTCTTTAGCCCAGGTAAGATGCTTCTGACGTTGTTTGTTGTTCAGGAACGGCTTGACAACAGGAATACGACATTTGAAGCCCATGTCCAGGATCCGTCTGTGGCTCTTGATGCACTGATTCCAGCCTCAGTCCACTCCTTGTGAAAGTCCCCAACACTTTTGAATGGCCTTTTCCTGACAATCCTCTCCAGGCTGCGGTCATCCCTGCTGCTTGTGTACCTTTTTCTACCACACTTTTCCCTTCCACATAACTTTCTATTAATGTGCTTTGATACAGACCTTTGGGAACATCCAACTTCTTTTGCAATTACCTTTTGAGACTTTCCCTCCTTATGGAGGGTGTCAATGATGGTTTTCTGCACAACTGTCAGGTCAGCAGTCTTTCCCATGATTGTGATTCCTACTGAACCAGACTGAGAGACCATTTAAAGGCTCAGGAACCCTTTGCAGGTGTTATGGCTTAATTAGCTGATTAGAGTGGGACACTTTGAGCCGAGAATATTGCATCTTTTCACAATATTCTAATTTTCTGAGATTGTGGATTTATGGTTTTCATAAGCTGTAAACCATAATCATCACAATTATGACTATCTTGCTTTGCATGTAATGAGTCTATCTCATATATTAGGTTTCACCTTTTAAGTTGCATTACTGAAATAAATTTACTTTTGCACGATATTCAAATTTTTTGAGTTTCACCTGTAAAGCAATGATCTCAGTGGTTCTGTCTACTATTTTTAAATGAATAATACATTCTGGTCTAAAGCAGAAATGCTGTACTAGTTATGTCAAAGAAATACATTTTCTATTTGTTCATTTTGTTTTTATTCAGGTTCATTCTAAAGTAGTTATAACTTTGGTCTCCCTGGGAAAATTGGCCAGTGTGAATAAAAACATTAGGTGATTTACAGAGCAAAGACTTTGGCGAATGAAGCAACAAATGAATTGAAGATGAGATCATGTTTTTGATATAAGAAGTGCCTCAGGCAGTGCTGTTGGCATTGGTTCTAGGAAATAGTGCCTATTGCTGAGTTGTAGCAGAATAACAGCATGCTCTGAAGATAGCCAGTGAAAAGTCAATATCTTTAACAGTTTTTTTTTGATTATTAGAAAAATGTGCTGAAATAATCATCCTACCTTTATCAATAATTGTTTAAAAGAACAGAAAGAGTTGCAAGTGACTCTTACATGTATATGTAACCTAGTGAAGTTTATGGCTTTGCTGACCACAGTGTAAAAAAAAACATAGACCTGTGATTACTATTCCCAGTGGTGGCTTAAGGCCTAACCCACATGGAAGAAAAATATATTTGAAATATATTTAAAAAATATTTTTACCAAATACATTAACATATATTTGAAATACAAGAATTTTGGCCATATTAATTATATTTCAAAATATATTTCAAGAAATATATATATATAATAATATATAATATATATATATAATAATAATATATAATAATAGATATAGATATAAACTGCATGTTGAAATGCGTTTTTATTACAAAATATATGAAAAATATTTTTAAAAATACATTTAAAATATACTGTATGTCTTTAAAAATACAAATCTACATTTTTGGAATGCATTTACAAATACATGTAAAAATATATGTTAAAATGACTTTTTTATAGGTTAAAAAAATCTGAAGAATATATTTTAAAAAATATTTTTCATATATTTTGTAATATATGAAAAATACATTTCAACATGCAGTATATATATATATATATATATATATATATATATATATATACACGGTATATATATATATATATATATATATATACATATATTGAATATGGCCAAAATTGTAGCATTTCAAATATATATCAATATATTTGGGAAGAATATTTTTAAAATATATTTCAAATATATTTTTCTTCCATATGGGAAGATACATGAATGATGTTTCTCCGGCTACTGAAAGTCATTGACAATTTATTGGGAACCTTTTCTTATAGCTACAGTATAAATAATAGAACCCTGTGTGGTAAGTTTCATTGGAGAGGAAAACTGCTTTTAGCTGTATAGCCTGGTACAAAAATTGTGGCTCTGCGCAATACATTACTTTCAGAATTATTTATGTGAGAAAAAAACTAAATAATATGACTTCATGAACATTTTGAGAAGTAATTTTCAAGTGGCATGGCCCTAAAGTTCTTTTCATTTTTCTTTGGGGGCGGTGATATATTTATTTTTGTGAACTAGAACACAGACTCTGTAGGTGATCAACAAGTGTGTAGAAGTGCATTGGTGGTTCAGGGGAAGTGATATTAGTTCCTAAACCTTGGAGGATGCACTGTGCACATCTGCAAACTTTCAGGTAACTGTAGTGTCCTCCAGCAAACTAGTCTGATCATGGCCACTGGATAAGAGGACACTGGACTGCATCTGGAGGCAGGAGGGTAGTAAGCTTCATTGTCTTCCCATGACACTGGACACACAGCTATCCCTGTAAGTTAAAGCTGCATATATTGTTTTATAACAGAGATTTCTATTTTCACAATGGCCATTTGTGACTGTTTTGTTTAAACTGAAATAACTAGTTTAGGGGACAAAGAGCAGGTGGGATTACTAAACGTATCAATCTATCCACTCTTAATATCCACTGATATTTTATAATGATAATATTTGAAAACGTTAAGCAGCTAAAACTAAGCTATTAGTATTAATTTCACACAATTAGTACTTGGCAGCAAAATTATGGCATGTACACATTAATACTTTTGACCTTGCATAAAATTTTTTACAGCTATCATAATTTTGCCTTTTACAGCTCATTTCTCCTCATTTTATTCTGTGACCACCACCATTACCTATGCCAGCACCATATGTCTACTGATGCAGACAGTCATCGTTTTGAGTTGCAATACGCAACCCCTGTTTTGCTTAGTATTCCTTTGTTTCTGTGATTTATTTTATGATATTTATGGAACTAAACATTTTCTGAATCCATTAACAGGGCATGCAGACTGTAGTCACTCATCCTGTGGCATTTGTTACGTTGTATAGGGGAAATGGCAGATAGTGTAAATGATTGATCACAAGGAGGCCTGAATTGGCTTTGGTTAATGATCCAGTCAGCGCTCAAGCTGAACACTACTGTATGGTACTATGGGATTCAAAGGCATCTACTATGCCAACTGACCCATGTTCAGCCTGCAGTTTGTAGAGCTGGACTAACACAGAGACAAATAAAAAACACAGCAAAAAAGTAGATGTAAAGCAATCTTTTCAATGTTGTATAGAGCAGGAAAGAATTAGAACCCCTGTTTCTTTTTTAATACTATCTGTGTCTCCAATGGGTAGATTCAGCTTTGCTAGTTGTACTGGTGACCATTGTCTGATGTGATGTGAAATCCAAACTTTCTGCATTTGTGTTTCTGTGTGAGGAGGAATCTTACAATGGGGAAACCTACTTTAGTGACCACTGTCTAAGGCAAGCCATAGATAATGCAGTTTTCTTCCCTGAAACCATTGGAAAATCACTCCTGCAGCTCTATTGTGTTTTGCTGGATGGAAAACTTCCCTACTGGCAGAACACAATGATCACTACTATTGGTTAGAGCCACCAACAGTAAACGCATGCAAAAAAGCCAACAGGTTGTTTTTACTGAAGCCGATCAATGGATCAACTTCAGTACAACCAGACTGGCTATAAATGGACCAAATCATGACCCGTCCCTACTGACCCAGGCGAGATTCAATCCATCTATGGCCCTTTTAAGAGGGGATTTCCTCTTGCTTTGGAGAGATCTCCTCTTAATAATCTCTGTGACAGGAAGTGAATGCAAATTTCCTTGATGGGACACATAGAAAAAAAAACCTTATTCTATCCCCAAAAACATTCCTTCTTCCATCCCAATTAACCACTTTCCCGCCTCCCTATAGCAGAAGTACCGCTACAGGGCGGCAGGGCTGCGCAAAGTCACGTATATGTACGTGATTTACATTTCCGGGTAGTGGGCACGCACTGCTATTGGCTGCTTGACATGTCAATCACCGGGTCCAAGCCTGCTATTCTCAGTCGGGACTCGGTGATCATCAGCAGAGCTGACAGGGGAAAAACCTGTGTGTAAACAACACAGGTCTCTCTCCTGTCAGCAAGGACATGATGCTTTGTATCTCTCTGCACAGCAGAGGAATGCAAAGCAGCATGTCTCCGTGGTAAAGCACACTCAGCACACAGTTAACCCTTTGATTGCCCCAGATGTTAACACCTTCCTGCCCAGGATTAGCACTGATCACTGTATTAGTGTCACTGGGGATGTCAGTGGCAGTTAGTCAGTTCCCGCCCAGAATAAGAATGCCCGTTGCAGTCCCTCAGTACCACTATAAGTTGCTGATCGTTGCCATTGCTAGTATAGAAAAATAAAAATAAAAATTCCAGTATATATACCGCCATTTGTAGTCGCTATAACTCACGTAAACCAATTGTTATACACTTACTGGGATTTTGTTTTAGCAAAGACATGTAGCAGATTTCATTTTGGCTGAAATTTATGAAGAAATTTTATTTTTTACTGGATATGATTTAAAGCAAAAAGTAAAAAATATTGGTTTTTTTTTTCAAAATTGTCTATTTTTTGTTTATAGTGCAAAAAATAAAAAGCACAGAGGTGATCAAATACCACTAAAAGAAAGCTCTATTTGTGGGGAAAAAAATGACATAAATTTCATTTATGTACAGTGGTGCATGACCGCGCACTTGTCAGTTAAAATAACGCAGCGCCGTATCGCAAAAAATGGCCTGGTGAGGAAGGGGGGTAAATCCTCTGGAGGGTAAGTAGTTAACAAACGAAAAAATAGCTTTATATATACTTTATTAAAACTAAAATTAGGCATACATTTCTCAAGCTCAAGAGTGTGTTTTAAATAATCTATTGGTCAATGCTTCCTCTTAAGGAGGATTTACCCAAAATGTTGATCTGTTACTAACGTTTGATTCAACTGAAAGTTTGGTGGTGTGTGGGGTGGCACATTGTGAGTGATCTAAAACATTTCTAAAGTACCTGCTTTTTTTTACGTCTGCTTTATCCCAGATTGTGCAAATATATGAACTCCTTTAACAACAGAAGTTCTCTGCACAATCAGAATTTTTATTCAAGGCACTGATTACTTAATACCTCCTCAAATACAGCCAAATCTAATATGTGCACTTAGTAATTTTATTTTTCTTGCTTGCTAATTTCCAGTTTTGCAAGCACCTAAGAATGTATTTCTAATATTATATTTTATACAACTGAGAAAAACAAATACTATTGAATTTTTGTGTTATGAGGCTGTAAAATATACTTTCATAATTAAAATTCATAACAACAAGAATAAATCATTAGTAATTTGTGTCTTTAGGGAAAACATTTTATTGTTGCAGGTTGACAAGAGGAAATTATTTTAATTTCTGCATTGAGGACCTAAGGATGATTGAATGTTTTGAACTGCCAGCTTTGCAACATTTTTTATTTTGCATTCAGTAAACATAACATTATGGGTCTCTTATTTCAGCATGTCTCAAGTGAATAACAACTTGATATAATTCCTTTCACCCAATGAATACAATTCAAAATGCGTTGAACTAACAAATTCATACAAAGCCATCCACAATCCTTCTTCGCAGCTCCCTCCTGCTCTCTATCTCCCTCATCACCTCCTCTCATTCTCGCCTCCAGGACTTTTCAAAAGCCTTTCCCATCCTCTGGAACTCCCTACCCAATATCTATGGCTGCTGTATCTTTTACTCTTTTCAACTTTTGTCAATGCCTGAAATTTCATCTATTCAGGCAAGCTGATCCCCCTTCCACCTAAAGAAAAATCAAAATAGTGCTTGTCAGGTTAGCATAGGCTTAACAGAGCAGAAATGTACTTACATCAGTCAGGTAAAGAGGCACCACAGAGTCCAAAAAGAGCAGCCATGTACCTACCACCCATTTTGGTCAGTACATGCAAATGAATATTAATGGTCTAAAAAGTTCTCAAGTATAATATTTCTGGCACTTTTCTGTGTCCAGGGAGCTGCAGGTGTCACATAAAGCTTTACAAGTGAATGGCTATATGAGGCTGTACTCATGTAAATATAACATGTGAGTCTCATATTCAGGGAATTACACTGTATGTGCATACAAAGGTGAACTCTGATCCACAATAAATATAATTATAGGGCATATGTAGAGGATGGATGTAAGATCATTTTTACCTCTGGAGGTACCATCCCTATAGCATAAATATGTCTAGGGCAATATAAATTGGGACTCTGAATGTACCTCCAGAGGTATAACACCAAAAAACAATATCGATATATAAAAAACATATTTTATTTATGCCATATACATATCACAAACAATCATCATAAAAGACTTTAAATCTTAAAAATATGTGAATATTATGTCCCCATTTGTGTAACCATGTATCTGTTCCTGAGATCCTATTCTTATTTTGCCAAAAACCCGATTCCTCAGGGCCTTGGATCTCACTTTACAAAGACTGGAATGAAATATATACAATTATTGAAAGCATATAACAGTCACAACACTACAAACGATCGTAGCCTTCAATTGCATAACATAGAATCTGTTAGTATAATTATCCCCAATTGATAAATACCCTCCCTGGAATGTGGAACAAATCAGGAAAACCCAAGAAGAGAAAAGAGAAAAAAAAAATTGAAATATTTGTTACCTTATATTCACATGTGCGACAATATGTTGAATGCCTGCCAGGCTGGGGAGGGATCTGATTGTAATGCACCACGCTATTGGCAACAATTTCAAAAGACTTCTGCATAATGACTTAAGAATCTACTGTAACCTGTACCACATATATCAGAGCCACCTCCAAGGTTATACAAACATACAACTATCCTTTAAATCTTACCTCAAAATCTTATAGCTTCACAAAGATCAAAGAGACCCTGGATAAATCATTTTTGGCTCCATACCGCCAATGAATTGCTGAATCTAAGACTCAACCAGGTGTTGCCCAAAAAGGCCAGAAGATATTCTCATACGTGAGTCTAAAAGTTAAAAAGAGATCCAACAATGGATCTAAAGATAACCTAAGACTGGTAATGTTAACATAAAGGTTTTCCAAAGAAAGTAAAAATGGTATAATCAAGGCTCACCTATAATCCATTTGCTATACCACCAGCCCACACAAACCACATGATCAAAATTTCGGCAGAGAGAGAAACTCCCATTGATGGTAAGCTATATATAGTGTAAGTGCCCCACGATACTCCTCCCTGAGGCCACCTCCACCCCTGGGGGGGCCCCTATCATGCCTAAGGCATAGAGAGAAGCTCCTCCCCCGCTAAAGGAGTGTGGAATACTATGGAACACTCCTATGCCTGTGGCTGTCCCAGTCCCTGGGGCTAAGTCCTGCCCTCACCATCTCCCTTCCCAGCATATGGAGCCAGCAGGGCAGGTCCAGACTGCGGAAACTGCAACCAGAAGTGACGCGGGGCCCAGTCCCTGTGACCAGAAGTGATGTGTATCACCCGTCGCATTGTCTCTTGCGGGACCGGCACCACTGCACTCAATTCTGGAGCGCATCCAGCAATGATATGAGGAACCAATATCAATCGATGACAGAGATATCCAACTAAAATACAAAACGCCCAAACAAAAGGAAAACACTGCACAAATGTAGCAAACACCTACAGACCAAAAAGAGTGGGGGGATACGGACCTGACATGGCAAAATACCACCCAAAGAACACAGTGCCGCACAAACACTATTTATACTCCAAAAACACTAATCATAATAAGAAAAAAAAATGCAGGTAGGCATGGATGTCCGATATATTGTCACACGTGAATATAAGGTAACAAATATTTAATTTTTTTTTTCTCTTTCCTCTTCTTGGGTTTTCCTGATTTGTTCCACAATTCAGGGTGGGTATTTAACAGATTCTGTTATGCAATTGTAGTGTTGTGACTGTTATATGATTTTAATAATTGTATATATTTCATTCCAGTCTTTGTATAGCTAGATTCAAGGCCCTGAGGAACTGGGTTTGTCAAATGCGTTTACCACATAAAAATAGGAACTCAGGAACAGATACATGGCTACACAAAGGGGGACATAATAGTCACATATTTTTAAGATTTAAAGTCTTTTATGATGATTGTGATATAAGTATATGACATTAATAAAATATGTTTATTATATATTGATATTGTTTTTGGTGTTATACCTCTGGAGGTACATTTAGAGTCCCAATTTATATTGCCCTAGACATACCTGATGCACAGTAGCATCAGCGCTTACAAAGTAAATCAGTGATATATTTACAAGCCTAAATCTCTCCCATATGAAAGGTAACTTGCATAATATACCTTCTCTCAATAGTCTCCCCCTTTGCAATGTCAAACTGACTCCAGCAATGTCAAGTCCCAGTCGGGGAAATCCTTGCACTGACAAAGAAACAATGTCGACGCATGCTTGAAGGTATCTGTTGACAACACAGTGTCCATGCATGTATATGAATGTTAGTTGGATCCAAAAATTGATTTTGCTTCAATACCCATCAATGAAGGCTTTCCCTGACATGGACATAACATTGCTGGGGTGTAAGCCTATCGCAAGCGAAGTCCATTTGAATAAACATACTTCGAGACTGTACCTTTCTTGGGTAACTGTTTACCCACTTCAATACAGGACACTTATACCCCCTTCATGCCCAGGCCAATTTTCAGCTTTCAGCGCTGTTGCACTTTGAATGACAATTGTGTGGTCATGCAACACTGTACCCATATGAAATTTTTATCATTTGTTTTCACATAAATAGAGCTTTCTTTTGGTGCTATTTAATCACCACTGAGTTTTTTATTTTTTGCTAAATAAAACAAAAACAACTGAAACTTTTTTTTAAAAAAACGCACCTTTCTTAGTTTCTGTTATAAAATTTTGCAAATAAATAAAAATTCTTCATAAATGTAGGTCAAAATGTATTCTGCTACACTTCTTTGGTGAAAATAATAATAATAATTGAATTTGTATTTTTTTTTTCAAATGTTTCCATTATTTTTTTTTTATATTACATTTTTTCTTTTTTTTACTATTTTATTTTTCAGCACACTGTGACCAAAGCAATACAGTGTTACCATAGTAACAATGAACTACTCTGGGCAAGTGATCACAATTTTTTTTTCTTTTACACATTGTGATTGCTAATACCAATGTATTTAATTGATATTTGCAATTATTGTTACTGAATAAAACTGATTCATTCAGTCTTTTGTTGTGATTAGCTGTGACTGGGCAAGTCTCATCACATGATACAGATGGGCTGTGATCGGCCCTATCTGTACCATGTGACTGCTTTGACCAATCACAGCTAATAACACAATTGTATGCAATAAATGGCATGACAGGAAGCCATCCATTCTATACAATTGACATGTGATCTGTTGTGATTGGTCACAGCGGTCACATGACACTGGCAATGGGCCGCTGTAGTGATATGTCATTGGCTGTGTCCCGCGTGAGCAGCTCGTTTTGACAGGACGTCATATGACACCTAGTCACAATGGCGAGTGTCTCGCCAGGCCGTCAATCTGCTATAGGCCAGGCGGGAAGGTGTTAACCATTAGCCGCCCGGCCAATGGCCGTTTGGCGGCTTGAAAAGCGCTGCAGCTTTCTGGGTGCACGCCATTTGGCGTGCTCCCGCACATGCGCGGTTTGCGCGGTTGCAGAGCGACGCAGCAGTGCGATCTGTCACCGCCCGTGCACCTCGGACACGGCCGATGACAGATCCGAGTACCGGCACCCGTTGCCGGTACCATGTGACCTGCTGTGACCAATCACAGCAGGTCACATGACAGTTGTATACAATGGATGGCTTCATTCATGATGCCATCCATTGTATACTAGTGCCTAGCTGTGAATGGTCACAGCTAATCACATGCACATGTCATGTGATTAGCTGTGACCAAATCACAGCTAAGCACAAAAAAAAAAAAAAAAAAAAAAAAAAAGCTGAATGAATCGATTTCATTCAGATAAATGCTTGCTTATAGCAAAGTAATTCTTTGCTATAAGCAAATTGTGTAAAAAAAAATAAAAAAAAAATACTGATCACTTCCCCAAAGTAGTACAGTGTTACTATGGTAACATTGTACTATTTTGGTCATAGTAAAATATGAAAAAAAATCTTAAAAAAAATAAAAAAAAATGTAATAAAAAATTAAATATAATAAAAAAATAAAAAAAAATTAAAAAATTTTTTTTTTTTTTTTTCATACTGTCACCAGTCAGTGTCGCTGTTCACCACCATGCCAGTTATATGATGACGCTGTACTGCACTGGTGACAGTATGTAAAAAAAAAATAGTGAAAATAATTTTTTTAATTTTTTCATTTTCCGAAAAATTATGACAAAAAAATACAACTTCAAAAAACTCGCCATGCCTCTTATGAAGTACGTCGGACTGTCTACTCTGCAAAAAGGGGTCATTTGGGGGATATCTGTACTGTTCTGACATTCTTGGACCTCAAGATATTAGATTGGCGGTCAGTACTTCAGGATTGATCAATATTCAGATCTATACCATAGTTTGTGAACTCTATAACTTTCCTACAAACTAAAAAATACATCCTAATTTGGGTTATTTTCACCAAAGACATGTAGCAGAATACATCTCGGCCTAAATTTATGAAAAACAATTATTTATTTGTAAACTTTTATAACAGAAACAAAGAAAATGTGGTTTTTTTTCAAAATTTTTGGTCTTTTTTTGTTAATTTAGCAAAAAATAAAAACCCCAGTGGTGATTAAATACCACCAAAAGAAAGCTCTAGTTGTGTGAAGAAAATGATCAAATTTTAGTTTGGGTACAATGTTGTATGACCACGCAATTGTCATTCAAAGTGTGAGAGCGCTGAAACCTGAAAACTGGCCTGGGCAGGAAGGTGTAAAACTGCACGGTATTGAAACGGTTAATATATACAAGTTTATGGATTTAGGTTATTTAGGCTAGGCTATTTAGGCTAGGTTCACACTATGCTGGTTTCCCGGTGACCATGTTTTCTGGGGCACTGACCATTCATTTTACTAGGCTCCTGTACCTACAGAGAATGTAGGGAAAAGGTCTTTACACCTTTTTCAAAACTGCAGCTGCAGGGAAATTGCATAGTGCTATGTGGTTTCAAGCATGGGAAAACACAAAAGAACATAGAATACCGCTCCAGGTCGGTTCCCTCTTCCACTACCATACACACACTAAATCCCAGGTGCTGGCCCTGTCCTCAGCAGACTACAATATACAAACAAACATCCGATGTCCGCACATCCAGTAAAATCATCTTTATTTCTTCTTATAGCATATTCCACAACATGACAGGGATACAGAACTTCATCTAACGCATTTCACACTCCACTAGCACTTAGTCATAGCTCAAAGATACACTCTCACATACAGATATATATACACACATACAAAGTAACAAAATAATTACTAATTGAAAACACTCATGAAAACAAGTGAAATGTGGCTACCAATTACTCGGCTGTCACTACAAACTAGACATTACAAATTTTAAAACCATCAAGAATACAGTACCAAATATTTTGAAAAAAGAATGAAAAACCTATATATGGGACACAGAATTTGAAGATATATATAAACATTTAGAATCCATCACAAAATCTTCTATTCATAATAGTGGACACATCATGATTTATGGGAAAACACACTGCATTTCTTAATGGCACCCCCACAGCAGAGTGTTTTTGATGTTGGTACAGCAAAGCATGCAATTTCATGCAGTCATACACCCGCATATAGTGTGAACCTAGCCTTACGAGGTATGGTAGTGATTAGCTCATCAGATAATGTTGCTTCAGACTCACGTACAATCATCAACAGGTATAATGGTGACCAGCTTATTGTTGCTAAAAGCTAACTTGTATGGACTGGAGTAGTTTAGACACAATGTTATTTGTATACAATATTTGTATATATCGAATTGTTGGGCCTTATATAACTTTTAATCTGAATTAGTATCAGAAATTAAATTAATTTGGTGGATAATCCCAGATTATAGGTAGCGATCAAGATAACCGGCTGCTTTATGTGGATTTTACACCCCATATACAAGTGTCAGTTTACTATGTGTCCAGTGTGCTATTAATCAGAATTGTAAAAATCATACTGGATCAATATCTCATTTATGTGTCTGAATTGACCTGGTGGATACTTTTATAACTTTGGATTACAAAAAGCATTTGGGACAAGCATGTGCTCTTTGTGGATTGATTATGATTACACCATAGATATGTGTCATTTTACTATATGCACAGATTGGGATCAGTCAGGATTTCAATATCAAAGTGGATGAACATCCCAATTATGTTTCTGAATGGATACTTATGTTTTATTCTGAAAGGAAAAAACAATGTGTACCTTTCATTTCTCTGGATTGTATTTAAATGTTTGAATATGATGTGATGTATATTCTTTGAATATTGGGTGGAGGGTGTAGTACTATTTAATAATTTTATTGAGTAGCTGTTTATGTGAGAGGTGCTGACATAAAATACCAAAAATGTTATTAAAATTAAGTTTGCTATGTACAGAATCACGTTTATGAGAAAGGTTGTATTTGTTTGCAGGCAGAAGTCTTGGATGTTTATTTATTTGTTTTATTTAAAAAATGGATTTCTTGAGCACATCAATTAAAGTTACAGCTAAGTAAAGCATTAACCCAATCCAACCTGCCTTCACATGGTAGATTTTTGCAAAAATACAATTTCTAATTGTCTATCCTGCCTGCTGTATTTGACTGACATTTTTCTGTTCAGAAATATATCCCTTATGGCTTGACTTGTCAACGCAAAGACAGTCAATTAGTCACGTGAGGATAATTGGTTTTGGGGAAAGAAATTTGACCTAAACCCTTGAAAACAAGCCACCTGTCATTTCATAAGCCAAAGCAGTATAGCCTTTAATATTCTGGTCAGGTATTCTACCACATCATTTTGCAATCAACATATATCTTTTGCATGTGTTGAATTTCACGAGAAGGAAAGTCATGTTTAATGTGATGTTTACTCTGTACATTATAAACTGGGTTTTCATTTACACACCTGTTACACATATTAAATTACAAATTCGTACGAAAATGGATTCAGCATAAGATACAATATGAAGAAAAAAATGCTTTGCCTATGTGACTAATTTGATTGTTACACATTGATGTGACCTTCATTATTTTGAAATAGAGGTGAAGCAACAACTAGATTTTGAGGTCTTCAAGAAAACTTGCTGAGATAAAGCTGCCTTTGCTGGTAGACATTCTGACAGCTGTAGATGCTTAAATTTTATGTTGACCAAATAGCTTTAATATTTTCTCATATGCAGTACACCTTTACAATACATGAACATTTACCCATGTTTAAAAACCCTGCAGGGGCAGTCAAATACCTGTTAATCTGCCAGAAATGCACTCAGCTCCTAATTTCCTATTGTGGGCTGACAACATTTAGCACATTTGTGGACTGAGTGTTGCCAGTCCTGCCAAATATAATTTTCTAAACTACTACTCCCATTCTCTCCTTATCCACACAGTATAGGGACTAATTCGTTTGTAGTCCAAAATAAATATGGGGAGGTTTAAATAGTCTCTTTGAGATAACACAGACAGAAGACAGGACACAGAACAGCTCTGTGTTTCTGACAAGATCAATTAGTATTTTTAGCACTCATAAAATAGATATCAAAAAATGCTTTCAGTTGAATATTTAACAGAGCAAAAGGAAACAAATCAGTGAAGTTCATTGTTAGGGTTTAAATACATTTTAAAGCAGAAATTATGTAAAAAATTACTTTTTTTTTTGCTTACAGCTTTGCTTTCCCAACTGTCCTGTAATGAAGTATGCCCTATGTTGTGGGGGGGACTGGATCCTGTAGAAATCATCACTGCTGGGCTGCCTGTCCGCTTCCTGCCTCTGAGGTTTGCACTGCAGAGGTTAGTAAATTTGAGTCTCCAGCCAGAATTCAATTGACAAAGTTCCAGGCAGAGACCCACCCCCTCCTCTTCTCTCATTAATTGGGAAACATTCTTACATTGCATTCACTGCCTGTACCACAATCTTTGAATGTGGGAGAGAGTCCTGTGACTCAACAAATTCTCCGCCATTCAGAGATCGTGTTATAGGCGGTGAAAGCAACAAAAGAATAGAGGCAGAAAGAGTAGAGGGTGGGAACTTTTTGATTGAATTCAGCCCAGAGACCTAAAACTATTAATCCCCTGCATGTTGAAAGTCTACAGATAGGAATAAGATGGGGCATTCCTGTAGTAAATCGGTTCTTCCTTGGGCCACAGTGGCAAACTGCAGCAATGGAGGTGTACATTGGCAAATGGGGCAGACTGTAGTGAGAGCAATAATACAGCTGGGCCTACAAAGGACAGCTATTGCAGTAGTCTCTTGTGATTGGATATGCTGGGACTGTAAAAATTAGTAGGTCAAACAATTTGGGCCTTAACATGTGTATCTTGAAAAACAATAGTAGTCAAGCTGACTTTGATCCCAAAAGGGTTAAATGCAGAAATTGACATTAATTGTTTCTTGTCAAATTGGTAGTTTTGGTCCGGGTGCAACTGGCATGTATGTGCATGTGTACATATGTGTGAGATGTGACCTATTTATATTTTTATATTTTTTATTTTTATTTTGTTTATTATTTTTATTAATTTCTTTGTTTATTTATTTATTTATTTTGGAATATATATAATATTTTTTATTTTATTTTTCTAGTATTTATTTTTTATTTTTCACTATATATTATTTTCAATAATTTTTACATTTTTTTAAATTGTTTAATGGTCGCCTCGGTATGTATATATACATGCACAAAATGGAATAAATTTACAAATTTTAACATGATAGTGTTTGGGATATGAATTGATATATAAACATATTTCTAATTTTAATATATATTTTTTAATATTTGTTTATATTTTATCTCTGATTTTCCTCTTTTTTTAGTGTTTTTCTTTGATGAATATAATTTATGGATGTATTTTAATGTCAATATTTTGTTTTGTATGGCTCAGATCTCAAAAGGAGTTTAGGGATGTGTTATGGTTAGTTCAGGATATTAATAAAGTTTGTAAGGTGACTAACGAATAGATAGAGATCTGTGCTATTTGAGTCTGTGAAGGAATCTCACATGATGGCAGCAGGGGTTGACAGCTAGTTAATTTACCTCTTGGGTTGTATTGACGTATGGGAGAGAAGGGGAGGGATCGGCTATGGATATTTAAGCGGCTCGTGGCTGGGGGTGTGTGTCTTGAGAATGCCCTGTGGGTGGGGCGAAACACGTCGACGCACTTTCGGTCTGCCGTCTTGACGTCCCGTGTCATATCCGGTGAGTGGAATGCACACCGTGCGTTGCGTTCCAAGTGGCCATTTTGAGAATTGTTTGAACATTGTCCTGTCATCTCCTGCTGATCAGGCTGTGAGGTTTCTACTATGGAGCATGGAAACACTGGATTTTATGTGAGCCTATGGAGGCAATAAAAAAGGCTATTTTTTCATCTGACAAATGTGAGTGGTCTGGCTATGTTTTTTAGCACTATGAAGTAGTAGCAGGATTACACTATTTTATATTTCTTTCCTTTGCACTGCTGTGGAGTCTGGAGTGAGGACAAGGCAGAAGCTAATAAGGAGTTCTTCCCAAATCATTTATGGTGGAAAGGAGTCCAGGAGTTTTAGAGGGGGCTTGGGATCCCTAGATATCCCAAAAGGTGTATTACTCACCTCCATCTGGTGAGTGCGGTTGTTATTGGTTTTCTCACTGGTGAATGGTGGAAGCAATTTCCTAGTTTGGACTATCTGTTTTTTCACACTCACACACACACACACACACACACACACACACACACACACACACACACATATATATGTTATCATCTGAGAATAAGGACTTTTATTATGATTTTTTAGAAAAAAAAATTTATTTGGACATTTTTTATTGATCTTATCACTTTAAGTTTGTATTATTTGAAATAAGGTGTTTATTTGCGCTGTTTCTTTGTATTTTCATTTTTTTGGTTTACCTGTGTACAGCAGCAATTTAACTACCTAAGTGTAGGTTTTTGGAGGTGGTTCCTGTGCGCTGGTGTGTGTGTATTTATTGTAAGCTGAGTAGAAACTCAGCTACAAAGTGAAGTTTTAAAGGATAAGTTCACCTTTAGAATATGTTGCATGTTCCACCCATTTTTAGCGTGGAACATTTAACATGTTCCTATATCTGCAGCCGCACCTGCCGCCCTCCTCCCTCTGACAGATAGTACGGGGAGAAGTTTCCCTGTATTATCTGTCAGATTTCAAAACAGTGTGACCCTGCGGGGTGCTGCCCACACGGCAGCATGACTCATTCACAGAGTCCTGTGAATGAGTGTCAGTCGGCTTGTAGTTTTCAATGAACTACCACAGCGCTGTGATCTACTGATCTCGCTGGTTCAATGCTTTCCAGGCTCCTTTGGACAAAGATAATAAATGCACATTTTTTACCTGCAAAAAAATATGCATTTATTATTTTTGTCCAAAAGGTGAACTTATTCTTTAACAAACAGGATGAATTACAGGAATATATAATACCACTTCAAAGATTAGTGCTAATTTTATTTTGTTGACCTCAAGACAGGCAAAACATGCTTTAGGGGACACTTCCCTACATCATAAAATTGGATCAAATTATAATGCAGGTAAGCGAAATGCAGGAATACTGTATGTTTGAAAGAAACTGTAATTAATATGAATAGTCTCTATCCATCCTAAATATAACGAAAAAGTAAAAAATCTCACTTGAAAGAAGAAAAAAGGCTAAATGATCCTCATCAGTTATAGTATTTATGGCCATGTCATGTCATCAGGTTGAAATGTGTAAGTGGTTTAAAGTATATTAATACACTAAAGTTTTTTTTATAGAATGTGGAAAGGTTAGAACCCCTGTCAGGTTTTACTGCTGCCCAGGGCTTCATTAGAGAGAAAATCTGCAAGAGAAGAACAGAGAGCAAAAAAATCTCAAATACTGTAGGTTCTAGTACTCACCTACTTATATTGATTCTACATGCTTATATTTTGGTTATACTTACCTGCTCTGTGCAGTGGTTTTGCACAGTGCAGCCCTGAACCTCCTCTTCTCGGGTTCCCCACCAGCGTTCCTGCACCCCCCCAAGAGCACCCCCATAGCAAGTCCCTTGCTATGGGGACACTCATGTGTGCTTGCTCCCGAGCCTGATCTGTATGTCCATAAGACACACAGAACATGGCTCAACCTCACCGCCACTCCCTCCTCACTGGCTGTGGTTGACAGCAGTAGGAGCCAGTTGGCTCCTGCTTCTGTGTCTGAGCCAATGAGGAGAGAGAGAGCCAACAGAACCTCTGCTCTCAAGCACATCACTGGTTTGACATCTGGCTCAGTTAACTATTTAGAGGGCTTGGGGAACCTGCTTGCAGAAGGCTTTTGCATTTTAACACATAGACTGCATTAAGGTAAACAACTGTAGAACCACTTTAACTTAAAAAAAAGCATTTTTACTTCTGTCTTTGCCTCTGTTAGACAGAGATCCTCTCACTTACTGACAACCTTTATACCAGACAGAAAGTGAAGGAATCTGTCCAACAGATCCTCCAACTGCATTAGAATGTAACAGGGCTTTAAATCCCTCCACTCTCTATCCAAAACTAAAGCAGGTTCCAGGTTGTGACTATACACACTTTCCAAAATCTACCAAATATCAGTCTTGGGTAGGCTGCCCCTTTAAATCATCCAGTGTGCATACCTGAACTGTGTTTATATTTCTAATGTTCCTTAAAGGAGAAGTTCACCTTTTTGGAAAAAATAATAAATGCACATTTTTTTTAAGGTAAAAAAAATTTGAATTTATTATTTTTGTCCAAAGGAGCCTGGAAAGCATTGCACCAGCAATCAGTAAATCGCTGATGCCACGCAAATCTCCTGCAGACCTGTCAGAATGTCTGCTTGCTCTACAGGGATGTACAGCCAAGCAGATATTCTGACAGGAAGCTTCACACAGCACAGCGCCATGGTAGTTAATTGAAAACTACAAGCCCACAGTTTCATGCACACGGGACGTTTTGATAACACTGGTAACATTAGCTGTGTAAAGTCACGTTAAAAACATGTGTTTTTCAGCTTTTTTTTAGCATTTTTGCATTAGCGTTTAGCAGTGTTTTGCCATGATTAGCAGCGTTTTCCAGAGTTTTTCTGCATTTGCATTTTCTTAGCTTTTTTTTACTAAAAAGAAATGTTTTGGTCAACAATACCTCAAAAAACACCGGTTTGCGCGATTTTACAGCGTTAGAGCGTTTTTACAGCTAACAAACTTGTCTAGAAACCTACTAGTCCTGGGTTTTTTTCAAGCCAAAAAACTTCCTGGCCAAAAAATGTTGAATACAGTCTATGACACATAGGATAACATGCTGGGGGGTTTACTGCCGTAGAAAAAAAATGTCAAAAGACAAAAACAGCAGCTGTCAAAATGTCAAGTGTGCAAGCGGACTAAGGCTTTTGGAGCTTGCAGTTCACTCATTCACAGAAGTCCGTGACTGAATGGCGGAGCCCCACACGGCCATGCTGTTTTCAAATCTGACAGATAGCACAGGGAAACTCCTCGTATTGTCTGTCGGAGGGGGGGGGGGGGTGGCGGGTGCGGCTTCAGCTTTAGGATCATGTTGCATGTTCTACCCTAGAACAGGTGGAACATTTAACATGTTTCCAAAGGTGAACTTATCCTTTAATTTACTGCAGAACAAAGCTCAGGATGGGGAGGGGGTCAACATTGTGTATCGATCAGTATTTATTGAATGCAGTCAATCTAAAGTCTAAAGCTGTCTACAGATAATAGATAGTGCCAACATTTAAAGACTAATCTATAGGCACCTTAATGAATAGATGCTACTTTCAATCATTAGACTAGGGCAGGTCAGTGACCAAGCTGTCTTGCCTAACTGCACTGGAAAAAAGTATAGTCACAATCCTAGATGTATTGTTTGGCAGGAATGCCTGATTAACAAGATTGGCTAAACAAATTACATTTTCTTTCCACACAAAACAGTTCACATATGCAGTATGTACTTCAGATGTATACTTATCTATTTGACTGGTGTTAAGATTTAAACGTTTTGCAATCTGGTTTATGCTTCCCTCAAAGTACATTCTAAAAAAAAACATGAAAAAAATAATAGCTTATTTCAGAACCAGTTGCAGTAGACCTTTCAGCAATACATTTCCTAGCATAGTAACAGTGGTTCTTTGTGTAAAAAGCATCACCGTCAAGATAAGTTCATAAGGCATGGGTCTTTGACTTTCTATTCTCATTGTTGATGAGAATGTACTTGTGTCTGTGTCTTGTTCTCATCAGTGAAGCTAACAGCTAATTCTTTCCGTGTCCAGCTTGTTCCATCTGCTTATAACAGTGTCTACTACCTCCTGCAAGCTAAATGTCAAGATTCTCAAAGACCTTCATCCATCAACGTCCCTAATCTAACAGACTTTACAAGCACTTTGAGGCAGAAGAAAATATTCTCTGCAGCTACCGCCAGCACTATATCAATGTAACTGAAGAAACACTCTATAGACCAAGGTACCCTGCAGGAGCAAAAAGAGATGAATGTTAATGTTTGGTAACTTGATGTACTATGGAAGTATTGTAGGAGAACAGGTAATCGACCCGATGATCAGACAGGGAGTAATTGTAACTTGCAGTTTACGAAACAAGTGCAAAGTTAGAAGCAATAATGCAATACTGGTGGCAAATATCATGCATACACCGCTGGATAATACAAAACATTCAGGGAGTTCATAACAGCTCTAATGGCACTTTTCTTGCAGCAGTACCCTTAAGAAATACTTGCGCCTAATTAAGGTAAGCTTTTGTGACAGTTTCATTAACATTACCTAAATGTGCAGTAAATTCAAGTTGTTCTTACTACCACTACTTTAGGAACCTGCCGCTATGACAGCAAATAATTCTTAAAGAATTATCACCATTTCTCAGATTAGGAATTAAGACCAACGTTTTGCTGGTGTGCAGAGGCACACCAATACTCAGAGCCAGGGGTGGACTGACAACTCATGGGGCCCCCGGGCAACAGGGGATCATGGGGCCCCTGTGTCTTCGCCCACACTCAAACCACACCCAAAAAAGCCTATGAAAAGGTATCAGGGGCATCTCATGGGGCCCCATACTGACCAAGGGCCCTCAGGCAGTGCCCGAGTTCCCAAATGGTCAGTCCGCCCCTGCTCAGAGCATACCTTGCCTGTTCTGGAATGCTGTCATATATGTAACAGTTTCCCACACAGTGATGGATGCCCCTTTCAGCTGTTGCTAAGTAGATTTTCTGGCTGAAAGCTAAATGCAAAATGGGGATACAGGTGATGTCCTTACCTAGGTTTGAGCAATGTTACTGGGTGAGCAGATACTGATGGGGAACTGAGGGACTAGTTCCCCATCAGGTCTCTTTTACTCTTCAATGACAGCGCATGGCAGTGGGCAGATTTGAAAGTACCTTTTGGATTGAATAGGGACTATAGATCCGCCCTCTGCTGTGCGCTGTCAATCAAAAGTAAAGCTGACCTGATTGGGAACTAATATCTCAGTTTCCAGGTTTTGTCCACCCCCAATGAACAAACAAAACCAGCGCTCATATTTTCATGCAGACTAGGATAACTGAGACTGTTATTCGTTGAGGTGCAGCCCTTTAAAGATCGGGAAATCTTGATACTGGTGAACAAAAGCAAAACAGGGCACACTCTCTTCATGCATTAACGTAGTAAACCAAGAATTTATTATGAAGCATAAAAGTGCATACTCACAAACCAAAGGGGGATAAAAACAGACAAGAAGAGTCCATAATGACAGTCCAAAGTGACGGTAGACCCTTAGTGAGGTAGGCTAACGCATTTCAGGAGCTCTGATGAAAGGCATTTGTTTTCCGAAATGTGTTAGCCTACCTCACTAAGGGTCTACCGTCACTTTGGACCATCATTATGGACTCTTCTTGTCTGTTTTTATCCCCCTTTGGTTTGTGAGTATGCCTTTTTATGCATCATAATAAATTCTTGGTTTCCTACGTTAATGCACGAAGAGAGCACACCCCGTTTTGCTTTTGTCCACCCCAGTACAAAACTCCTTGGCCATGTACAGTACATGTCAGCATGACAGGTACAGTGACCAAGGAGAGGGAGTGAGTGCACTGAGGAGGGAGTGTCCAATGTGGAAACTGCTTTCTCATTGCAGACACTGATAGATGAATTTGTCTGTCTGTGACAGGTGCATGAATCGAGCTCAAGCAATGACACTTTCAATGCTGTGCTACATTAGAATTCTAAAGGGTGTCTATTACACTCTTAAAGAATTCCCCCATCTGCCTCAATCAGGGTAACATGTTGCTACATAATATAGTCTCTATAAGATTCCATAAATAAAAGAATTTAGCTGAGAATCACCACTTCAGTAAAACAGTTAAATAGTCCACAAGTCCAGGGTAGCTCTTATAACACAGGTGAACAGCTGGAGAGATTCAAGGCCTCCCCACTGAAAGTGAAATACTCTAGTAGCAATTTGGGAGGAGTTCTCCACATTAGCTTGGTCCTCCATAGAAGTTGTGCTAATAGGCTCTTGTTTGGCTGCCTGTGCGCTAGTTCTGACAGTACAGCTCACTCACCTGGCTGCAGCTCACTTGCCCAGCTACCTTTTCCACAGCGTGTGTCTCTTCGAAGAAAATGTGGTAAGGAAACTGCAGAATTTATTTTCTGTTGGTGTGTCCCATAACTCAGGCTTTGTGAGAAATCAGGTTCAAGGTCCTGCATCTGCATCTGAGCCTGGTGACCTGATGGATACTGTCCTACAGTATACGTGAGTGTAAATAAAATAACATTTTTGTATATGGTAGTGAGTCAGCAAAGGAATTTTTGTTTTCTTGAAAAAATGGGATTTCTAAAAAAAAAAAAATTGGATACCTACCACAAAGTCTTTGTAAATAAGAGCAATGCCTCCTTCCACCCATAAGTCTGCTTACTGATATACAGTGGTTTTGTTAGAGAACACTTCATACCTGGATACAAGATTTAACCCACAGGGTGGCTCTGTATGAGAAATAGGTTGCTTTATAAAATCCATGATCTCCTGTGTAAGTTCAAGTAAGTAATATGGCTAGTATACCCTTATTTCTAGCCTACTGTTTTTGACAGTTACTGGTGCATCCAATATTTCTGTAAGGAGACTGAGCTATACTGCCTACTGAAACATGCTAACTGGTCCCTAGACTCTGAACAGTTTTTTCCTTACTAGTGAGTGAGTCCATTTAAACATGCAATATGTGTTTAAGATATATCATTAATTCTTCCCTCCTGCATTGTCATCCAGTCACATGGGCTTCCAATGGAGACTACAAGTGGTCATTTCAAAACACAATATGCAAACATAGTCAACTGCTGTTACCATCAAGAATCCTGTCCTGCCTTGAGAATGCTGAATTTGTGCTGTAGATCAGTGATTTTGTGCACTAGGCAAAGCAATTCACATTGTGAGCTCTGGTTGTAAAATGGGCAAAGATAACATTCTACTTGCAAGACAATCCATCGCCCACTCTTGCCAGCTCTAGTTAGTGAGGGGGATGCATTAACTGGTAATTACATGCATTATATTGATAATGTAGAGCTTGATAAATTGACCATTAACACTAATTTCCACAGATGTTTAGTGAATATTTATATGTAGGATGTGAGGCTATGTTATTATTGCCTGGTGTTTACTCGATTTGCCTGTGGATATTTACGTCATATCAACATAGAAGAAATCATAATTATAGACTTTTAATTAGCTCACGTCTGACAAAGTATCACATATAGCTGAAAATAAAAATCTGCTATGTAACCATGTGTAATTATCAGCACTTCTCCTGTTTACTTATACATGTACATGTTCCACACAGCGCTTTGCAAAGTCCGATTAAAAGGAGCAAGAAAATGGATCTTGCTAAGTAGTACTGATTACTGATTGTTAAATATTTACATCTATTTCTTACAATTGAACTTTTATAGCATTTTTGTAGTAATTTTGAGTATTATTAAACCTGGCTTCTCTCACGGCTCTGAAAAAAATATATATATCGGTGCTTTAATTTTTTTAAGCTTGCTTGTCCACTTTTTTTTTATTAGTTATTAGTAGAGATGAGCGAATCGAACATGACGAAGTGGAATTCGTTCCGAAGATTTGGAAAAATTCTATTCGCGACGAATCCGAAGATTAGCAAACTTCGGATGCACGAATCAAATTTTCCCAAAAATGGCGGCGACATGTGTGGCGACGGAGAAAATGGACAGAGAAGATGGGGCGGGGATCTCTGGGAAGGCGCGCAGACAAGGCGCGCTGACCCATAATGCATTCATGACATGTGATCGCATTACCCAATCAGCAGCCAGCCAGCACTGTGTAATGGTGGAGCTATAAATTGCGGCCATCTTAGAATTCTCCATTAGCCTCCAGTCATTCAAGAGAGACAGACCTGTGTGTATTAAGGGACAGAGTTAGGGCCACAGAGACTTTAGGGCCACAGAATCGTTACTCAGGGACACAGAATCGTTACTCAGGGACACAGAATCGTTACTCAGGGACACACAATCGTTACTCAGGGACACAGAATCGTTACTCAGGGACACACAATCGTTACTCAGGGACACAGAATCGTTACTCAGGGACACACAATCGTTACTCAGGGACACAGAATCGTTACTCAGGGACACACAATCGTTACTCAGGGACACAGAATCGTTACTCAGGGACACAGAATCGTTACTTAGGGCCACAGCTATCACAGAATCGAAAATTTAAAGTGACATACACCCTTTTTTTTTTTTGGTGGCTGTCGTGCACAGTTGGTGCTGCAGTTTGCCGATTGTGCTAAATAAACTGACTTTCTGCTTCACAACCACTATTGTACGTTCAAAGAGTTAAATCCATTTACACGCCGGCTGGCGGTAATATTTTTTGGGTGATTAGTGCATTCCAGTGACATAAACGTACAGTTTCCAGCCAACGGCAAGCTGCAATTGACCGATTGTGCTAAATAAACTGACTTTCTGCTTCACAACCACTATTGTACGTTCAAAGAGTTAAATCCATTTACACGCCGGCTGGCGGTAATATTTTTTGGGTGATTAGTGCATTCCAGTGACATAAACGTAGAGTTTCCAGCCAACGGCAAGCTGCAATTGACCGATTGTGCTAAATAAACTGACTTTCTGCTTCACAACCACTATTGTACGTTCAAAGAGTTAAATCCATTTACACGCTGGCTGGCGGTAATATTTTTTGGGTGATTAGTGCATTCCAGTGACATAAACGTACAGTTTCCAGCCAACGGCAAGCTGCAACTGACCGATTGTGCTAAATAAACTGACTTTCTGCTTCACAACCACTATTGTACATTCAAAGAGTTAGATCCATTTACACGCCGGCTGGCGGTAATATTTTTTGGGTGATTAGTGCATTCCAGTGACATAAACGTACAGTTTCCAGCCAACGGCAAGCTGCAATTGACCGATTGTGCTAAATAAACTGACGTTCTGCTTCACAACCACTATTGTACGTTCAAAGAGTTAAATCCATATACACGCCGGGTGGCGGTAATATTTTTTGGGTGATTAGTGCATTCCAGTGACATAAACGTACAGTTTCCAGCCAACGGCAAGCTGCAATTGACCGATTGTGCTAAATAAACTGACTTTCTGCTTCACAACCACTATTGTACGTTCAAAGAGTTAAATCCATTTACACGCCGGCTGGCGGTAATATTTTTTGGGTGATTAGTGCATTCCAGTGACATAAACGTACAGTTTCCAGCCAACGGCAAGCTGCAATTGACCGATTGTGCTAAATAAACTGACTTTCTGCTTCACAACCACTATTGTACGTTCAAAGAGTTAGATCCATTTACACGCCGGCTGGCGGTAATATTTTTTGGGTGATTAGTGCATTCCAGTGACATAAACGTACAGTTTCCAGCCAACGGCAAGCTGCAATTGACCGATTGTGCTAAATAAACTGACTTTCTGCTTCACAACCACTATTGTACGTTCAAAGAGTTAAATCCATATACACGCCGGGTAGCGGTAATATTTTTTGGGTGATTAGTGCATTCCAGTGACATAAACGTACAGTTTCCAGCCAACGGCAAGCTGCAATTGACCGATTGTGCTAAATAAACTGACTTTCTGCTTCACAACCACTATTGTACGTTCAAAGAGTTAAATCCATATACACGCCGGGTGGCGGTAATATTTTTTGGGTGATTAGTGCATTCCAGTGACATAAACATACAGTTTCCAGCCAACGGCAAGCTGCAATTGACCGATTGTGCTAAATAAACTGACTTTCTGCTTCACAACCACTATTGTACGTTCAAAGAGTTAAATCCATATACACGCCGGCTGGCGGTAATATTTTTTGGGTGATTAGTGCATTCCAGTGACATAAACGTACAGTTTCCAGCCAACGGCAAGCTGCAATTGACTGATTGTGCTAAATAAACTGACTTTCTGTTTCACAACCACTATTGTACGTTCAAAGAGTTAAATCCATATACACGCCGGGTGGCGGTAATATTTTTGGGTGATTAGTGCATTCCAGTGACATAAACGTACAGTTTCCAGGCAACGGCAAGCTGCAATTGACCGATTGTGCTAAATAAACTGACTTTCTGCTTCACAACCACTATTGTACGTTCAAAGAGTTAAATCCATTTTCACGCCGGCTGGCGGTAATATTTTTTGGGTGATTAGTGCATTCCAGTGACATAAACGTACAGTTTCCAGCCAACGGCAAGCTGCAATTGACCGATTGTGCTAAATAAACTGACTTTCTGCTTCACAACCACTATTGTACGTTCAAAGAGTTAAATCCATTTACACGCCGGCTGGCGGTAATATTTTTTGGGTGATTAGTGCATTCCAGTGACATAAACGTACAGTTTCCAGCCAACGGCAAGCTGCAATTGACCGATTGTGCTAAATAAACTGACTTTCTGCTTCACAACCACTATTGTACGTTCAAAGAGTTAGATCCATTTACACGCCGGCTGGCGGTAATATTTTTTGGGTGATTAGTGCATTCCAGTGACATAAACGTACAGTTTCCAGCCAACGGCAAGCTGCAATTGACCGATTGTGCTAAATAAACTGACTTTCTGCTTCACAACCACTATTGTACGTTCAAAGAGTTAAATCCATATACACGCCGGGTAGCGGTAATATTTTTTGGGTGATTAGTGCATTCCAGTGACATAAACGTACAGTTTCCAGCCAACGGCAAGCTGCAATTGACCGATTGTGCTAAATAAACTGACTTTCTGCTTCACAACCACTATTGTACGTTCAAAGAGTTAAATCCATATACACGCCGGGTGGCGGTAATATTTTTTGGGTGATTAGTGCATTCCAGTGACATAAACGTACAGTTTCCAGCCAACGGCAAGCTGCAATTGACCGATTGTGCTAAATAAACTGACTTTCTGCTTCACAACCACTATTGTACGTTCAAAGAGTTAAATCCATTTACACGCCGGCTGGCGGTAATATTTTTTGGGTGATTAGTGCATTCCAGTGACATAAACGTACAGTTTCCAGCCAACGGCAAGCTGCAATTGACCGATTGTGCTAAATAAACTGACTTTCTGCTTCACAACCACTATTGTACGTTCAAAGAGTTAAATCCATATACACGCCGGCTGGCGGTAATATTTTTTGGGTGATTAGTGCATTCCAGTGACAGAAACGTACAGTTTCCATCCAACGGCAAGCTGCAATTGACCGATTGTGCTAAATAAACTGGCTTTCTGCTTCACAACCACTATTGTACGTTCAAAGAGTTAAATCCATATACACGCCGGGTGGCGGTAATATTTTTTGGGTGATTAGTGCATTCCAGTGACATAAACGTACAGTTACCAGCCAACGGCAAGCTGCAATTGACCGATTGTGCTAAATAAACTGACTTTCTGCTTCACAACCACTATTGTACGTTCAAAGAGTTAAATCCGGTTTTATTTTTGGGGTGCTTATTGAATTAAAGAGTATGTCAGACAACACGCAGAGGAGTGGCAGAGGAGGCAATGTTTCAGGAGCGAGCAGACGTGGCAGCAGAGGAAGGGGTCGAGGCAGCACTAGTCGCAGCCAGAGGCCAGTGCTCCCGGTGTCATCCAGCGGTCGTGTCTCCACCAACAACCCTGCCGTCATCGATTGGTTGGCTCGGTCGTCTTCCTCTTCCCAGGTCACCTCTGACACCTACAGCCAACGGTCGGTGGGTACGTCAGACACAACCGTTAGTTGGCATGGCCCGGGAGCAAGCCCACTGAAATCACGTGTCCTCGACCTGCCCCTGTCCTTTGCTGTTCCCTCACCAAGCAAAGTATCGCATGCTGTGGGCTCAGCCCCACTGTACAGTGAGGAAGAGCTAACAGAGGGCGGTCAGGAACGGGGGGAGACATCCGCCTCTTCAGCAGCCAGGCGAAGAAGTACTGGCGAGGAGAGTGGCTCGGTAGCCGGTCTAGAGACAGGTCTGTCTCCTGACCCACACGCAGCCGAGGGGGCTAGTAGTTGATGATGATGAGGCTGATCGCACTTGGCAGCCTCGTCGTCATCAGGCTATTGCTTCCGCATCATCAGGAGAAGAGGGTGCCAGCTTGCCAGCGAGCAAAACAGTCGGTGGGTTGCCCAGGAGGCAGCAGGGTCGCAGCAGTGTCAGTGGAGCCAAACGGCCACGGAGTAGAGCACCAGCTCCACTGCAGCCTACCACCACGGCCAGTAGTGGTGCCGGTGTGCACGGAGGAAGTAGCAGTCAGCCAGTGAGGAGTAGCGGGGGCAAAGTTTCCTATTTGGCGGTGTGGCAATTTTTCATCAAGCCGCCCGAGGAAGTAAACGTACCCGTATGTCGACTATGTGGCCAGAAAGTCAAGCGTGGCCCGGGGGCCAATGTTGGGACTACAGCGTTGCGTCAGCATATGCAGCGTCGCCATTCGGTGGCCTGGGAAAACCGTGATAAAGATACGGTGGTTCTGCCTGCCCCAGCCCCCGCTCCATCACCCGCTCCGTTACTTGCTCCTTCACCCGACGTCAATCGCCCTCTATCAGCCAGTCAAGGCTCCAACACCTCTGCTGAGGGGAGTTGTCGCTCGTTGGCATCTTCCGCTCGTTCAGATGCTCCTTCTCCTGCTACTCCTCTTCACGGATTCCGTCAGCAGTCTTTCTTGGAATCCGTTTCCAAGAGACAATAGTTTGCGAGCACGCACCCGACGGTGCAGAAGCTGAACGTCCTCCTGTCCAAGTTGCTGGTGCTGCAGTCCCTCCCTTTCCAAGTGGTGGACTCAGCACCTTTCCGAGAAATGATGGCTTGTGCCGAGCCGCGGTGGAGAGTGCCAAGCCGGCATTTCTTCGCCAAAAAGGCAGTGCCAGCCCTGCATTCACATGTAGAAGAGATGGTGGGCCAGTCTTTGAGCATGTCGGTCTCTGCCAAAGTGCACGGCAGCGCCGACGTGTGGAGCTGTAACTACGGTCAGGGACAGTACATGTCATTTACGGCCCACTGGGTGAACGTGGTGCCGGCAGAGCCGCACCAGCAACTTGGACAGGTCACTCCGCTTTTGCCTCCACGTTTGCACGTCCTTGGTCCAGCAAAGATGTCCGCCTCTACCACCTCTTCTTCCGCCGTGTCCTCAGCCGCCACCCCCGTGCCAAGTCCCATTACCCGATCGGCATATCACATGTGCAGGGCGCAACGGTGTCACGCTGTGCTGCACCTGGTATGCCTTGGCGAACGTAGTCACACAGGGGAGGAACTTCTGAGTGTAATGAACAGAGAAATCGACAGATGGCTGTCTCCGCGCAAACTGAAAATCGGAACCATGTTGACCGACAACGGAAAGAACATGGTGTCTGCTCTGCGTCAAGGAAGGTTGTGCCATGCGCCATGCATGGCTCACGTGTTCAATCTGGTTGTCAAGCGGTTCCTAAAATCCACCATCCCACTGCAAGACATCCTTAAAATGTCACGTAAACTTTGCATGCATTTCAGCCATTCCTACACCGCAAAGCACACCCTCCTTGAGCTGCAGCGGCAGAACGGAATTCCACAGCATCGCCTGATCTGCGACGTTGCAACAAGGTGGAATTCAACCCTACATATGTTAGACCGCCTTTACGAACAGCGAAAGGCCATCACCGATTTCCTGATGTTACAAGCGGATAAAGGTACTCCCCTGTGTAACTTAGATGTCAGCCAATGGCAGCTCATGCGTGACACCTGCCGCTTGCTCAGGCCCTTTGAGGAGGCCACGCTATTCGTGAGTCGGCAGGACTATGGGATGAACGACGTCATTCCTCTGTTGCACGTCCTGGAACAAATGCTGTTAACAATGGCTGGTCAGGGTGCGGTAGACGTGGCGCACAGATCTCAACGCCACATGACCCCTGTGGGGGCAGGACAGGAAGAAGAGGAGGAGGTAGAGGAGGACATTGGTGCTCAGGAATTATTGAGTGAAATGGGTGGTTTTTCCACTCAGCGGACAGGAGTGGAGGAGCAGGAGCATCTGGTAGAGGAGGAGGAGGAGACAGAGGACCCAGACGCACCGTGGCAGTATGCTGTGGAGATGGAGGCAGGGAGTCCCTCGCATTCCTTGGCACAAATGGCCCATAGCATGCTCGGTTGCTTGCGTAGCGACAGCCGAATAATAACCATCAGACAGAGGGATGACTTTTGGCTGTCCACCTTGTTGGACCCTCGCTACCATTCAAAAATGGTGGCCTTTTTTGCACCTGCTGAGAGGGAGGCCAAAATAAAGTACTATAAAAACCACCTATGTAGTCAGTTGGTCTCTGCCTTTCTGCGCCAACGTCCATCCTCAGACACTGTGGGCCCTGTGCGCTCGCGTTCCGCTGCCATGGCAGCAGGGGAGGGGTGGGGTGGTAGGAGCAGTGGCAGCTCCACCAGCAGCAGCTGCCTCAGTCTGCAGTCGATGATGAGTAGCTTTCTTCACCAGCGCAGTGAGGAAACTACTAACCAGCCGCAGCAGCAGCAGCATCAGGTGGACCTGGAGCAGGACCTCAAACAACAGGCTTGGGCCTACTTGGACAGCACCCTGCCAACCGAGGTAGACAATCCCCTTGACTACTGGGCAACGAAACTTGACCTTTGGCCCCAACTAGCTGAATTTGCCCTTGAAAGGCTGTCATGCCCGGCCAGTAGCGTGGCATCGGAGCGCGTGTTTAGTGCGGCAGGAGGTATTGTAACTCCGCGGAGGACACGACTGTCCACCCAAAGTGTGGAGAGAGTCACGTTTGTGAAAATGAATCAGGCGTGGATTAGTCTGGATTTCAAACCACCAGTTCCTGACACAACTGACTAAATCCGCCATGAATCATGCCCCAAACATGTTATTAGGGACAAATGGAAGACCTCCACCTGATCCGTACATTTGTATATATATTTTATTGAGAGGCTGCTGGTCGGCCGACTCATGTTTTGCACATTTTTAATGACTTATACTCTGCAGGTCGGGCCCCTCATGAATTGGGGTTTTTAAATTATTTATACTTCGCTGGACGACCGTCACATGAATTGAACCTTTTTAATGACTTATACTCTGCTGGTCGGGCCCCTCATGAATTGGTGTTTTTAAATTATTTATACGTCGCTGGACGACTGTCACATGAATTTAAACTTTTTAATTATTTATAGTCGACCAGTTCCAGACCGATGGAATAGCAATTTTTTTAAATATTTATTTGACACGTGTTGTCCATCTCATCATATGTACTTATTGTCCGCTGTCCGGACAGCTCATGAATTACTTTTTGTATATAGCCTTCCAAACCACTCTCAGAATAAGTCATGATATTCATGCTGTGTATAGCCTTATAGGCCAATGGTCAATCAAGTCATGATTGTTATAGTGTGTATAGCCTTATAGGCCGCTGTCTTTACAACTTTATAATTCCATGCAGTATATAGCCCTATCGGCCACTTTCTGGCATCCAGTTGCTGTAGCCCCCATCACCACACTGTGCCACGGGCCCCTGTACCGCCTTCTCATACTGCTGCCA
Source organism: Staurois parvus (assembly GCF_062004578.1). NCBI lineage: Eukaryota > Metazoa > Chordata > Amphibia > Anura > Ranidae > Staurois > Staurois parvus. Next base: position 10,166,046 of record NW_028319228.1, on the reverse strand, counting down.
GATCCATCCTCTGCCATGTGCGTCTTTGTCGTCTGCTCACGCTGCTGGGTTCCAGTTTTAAACCTAGGCCTGTGTATGGCTTCCGAATACTGCTGCCTCTACCGCCACCCTGCGCCATGTGCCTCTGTCGTCTGCTCACGCTGCTGACGGCTTCCGCTTTTTAACCTAGGCCTGTGTATGGCTTCTGAATACTGCTGCCTCCACCGCCACCCTGCGCCATGTGCCTCTGTCGTCTGCTCACGCTGCTGACGGCTTCCGCTTTTTAAACTAGTCCTGTGTATGTCTTCCGAATACTGCTGCCTCCACCGCCACTCTGCGCCATGTGCCACTTTCGGGTCTCCTCACACTGCTGCCAGGTCCATACTGATTCATGGCCCCCTGTACCGGCTCCTCATGAACGTGGTTCAGCGGGTTTGCATCACTTAACGGCAAATCGTTGACAAATGCTGGGACGTTCAGTGTTGTGCGCATTCAGCCAGACACCAAAGGGCAGCACAGACCTGTTATTACTCGCTCAAGCATGGCTGAACAAAACCAGTCTCTACCACAAATTGGACCCAGACCTGCCCAGGGTCTCATAACTAGATTGCACGGAAGAGTAGAGTCCGTTATCGGAATTAAATAGACAAAACGCCACACCAAAAAGAGTGGCCATTTCCAACACTTATTCCAGAAAGAGGAACAACCCGTTTCATATACGGCCCGTAGACGTTTCACGTCTGCCACATTCAGTCGATTTAAGACGCAAGCTCCACTTCCTGTGGTCTCTGACCGTCGATATACCTTTAAGTGTCAGCTTTGAAGCTATATTCCCTCCGGAGCACTGACACTGGTGCCCTTCCGTCAACATGCCTTTAAGTTTCAGTTTTCAACCATATTCCCCACAGAAGCCAAACTCTTGGGTATCCCAGAAGCTGCTCAGCGGGTCAGGGCAATAAAGCTCCCGGTTCGCAGGTTGTACCGTCTTATGGATGGAAGTACGACGGTATATGATCTTCTTCGCACCCACGGCATTACCTCATAAAATTTCTGCATTGCATCTGCAATCACAACGCTGACTTCCCGGATCGCCACTCAGCCATTGGACTCTTGATAGTCGTCTCCCCACACTGCTGCTGGGGGGACTTTTTAACCTAGGCCTGTGTATGGCCTTCAATTGAAGCTGCTTCCGCTCCGCCACTCTGCCATTGGACTCTTGATAGTCATCTCCCCACGCTGCTGCTGGGGGGACTTTTTAACATAGGCCTCTGTATGGCCTTTAATTGAAGCTGCTTACGCTCCGCCACTCTGCCATGGGCCTCTTGGGTATCCCAGAAGCTGCTCAGCGGGTCAGGGCAATAAAGCTCCCGGTTCGCAGGTTGTTCTGTCTTATGGATGGAAGTACGACGGTATATGATCTTCTTCGCACCCACGGCATCACCTCATAGAATCTCTGCATTGCATCTGCAATCACAACGCTGACTTCCCGGATCGCCACTCAGCCATTGGACTCTTGATAGTCGTCTCCCCACACTGCTGCTGGGGGGACTTTTTAACCTAGGCCTGTGTATGGCCTTCAATTGAAGCTGCTTCCGCTCCGCCACTCTGCCATTGGACTCTTGATAGTCGTCTCCCCACGCTGCTGCTGGGGGGACTTTTTAACATAGGCCTCTGTATGGCCTTTAATTGAAGCTGCTTACGCTCCGCCACTCTGCCATGGGCCTCTTGGGTATCCCAGAAGCTGCTCAGCGGGTCACGGCAATAAAGCTCCCGGTTCGCAGGTTGTTCCGTCTTATGGATGGAAGTACGACGGTATATGATCTTCTTCGCACCCACGGCATCACCTCATAGAATCTCTGCATTGCATCTGCAATCACAACGCTGACTTCCCGGATCGCCACTCAGCCATTGGACTCTTGATAGTCGTCTCCCCACACTGCTGCTGGGGGGACTTTTTAACCTAGGCCTGTGTATGGCCTTCAATTGAAGCTGCTTCCGCTCCGCCACTCTGCCATTGGACTTTTGATAGTCGTCTCCCCACGCTGCTGCTGGGGGGACTTTTTAACCTAGGCCTGTGTATGGCCTTCAATTGAAGCTGCTTCTGCTCCGCCACTCTGCCATTGGACTCTTGATAGTCGTCTCCCCACACTGCTGCTGGGGGGACTTTTTAACATAGGCCTCTGTATGGCCTTCAATTTAAGCTGCTTACGCTTCGCCACTCTGCCATGGGCCCCTGTACCGCCTCCTCTTGCTGCTGCCAGGTCCAGAGTGTGTCATGGGTCCCTGTACGGCCTCCCATTGCTGCTGACTTCATCGCCAGACTCTGCCATGTGCCACTTTCAGGTCTCCTTACACTGTTGGTGGGTTCCATTTTGTGATAGGGTGCTGTATGGCCTTCCATTGCTGCTGCCTCCACCGCCACCCTGCGCCATGTGCCTCTGTCGTCTGCTCACGCTGCTGACGGCTTCCGCTTTTTAACCGAGGCCTGTGTTTGGCTTCCGAATACTGCTGCATCCACCGCCACCCTGCGCCATGTGTCTCTGTCGTCTGCTCACGCTGCTGACGGCTTCCGCTTTTTAACCTAGGCCTGTGTATGGCTTCAGAATACTGCTGCCTACACCGCCACCCTGCGCCATGTGCCTCTGTCGTCTGCTCACGCTGCTGCCAGGTCCATACTGATTCATGGCCCCCTGTACCGGCTCCTCATGAACGTGGTTCAGCGGGTTTGCATCACTTAACGGCAAATCGTTGACAAACGCTGGGACGTTCAGTGTTGTGCGCATTAAGCCAGACACCAAAGGGCAGCACAGACCTGTTATTACTCGCTCAAGCATGGCTGAACAAAACCAGTCTCTACCACAAATTGGACCCAGACCTGCCCAGGGTCTCGTAAGTAGATTGCACGGAGGAGTAGAGTTCGTTATTGGAATTAACTGTGAGGGACTTTTAAACCTAGGCCTGTGTATGGCCTTCAATTGAAGCTGCTTCTGCTCTGCCACTCTGCCATTGGACTCTTGATAGTCGTCTCCCCACGCTGCTGCTGGGGGGACTTTTTAACATAGGCCTCTGTATGGCCTTCAATTTTAGCTGCTTACGCTCCGCCACTCTGCCATGGGCCCCTGTACCGCCTCCTCATGCTGCTGCCAGGCCCGTAATCTGCCATGGGCCCCCGTACCGACTCCTCATGCTGCTGCCAGGCCCGTAATCTGTCATGGGCCCCTGTACCGCCTCCTCATGCTGCTGCCAGGTCCAGAGTGTCTCATGGGTCCCTGTACGGCCTCCCATTGCTGCTGTCTCCATCGCCACACTCTGCCATGTGCCACTTTCAGGTCTCCTCACACTGCTGGTGGGTTCCATTTTGTCATAGGGTGCTGTATGGCCTCCCATTGCTGCTGCCTCCACCGCCACACTGTGGCTCCACACTCTGGTTTTGGCCCCGTGACTGCCCAAATGAGTGAAGTGTGCGGTGATTCTAAGATCGACGGCACTCATCTGCATGTCATACTGACTGACAGTATTATTTCTCTTCCCCAGCAGACTCCAAGGGCATTTAAATTAAAGGTACAGTGTTCTGCACTAATATAAAGGCTCTCTGAAGCCTAGAAACACCCTTTTTATAAGTTAAATTCGCAGCGAATATATTCGGCTCGAAGCGAATTTATTCGGCGAATTCGGCGAATCAGCCGTACCGAATTTTTGAATAATTCGCTCATCTCTAGTTATTAGTTTTAAATTCAATATCATAATTTAGAAAAAATAGCATCTGACTAATATGTAGGCCCATGGGTGTAAGGTTTTATTTGAAATTATTCTCTAAAGTGAGGAGACTGTTTCAGTTCTTCAAATAAAATTATATTTTCAAAGCTGGCTGAAAACATCTGTGGCTGAATAAATTCAAAGCTGAAGTGCTTGAATGTAGAGACTGGCTTGGAATTTGAAATGTTTCAAAACACTGGCTGAAGTACGCTTGAGTTAAACAACTAGAGTTGGGTGACTCTCTTTTGTTTTGTCATATTTACACCCACAGTGTGCAGACCTCTGTTGGTAATTTTGAGTCACCTGATGGTGCTCTAAAGTCATTTTGCTAGATGATCTGAAGGATCTGTCAATAAAGGGAGCCCTTTTACCAGCAGGCAAAATGGTTACTGGGATTATCTAAAGTCATTTTATCACCCATGCCATGCATAGAGTACCTTAGTCCAAGTCACGGAAACCACAAAATAACAATTGTGCAACCAAGGAATATTTTCATTCTATTTCACTTACTAATACCAAAGATATTGATTAGATACAGCGAGTCAAGAAACAGGTAACAAAAATGATGAAAAATCTAAGGGATAAAACATATCAGGAGAGACACCAGGAGCCTAATATGTACAGTTTGAGGGAAAGAAGGAAAAGGGGAGACGTAATTGAATCCTTTAAATACATCAAGGGTGTGAATAAGGTTCAGGATGGCATTTTCCATATGAAGCCAAGATCAAGAACACGGGGACATGAGCTCAAAAGAGCACGAGGAAAGTTCAAAACTAATTTTCAAAAGTATTATTTTAATGAAAGGGTAGTTGATGCTTGGAAACAACTTCCAACAGCAGTGAGTCAGTCAACAGTAAGTGGATTCAAACATGCTTGGGACAAACATAGATCTATAATCTAGTATAAAAAGTAAAAAAAATACATTATGAATATAAATGAAAAAAAAAACAAAAAAAAAACTGGGCAGACTTGATGGACCACTTTGGCTTTTTTTCTGCTGTCACTTTCTATGTTTATGTGATGAACATTGAAAAAAATTGGATATATATCCAAGCATAAAACATTATAGGTAGTATATAATGTATATATTGCAAAGGTAAATTAAAGATTTATAATTAAAGTCTAAAGTTTGATTGTCTAACAGGGGTTAATTTGCACAGTTTAATGCTACAACTTGATTGGAAATTTTTTTTTACCTCTTTTCCTGATTACAAGCAGCGCAGCAATTCTACACATGTTGCAGTGCCTAGACACACTTCATTCTTCTAGCCTCACAGGAGCCTATAAGCTGCACATTATGAGAGGCATATCTTGCCTTTGATTATTGGATTACATCAATGTTATCAGGGGGAGAGTGTAGAAGCTGCAAGAGTTGCCTGGTGATAGCTTACACTTCTACTAATACAATTGTTGCCTTGCAGCCACAGAGCGCGCAAAATGGACAACAATGGGGCTAAGCAACCAAGAAGCTTCAGAATGCCTACTGTCTTCATGATAGACTTGTCTCTTACTTCTTGAAGGATAAGCTTGTCCAAATGAAGGTCTGATTTAAGATAGCTAGACTCAGTGTCAGGAACCATAAACCAGGCAGAGACAGAAATTGCAGTTAAAATCACACCATTATTGAAATAGCAAATTTGGGTTTGGATGCAACTGTGGGTAATCAAAGGAGCCAGGGTAACAAGCCAGGAAACCAGAAGTCAGTGTAGTCAGGAGTCAGAAGTCAGGAACAGGAACCAGAGGAGAAGTCAGCCAGAACATAGGAACACAGGCAGGAACATACTGGAGATCATAGACCACATGAGGGCAAGGAGGAAATGAGCTAAGCTGCTAAAATGGCTAGCTGTTGGCTGGACTAATGAGACAGGTAATGGTATCCAGGTGAGTCACTGTGGAGATAACCAGTGGCTGGTAATTATCCGACAGCTGAGCAGCTATTGAGCACTGAAAGAAAAGAACTGCTTGTTAGGTAGCAGGAGCCAAGCCCTGACAGTACCCCTCCTTAAGGACCCCTCCCCCTCGGGGGGGGGGGGGGGGGGGCCCAGGCTTGAGGGGAAAATGTAAATGTAAAGCACAGAGGAGGGCAGGAGCATGTTCATCTGAGGATGGGACCCATGAGCGTTCCTCCAGACTGTAACCCCTCCAGTGAACTAGATATTGTATGTGTGGAACAGAGTTCTCAAAGATGTTCCTCTAATGCAGGAATTCCCTGCGGAACTAATGTATCAGGCAACATGGATGGCTGGAACCCATGGTTCCCCCCATAAATGGAGATAATCAGGAGGCGTCATTGATGGCATTATTGTGAGCAAACTCCACCCAAGGTAACAGGTCTAACCAGTTGTTATGGTATTCTGAAATATAGTAATGTAGGAACTGTTCCAAGGCTTGCTTGGTCTGTTCTGGTGCCCCATTGGACTGCAAGTGATATGCCGAGGAGAAGGAAAGCTGAATTCCCAACTGTGCACAAAAGGCTCACCAAAACCTGGACACAAACTGGCTACCAATGTCCAAGATGAGAACTTTAGGTAACCCATGTAACTGAAACACCTCTCAAGTTAATATTGATGCCAGTTCTTTGGATGTAGGCAACTTCATTAGCAAAATGCAATGTGACACTCTCGAAAACCAGTCAACCACCATAAAAATAACTGCATTGCCCTGGGAGTTAGGTAAATCCACAATAAAATCAATAGACAAGTAGGTCAAAGGCCTCTCTCCACTGGGTGTGGGTTGTAGAAGGTCTACTGAAAGGTGTCAGGGTGTTTTTTTCAGAGCACACATGGGACAAGCAGCTACAAAAGCAGGAATATCAGCACAGAGACTAGGCCACCAGAATTGTTGGGATATAGACCATATGATTTTTTCCCTGGGTGGCCAGCTGCCTTGGAGGAATGGTAGGTCTGAAGCAAAGCAGTGCAGAGATACTTGGGAACAAAGCAGCAGTCATGAGGTTTTCTAGGAGGAAAATTGATTTGAGAAGCCAGAATTCTCTCACCCAAAGGTGAAGTGAGACTAGTTCGAATAGTGGCCATAATGCGGTCCAGAGGTATTACAGGAGTAGGAACAGACTCCATTTTGGAAGAGGTGGAAAACTGCATCTGCCCTTTATGCTTAGTACAGGGTAAGAATGAGACTATGTAATTTAAACTTGACAGAAAAAAGCCTCATTGAGCCCTTCTAGGAGATAAACATTTAGCCTCAGACAAAAATGTGAGCTTCTTCTCAAAATGAGGTCCAGCACAGTAGTACCTTCGAGGAGATGCCTCCATTCTTTAGGGAGCTAAAATGATGGCTAATAATTCTCTGTCCCCAATTTTGTAATTGCATTCTGCTGGAGACAAATTTTTAGAAAAGTAGCCACAAGGATGCATAGGGCCCACAGGGGTAGGACGTTGAGACAGGAGAGCACTTACTCCAATCCCAGATGCACTAACCTCAAGAATGAAGAGTAATGTAGGATCAGGATGTGCCAGTACTGGGACTGCAGTAAAAGTGGCCTTGAGAGATTCAAAGGCTTTAATGGAATTCAGAGAACAATTGTATGGGTTGCCTCCTTTCTGGTTATATCAGTCAGAGGTTTGACCAGAGAATACATTTTCAATAATTTACAAAGCCAAGAAAACATTGTAGAGGACGTAGAATTATTGGTCGAGGCCATTGTAAGACTGCAGACAGTTTCTCTCGGTCCATCAAAAACCCGACAGCAGATATGACATAACCAAAAAATGTAACCTGTTCATGATGAAACTCGTACTTTTCCAACTTGCAATACAGGTTGTGCTCTCTCAACCTCTGCAGCACATGGGATATGTCTGTGTGGTTGTTCTCTAGGGATTTTGAATATATGAGAATATCATCGAGGTAAACCACAAGGATTGTGCTTCTGTAACCAAGGATAACCAATGATATCTGGGTAATGAGGTGAGGAAATGACTTGGAAATGGATTATCTCATGGTGAAGAGCCACTATAGCCATGGTCAATGGAGCAGTTTCATGGGTCACATGGGCAGGCTGTAGAGAACTCCCATCAATAGCCTCAATGGCAAGTGGAGAGGCAAGATGCTGAAGTGTGATTGAGTGCTTCAACACAAAGGCACTATCTATGAACAAGCCTGCAGCCCCAGAAAAAAATAGTGTCTAAGTGTCGATGGAAAACACAGACCAGGAAAGGATAGCCGGAACTAGAGGCTTATCTTTAAGGATACCTTGGGACAAAAATATGCCACCTAAGGTCTGCCCCCTACAGGACCTCAGGTACAGGAGTTACCCTGACGGATTGGACAAGACTTCAATAAGTGACCTGCTTGGCCACAGTAAAGGCACAATCTCTCCCTTCTCCTAAAGGCCCTCTCTTCAGCAGAGAGAGATGTGAAGCCCAGTTGTATAGGCTCTTCTTCACTGGAAGACTCGGGCCCAGGAGGCATGGGAGGTGAGAGAGGCATGGGTGGGATTACAAAGTTTGAAACCAAATGTACAGGAGGCTTCCACAAAAGCTCCTTAAAGGAAGGTCTCTCTCGGAGTCTGGTATCAATGAGATAGGCAAACAAGATCAACTCCTCAAGATTCTTAGGTTTATCTTGAGCTGTAATCTTATCTTTAATGTTATCAGAGAGGCCATGGAAAAAAGCAACCATGAGAGCCTCATTGTTCCAACCAGCATCTGCTGCCAGAGTACAGAATTCAATAGCGTAGTTGGCAACAGTTCTCGTACTCTGTTTAATAGACATGAGGCTCTTGGCAGCAAAGGTGGAGCAAGTGGGAATATTAAATACCGTATATACTCGAGTATAAGCCGACCCGAATATAAGCCGAGGTACCTAATTTTACCACAAAAAACTGGGAAAAACTATTGACTCGAGTATAAGCCGAGAGGGGAGGAATAGTGCCCCATCATTGGTGTCAGTGGGGGGAGGAATAGTGCCCCATCGTTGGTGTCAGTGGGGGGAGGAATAGTGCCCCGTCGTTGGTGACCCCTGCTCCAGCCTGGGCTTGCTCGCTCCCTCCCTCTCCCATGGTACACACTTACCGGTCAGATGTCTTCCTTCTCCGGCCACTCTCCTCCTCTTCACTCGCTCGATCTTCGCGATGCCGCTCGGCTCCTCCTCTCCAAGCTCCACCTCCTCGCCGGTGATTGGGCGCCTGTGTGCCTCTCCTGAGCTACAGTTCCGGCGGCCAATCACCGGCGAGGATTGATCCGGGGGGTGTGTCCAGATGACAGGGACGGCATGTCATCTGCAGACGTTGACTAGAGTATAAGCCGAGGGGGCCGTTTTTCAGCACAAAAAATGTGCTGAAAAACTCGGCTTATACTCGAGTATATACGGTACCCTTTTTAATTTAAAGGAAGCCACAAACTCAGGGTAATTCTCGAAAATGGGTTTTTGAGTCTTGTGTGTTTTGTGGGTTTCCCCAAGCCAAGGCTTTGTCAGAAAGCAAAGAAATAGTGGGCACAGTGGTTACTTATGGTGACAAAATTTCAGGACTGGTAAGATAAGTACAAAAAATTAGTTCTACTATTATTCAAAATACCATAATTTTATTCACTCAAAAAGTTGTTTAGAAAACCATCAGCGTGGGATCCAAACAGAAATTGACTTGAAAGTCAATGTTGAAAATTTCACTATGGACAAACAAACAAGACAAGACAACAAACAATAACAAATAAATGTCTGGATGCTTGTGCGAAGTCACACATGGGCTTATACCACAGCAGCCGCTGCATGTAAAATTAAAAAACTATAAATTAGGTATTTCCCATGAGTGAATCCCTGGGAATCTAACATAGACCACTGTTAGCTGCTGAGCCTAAAATGCAGCATAAGGGACCAATATTGAGTCATTACTGTAGGTCCAGGCTTCATAAAGGTAGTATGGCTCTGAAGGAGTCAACATATTGGTCTACAATAAAAAAGATACTTTAACTGGATATTGGGCACTCCTCCAATGAAAGATGGCTTATTTCTCTGGGAGCTAGTGTCTTAATGTGAAGTGGTAAATGGCAAAAGAAAGGAGACTAGGAAAGTCCTGTACATGAGTTGACACATGTGCGGCTGTCCATATAAAGCAGCATCAAAAATGCATTGGCAGGATGAGGACATCAAAATTGGCACTGTTATGATTGAGATCCATACTGGGCCAACAGTGTCAGAAATAGGTGGACGGTCACATATCCATACAATTCCTCTAGTTGCTTTGGTAGGGATAGTTCATACTTTACCACTCATACGGCCCATGCTCATGGCTCTTCCTGGTATAGAACTCAACAATGTCTACCTTGTGAGAGGAAAAGTTTGCCACCGCTCTGCCTCCAAGGATGCGTGTCGCAGTTCACAAGTTCCACTGGAACGCCGTGATTGTAGTATTCCCCGATTGTAAGATGGCATCAGGTGACATTGAGTGTGACGTCAATGCATTTTACTAGGAAGTAGCGTAGTCCAGACGAAGCTAGCAGTAGCTCCTAGCAGGAGCTCAGCCCTGACACTCAGACAAGCTTTTTTGGGTTTTTTCTTTTATTGGATACCAGTCTCATGTCTATGGACCTTCTTAGCTGACCAATCTTGAGAAAAATATGGACCAGTTTAAAAGAGTGAAATTATTATTATTATTCCCCAGGAGATTATCTAATTCCAAGAATGTCTGAGAACATAAGCCACATTTTCATTTCTGACCATCTTTGTGGGTCTATGGCCAGTTCTATACTTTAACCGCTTACTGACCAGCCACAGTAGATATACTGCGGCAGGGCGGCTCCGCTGTGCAAAATCACGTATATATACGTGATTTTTCAGTTCAGGTAGGGGGCGTGAGCGAGGTGCGTGACCGCCCTACCCGTGTTGCCAATCGTGGCTGCAGGTGTCAATCACCGGGTCCCGGCCGGTGATTACCCACCGGAGCCCAGCGATTACCGGCAAATATTGACAGGGAGCACGACTGCATTGTTTACGATGCAGCTCTCCTCCCTGTCAGTTTGAGCACACTGATCTGGATCGCTGAGCTCAGCCTTTTGGATCACTGTGCTTACAGTGAAGCACACACCCCCTTCCCCCTATAAAACACTCCCCTCATACAGGTAACCCTTTGATTGCCTCCAAATGTTAACCTATTCCTCCCCAGTGCCATTAGTACAGTTTCAGTGTTTTTTTCTTGCACTGATCACTGTATTGGTGTCACTGGGGATGTCAGTGACCCCAAGTCAGTCCCCCCCCCCGTGTCAGAATGTCTGCCACAGTCCCGCAGTCCTGCTATAAGTTGCTGATCTCTGCCATAAGTTGCTGATCGCACCATTATTAGTATAAAAAAAAATCCAGTATCTATACCGCCATTTGTAGACGCTATAATTTTCACGTCATCCAATTAATTTACACGTATTGGGATATGTTTTTAGCAGACATGGCGCATGATACATTTTTGCCTAAATTTATGATGAAATTAGATTTTTTAATTTTTTTACTGGACTTGTTTTATAGCAAAAAGTCCAAAATATAGTTATTTTTTCTGAAAATTGTCGGTCTTTTTTTTTTATAGCGCTAAAAATAAAAAAGGAACAGCTGATCAAATACCATTCGAAAGAAAGCTCAATTCATGGGGAAAAAAGGACGTCATTTTTGTTTTGGTGCAGCGTTGCATGACCGTGCAATTATCAGTTAAAGTAACGCAGTGCCATAACACAAACTGCTACTGTAACTGCTTCCTGACCGCCCTATAGCAGAAATACTGCTATATATATATATATATATATATATATATATACGTGATTTGTGCTCCCATGGTTTTCACGCCCCTCCCAGATAGCATCAGATTGCCCGTCAGTACACCAGTAATCACATTTAACCCCTTGATTGCCATGAACATGCTCATACACAATAAACCTCCATTGCTAGTATAGTGTCTGGACTGATCAATAATTTTGATCAGATCAGCACTATACCAATGTTCATATTAGTATAGTATACCCAAAAACACAGCGTTAGCAGGATCAGCCCCCGCACCTGCCAGCACCTGCGTTTTGCCCCTACGCTTACCCCCCCTTCTTCCAAAGCAAGTACAGTGTCAGTAGGTCACTGTCACTTGATACATTGCACACAAAACTGCAGTGGTCGCAGAATTAGGCCTGATCTCTGTTAGCACTTGCCGGTAAAATTTGGTGACTCTCATATGCAGCAGAGTGCAGTACTAGTGCCGCGCTACCATTTGGTGAACTAGCAAGCACCAGTGGCCTAGTACATCCTGGTCTTTCACATACCAGTACTGCAGTATCACTTGGGGATGTGTCAAGTCCCATAAATGCAGTACAAGCTGGTGCGGTGGCAAGCACAAGTACTGTCCCACAACCACCAAGAATTCTCACTCAGGCCCATAGTGCCCCTACTATCTTTCCGGATGTGCTTGCAAATCACGATTGGCAGCCCACAAATTCTGCAGCACCCGTACTTCCCCCATTCGCTGCCCAACCCGGAAGTCAGGTGGAAACAGCTAATTTAACTACTCCCCTTGATTTTTTTGGAGCTGTTCTTCAAGGAATATCTGTATGCATTGATTGTGGATCAAAGCAATTTATATGCACAACAATTTATCGCCACCAACCCAAATTCAAACCCATTACGGTTTCCGAATTTAAATTTTTTTGGGGCCTAACCCTCAACATGGGCATTACTAAAAAAAATTAATTGCAGTTGTATTGGTCCACAGACCCGATTCTTCACATGCCCGTGTTCTCTGCTGCCATGGCCAGGCATAGATATGAGAGTATAATGTGTTTTATGCATTTCAACAACAATACACTCTGTCATCCTCGAGGTGACCCTGAATTTGACCGGCTCCACAAAGTTCGGCCCAAGTTTGTTCAAGATGTATAAGACCTGTGTGAGAGTAACAGACTATATATATAAGTTTCGGATTTACAAGGGAAAAGATAATCATGTGGAGCCCCCCGGATGCCCAGACGACATGGGGAGTAGTGGCAAGAAAGTTTGGGACTTGGTGTCATATTTTTTCCATATGGGGTACCACTTATACGTGAACAATTTTTATTCAAGCGTGCCACTATTTAGACATTTGTACAATCTTGGAACTGGTGCATGTGGCACCGTGCAACCTACAGTGTGCCCACCATTAGAAGTGGGTGGATGCGGTGGGAATACCACACACTTCTGGCAGAGATTTCTTCTCTTATTTTCATTCAGTCCACAGGCTGCACACAAAATAAAAAAAGAACACAGCATATATACCCAACAAGGACCAGCGACGTACTGGTACATCACTGGACTTTGAATGGCTATACCAGGATCATCCTGGTATAATTTTTTCAGCAATCGGCTTTCATGTAAAAGCAATCCTAGCGGCTAATTAGCTGCAGGATTGCTTTTTAAAGCAGTGGGAGATGATGCACCCCTCCCCAGCTGCCTTCTTAGGCAGTCCCAAGTTTTTGGAAAATGACAAAAGTTTTTTTTTTTACACAAAATTGTCACTTAAATGATTTATTGCTCACACATGCCATGGGTGTATGTGGAATTACTCCCCTAAATACATTCTGCTACTTCTCCGGAGTATGAGGGTACAATGTGTGAGAGACATTTTGGCAGTCTAGACAAGTACAGGACCCCAAAAATCCAATAAGCACCGTCAGGCTTTTAAAGAGCTTTATTTCCTCATTACACTACCTATCACAGTTTCGGAGGCCCTAAAATGCCAGGATAGCACCAAGCCCCCCAAAATTACCCCTTTTTGGAAAGTAGACACCCCATAGAATTTGATAAGAAGCATGGTGAGTATTTTGTAGATTTCATTTGTTGAAACAAGTTTTTGGAAAATGGCGAAAAAAAACAAAAACATATTTTTTCTTTTCTTTTTTATATTTCAAAACCTTGTGAGAAAAAATGAGATCTTCCATGGACTCAATAAGCCTTTCAGCAGATAGCTTAGGGTGTCTACTTTCTGAAAAGGGGTAATTTGGAGGTGTTTGTACTATCCTGGTATTTTAGCACCTCAAGAAATGTGTTGGGCAGTCAGAAAGTAAAAGCTGTGTAAATTCCATTATCTATACCATAGTTTGTAGACACTATAACTTTCACACAAAGCAATCAATATACACTTACTGGGATTTTTTTAACCAAAAACATGTAGCAGAAAACATTTTGGACTAAATTTATGACGAAAATTTTTCTTTTTTTGGATATTTTTTATGACAGAAATGAAAAAATATAGTTTTTTGCCGAAAATTTTTTTTTTCAAAACTCTCTTTGTTTATAGCTCCAAAAATAAAAAGCGCACAGGTGATCATATACCACCAAAAGAAAGCTTTATTTGTGTGAAAAAAGGACATAAATTTAATTTAATTTATGTACCATATTGCATGACCATGCAATTGTCAGTTTAACTAGTGCAGCGCTGTATAGCAAAAAATGGCATAAAGTGCAGTATCTATACCATAGTTTGTAGACGCTATAACTTTCACACAAAGCAATCAATATACACCTATCTGGATTTTTTTTTTACCAAAAACATGCAGCAGAATACATTTTGGCCTAAATTTATAACTAACTTTGAGTTTACTATATATTTTTTATAGCCGAAAGTCAAAAATATTGTTTTTCTTCAAAATTTTGGGTCTTTTTTTATGTATAGCGTGAAAAATAAAAAGTGCACAGGTGATAAAATACCACGGAAAGAAAGCTCTATTTGTGTAAAAAAAAGGACGTAAATTTTGTTTGGGTGCAGCATTGAATGATCGCGCAATTATCAGTTGAATTAGTGCAGCGCTGAGTAGCAAAAAGAGGCCTGGTAATTAAGGGGGGTAAATCCTCTGGAGGGCAAGTGGTTAACCGCCTCTCGCCCGTCATATAGTAAAATGATGGATGCAAGGTGGTTCTCTCGTTCTCGTCATATGACGTCCTCCCTCGGACACAGCGGATCACCGATCAATGGAAAGAGCCGAAGATGTCGGCTCGGTCATGTGATCACCTGTGTCCAATCACAGCTGATCACATGTAAACAGGGAAATGCCGGTTATCAGCATTTCTCTCCCCACGAGCTGTCATGCTGACAGCTCGTGAGGAAAGGAGAGCCGATAATCGGCATTCCTCGGAGGGGACATGTACACAGATCATCAGAGCACTGATGATCAGTGTGCCCTGATCATCTGTGTAGCCCCAGTAGTGCCACCTGTCAGTGTCCATCAGTGCCAGCTGTCAGTGCTCATCCACACCACCTGCCAGTGCCCATCAGTGCCACATCAGTGCCCATCAGTGCCACATCAATGCCACATATCAGTGCCCATCTGAGCTGCCTTTCAGTGTCACCCATCAGTGCCAGTCAGTGCCACCTATCAATGCCAGTCAGTGCCACCTATCAGTGCTGCCGATCAGTGCCAGTCAGTGCCACTTATCAGTGCCATTCAGTGCCGCCTATCAGTGTGCATCAGTGCCGCCTATCAGTGCCACCTAACAGTGCCAGTCAGTGCTGCCTGTCAGTGCCGCCTATCAGTGCCAAATATAAGTGCTGCCTTTCAGTGCCCATCAGTGATGCCTGTCAATGCCCATCAGTGCCACCTACCAATGCCTCCTCATCAATGCCCATCAGTGCAACCTATCAGTGTCCATCAGTGCAGCCTATCAGTGCCCATCAGTGCAGCCTCATTAGCGCACATCAGTGAAGGAGAAAAATCACTTATTTATAACATTTTATAACAAAAACTAAGAAAAAAAAATATTTTTTCAAAATTTTCAGTGGTTTTTGGTTTGTTTAAGAAAAAATAAAAAACCCAGAGGTGATTAAATACCACCAAAATAAAGTTCTATCTGTCACAAAAAAAATTATGAAAATTTCATACGGGTACAGTGTTGTATGACCACACAATTGTCATTCAAAGTGCAACAGCGCTGAAAGCTGGAATTTGGCCTGGGCAGGAAGGGGGTATAAGTGCCCTGTAGGCTAGTGGCTAAAGGAAACCTGTGCTGAACCACAGGCTGTTGTTGCTGACTTATTTGTGAAAATGTTATTTGCCTGACTGTTATACTGGCCCTCTGACTTCAGTGCTGTCTGAGTGAGTGAATGCAAATCAAAAAACTTGGAGTAAAGGCAACACTCCTTATCTGCAAACTTGTCCTATGTCTTTGACTCAGGGATTTGAAACAAGACAACTGGCATGACAGCCAGATATCCATACTGAGGGGACAACAATGGAAGACTTCATGTTTCTCTCACAACATGCTTACTGTAATCAAACATAATCTGTAGCATTTATTTCAAGAAATGATAAGAGATCATAATTTGTTCCATTAGTAATGTTTTGTTTAAATGTGTTTCACCCTCTTGAGAAAGTAGTAATGACTGTACTAAGATACCTGAGTAAAATAAATTGTTATTCCATTTTAATTTCTTTGGCTCACTTTTCTAGTTGTGCTTACCATGCAAACAACAGCTTTAAAAATTGCTGCTACACTGGATGATTTTAGTCACCTAAGCAATTCATTCAGGTGGATTCAAATTGAGTCAAATTTACAATATGGGCATAATAAATATTGATTCAATAATCAATCTGTTATTTGGTTCTGTCCTTGCTGATTGGAGAGCACAGTCATTATATAAGGCAAATTAAGATGAACAGAACAGGTACTTCCCTCTGAATTTATGGATTATCTTGTGTATATTGCCGACTAGAGAAGCGTAAATAATGAACCAAGTTTAATGAGGAAAAACTATAAATAACGTCCAAAACAATTACTATATATATAGTGATCCTTCGTGGAAAAGGTAACAGATTATTCTATTGTATATTATTATACTCTAGTTGTCATTATTTTTCATGTTAGCGTGACAGGAAATTTCATAAAATACAAAATATAGCTGGCAACCCCCAACAAATCAGTTAATAAAAAGTTAATTCCATTATGACTCTTTCCTGCCACCTGACAGGTAATACCACTATTTAATGTGAGAGCTGAAGCTAGCAGATATCCTTATATAGTGCGCTCACTTGTGTTTATAAGCCGGTTGATAGAAAAAAATGTTTTAATAACATTCATGGATGAACACTTTTAAGAGCTGTGAGCTTATCAAAGATAGACAGCGCCAAATTTTAATATACTATTCAAACAAGAATATGTGGATTCCTGTAGCTGGAATGATAGGTGTGTCAGAGGAACTATGGTCACAGACAGTGCATGCAGTGCAACGATAGGCTGATGGCATCCTGATGTGTAAACAGCTGGAAACAGTCTCATTAGCCTGTCGTTGCATTGTATGGGCTCAGTGGCTACAGCTCTTCCCACACACCTGTCATTCCAGACCCTTTTTTTTCTTTCCAGATGCAATATGCTTGTTCAATCCATAAGAATCATGGCCTGTCAAGGTCAAGGCTTGATATCTGTAGTAATAAACTATTATTGTTTTTTCCTCTTCATTATCTGAATCAAGACACACTTTTTATTTGTGGATTCAATATGCCCACCCAGTCACTCAGAAATTTTCAATTGATACAGGCTTAAAGCAGTATCACTAAAAACTCCAAAACACTCCAGTGCTAAGACTAAGGTACTTCCAATGGGGTATCCATAATGTTTCTACAGGTGCAACCCTCCACAGATTGGCGAATCTTCAAACAAGTGCAAAAAACACACACAGGAGGGTGCGAACTCCTCATGCATTACCACCATACAAGGTGAAAATAAAAGAAAGGAAGAACGACTAGAAAAGAAAACCAATGCAGCCATTATATCTAAGAATTGGTAAAGTGCAATATAATAAATGTTTGCTTTGCATTTAATACCATTTTAATATGTGTGATGCTATACTGTAAAGAGACCTTGTCAGTCTCTAAATCAAGGCATTATTTTTTTATTTACAGTTGAACTATGTCTGCTCATTCACTCTGAAGTTGCAGCTTGTGCATGCAGGTGTAATAATACAAATTTGTTACATTTTTCCAGCCTCCTAAAATATATATTAAAGTATAACTAAAGGCAATTTTTTTTTAGGATAGGATGGAAACACATGTTATGTTTCTATTGCTGTCTGTGCACATGTTAGAGAGATTTGCACTCTCTATTTGTCCTGTTTACTGTTGTCACCAAAAGTGAAAATGAAAAAGAATTCCAACTTTTAAGTTGTCACCAGAACAGAAACAGAGGGGAAATCTTCCAATGGAGGCACAAGTTCTGATGACCTGGTTCACAACCAGGGATTCTCTCACTAGAGGGATTTCCTCTTACTTCCTATTTTGGTTATGGGGAGGGAAGTGAAGGGTAATCTCCCCTTTGGGACACAAGTGGCAAAAAAAGAAACTTGCTGGAGTTATAATCTCCCTTATTCAATCAAAAATGAAAAAAAAAATTGCCTTTGGTTTAAAAAAGATAGTTGAAAATATGTACTTTTTTTGGTCTTTGGTAAGAAAAACACACTGCCATTTGTTTATCTAGGTGCAATTTGTATGCTTTCTCCATCTGTCATTCCATCTCAACTAAAAATGAGTACATACTGCCCAACAAATCAGTTGTTTTTATTGTGTGTAGCTCTGGAAAAATATTCTGTAATTTAGTTACATATAACACCTGCCAATTCTGTGTTCCGCTTTGGCCTTGTAAAACACTTACATGGTGTGCAGTGTGTCTGTAAAATATTTCTAGCTGTTGACTGTGACAATATGAACAGCATTTTTATTTTCAGAAGGCATTTTTATTTTTTAACATATCCCTCATTTGAAATATCATACTCTGTTATTTCATGACAAGATTGACGCATCTCTCTCCTACATTGCTGTCCTGAGTGCCATTCAAATTGCTTACATATTCTCCAGCAACTGTGTGATATGTTTGGCTGTTGTTTTTGAAAAGTGGCACCTGTCATTATTTACTTCATCTTAACACATTGAAGTGGTTTTGGATTGAGATTGAGATGCTTTGAGTCATTTCGGGTTGATATTTTGTCGGTATTGTGTGGTATTATATTGAAAAGAAGATAACAAGCTATGTGTCCTTGTTACACAGTGGTACATCATTCTGTGAATGCACAACTGCTACATGAATGCTATGTGACTTTTTTTTTTAACACCATCATTCATGCAGTAGTGGTGCATTCACAGAACGACTACAGTCTTCAGTCATTCAGAATTGGCCAAGATCATTCTGCTGGCTACACAATGAGCAGTGGTGGCAGTCAATAGAATCTATTTACAATGTATGTACAGTATATAAACATTAGCAGAAACACTACTTGTGTATGTTACGGGCAATCGATATAGCTTTGTGAAATATAGCATTGCATTTTATATAAATTCTTCTTCCCAGCCAGGCAGTGTTCACTTATGATAATCACCTATGATTTCTTCTGCTGTTGCTGTGAAATGGACATGCATATGCAGTGCATGGGCATAGAGAATAATGGCTGACTAGTCTCTAGTTTGGTTCTCAAGTTCAGGATTGCCATCCTCTGTTTATGACCAGGTGCGGACTGACAACTCATGGGGCCCCCGGGCAATAGGAGATCATAGGGCCCCTGTATCCTTGCCCAAACTCAAAAAAGTCTATGAAAAAGGTACCAGGGGCATCTCATGGGGCCCCCTACTGACCCCGGGCCCTCGGGCAGTGCCCAAGTTTCCAAATGGTCAGTCTGCCCCTGTTTATGACACAGTGACACATATGCATCTACTCCACAGGTCTACATTATTAATAAACCCTAATGGCCCTCGGTTTTCTTTGGTGCAACTTGACACCAGGTCATGGTGATCGCCCCACCAAGAGGTTGCTGGACAGAAGGGCTATGCCACATAGGCTGGAGGTTCTAGTAATCCTGGAAATCCTAGAGGTCTGGGGGATCTTGGATGTACTGAAAGTATAAGTACTGTAAAATGAATTTGTTGCATATTTCTTTGAGTTCATCTGACCAGAACAGGTGGAATGACTCTAGTCTGCTATGTTTTGCTTGTTATAAGTAGTGTGGAGTGAGACCACCTGCTCATAGACAGCTGAGCTGGTGATTCTATGCCATCAATATATTTAGACCAGTAATTTGCTTTAGCATTGACAGTAGGTCCTCATGCACACTGGGTGTTTTAAAAACGCCAGTAGCATTAGCTGTATAAAGTCACTTTGTTCTGCTTTTTTTTTTAGCATTTTTGCATTAGCGTTTAGATGCGTTTTTCCATGTTTGATTAAAGCCTATGTGTGCATAGACACATAGGATAACATGCTGGGGAGTTTAGTGGCTGTAGAAAAAATGCCAAAAGCCAAAAACAGCAAGTGTAAAAACATCTAGTGTGCATGAGGACTAAATGTTTGGCAGTTGAAGTTGTATACTGAAAATCATTAGCTTTTAATTTCTTCAGAAGCAAAGTGAGGGTCATTTGCTTTGTACTCTTTCCTTAAGAACACTTTCTGCACAGGCCAAATGTGCCCTGTTCACATCATATAGGTACTTTGACGAGTGCTGCATAAAATTCAAAATACAAAGCCACAAAGTAGCTGTATGTTGTAAATAGGGCATAAAGTTGAATGAACCCCATAACAGGGTTTAACAAAAGTGCTGAACAGAGAACTTTATGCCAGGATTACCAGGCATTTTTTAATGAACGTTGAGTATTTACAAAGATTCCAAACTGTTAAAATAGCAGTATTATGTTTATGTGTATGAAAATTTACAGAATAGGTTTAGATCTACTTTATGGTTCACTCTTACTTTGTGAAATCCTTGAGCTTGAGGGTTGACTTCTACAGCACAGAAGAAGGTCAGCCTCCTGCAGCAGAAGTAGTGAGAAGACCATAAAAGGATACACTCTGAGCAGTATCTTTATTGAAGTGGATGCAAACATGCTGTGAAAAGTGATGTGCATGTTTAGGCTTTACCTCTATAGACTATGGAGCAGAGCAATGTGAGATGTAAGACCTCAATGCCGTGTCTATGTCAGGTTGCAAATGGTCAGATTCCCCGAAAAAAGAAGTGAAGCTGTCAGTTAAAAGTCTGAAATGCAATCTAACTCAAGAACAAAAACCACGTGGCTGCAGTCATTTTTATATTTCAGGCTAAGAACATTTTTTTCAGCAAGTACAGAAAATATAATTTGATCATGCCAGAAATGGAAATGCAGTGCCCTTGTCAGCTGAAGTGAAAGCACAAAGTTATCTTCTTTCTGTAAACTACAAATCTTCCATACCCTATGTAAAGAAGATAACTAAAGGCAGACCTGCTTGAAGTTCAGACAATAATGGATCCTTCCATAGATACAGCTCAGTAAGTGATCATAGCCACCCAGAGACAGGAAATGTGTTTTTAAGAATATCAACCTTGAATAATAAAGGCAAAAAGGCCTCAAAAAGAAAATTGACGGAGCCACCCTATTTGTTTCAAATTTACTTTAAAACATTGTGAAAAGAATGTCATTGATATAACAAAGAAGAGGCCTTAAAGAGAAGTTTATAACATCTTTACCATTCCTGGAAGCTATTATTCAGCAGTAAAGCATATTTGGTGTAATTTACTGTGTATGTTTGTGAGTGGTTCCTAGGAAAAGCCTACACTGTAACAAGTATGTTTGCAGGGGTGATAAAATCCCAAAACCAAGTGCAACCAAGCGCAGTCACTCACATCCATCAATTAATTAACTGATGAGGAAGTCACATGATTGATGCAATGTGTTGGGTGGAGCCGGTGACATCACCCAGGAAGCATTTTCTTGGTGGTTTTCTTATCCTTGTATGCCAGAATCTTTAGTGCACTGTTGTGGAGTACACTTCTAAAGTTAAGTATAATATGTTTTAATAAAAATAATACCTTGGAAGCAGAGATCACTATATGTTCTTTTTCTGAAGTTTTCCGTAGCCCTGGTCTGGAGGAATATGGAGGATGGAGCTGGATTGTAAAGTGCCTAGAGGTTGTAGTGGAGATCGATGCTGTGGCTTATAAGAACCACATTTAAAGGGAAATGTACATATGATACTATTTGTCAGGTGTATGTTGAAGCTGAGAGCATCCGCTTTTGGGGTGATGGAACAGAACTTTGATTAAGATATATGATGTAAAGCACTGGTGATAAGTGGAAAAGATTGGATTTTTCTTACATTCTCTGGTACATGTGGACAAATTGAACATGCAGTATCTCACAGACGTGAGAACACCCCTCATATTTTTGTAAATATTTTATTCCATCTTAATGTGACAACACTGAAGAAATGACACTTTGATACAATGTAAAGTAGTGAGTGTACAGCTTGTATAACAGTGTAAATTTGCTGTCCCTTCAAAATAACTCAACACACAGCCATTAATGTCTGGCCACAAAAGTAAAAATGTCCAAATTGGGCCCAATTAGCCATTTTCCCTCCCTGTAGTCATGTGACTCGTTAGTGTTACAAGGTCTCAGGTGTGAATGGGGAGCAGGTGTGTTAAATTTGGTGTTATCGCTCTCACTCTCTCATACTAGACATAGGCTATAAGAAGATTGCCAAGACCCTGAAACTGAGCTGCAGCACAGTGGCCAAGACCATACAGTGGTTTAACAGGACAGGTTCCACTGAGAACAGGCATCGCCATGGTCGACCAAAGAAGTTGAGTGCACGTGCTCAGCATCATATCCAGTGGTTGTCTTTGGGAAATAGATAGTGTCTTATTTTGAGGGAACAGCAAATTTACACTGTTATACAAGCTGTACACTCACTACTTTACATTGTAGAAAAGTGTCATTTCTTCAGTGTTGTCACATGAAAAGATATAATAAAATGTTTACAAAAATGTGAGGGGTGTACTCACTTTTGTGAGATACTGTATGTGGACAGTACACTTATAAGGGTGTTCCACATGTTAATGTGTTTCAAGATAACGACTTAATTTGAAAAAAAAATACCTGTTTCATGTATAATTCAGTCAACATAGATAATAATATTTACAAGTGAAACTCAAAAAATTAGAATATCGTGCAAAAGTGAATTTATTTCAGTAATGCAACTTAAAAGGTGAAACTAATATACGAGATAGACTCATTACATGCAAAGCAAGATAGTTCAAGCCGTGATTTGTCATAATTGTGATGAAAACCCCAAATCCACAATCTCAGAAAATTAGAATATTGTGAAAAGGTGCAATATTCTAGGCTCAAAGTGTCCCACTTTTAATCAGCTAATTAAGCCATAACACCTGCAAAGGGTTCCTGAGCCTTTAAATGGTCTCTCAGTCTGGTTCATTAGGAATCACAATCATGGGAAAGACTGCTGACCTGACAGTTGTGCATAAAACCATCATTGACACCCTCCATAAGGAGGGAAAGCCTCAAAAGGTAATTGCAAAAGAAGTTGGATGTTCTCAAAGTGCTGTATCAAAGCACATTAATAGAAAGTTATGTGGAAGGGAAAAGTGTGGTAGAAAAAGGTGCACAAGCAGCAGGGATGACCGCAGCCTGGAGAGGATTGTCAGGAAAAGGCCATTCAAAAGTGTTGGGGACTTTCACAAGGAGTGAACTGAGGCTGGAGTCAGTGCATCAAGAGCCACCACACACAGACGGATCCTGGACATGGGCTTCAAATGTCGTATTCCTCTTGTCAAGCCGCTCCTGAACAACAAACAACGTCAGAAGCGTCTTACCTGGGCTAAAGAAAAACAGACCTGGTCTGTTGCTCAGTGGTCCAAAGTCCTCTTTTCTGATGAGAGCAACTTTTGCATCTCATTTGGAAACCAAGGACCAAGAGTATGGAGGAAGAATGGAGAGGCACACACTGCAAGATGCTTGAAGTCCAGTGTGAAGTTTCCACAGTCTGTGTTGATTTGGGGAGCCATGTCATCTGCTGGTGTTAGTCCACTGTGCTTCATTAAGTCTAGGGTCAACACAGCCATCTACCAGGAGATTTTGGAGCACTTCATGCTTCCTTCTGCAGACGAGCTTTATGGGGATGCTGACTTCATTTTCCAGCAGGACTTGGCACCTGCTCACACTGCCAAAAGAACCAAAACCTGGTTCAGTGACCGTGGGATTACTGTGCTTGATTGGCCAGCAAACTCGCCTGACCTGAACCCCATAGAGAATCTATGGGACATTGCCAAGAAAAAGATGAGAGACATGAGACCGAACAATGCAGAAGAGCTGAAGGACGCTATTGAAGCATCCTGGTCTTCCATAACACCTCAGCAGTGCCACAGGCTGATAGCTTCCATGCCACACCACATTGAGGCAGTAATTGCTGCAAAAGGGGCCCAAACCAAGTACTGAGTACATATGCATGCTTATACTTTTCAGAGGTCCGATATTGTTCTATGTACAATCCTTGTTTTATTGATTGCATGTAATATTCTAATTTTCTGAGATTGTGGATTTAGGGTTTTCATGAGCTGTAAGCCATAATCGTCACAATTATGACAAATCACGGCTTGAACTATCTTGCTTTGCATCTAATGAGTCTATCTCATATATTAGTTTCACCTTTTAAGTTGCATTACTGAAATAAAAGAAATTTTGCACGATATTCTAATTTTTCGAGTTTCACCTGTATATTGTCTAGTAATACAAATGGATAATTCTTTGGTGTCCACATACACATTTTGGGATCACTGTTGCACTTCAGAGAGATAATAGAATTTTAAAGTGGTACACACGGATAAACTAGCGAGACATAATCATAAGTGGATAGTCATAACAATATTTCTTTATCATTTTTTCACATATGAACACAATTAAGGTTTTAATCACAATTATTGACGTGCATTTGCATTTAAAGTGGTACACATGGACATTGGAGTAAGTACACGTGGATATTTTATTTGGAAGCGCAATAGGTTCATTAGCATTGGGCACATTGAGAAGGTTTTTTATTATTATTAGTTGAACACTGGTTGAGTTTTTTAGTACTGCGCAGCACTATCTGTATGTATTAAGAGTTATTTGCACGGGTGAAGTTTCCATCCCTCGGCCCAAACAAACGTGGTTATAGCTGATAATTTTACATTAAATTACTGATATCTTCCACCACGTCAATGTTACAATACAATTAATATTTTTTGTATCATACATTTACATATGAACAACCTCAAAATTGTATACTGCAGAAACTTTCTCCTTCGACCTCAGCTGCCCTGAAAAATGGAAACATACTGATCGATGAATCTACTTTAAGAAGCTTTAATAGAATTTCAAGAATCTATGCAGTATTTATATTCTATCACTTAAGAGTTATTATGAATTTATTAAAGGAGATGATTGAATTGCAGTCAATTTTTTTTTAAATACAATTTTGCTGAAAAAGAATATGTATAGCAATATGCTTATGCATCTGGAGGCATCATATTGAAATTTTAAGTTTAAGCAATTCTGCTTTATGATAGCAGTAAAACAACTCACACTTCATTGACATGGCTGAAAGCCCAGCAAAATCACATGACATCATTGAATGTTTTTCTATCAACCTTGAGGTCTATTCTGGCTTTATCTGGTAAAGCACGAAGATGAGTAAAAGTAATTACTGTGTTTAATGTGATACTAGAAAAAAATCCAGCTTATTGAAGAAAAGTTCTTTATGTAAAGTATATTTGCTTTAAATAAAAATGAAAACACAAACGTAATGACCAGGCCAAATAATCCATTGCTACATATACTCAAAATTGCCTAACTTATATTTGAATTTCAATCAAACAGCTAAATACATATTTTAAAAATATGTATGGGCTTTCTGTGTATCTAGTTCTGAGATTTGCACAGCCTAGCCAGACAGCATAGCAAGGTTGGTGACTTAATTTTTCTTTCATGCAATTAAGCAATACAGACTGTGACTAAACAATGGAGAAACAGTGACATACTGATGAAATCATCCTATTGTCCTTTCCTTCTACCAGCATGTTTTTGTCAGCACATGTGTTTGCAACACACCTGATCCTAATGCTGACTTTCCCTCTCCCAGTCTCAGTGTTGTTATATGTTCATTAGCTGAAATATACCTTTTGTCATGACTTGGTCCTGAAACATAGTGCCACAGAATGCTAGTTTCACCAGATTTACAGTGAGGCTTAGTGATGTCACTACTATGCTGCTCATTGTTCTCCTTGCTGGAGAGTTAGCTGTACATGAGGATCTGCAGTGCACGGATCTCTCTGCTTCTGCTTTATCCATTCTGTGAATCTGAATTTTGTGAACTTCTCCTGCTGCTTCTTCAATATCCCCCAACTAGGTATCAGATCCTTAGTGATCACTGGACAACTGAAAAATAAGGAAGCAAATGCCTGGCCCTTTACCAAGATGGCCCCCTCCACAACAACAACCATTCAGAACACGGCATTGTTAGTCAGTAATAAGGAAATATCTGTGTCTGCCTCGTGACCTTCTTATTTTTCTTGGGTACAGCTGCCACAGTTTAAGTCCACTTTAAATTGTAATTTTTACATCTGCTTGTAGTTCAGCTTTAAGCTTTTCATGAGACCGTTACTGATTATGTTTTTCTGTCTCCTTGTAAATTTCTCTGTGAGCTGCCAAACATTTTCTTTTCCCCTCTTCTGTTTGCCTGGAACAAGCAATGCACATTAGTGGCAGTCATATGCACTGCTCTTTGCACAGTATAGATCTCATAGTTCATAAACCATAGTTCCTAGTCCCTAGCCAATCTCCGGAGTGAGCAAGATGGGTGGCTACATCATACCTACATTGTTACCATGGAGAATAAACATAGCCACTCTCTAATAGGAAGTCAGATACAGAAGCAAAAAAAAAATTTAATTTGGAGAGTTGAAGGAGACTGACAACTATAAGAATGTACTTTTTTGAGTTAAGAATACATATTTTAGCAGAATATTTTTTTCTTTTAAGTTTAATGTCATGTTAAGCTTGCATGTAAATTTCTGACAAATGATTTTACTATATTGCTATAGAAGATATAATGTTTGACCTAACCACCTGAAAACAAACCCAGCAAATTTCCTTTATATGGAATGTATCAAATTTATGCTAAAAGCAGAAGTATACAGTAGTCAATACTCTGTTTGCTCTGTCAAAGATGCATGATTATCCATGCCTCACCCTCCCCCCCCCCCGGCAAGGAGGCAATTTAAAAATGCAAATGAAAATTAACTTTTTAATTGGAGGCAGTCTGATTATCATCACTTAAAGTCACAGAACACTGAAAATTAACCAAGAGTCAACCTCTTGTGTTTTCCAAATTTATTATATGTCCACAATGCACTCTAGTTTCCATGCACAGGCTACAGTGTACTGTTTTTTGATCTATTTAATTATTGTAAGAATCTTTTAAACGTACATATTACGCAGGAATAAAACCACGTCAAGCATGCATAGTTGTCAATATAGGAGGAAACTAAAAAAATAAAATAAAATACATTGTGGAGCGCCTCAGTGAATCATGCATGCAGAGAAATGTACTGTCTAAGTGCATACAATATCTTCAGTGCAAGTACTGAATGTAAAGCCTTAGCCACCGTACAAGTTTCTATATGCTGTTACTTGAATTAGAGTCTCCAGTTATAGAGTAAATACCCTTACATATGCTGCCTTTTCCATACAGCAGAATAGCATATATGGTTTTGACATGCCGTGTGCATTTCATTGCATAGCAAGCTGATCACATTAGTTACATAGTTACATTATAGTCAATAGGGTTGAATAAAGGCCCCAGTCTATCACTAGATTTTTTTTTAATGTTCATGTGTGCATTCTGTAGAACACAAGGCATTCTAGGACCACACCATGTACATCCACTGCTCTGATTCATTTGCTTTAATAATTAAGGCCCATTGGAAAGCATGGTCAGGTAGAAAAAAATGAAAACTAGTATTACATTTAGCAAAAAAGAATAATAATATTAACTGTATAGAAATATATTCTAATATTTCTAATTTATTTTAATAGAAACGATCAAATATTATTGTGTTAATATACTGTAATGTATACAAAATGATTTATCAAAACACAATATTTCTTAAACTAGGATATTTTTAGTCTTAGTCATTTTTTTACAGTATGGACATAGAGCATACCTAAGAAATCCAAAATATCTTAGATAGCGTTTTAATAATATTTTTAAACTTTTTTACCTTTATTGATTTAATCTGTGGTCAGCACCATGAAATTTGCTTTTCTGAGCTATTCATCATACCTATACCACTGTATACATTTGATAAGAGGAAAACTCAGCCTAAGCAGTGATGCATTAAACTGACATTTTTAGTCAGATACTGCAGTAAAATCCACAGAAAGCGACTCCAAGAAACCTAAACTTCTTTATTAAATTGTAAATGTTACATTTATATAAAGATTATCCAGCATATATGCATTTAAGAAGTCTAACTTTGCATTAGGATCTACAAAAGTTGTAAGATGTTAAGATGGTACAAGGCATCAAGATGTACAGTAAGTAGACTAGTTTCCTTTGTTCCTGGGGATAGGATTGATCTCAGGGACTTGAGCTACAGATATTTATTTTATTGATGTCTTTAGTTTCAGTATTTATATACTATGAATTGTGATGGACAGACAGTCTGCCACTCCGTGAAGATGCAGATAATTCCTGCCTCAGAAGGGAATGGGGTACCTGAACAGGTATGGAATTGATTGTAGTCAGTTGGGTGTTGCCCTCAAAAAGAGAGCATTCTGTAGTCGGTGACTGCACCTATGTGCTTTGAGAGCAGTTTGTAGCCTGACATTTTGGATGGCTAAAAGTGGGTAAAAAGCCCTAAAACAGATTTTACTGAGTAGGCTGTGTCTTTTGAAAACTTTCCATTTGAAGCTTAAATCCACAGTGAATGACCAAGTTGGGAATTCCTCCTACAACATGCACGTAGTGGCTGCTGTTGCCTGCTAAGAAGTAGGTTCTCCTCTTATGAACTGTGTATGCATTGTGTTACAAGCACTATTGAAGTATACTCTACAGCACAATGTATGGAAAATGTATGCCTGTGAAGTTAAAGAGACAGTACCCTAAGTCTGATAACAATTAAACATGCTAGCAGCTCTTAACGTGACAGTGTGCTATTTGCCAGATCTGTGTAAGTTGCTGTGAACCTTGTAAGCTTTAAAGCCTAAAGTTGAGTACATATGGCCACAATAGCTAACTTTTGGCCCCTGTGTACAACTCTCTGTCCAACAGAAGGGGCTTCTGCTGAACAGTCATGCTGGAAAACCAGCATTCTACCTGCATCCGATCAGCACTTGCAGCTAATGTTCTAATGGGAGGCAGTAGCACAGTGGGGGAGATTGACACACTAACATCGCTTATATTAGTACAGCGATCTATCAGTTTTTATGTTCAGTCCACTGGATTGAAAGAAAAAAAAAATTCTCATGTGTACCTTGCATTCATTAAGGTAAAACACATCAAAATTTCAAACTATGCCTGCACTTTCCACCCCCCTCTTACTTTTATAGAAGCTATACAGTAGTCTCAATGAATGAAAAGCTATCTACAAATGGAGGATAGAAGATAAATGAAAGGTCCACTTACTTTATTCATAGATTGTTTTTCATTCATAAAAGCTATAGCTTTACCTATACTTAGACTTTAAACCTGCAGTATGAATGACCCAATAATTGCCTTTGTCTTTCAGTGAGCTAGAACGTGTGTTCTGCTTCAAAGGATAGGACCCCATGATG
Organism: Staurois parvus; assembly: GCF_062004578.1. Taxonomy (NCBI): domain Eukaryota; kingdom Metazoa; phylum Chordata; class Amphibia; order Anura; family Ranidae; genus Staurois; species Staurois parvus. Next base: position 10,136,746 of record NW_028319228.1, on the reverse strand, counting down.
TTGAGGAGGATTAATAGTGTGGGCCATTCATAAAAATGAATCTGCACCACATCCCAATTAGAATAAATGTTTCCAAACTAGGTACATCTGGGACTTTAGAGGTACTATACACATACTACCCTTTTAAAATTTCAACAAAGTTTATTCGGTTACAAAAAATAAAATATTTCATAAAACAACTACATATTAATATGGTCTAGTTGTCCTCATTGTTATAGTGTTGCATAGATTTTGTCAGTCCTAACATGTTTTGCCCAGAGGGGCTTCTTCAGGGGAGAAGGACTGCTGATAATCCAGAACTATATAAAAAACATACAAAAAAATACATGAAAAAAACACGCAACAAAGTACAGGAAAGTTACTTGAATTTAACATCTCCAGATATAGCCGAATCCTGCTTACCCACTGTTTGTCATTCATTAAATGAGAGAACTGTCAGAAAACCTCAAATTGGCATCAACTAGGGGTTCTTTAGTGGCCACAGAAGGTACAAATGGGCCAAACTGTAATAAATATATGGGTATATGTTGGAAAAAATATATTGAAAATAAACTATAAATTTGTAAAATCCTCACTGTTGAAAAAAAAAGAAAAAAAAACTCACTGTTGACTCATAATACTTACAACATACTGTATATTCAAAAAGAACCATAAGAGGGCACCTACTCCCAAGGAGGACAGATTGACAGTTTAAAAAAAAATAATAAACAAAACATAAAAAAATACCTAATAAGGATAGACTCATTCGCTGCATAGTGGCAATGCTGAACTAAAATCAGTATTGCCATATAATCCCCATAAATTAAATTGGTAGAGCAGAGCCTCAGACAATACAATGCTATCTGAACAAACCATTTCACAGGGTGTCAAAAGCCAAAAGCCACCAAAAATGATGACAGACCTGCTCCAGTCGCAGCACAAGAAGGATTCCTTCACTCATAAAGCTAAAGTCTCAACGAGCAAGCTGGATTCGCATCTGACAGGGCTGACCTTGTGGCTCCAGCAAGATAATCATTGGAGACGCCGGCCTTTGAAAACCCCCACCCTGCCGGTGTCTGATGTCACCAGCAGGGTGCGGATACTAGGAGCTGACACTGAGAATGCTCAGGGGAAACTTGGCTATCCTCATAATGCCAGAATCCCCAGGGTCTATGTGCCTTAGTGAAACACATGCACTGAGACCCTGGACAGAACAGGGCAGAGAAACACACACACCTCAGCAGCTGAATGCGGTAGGCCAAACAGGATCTGCCATATGCCACCTATGGTGGGAGATACAACTACCACAATGACAATGACACCCCTAACTGGTACACATGTTTGGAGGATGGAATTTCAGGGTAGGGTAAGATTACCCCAGGACAACCAGCAGCCCTACCAATTGGCACAACCTGAAGGATAATGTATATTGTCTCCAGACGTGTGCTCTCTGCGTCTGTACGGTCACAATGAACTCCCCATATAAACTGACTCCAACCAAACAGAATATATACAAATTTTACCCTACAAAAAAGAGGAAAGAGGAAAAAAGAAAATGTGGAATGGACCGACAGAAGTGTGCTAATGCTGCAGATTTAGAGATGACAAAAAAAGCAATATATAAAGTTTTTGCAATAATATAATTACATAAGTTGTACAAATACTAATATAAATAGTAATCACTGAATTAAAAACTCCATCCCTGTAATTAATTTCTTTTAGACTAAATGCAAAGTTATATATTATGGCCGATTCAGGGGGAAGTTTTTTGTTTGTACCTATGGGAGGGAAATCATTTAATTCCAAAAAGAGTTTGAAGCTTATCATCTCATTAAGGTCAGGATGTTGAGTGGCATTAAGATTATATGTCCAGCATGTATCCAGTTGTAACAAATTCTGATCCATACTACCTCTCCGTTTATGTGGAGGAATGTGCTCCAGTGCCGAAAACAGGGTCATATTTAGATCAAAGATATGGTATAGCCTGATATTGCGAATAATTGGGGTTTCCATCTTATGTTTCCCGATTAGGGATACATGATCTCTTATATGTTTGAGGAACGGATCCTTGGTCTTTCCAATATAAAAGCATCCACATTAGGGCACTTCATTAATTAGACTACACTGGGAGTCTGACACATCACTCTATGTCTAATCCTATGAATATGTTCATTAGGAAGCAAAACTTTTAGCCAGCAAGAATAGAGCTACAAAAATTACAGGCCCTACAGTAAAATGTACCAATTTGCAGAGTATGCATTTTATCCTGAACAGTATAATGGCTTTTAACCAATCGATCTTTTAAGGATTGTGACCACTTGAAAGTTATTTCAGAGTGAGGCTTACTGTATTCCTTAATGGTAGGATCAGCAAACAGAAGGGGCCAGTATTTGTTAACAATATGTCTTCCTTACTTGTGCTGTCTAGAAATAGTTGTCAACCAAAAGGCTGGCATTTTCAGTTAGACTATTGTAGTGACCTGGAGTATTCATGACAGATTTATGAACTTTGGGTATAGTGTACAGTGTTGGAAGTTTTAGTTCTTTTACGTAGTTCTTTATGTAGATATTTCAATTTTTTTTATCTATAATATTTGAATGATAAGCCATATCAATAATGTTTCTACATTCATGGTATAGTAATCTATTACTGTTTTAGAAATAGGCTTATACCTATCTCTGTTGTTTAGAACCTGTAAATACATCAACTCAATTTTTTTAAGATCCATAACTACTAAATTACCACCCTCTTCTGCAGGTTTTATCACTAAATTAGAATTCTTTTGTAAGGACATCAGCACTTTCTTTTGGGGGCCTGGCCAATTTGGGGGGCCTGTTTTCTTCCAAGTAGACATTTCAATCTCCCTAGTTACCTGTTGGACAAAAGCCCAAATACTGGGATTATTACTCAGAACTGGAAACATTTTAGACTTAGATTTAAACAAATGAGGTGGGGAAACAGATTGTCGGGGATCGTCGCGCCGCTGGTCCCGGCGCAGGCGCAGTACACCTCCCTGTACGCGAGCGCCGGGACTTGGCCGACCGCGGCAATCAGGTTCGCGCATGCGCAGTAGTGACCGCGGGCGCGCGCCTGGCACCAATGACAGCGCAGGGCGGGATATTTAAACGGCCCTGAGCTGTCATTCAGTGCCTTTTGGTCTTTTGTATCCTGTGAACCTGTGAACCTGTCTGAAGTAAGTTGCTGACCCGGATTGTGCCCTGACCTTGCTGTTTTCTCCTGTTTTGACCCTTGCTTGCCTGACCTCTCTCCTGTATGCCCCCTATTGGATCTGACCTGCTGTTGCTGACCTGGCGTGTGACCCGACTATTCTCTGCCCGCTGCTCTGTACCGCACCGTCCCCATAGTTACCGACCCGGCTTGTATGACCCTGCTCCTGCTCAGCCATCCATCCATCCATCCATCCATCCATCCGTCCCTCTCTACGGGGTCTCCAGACCTCCTCATACCTGGCTCTCTCCCGTGGGAGCCCCTGGCGAATACCCCTACCACTGACGGGTGTCCTCAGTAGTCACGACCTGGTCCTGGGGTACTCCAAGTCCATCCCCACCATCAGGGGCCCTGGTGAACAAGTACCCTGGGGCTTAGACTCCGTGCGCTGGGAACATCCGACCAGTGGAGTGCTAGTGGTACCGCCGGGCGGTCCCTTACAGTACCAAAAGGCCATGACTGAGCCTAGAGGAGGGCCCTCCCCGTTAGAGGAAATTTGCAGGCACCTAGCTACTTTGACGCAGGCCGTAACGGTCCTGCAGGACAGATGCATGCAGCTGGAGAATCGCATCCAGACTGGCTCTATTTCTGATCCTGCCCCACAGGCCCCGGTTTCTGCACCCCCGGCCCTGGTAGCTCAGGAGCCAGCCTCAGGGGCTTCCGCCCCGCTCCCTATGGTAGAACCCCCGAGTACCCCTACCGGAGCGTTTTCACGGGGACCGCACACGCTTCCGGTCATTCCGCGACTCCTGTCTCTTGTTCTTTGAGCTACAACCCCGTACCTTCCTGACCGAAAACGTGAAGGTAGGATTCATTATTTCACTACTACAGGGTGAACCCCAGGATTGGGCCCACCGGCTAAGGGGAAACAATGATCCTCACCTGGGATCGGTCAATAGTTTCTTTGAAGCAATGGCCATCTTGTATGATGACCCACAGCGGGCAGCCTCTGCCGAAGCGACCTTATATGCGCTCCGACAGGGCCGGCGGGCGGCAGAGGAATACGCCTCTGATTTCAGGCGGTGGATGGGGGACACACGCTGGAATGAGTTCGCTCTATTGCACCAGTTCCGTATGGGACTCTCCGATCCCTTGAAAGATGAGCTGGCCCGGGTGGAGGTTCCCGAGTCTCTAGAAGACCTTATTGCCCTGACAATTAAGATTGACCGAAGACTGCGGGAACGCAGGCTTGAGAGGTCCGGCCAGGGTCGCGGAAATACCTGGGGTCCATTCCTAGGCCCCAGCCCACCAACCCGACAAAGCATCCAGAACCCACCACCAGGAGATGTTCCGGAACCTATGCAGCTAGGTCTGGCACGGCCTAAATTATCACCGGAGGAACGCCAGCGCAGACGAGCCCAGAACCTCTGCCTTTACTGCGGTGAAGCTGGTCATATGGTGCGATCCTGCCCTCAAAAAATGAGTAAGTGCACCCGTTTTTCTTCCTTGTCTGTTAGCAATACCTGTCCTTCGCAATACTTAGTAGTGCCCCTCTCCTTTCAGCTCCCAGGAAAGATCGTGGAGGTGACAGCCATAGTTGATTCGGGGGCATGCAGCTGTTTCCTGGATCTAGAGTTTGCTCACCAACAGGGTATCCCTCTCCAACACAGACAGAAGGGCTTCAACATCTTTTTGGCTGATGGTTCCCAGATAAAATCGGGGGTAGTTAATCAGGAAACTCCCCCCATTGCCACTATCATTGCCAACCAGCACCAGGAGTTCCTCCGCCTGGACGCTATTGCATCACCTCTTTTCCCAGTCATTCTGGGGCTCCCATGGTTACGGGCCCATAACCCCCAGATTGACTGGGAGACCGGGTCAATCTCGTTCCCTTCCCCATACTGTCGGGAACATTGTCGCACTTCGGGCCCCGCGGGGCCCCGAGTTCTCCTTTGCTCCGAAGGAGACTCCGACTTGAAACAGGTTATTCCCGCAGCCTATCATGGGTTCCTGGATGTGTTCAGTAAGCGGGGAGCCGACACTCTGCCCCCCCACCGCCCGTATGACTGTCCAATCGACCTGTTACCAGGCTCTGAAATCCCTTTTGGACGTATTTTCCCCCTATCTGAGCTTGAATTGGGGGCCCTGAAGGAATATATCGAGGACAGCCTCCAGAAGGGATTCATCCGCCCCTCCACTTCTCCAGCAGGAGCGGGAATCTTCTTCGTGGAGAAAAAAGACAAAACCCTGAGACCTTGTATTGACTACCGGGAGCTGAACAGGGTCACGATAAAAAATCGTTACCCATTGCCATTGGTACCAGAACTGTTTCAGAGCCTAAAGGCTGCAGTCATATTCACAAAACTTGATTTAAGGGGGGCCTATAACCTGGTACGCATAAGAGAGGGGGACGAGTGGAAAACTGCTTTCCGTACCCGGTTTGGCCACTTTGAATACTTGGTCATGCCATTTGGGCTGTGCAATGCACCAGCCACCTTCCAACACTTTGTGAACGACATCTTCAGGGATTTTTTGGATGTCTTCGTTATCGTCTACTTGGACGACATACTAATTTTTTCACCCTCTCTAGAGGATCATAGGATACATGTGGCGAAAGTTTTGGGGCGATTGCGGCAGCATGGGTTATATGCTAAGGCGGAGAAATGTTGCTTTGAGCAATCTAGCATCACGTTCCTAGGCCTGATTATCTCCACTGCGGGGGTCGCGATGGACCCCCAGAAGGTCTCTGCAATTTTAGATTGGCCTGAACCCACGGACAAAAAAGGTGTCCAACGGTTTATAGGGTTCGCGAACTTTTATCGGAAGTTCATCAAAAACTTCTCGGGTCTGGTCTCCCCCATTACCCAACTAACCAAACTTGGAACCCGGTTCAAATGGACACCAGAGGCTCAAAAAGCTTTCGAAGCTCTGAAAAAGCTGTTTACCTCGGCACCCATCCTGGGCCACCCGGACGCGGCCCTGCCCTACATCTTGGAGGTAGATGCATCGGAGAATGCGGTAGGATCCATCCTGTCTCAGCGGAAAGGCACCAAAGAGTTACTCCATCCCGTAGCATTCTTCTCGAGGAAACTCACCCCAGCAGAGAAGAATTACGATATCGGGGATCGAGAGCTGCTGGCTATCAAAGCAGCGCTAGAAGAATGGAGATACCTGCTGGAAGGTGCCTCACACCCTATATTGATTTTCACAGACCACAAGAATCTGGAATATCTGAGGACTGCCAAGCGTCTACGCCCACGGCAGGCAAGATGGGCCCTGTTCTTTTCCAGATTCAATTTTCATATTACTTACAGGCCCGGATCTAAAAATACGAAGCCTGACGCGCTATCTCGTATGTTTGAGGACTCCGAAGAAGAACTGGTACCCGACACTATCTTGTCCTCAGGGAACTTCTTGGCGCTCCAGTCGGACCTTCGCTCCAAGTTAATAGAAGCATCTACGGCCACACCAACCCCAGTTGGGGTATCCCTCCAGAACAAAGGGGGACTCCTGTGGAAGGAGGATTCTATCATGGTACCTGAGGAAGTCCGGACCCTGGTTTTGGGGCATTGCCACGATCACCCGCTGGCGGGTCACTTTGGCCCAGTCAAGACTCTGGAGCTTCTCCGGCGCTCGTTTTGGTGGCCAAACATGGCTAAGGATTGCAAGCGCTACGTGAGATCCTGTACCATCTGCCAGAAGAGCAAACCGTCAAGGAGCAAAGCCTGGGGGCTGTTGCGACCTTTGCCGATTCCCGAACGGCCTTGGCAGAAGATCGCGATGGACTTCATAGTCGAGCTCCCACCGTCACAAGACCACACAGCAATTCTGGTGGTTATTGATCGCCTATCCAAGATGGCTCACTTCGTGCCACTAAGGAAGACCCCGTCAGCAACTGAGACGGCGCGAATATTTATCCGGGAGATCGTTAGACTTCATGGAGTACCCGAGGACATCGTCTCTGATCGAGGGGTCCAGTTTACATCTAAGTTTTGGAGGGCTCTGTGCAAGGCCCTGGACATCAAGTTGTCCCTCTCCTCCGCGTTCCACCCTCAGACCAACGGTCAGACCGAGAGGACGAACCAGACCCTGGAGCAATACTTGCGTTGCTACACGTCCTTCCTGCAGGATGATTGGCTGTCTCTTTTACCCCTGGCGGAGTTCGCTTATAACAACGCAAGCCATTCGGCAACGGGGCAGTCCCCATTCTTTTCGAATTATGGGTTTCACCCTGTCTTTCTCCCTGACTTGGTCTCTGAATGCCCAGTTCCAGCCACGCAGGATGCGTTGACCTTCTTCTCCGTCAATAACAAATTACTCCAGGAAGCCATCGCTCGGGCCCAAGAGGACAATAAGAAGGAGTTTAACAAGAAACGAAGAGGGGATTTGGCGTTGCGGCCTGGGCAGAAGGTGTGGTTGGCCACAACCAACTTAAAGATGCTTTGTCCTTCGAAAAAATTGGGACCTAAATTTGTGGGGCCTTTTCAGGTAAAGCGGATGGTCAACGAAGTGGCATATGAGCTGATCCTTCCGGCCACATTCAGAATTCATCCAGTTTTCCATGTATCTCTGCTGAAGCCAGTGATCCCAGATGCCTTCCCAGAACGAGAATCCAGACCCCCTGATGCCATAACGGTCGAAGGACAAGAGGAATTTGAGGTGGAAACGATCCTTAAGTGCCGAAGAAGGGGGGGCCAGACCCAATTCCTAATTAAGTGGAAGGGCTATGGTCCTGAGGACAACTCCTGGGAACCGGCTCATAATGTCCACGCACCTAGACTAGTCCGGGAGTTTCTTCGTGATCACCCGTGGTGGAGAGATCGGGTGGGCATCCGGAGGTTGCCCGTAGGGGGGGGGCAATGTCGGGGATCGTCGCGCCGCTGGTCCCGGCGCAGGCGCAGTACACCTCCCTGTACGCGAGCGCCGGGACTTGGCCGACCGCGGCAATCAGGTTCGCGCATGCGCAGTAGTGACCGCGGGCGCGCGCCTGGCACCAATGACAGCGCAGGGCGGGATATTTAAACGGCCCTGAGCTGTCATTCAGTGCCTTTTGGTCTTTTGTATCCTGTGAACCTGTGAACCTGTCTGAAGTAAGTTGCTGACCCGGATTGTGCCCTGACCTTGCTGTTTTCTCCTGTTTTGACCCTTGCTTGCCTGACCTCTCTCCTGTATGCCCCCTATTGGATCTGACCTGCTGTTGCTGACCTGGCGTGTGACCCGACTATTCTCTGCCCGCTGCTCTGTACCGCACCGTCCCCATAGTTACCGACCCGGCTTGTATGACCCTGCTCCTGCTCAGCCATCCATCCATCCATCCATCCGTCCCTCTCTACGGGGTCTCCAGACCTCCTCATACCTGGCTCTCTCCCGTGGGAGCCCCTGGCGAATACCCCTACCACTGACGGGTGTCCTCAGTAGTCACGACCTGGTCCTGGGGTACTCCAAGTCCATCCCCACCATCAGGGGCCCTGGTGAACAAGTACCCTGGGGCTTAGACTCCGTACGCTGGGAACATCCGACCAGTGGAGTGCTAGTGGTACCGCCGGGCGGTCCCTTACACAGATTTACCTGGGGTGAAGCACGTTCCTCCAAAAAAGAGGAGCCACTTCATGATCCACAAAGCCTTCCTCCCATAAATCCATAAAATCCTGCATGGCTTTGAGATAAATAATTGTCAGATTGGTATTTCCTGGATCAGATACCACATTATCTGCATCTGTTTGAATGGGTTTGTCTTAAAGTACTTTGAACATAAGTCATCTTGCAAAAAGATGAATATCCTTTATGATTTCAAACTTAGGGAAGAAGGTCAAACTCAGTTGTAGTATTTTGACTTCTTCTGATGATAACTGATAAGATGATAGCATTAAGATTTAAAACTGGGCTTGTCCATCTGTATATTTTCTAATTGATTCTCCGGATATGAGATTTTGTGTTGTTCGGGAGCATTGGCTCCTAAAAAAATGAATGCAACCTTTGTATCAGATTGTTGAATAATTGCCAGTCAAAGAAGAATAAGTCACTCACCTTAGAGGACGACAGTGTAGATAAGGTGGAAGGAAAGCTCTCAAGAAGCTCAGCTAAATCTAGACCTCAGCTGGAAGCTGGATCCCACAACACAAAGGTGAGCACTGGGCATGACTCATTGGAGGACACAAGGGATTTAGTGGAGACTATCAATGCTTTCCCTACCACCAGCCAACCTATTTCAGATACAACTCTAAAAAATATGCTTGTCTCTTTCCTTTGTTTGACATGATGAAAAGTATACAGAATTTCAAAGCTGAGGTGGAAGAATTAGGTGGAATAGTTGAGCATATTGAGAAAAAAATGGGGGAATATGCCTCTTCCTACTGGTGGATGTCTTATAGGAAAAATATATGGCTTTCCGGAGGCTACACAACCAACTCAACTGCAGAATAGTGGTGGGCCGAACACCCCCCTCTTTGGTTCGTGTTCAAACATTTGAATCTAACCAAAGCTTGACCGCAAACTTTGGACAGAGGGGAAAATTCACTAAGTGATATCTTACCACATCTGAGTATGGGGTAAGATACCGCACAGCTACTAAAATACAACATGAGTTATATTATTAAGTCATGCAGTATTTTAGTAGTGAAAACATTTTTTAATATTTCAGCTGTCAGCGGGGTCCCAGCTGACAGTTGAATGCAAAAAGAATTGCCAGCATTGCCCAGTAATTAAAAAATAAAAAGTTTGGGGTCCCCCCCATCCATACCAAGCCCTTTGGCTCTGGTATGGATTTTAAGGGGCACCCCCTTGACCAAAAGAAAATGGCATGGGGGTCCCCCCAAAATCCGTACCAAACCCTTATCCAAGCATGCAGCCCGGCAGGTCAGGAAAGAAGGGGGCAAGTGAGTGCACCCCCCTCTTGAATTATACCAGGCCACATGCCTAGTCTCTTCCCCACAACAGTGTCCGGTGAATGTGAGGGTCTGCAGGCAGGGGCTTATGGGAATCTGGAAGCCCCCTTTAACAAGGGGACCCACAGATCTCAGCTTCCCCTATGTGAATGAGTCCCTTTTTATCATTTTGAACTTTTCTAAGTCATTAGAAATTTCTTTTTGTTTTTCTTCTCTCTATCCAAGGTCTGACTTCCTCACCACAGAACATGTATTCTCAAAGGAAATTTCTCCAAGCATATTTCAGATCTGCCTTGTGTTCCACCCGTTGTCGCTGGAATTGACTCCTCAACTCTACTGGATGTTCCATGGATCCCATGAGATACTATTTTGACTCTTACTTACTTACTAAAAATGGTACTCACAATAGTGTCCTTTAATGTACACAGCCTAAACCACCAAGCAAAAAGACCTTCAGTATGGAGAAGATGCATTTTCTGTCTTCTAACACCTCTTCGACATAAAAACTCATATCTTAATAGCCTCAGCACCCACATAACTAAAAGGTGTCCTCATCACCATTAAGAACTCCATAGCCTTTACTCTCCACAAAACCTTTCCATACCCAGAAGGGAGATAATTGATTTTAATCTGTGAGCTTAACCGCTTGCCGCCCTGCCACTGTATATATACGTGTGCAGGGCGGCACTCAGGCGCAAAACCACGTTTTAAAACGGGTTCCGCGCTCCCGACGTTTTCGCCGGCAGGGGGCGTGCGCACGCGCTCCCGCCGACCCACGGGTGACACCATTCGATCCCGGAGGGATCAATCATTAGATTTCAGCCAGTGATGTCTGGCTGAAATCAGATGATCGGTCCCTGTCCTATCCTGTCCTGTGTTGACATTTACACAGGACAGGATATGATGTCATTCTTCTCTGCCTGGACACATTCCGTTCCAGACAGAGAAGAAGTAACAGTAAAAGTGAGTAACACTACACAATTACAGTTAGAACACTCTAGGTCACATTTAACCCCCTGATTGCCCCCCCCCAGTTAACCCCTTCACTGCCCTGTCACCAGTGTCACTGATCAGTGAATCGATTTTTACTGATCACTGTATCAGTGTCGCTGGCGACTTCCGATAGTGTTAATGCCCCTTCCAGATAGCGCCAGTTTTCCCGCCAGTACACCAGTAATCCCGTTTAACCCCTTAATCCCCCCCCCCAGTTAACCCCTTCACTGCCCTGTCACCAGTGTCATTGATCAGTGAACAGATTTTTACTGATCACTGTATCAGTGTCGCTGGCGACTTCCAATAGTGTTAGCGCCCCTCCCAGATAGCGCCAGTTTGCCCGCCAGTACACCAGTAATCCCATTTAACCCCTTGATTGCCCCCCACCCCCCCAGTTAACCCCTTCACTGCCCTGTCACCAGTGTCATTGATTACAGTGAACAGATTTTTACTGATCACTGTATTAGTGTCACTGGTGACTTCCGATAGTGTTAGCGCCCCTCCCATATAGCGCCAGTTTGCCCGCTAATGCACGGGATTTTTTTTAACCAAAAACATGTAGCAGAATACATTTTGGCTTATATTTATGACTAACTTTGAGTTTGCGATATATTTTTTTATAGCTGAAAGTAGAAAATATTGTTTTTTTTCAAAGTTTTTGTTTTTTTTGTTTATAGCGCAAAAAAAAAGCACACAGGTGATAAAATACCACCAAAAGAAAGCTCTATTTGTGTGAAAAAAAGGACGTAAATTTCGTTTGGGTACAGCATTGCATGACCGCGCAATTATCATTTGAATTAGTGCAGTGCTGTATAGCAAAAAAAGGCATAAATTACAGTATCTATACCATAGTTTGTAGACGCTATAACTTTCACACAAAGCAATCAATATACACTTATTGGGATTTTTTTTTGCCAAAAACATGTAGCGGAATACATTTTGGCTTAAATTTATGACTAACTTTGAGTTTACGATATATTTTTTATAGCTGAGAGTAGAAAATATTGTTTTTTTTCAAAATTTTTGTGTTTTTTTGTTTATAGCGCAAAAAATAAAAAGCGCACAGATGATAAAATACCATCAAAAGAAAGCTCTATTTGTGTGAAAAAAGGACGTAAATTTCATTTGGGTACAGCATTGCATGACCGCGCAATTATCAGTTGAATTAGTGCAGCGCCAAACAGCAAAAAAAGGCCTGGTCATTAAGGGGGGTAAATCCTTAGGAGCCCAAGTGGTTAACAACAAACTTTATACTATTGTTAACGTGTATGCACCTATCAATCACCAACTTAATTTTATGAGAAAACTCTTCAGCAAACTCACCACTGTTATAAAAGGTGCGCTGATAATGTGTGGAGACTACAACTTTACTGCAGATAGGTGGATGGACTCCGCCTCTAAATCAAAGCGCCCTTTACCTATGTTATAACCTCTTCTTCATACCGAGGTCAGGAATGTGATTACATTTTCCACTCCTCCAGACATAATTCATATTCATGTAATGATATGATATTGGTTTATAAACTTCTATTACAATCAGTATCCATCCCTGACATTTCATAGTCTGACCACGTACCTGTTTCCATAATGGTGATGGAGGAGAATGCTCCTGGACAGATGTATGTGTGGCTCACTAACTCTCAGTTGCTTCAAACGCGCACTCACGCTGCCACTATTGCTAAACATATTACTGATTATTTTTTGCTTAACACACAATCTGTATCCAACCCCTTCACCTTATGGTGTGGTTATGCCTATATTAGAGGAATTATATTACAACTTTGCTTCTGGATAAAAAGGCACAAAACACAGAAAATAGACCACCTTCTGAGTGAAATTAAGGCTAGAAAGCCAGAATAAAGAATGCCAAAATGCATTATTAATGCATAAACTATCCAAATTCTGCACCAAACTTAGACTTGCCTTCATAGAGCACATTGGCAAACATCGTACTTGTTTAAAACTGGCACACTACTCATCGGGCAGCAGATCTGGCAAATTCCTTGCCCAGAGATCTAAAGAGCGTAAGTCTCAGATAAAAATTTCTCATTTAATACATCTCTCAGATAAGAGCAAAATTGTTAACCCAAGAGATATAGCAAATTCCTTTGCTAAATATTATCATTTACTGTATCTATCTATCTATCTATCTATCTATCTATCTATCTATCTATCTATCTATCTATCGTCTACTTAGGCACACAGTGCTGTGAATACACAATATTTGCATTTAAAGCATTTGAATTGCTGAAAGAAACAACTGAACACAAATATATTGAATTAGATCTGCAGTTAAAAAGTCACTATTGCTCTATATGCTCTTTTATCCTTGCTACTACTTCAATCAAAGCCAACTGATAGACCAATGTCACCTTAGTTGCACTCAATTACTCCGGATTACTTCTAATTGTTTAAAAGTTTTTTTTTTCTTTCTTCCTTTGCCCAAGGTGCAATTTTTTTTTAGACATTTCTGATTGCAAAGTAAAATCCAGGCTTGACCTAGAAGTTCCAGTTTAATTCAAACTTAGCTCAATTAGTTGTAAATTAATTCAAACAAGTGTGCTAATGGCCTGGTTCTTTCAAATGTAGCCACTTCAAACTGCAGATGAGACAATTAAATGCATACTTCTTTTAAATAGCAATGGCAAATAGAAACAATGATAATGTATTTCTGATTTTTCTACAAGCTAGGCAAGCATGATGCTTGTTGGATATTGAAATCACTTTAGGATTATGAGTAGAGATGAGCGAATCGAAGTATCCGAAGTGGAATTCGAGTCGAATATCGGAAAAATTTCGATTCGTGCCGAATCCGAAAAACAGCCTAATTCGGACGCGCGAATCGAAATTTTTCCGAAAATGGCGGCTGACATGTGCGGCGACGGAGCGGGGATGTCGGGGAAGGCGCGCAGACAAGGCGCGCTGCCCCATAATGCATTCCTCAACGACATGTGATCGCATCAGCCAATCAGCAGCCAGCCAGCCAGCACTGTGTAATGGTCGAGGTATATATAGCGGCCATTTTGGAAATCTTCATTTGCCTGCAGTCATTGAACAGAGGCAGACCGCTCTGTACTAGGGACAGGGACAGAGTTAGGGCCACAGAAACGAGAATTGGGGACAGAGAGAAGTTACTTAGGGACAGAGAACCATTACTCAGGGACACAGACTTGTTAATGAGGGCCACAGAATCGTTATTTAGGGACAAAGAAACGCTAGTTAGGGCCACAGAATTCATACTCAGGGACAGACAGAATTGTTACTCAGTGCCAGAGAATTGTTACTTAGGGCCACAGAAACGTTATTAGGGCCACAGAATTTTTACTCAGGGACAGACAGAATTGTTACTGAGTGCCAGAGAATTGTTACTCAGGGACAGACAGAATTGTTACTGAGTGCCAGAGAATTCTTACTCAGGGCCACAGAATTCATTCTCAGGGACAGACAGAATTGTTACTCAGGGACAGACAGAATTGTTACTGAGTGCCAGAGAATTGTTACTCAGGGACAGACAGAATTGTTACTGAGTGCCAGAGAATTGTTACTCAGGGACAGACAGAATTGTTACTGAGTGCCAGAGAATTGTTACTCAGGGACAGACAGAATTGTTACTGAGTGCCAGAGAATTGTTACTCAGGGACAGACAGAATTGTTACTGAGTGCCAGAGAATTGTTACTCAGGGACAGACAGAATTGTTACTGAGTGCCAGAGAATTGTTACTCGCACAGACACAAAATTGTTACTTGCACAGACACAGAATTGTTACTCGCGCAGACACAGAATTGTTACTCAGGGCCACAGAATTCATACTCAGGGACAGACAGAATTGTTACTGAGTGCCAGAGAATTGTTACTCAGGGACAGACAGAATTGTTACTGAGTGCCAGAGAATTGTTACTCAGGGACAGACAGAATTGTTACTGAGTGCCAGAGAATTGTTACTCGCACAGACACAAAATTGTTACTTGCACAGACACAGAATTGTTACTCGCACAGACACAGAATTGTTACTCAGGGCCACAGAATTCATACTCAGGGACAGACAGAATTGTTACTGAGTGCCAGAGAATTGTTACTCAGGGACAGACAGAATTGTTACTGAGTGCCAGAGAATTGTTACTCAGGGACAGACAGAATTGTTACTGAGTGCCAGAGAATTGTTACTCGCACAGACACAAAATTGTTACTTGCACAGACACAGAATTGTTACTCGCACAGACACAGAATTGTTACTCAGGGCCACAGAATTCATACTCAGGGACAGACAGAATTGTTACTGAGTGCCAGAGAATTGTTACTCAGGGACAGACAGAATTGTTACTGAGTGCCAGAGAATTGTTACTCAGGGACAGACAGAATTGTTACTGAGTGCCAGAGAATTGTTACTCGCACAGACACAAAATTGTTACTTGCACAGACACAGAATTGTTACTCGCACAGACACAGAATTGTTACTCAGGGCCACAGAATTCATACTCAGGGACAGACAGAATTGTTACTGAGTGCCAGAGAATTGTTACTCAGGGACAGACAGAATTGTTACTGAGTGCCAGAGAATTGTTACTCAGGGACAGACAGAATTGTTACTGAGTGCCAGAGAATTGTTACTCGCACAGACACAAAATTGTTACTTGCACAGACACAGAATTGTTACTCGCACAGACACAGAATTGTTACTCAGGGCCACAGAATTCATACTCAGGGACAGACAGAATTGTTACTGAGTGCCAGAGAATTGTTACTCAGGGACAGACAGAATTGTTACTGAGTGCCAGAGAATTGTTACTCAGGGACAGACAGAATTGTTACTGAGTGCCAGAGAATTGTTACTCGCACAGACACAAAATTGTTACTTGCACAGACACAGAATTGTTACTCGCACAGACACAGAATTGTTACTCAGGGCCACAGAATTCATACTCAGGGATAGACAGAATTGTTACTGAGTGCCAGAGAATTGTTACTCAGGGACAGACAGAATTGTTACTGAGTGCCAGAGAATTGTTACTCAGGGACAGACAGAATTGTTACTGAGTGCCAGAGAATTGTTACTCGCACAGACACAAAATTGTTACTTGCACAGACACAGAATTGTTACTCGCACAGACACAGAATTGTTACTCAGGGCCACAGAATTCATACTCAGGGACAGACAGAATTGTTACTGAGCGCCAGAGAATTGTTACTCAGGGACAGACAGAATTGTTACTGAGTGCCAGAGAATTGTTACTCAGGGACAGACAGAATTGTTACTGAGTGCCAGAGAATTGTTACTCAGGGACAGACAGAATTGTTACTGAGTGCCAGAGAATTGTTACTCAGGGACAGACAGAATTGTTACTGAGTGCCAGAGAATTGTTACTCGCACAGACACAAAATTGTTACTTGCACAGACACAGAATTGTTACTCGCGCAGACACAGAATTGTTACTCAGGGCCACAGAATTCATACTCAGGGACAGACAGAATTGTTACTGAGTGCCAGAGAATTGTTACTCAGGGACAGACAGAATTGTTACTGAGTGCCAGAGAATTGTTACTCAGGGACAGACAGAATTGTTACTGAGTGCCAGAGAATTGTTACTCAGGGACAGACAGAATTGTTACTGAGTGCCAGAGAATTGTTACTCGCACAGACACAAAATTGTTACTTGCACAGACACAGAATTGTTACTCGCACAGACACAGAATTGTTACTCAGGGCCACAGAATTCATACTCAGGGACAGACAGAATTGTTACTGAGCGCCAGAGAATTGTTACTCAGGGACAGACAGAATTGTTACTGAGTGCCAGAGAATTGTTACTCAGGGACAGACAGAATTGTTACTGAGTGCCAGAGAATTGTTACTCAGGGACAGACAGAATTGTTACTGAGTGCCAGAGAATTGTTACTCAGGGACAGACAGAATTGTTACTGAGTGCCAGAGAATTGTTACTCGCACAGACACAAAATTGTTACTTGCACAGACACAGAATTGTTACTCGCACAGACACAGAATTGTTACTCAGGGCCACAGAATTCATACTCAGGGACAGACAGAATTGTTACTGAGTGCCAGAGAATTGTTACTCAGGGACAGACAGAATTGTTACTGAGTGCCAGAGAATTGTTACTCAGGGACAGACAGAATTGTTACTGAGTGCCAGAGAATTGTTACTCGCACAGACACAAAATTGTTACTTGCACAGACACAGAATTGTTACTCGCACAGACACAGAATTGTTACTCAGGGCCACAGAATTCATACTCAGGGACAGACAGAATTGTTACTGAGTGCCAGAGAATTGTTACTCAGGGACAGACAGAATTGTTACTGAGTGCCAGAGAATTGTTACTCAGGGACAGACAGAATTGTTACTGAGTGCCAGAGAATTGTTACTCGCACAGACACAAAATTGTTACTTGCACAGACACAGAATTGTTACTCGCACAGACACAGAATTGTTACTCGCACAGACACAGAATTGTTACTCAGGGCCACAGAATTCATACTCAGGGACAGACAGAATTGTTACTGAGTGCCAGAGAATTGTTACTCAGGGACACCTA
Source organism: Staurois parvus (assembly GCF_062004578.1). Classification (NCBI taxonomy): domain Eukaryota; kingdom Metazoa; phylum Chordata; class Amphibia; order Anura; family Ranidae; genus Staurois; species Staurois parvus. The sequence continues at coordinate 10,119,169 of NW_028319228.1, read as the reverse complement.
ATCGTTGAATTAAATAGTATGTCAGACAACATGCAGAGGAGTGGCAGAGGAGGCAATGTTTTAGGAGCGAGCAGACGTGGCAGCAGAGGAAGGGGTCGAGGCAGCAGTATTCGCAGCCAGAGGCCAGTGCTCCCGGTGTCATCCAGCGGTCGTGTCTCCACCGACAACCCTGCCGTCATTGATTGGTTGGCTCGGTCGTCTTCCTCTTCCCAGGTCACCTCTGACACCTACAGCCAACGGTCGGTGGGTACGTCAGACACAACCGTTAGTTGGCATGGCCCGGGACCAAGCCCACTGAAATCACGTGTCCTCTACCTGCCCCTGTCCTTTGCTGTTCCCTCACCAAGCGAAGTATCGCATGCTGTGGGCTCAGCCCCACTGTACAGTGAGGAAGAGCTAACAGAGGGCGGTCAGGAACGGGGGGAGACATCGGCCTTTTCAGCAGCCAAGCGAACAAGTACTGGCGAGGAGAGTGGCTCGGTAGCCGGTCTAGAGACAGGTCTGTCTCCTGACCCAGACGCAGCCGAGGGGGCTAGTAGTGAGGCGGAGACCCTACTTGATGATGAGGAGGTTGATCGCACTTGGCAGCCTCGTCGTCATCAGGCAATTTCTTCCGCATCATCAGGAGAAGAGGGTGGCAGCTTGGCAGCGAGCAAAACAGTCGGTGGGTTGCCCAGGAGACAGCAGCAGGGTCGCATCAGTGTCAGTGGAGCCAAACGTCCACGGAGTAGAGCACCAGCTCCACTGCAGCCTACCACCACGGCCAGTAGTGGTGCCGGTGCGCACGGAGGAAGTAGCAGTCAGCCAGTGAAGAGTAGCGGGGGCAAAGTTTCCTACTCGGTGGTGTGGCAATTTTTCCTCAAGCCGCCCGAGGAAGTAAACGTAGCCGTATGTCGACTATGTGGCCAGAAATGCAAGCGTGGCCAGGGGGCCCATGTTGGGACTACAGCGTTGCGTCAGCATATGCAGCGTCACCATTCGGTGGCCTGGGAAAACCGTGATAAACATACGGCGGTTCTGCCTGCCCCAGCCCCCGCTCCATCACCCGCTCCGTTACTTGCTCCGTCACCCGACGTCGTCAATCGCCCTCTATCAGCCAGTCAAGGCTCCAACACCTCTGCTGAGGGGAGTTGTCGCTCATTGGCATCTTCCGCTCGTTCAGATGCTCCTTCTCCTGCTACTCCTCTTCTCGGATTCCGTCAACAGTCTTTCTTGGAATCCGTATCCAAGAGACAACAGTTTGCGAGCACGCACCCGACGGTGCAAAAGCTGAACGTCCTCCTGTCCAAGTTGCTGGTGCTGCAGTCCCTCCCTTTCCAACTGGTGGACTCAGCACCTTTCCGAGAAATGATGGCTTGTGCCGCGCCGCGGTGGAGAGTGCCAAGCCGTCATTTCTTTGCCCAAAAGGCAGTGCCAGCCCTGCATTCACATGTAGAAGAGATGGTGGGCCAGTCTTTGAGCATGTCGGTCTCTGCCAAAGTGCACGGCAGCGCCGACGTGTGGAGCTGTAACTACGGTCAGGGACAGTACATGTCATTTACGGCCCACTGGGTGAACGTGGTGCCGGCACAGCCGCACCAGCAACTTGGACAGGTCACGACGCTTTTGCCTCCACGTTTGCACGTCCTTGGTCCAGCAAGCATGTCCGCCTCTACCACCTCTTTTTCCGCCGTGTCCTCAGCCGCCACCCCCGTGCCAAGTCCCATTACCCGACCGGCATATCACATGTGCAGGGCGCAACGGTGTCACGCTGTGCTGCACCTGGTATGCCTTGGCGAACGTAGTCACACAGGGGAGGAACTGCTGAGTGTAATGAACAGAGAAATCGACAGATGGCTGTCTCCGCGCAAACTAAAAATCGGAACCATGTTGACTGACAACGGAAAGAACATGGTGTCTGCTCTGCGTCAAGGAAGGTTGTGCCATGCGCCATGCATGGCTCACGTGTTCAATCTGGTTGTCAAGCGGTTCCTAAAATCCACCATCCCACTGCAAGACATCCTTAAAATGTCACGTAAACTGTGCATGCATTTCAGCCATTCCTACACCGCAAAGAACACCCTCATTGAGCTGCAGCGGCAGAACGGAATTCCACAGCATCGCCTGATCTGCGACGTTGCAACAAGGTGGAATTCAACCCTACACATGTTAGACCGCCTTTACGAGCAGCGAAAGGCCATCACCGATTTCCTGATGTTACAAGCGGATAAAGGTACTCCCCTGTGTAACTTAGATGTCAGCCATTGGCAGCTCATGCGTGACACCTGCCGCTTGCTCAGGCCCTTTGAGGAGGCCACGCTATTCGTGAGTCGGCAGGACTATGGGATGAACGACGTCATTCCTCTGTTGCACGTCCTGGAACAAATGCTGTTAACAATGGCTGGTCAGGGTGCGGTAGACGTGGCGCACAGATCTCAACGCCACATGACCCCTGTGGGGGCAGGACAGGAAGAAGAGGAGGAGGTAGAGGAGGACATTTGTGCTCAGGAATTATTGAGTGAAATGGGTGGTTTTTCCACTCAGCGGACAGGAGTGGAGGAGCAGGAGCATCTGGTAGAGGAGGAGGAGGAGGAGACAGAGGACCCAGACGCACCGTGGCAGTATGCTGTGGAGATGGAGGCAGGGAGTCCCTCGCATTCCTTGGCACAAATGGCCCATAGCATGCTCGGTTGCTTGCGTAGCGACAGCCGAATAATAACCATCAGACAGAGGGATGACTTTTGGCTGTCCACCTTGTTGGACCCTCGCTACCGGTCCAAAATGGTGGCCTTTTTCACACCTGCTGAGAGGGAGGCCAAAATTACGTACTATAAAAACCACCTATGTAGTCAGTTGGTCTCTGCCTTTGTGCGCCAACGTCCATCCTCAGACACTGTGGGCCCTGTGCGCTCGCGTTCCGCTGGCATGGCAGCAGGGGAGGGGTGGGGTGGTAGGAGCAGTGGCAGCTCCACCAGCAGCGGCTGCCTCAGTCTGCAGTCGATGATGAGTAGCTTTCTTCACCAGCGCAGTGAGGAAACTACTAACCAGCCGCAGCAGCAGCAGCAGCATCAGGTGGACCTGGAGCAGGAGCTCAAACAACAGGCTTGGGCCTACTTGGACAGCACCCTGCCAACCGAGGTAGACAATCCCCTTGACTACTGGGCAACGAAACTTGACCTTTGGCCCCAACTAGCTGAATTTGCCCTTGAAAGGCTGTCATGCCCGGCCAGTAGCGTGGCATCGGAGCGCGTGTTTAGTGCGGCAGGAGGTATTGTAACTCCGCGGAGGACACGACTGTCCACCCAAAGTGTGGAGAGACTCACGTTTGTGAAAATGAATCAGGCGTGGATTAGTCTGGATTTCAAACCACCAGTTCCTGACACAACTGACTAAATCCGCCATGAATCATGCCTCAAACATGTGCCACTTTCAGGTCTCCTCACACTGCTGGTGTGTTAAATTTTTTGACATAGGGTGCAGGCAGATTACGGGCCTCCTATAGCTGCTGCCAGGCCCCTAATCTGCCATGGGCCCCTATATACCGCCTCCTCATGCTGCTGCCAAGTCCAGAGTCTGTCATGGGTCCCTGTACGGCCTCCCATTGCTGCTGTCTCCATCGCCACACTCTGCTGCCATGTGCCACTTTCAGGTCTCTTCACACTGCTGGTGTGTTAAATTTTTTGACATAGGGTGCAGGCAGATTACGGGCCTCACATAGCTGCTGCCAGGCCCCTAATCTGCCATGGGCCCCTATATACCGCCTCCTCATGCTGCTGCCAAGTCTAGAGTCTCTCATGGGTCCCTGTACGGCCTCCCATTGCTGCTGTCTCCATCGCCACACTCTGCTGCCATGTGCCACTTTCAGGTCTCTTCACACTGCTGGTGTGTTAAATTTTTTGACATAGGGTGCAGGCAGATTACGGGCCTCACATAGCTGCTGGCAGGCCCCTAATCTGCCATGGGCCCCTATATACCGCCTCCTCATGCTGCTGCCAAGTCCAGAGTCTGTCATGGTCCCTGTACGGCCTCCCATTGCTGCTGTCTCCATCGCCACACTCTGCTGCCATGTGCCACTTTCAGGTCTCTTCACACTGCTGGTGTGTTTAATTTTTTGACATAGGGTGCAGGCAGATTACGGGCCTCACATAGCTGCTGCCAGGCCCCTAATCTGCCATGGGCCCCTATATACCGCCTCCTCATGCTGCTGCCAAGTCCAGAGTCTCTCATGGGTCCCTGTACGGCCTCCCATTGCTGCTGTCTCCATCGCCACACTCTGCTGCCATGTGCCACTTTCAGGTCTCTTCACACTGCTGGTGTGTTAAATTTTTTGACATAGGGTGCAGGCAGATTACGGGCCTCACATAGCTGCTGCCAGGCCCCTAATCTGCCATGGGCCCCTATATACCGCCTCCTCATGCTGCTGCCAAGTCCAGAGTCTGTCATGGTCCCTGTACGGCCTCCCATTGCTGCTGTCTCCATCGCCACACTCTGCTGCCATGTGCCACTTTCAGGTCTCTTCACACTGCTGGTGTGTTAAATTTTTTGACATAGGGTGCAGGCAGATTACGGGCCTCACATAGCTGCTGCCAGGCCCCTAATCTGCCATGGGCCCCTATATACCGCCTCCTCATGCTGCTGCCAAGTCCAGAGTCTGTCATGGTCCCTGTACGGCCTCCCATTGCTGCTGTCTCCATCGCCACACTCTGCCATGTGCCACTTTCAGGTCTCTTCACACTGCTGGTGTGTTAAATTTTTTGACATAGGGTGCAGGCAGATTACGGGCCTCCCATAGCTGCTGCCAGGCCCCTAATCTGCCATGGGCCCCTATATACCGCCTCCTCATGCTGCTGCCAAGTCCAGAGTCTGTCATGGGTCCCTGTACGGCCTCCCATTGCTGCTGTCTCCATCGCCACACTCTGCCATGTGCCACTTTCAGGTCTCCTCACACACTGCTGGTGTGTAGAATTTTTTGACATAGGGTGCTGGCAGATTACGGGCCTCCCATAGCTGCTGCCAGGCCCCTAATCTGCCATGGGCCCCTATATACCGCCTCCTCATGCTGCTGCCAAGTTCAGAGTCTGTCATGGGTCCCTGTACGGCCTCCCATTGCTGCTGTCTCCATCGCCACACTCTGCCATGTGCCACTTTCAGGTCTCCTCACACTGCTGGTGTGTTGAATTTTTTGACATAGGGTGCTGGCAGATTACGGGCCTCCTATAGCTGCTGCCAGGCCCCTAATCTGCCATGGGCCCCTATATACCGCCTCCTCATGCTGCTGCCAAGTCCAGAGTCTGTCATGGGTCCCTGTACGGCCTCCCATTGCTGCTGTCTCCATCGCCACACTCTGCTGCCATGTGCCACTTTCAGGTCTCTTCACACTGCTGGTGTGTTAAATTTTTTGACATAGGGTGCAGGCAGATTACGGGCCTCACATAGCTGCTGCCAGGCCCCTAATCTGCCATGGGCCCCTATATACCGCCTCCTCATGCTGCTGCCAAGTCTAGAGTCTCTCATGGGTCCCTGTACGGCCTCCCATTGCTGCTGTCTCCATCGCCACACTCTGCTGCCATGTGCCACTTTCAGGTCTCTTCACACTGCTGGTGTGTTAAATTTTTTGACATAGGGTGCAGGCAGATTACGGGCCTCACATAGCTGCTGGCAGGCCCCTAATCTGCCATGGGCCCCTATATACCGCCTCCTCATGCTGCTGCCAAGTCCAGAGTCTGTCATGGTCCCTGTACGGCCTCCCATTGCTGCTGTCTCCATCGCCACACTCTGCTGCCATGTGCCACTTTCAGGTCTCTTCACACTGCTGGTGTGTTTAATTTTTTGACATAGGGTGCAGGCAGATTACGGGCCTCACATAGCTGCTGCCAGGCCCCTAATCTGCCATGGGCCCCTATATACCGCCTCCTCATGCTGCTGCCAAGTCCAGAGTCTGTCATGGGTCCCTGTACGGCCTCCCATTGCTGCTGTCTCCATCGCCACACTCTGCCATGTGCCACTTTCATTTCTCCTCACACACTGCTGGTGTGTTGAATTTTTTGACATAGGGTGCTGGCAGATTACGGGCCTCCTATAGCTGCTGCCAGGCCCCTAATCTGCCATGGGCCCCTATATACCGCCTCCTCATGCTGCTGCCAAGTCTAGAGTCTCTCATGGGTCCCTGTACGGCCTCCCATTGCTGCTGTCTCCATCGCCACACTCTGCTGCCATGTGCCACTTTCAGGTCTCTTCACACTGCTGGTGTGTTAAATTTTTTGACATAGGGTGCAGGCAGATTACGGGCCTCACATAGCTGCTGCCAGGCCCCTAATCTGCCATGGGCCCCTATATACCGCCTCCTCATGCTGCTGCCAAGTCCAGAGTCTGTCATGGTCCCTGTACGGCCTCCCATTGCTGCTGTCTCCATCGCCACAGTCTGCTGCCATGTGCCACTTTCAGGTCTCTTCACACTGCTGGTGTGTTAAATTTTTTGACATAGGGTGCAGGCAGATTACGGGCCTCACATAGCTGCTGCCAGGCCCCTAATCTGCCATGGGCCCCTATATACCGCCTCCTCATGCTGCTGCCAAGTTCAGAGTCTGTCATGGGTCCCTGTACGGCCTCCCATTGCTGCTGTCTCCATCGCCACACTCTGCCATGTGCCACTTTCAGGTCTCCTCACACTGCTGGTGTGTTGAATTTTTTGACATAGGGTGCAGGCAGATTACGGGCCTCACATAGCTGCTGCCAGGCCCCTAATCTGCCATGGGCCCCTATATACCGCCTCCTCATGCTGCTGCCAAGTCTAGAGTCTCTCATGGGTCCCTGTACGGCCTCCCATTGCTGCTGTCTCCATCGCCACACTCTGCTGCCATGTGCCACTTTCAGGTCTCTTCACACTGCTGGTGTGTTAAATTTTTTGACATAGGGTGCAGGCAGATTACGGGCCTCACATAGCTGCTGCCAGGCCCCTAATCTGCCATGGGCCCCTATATACCGCCTCCTCATGCTGCTGCCAAGTCCAGAGTCTGTCATGGTCCCTGTACGGCCTCCCATTGCTGCTGTCTCCATCGCCACAGTCTGCTGCCATGTGCCACTTTCAGGTCTCTTCACACTGCTGGTGTGTTAAATTTTTTGACATAGGGTGCAGGCAGATTACGGGCCTCACATAGCTGCTGCCAGGCCCCTAATCTGCCATGGGCCCCTATATACCGCCTCCTCATGCTGCTGCCAAGTTCAGAGTCTGTCATGGGTCCCTGTACGGCCTCCCATTGCTGCTGTCTCCATCGCCACACTCTGCCATGTGCCACTTTCAGGTCTCCTCACACTGCTGGTGTGTTGAATTTTTTGACATAGGGTGCTGGCAGATTACGGGCCTCCTATAGCTGCTGCCAGGCCCCTAATCTGCCATGGGCCCCTATATACCGCCTCCTCATGCTGCTGCCAAGTCCAGAGTCTGTCATGGGTCCCTGTACGGCCTCCCATTGCTGCTGTCTCCATCGCCACACTCTGCTGCCATGTGCCACTTTCAGGTCTCTTCACACTGCTGGTGTGTTAAATTTTTTGACATAGGGTGCAGGCAGATTACGGGCCTCACATAGCTGCTGGCAGGCCCCTAATCTGCCATGGGCCCCTATATACCGCCTCCTCATGCTGCTGCCAAGTCCAGAGTCTGTCATGGTCCCTGTACGGCCTCCCATTGCTGCTGTCTCCATCGCCACAGTCTGCTGCCATGTGCCACTTTCAGGTCTCTTCACACTGCTGGTGTGTTAAATTTTTTGACATAGGGTGCAGGCAGATTACGGGCCTCACATAGCTGCTGCCAGGCCCCTAATCTGCCATGGGCCCCTATATACCGCCTCCTCATGCTGCTGCCAAGTCCAGAGTCTGTCATGGTCCCTGTACGGCCTCCCATTGCTGCTGTCTCCATCGCCACACTCTGCTGCCATGTGCCACTTTCAGGTCTCTTCACACTGCTGGTGTGTTAAATTTTTTGACATAGGGTGCAGGCAGATTACGGGCCTCACATAGCTGCTGCCAGGCCCCTAATCTGCCATGGGCCCCTATATACCGCCTCCTCATGCTGCTGCCAAGTCCAGAGTCTGTCATGGTCCCTGTACGGCCTCCCATTGCTGCTGTCTCCATCGCCACAGTCTGCTGCCATGTGCCACTTTCAGGTCTCTTCACACTGCTGGTGTGTTAAATTTTTTGACATAGGGTGCAGGCAGATTACGGGCCTCACATAGCTGCTGCCAGGCCCCTAATCTGCCATGGGCCCCTATATACCGCCTCCTCATGCTGCTGCCAAGTCCAGAGTCTCTCATGGGTCCCTGTACGGCCTCCCATTGCTGCTGTCTCCATCGCCACACTCTGCTGCCATGTGCCACTTTCAGGTCTCTTCACACTGCTGGTGTGTTAAATTTTTTGACATAGGGTGCAGGCAGATTACGGGCCTCACATAGCTGCTGCCAGGCCCCTAATCTGCCATGGGCCCCTATATACCGCCTCCTCATGCTGCTGCCAAGTCCAGAGTCTGTCATGGTCCCTGTACGGCCTCCCATTGCTGCTGTCTCCATCGCCACACTCTGCTGCCATGTGCCACTTTCAGGTCTCTTCACACTGCTGGTGTGTTAAATTTTTTGACATAGGGTGCAGGCAGATTACGGGCCTCACATAGCTGCTGCCAGGCCCCTAATCTGCCATGGGCCCCTATATACCGCCTCCTCATGCTGCTGCCAAGTCCAGAGTCTGTCATGGTCCCTGTACGGCCTCCCATTGCTGCTGTCTCCATCGCCACACTCTGCCATGTGCCACTTTCAGGTCTCTTCACACTGCTGGTGTGTTAAATTTTTTGACATAGGGTGCAGGCAGATTACGGGCCTCCCATAGCTGCTGCCAGGCCCCTAATCTGCCATGGGCCCCTATATACCGCCTCCTCATGCTGCTGCCAAGTCCAGAGTCTGTCATGGGTCCCTGTACGGCCTCCCATTGCTGCTGTCTCCATCGCCACACTCTGCCATGTGCCACTTTCAGGTCTCCTCACACACTGCTGGTGTGTAGAATTTTTTGACATAGGGTGCTGGCAGATTACGGGCCTCCCATAGCTGCTGCCAGGCCCCTAATCTGCCATGGGCCCCTATATACCGCCTCCTCATGCTGCTGCCAAGTTCAGAGTCTGTCATGGGTCCCTGTACGGCCTCCCATTGCTGCTGTCTCCATCGCCACACTCTGCCATGTGCCACTTTCAGGTCTCCTCACACTGCTGGTGTGTTGAATTTTTTGACATAGGGTGCTGGCAGATTACGGGCCTCCTATAGCTGCTGCCAGGCCCCTAATCTGCCATGGGCCCCTATATACCGCCTCCTCATGCTGCTGCCAAGTCCAGAGTCTGTCATGGGTCCCTGTACGGCCTCCCATTGCTGCTGTCTCCATCGCCACACTCTGCCATGTGCCACTTTCAGGTCTCCTCACACACTGCTGGTGTGTTGAATTTTTTGACATAGGGTGCTGGCAGATTACGGGCCTCCTATAGCTGCTGCCAGGCCCCTAATCTGCCGTAGGCCCCTATATACCGCCTCCTCATGCTGCTGCCAGGTCCAGAGTCTCTCATGGGTCCCTGTACGGCCTCCCATTGCTGCTGTCTCCATCGCCACACTCTGCCATGTGCCACTTTCAGGTCTCCTCACACTGCTGGTGTGTTCCATTTTTTGTCATAGGGTGCTGGCAGATTATGGGCCTCCCATAACTGCTGCCAGGCCCCTAATCTGCCATGGGCCCCTATACCGACTCCTCATGCTGTGACGTTGCAACAACGTGGAATTCAACCCTACATATGTTAGACCGCCTTTACGAACAGCAAAAGGCCATCACAGATTTCCTGATGTTAAAAGCAGATAAAGGTACTCCCTGTGTAACTTAGATGTCAGCCATTGGCAGCTCATGCGTGACACCTGCGCTTGCTCAGGCCCTTTGAGGAGGCCACGCTATTCGTGAGTCGGCAGGACTATGGGATGAACGACGTCATTCCTCTGTTGCACGTCCTGGAACAAATGCTGTTAACAATGGCTGGTCAGGGTGCGGTAGACGTGGCGCACAGATCTCAACGCCACATGGCCCCTGTGGGGGCAGGACTGGAAGAAGAGGAGGAGGTAGAGGAGGACATTGGTGCTCAGGAATTATTGAGTGAAATGGGTGGTTTTTCCACTCAGCGGACAGGAGTGGAGGAGCAGGAGCATCTGGTAGAGGAGGAGGAAGAGGAGACAGAGGACCTAGACGCACCGTGGCAGTATGCTGTGGAGATGGAGGCAGGGAGTCCCTCGCATTCCTTGGCACAAATGGCCCATAGCATGCTCGGTTGCTTGCGTAGCGACAGCCGAATAATAACCATCAGACAGAGGGATGACTTTTGGCTGTCCACCTTGTTGGACCCTCGCTACCGTTCAAAAATGGTGGCCTTTTTCACACCTGCTGAGAGGGAGGCCAAAATAACGTACTATAAAAAACACCTATGTAGTCAGCTGGTCTCTGCCTGTCTGCGCCAACGTCCATCCTCAGACACTGTGGGCCCTGTGCGCTCGTGTTCCGCTGCCATGGCAGCAGGGGAGGGGTGGGGTGGTAGGAGCAGTGGCAGCTCCACCAGCAGCGGCTGCCTCAGTCTGCAGTCGATGATGAGTAGCTTTCTTCACCAGCGCAGTGAGGAAACTACTAACCAGCCGCAGCAGCAGCAGCAGCATCAGGTGGACCTGGAGCAGGACCTCAAACAACAGGCTTAGGCCTACTTGGACAGCACCCTGCCAACCGAGGTAGACAATCCCCTTGACTACTGGGCAACGAAACTTGACCTTTGGCCCCAACTAGCTGAATTTGCCCTTGAAAGGCTGTCATGCCCGGCCAGTAGCGTGGCATCGGAGCGCGTGTTTAGTGCGGCAGGAGGTATTGCAACTCCGCGGAGGACACGACTGTCCACCCAAAGTGTGGAGAGACTCACGTTTGTGAAAATGAATCAGGCGTGGATTAGTCTGGATTTCAAACCACCAGTTCCTGACACAACTGACTAAATCCGCCATGAATCATGCCCCAAACATGTGCCACTTTCAGGTCTCCTCACACTGCTGGTGTGTTCCATTTTTTGTCATAGGGTGCTGGCAGATTACGGGCCTCCCATAGCTGCTGCCAGGCCCCTAATCTGCCATGGGCCCCTATACCGCCTCCTCATGCTGCTGCCAAGTCCAGAGTCTCTCATGGGTCCCTGTACGGCCTCCCATTGCTGCTGCCTCCATCGCCACACTCTGCCATGTGCCACTTTCAGGTCTCCTCACACTGCTGGTGTGTTCCATTTTTTGTCATAGGGTGCTGGCAGATTACGGGCCTCCCATAGCTGCTGCCAGGCCCCTAATCTGCCATGGGCCCCTATACCGCCTCCTCATGCTGCTGCCAGGTCCAGAGTCTCTCATGGGTCCCTGTACGGCCTCCCATTGCTGCTGTCTCCATCGCCACACTCTGCCATGTGCCACTTTCAGGTCTCCTCACACTGCTGGTGGGTTCCATTTTTTGTCATAGGGTGCTGGCAGATTACGGGCCTCCCATAGCTGCTGCCAGGCCCGTAATCTGCCATGGGCCCCCGTACCGACTCCTCATGCTGCTGCCAGGCCCGTAATCTGTCATGGGCCCCTGTTGTCGCTTGTTGGCATATTCCGCTCGTTCAGATGCTCCTTCTCCTGCTACTCATCTTCACGGATTCCGTCAGCAGTCTTTCTTGGAATCCGTTTCCAAGAGACAACAGTTTGCGAGCACGCACCCGACGGTGCAGAAGCTGAACGTCCTCCTGTCCAAGTTGCTGCTGCCAGGCTCGTAATCTGTCATGCGCCCCTGTACCGCCTCCTCATGCTGCTGCCAGGTCCAGAGTGTGTCATGGGCCCCCGTACCGACTCCTCATGCTGCTGCCAGGCCCGTAATCTGTCATGGGCCCCTGTACCGCCTCCCCATGCTGCTGCCAGGTCCAGAGTGTGTCATGGGTCCCTGTACGGCCTCCCATTGCTGCTGCCAGGCCCGTAATCTGCCATGGGCCCCTGTACCGACTCCTCATGCTGCTGCCAGGCCCGTAATCTGTCATGGGCCCCTGTACCGCCTCCTCATGCTGCTGCCAGGTCCAGAGTGTGTCATGGGTCCCTGTACGGCCTCCCATTGCTGCTGTCTCTATCGCCACACTCTGCCATGTGCCACTTTCAGGTCTCCTCACACTGCTGGTGGTTTCCATTTTTGTCATAGGGTGCTGTATGGCCTCCCATTGCTGCTGCCTCCACCGCCACACTGTGGCTCCACACTCTGGTTTTGGCCCCGTGACTGCCCAAATGAGTGAAGTGTGCGGTGATTCTAAGATCGACGGCACTCATCTGCATGTCATACTGACTGACAGTATTATTTCTCTTCCCCAGCAGACTCCAAGGGCATTTAAATTAAAGGTACAGTGTTCTGCACTAATATTAAGTCTCTCTGAAGCCTAGAAACACCCTTTTTTAAGTTAAATTCACAGCGAATTTATTCGACTCGAATCGAATATTGTCCACGAATTCGCCGAATCAGTCGAATCGAATTTTTCATTTCTTCGCTCATCTCTAATTATGAGCCTTATCATTGTAATATATCCAGCCAGTCATAAATTGTGATTAGGCTATAAGATTACCACAATCAAACACTTACCATTCAAAAACAAACTTCATGTTTTAGGTATTTCTTCTATATTTAGACATCTTCTAACATAAGCTGTTGATTATAATTTGACAATTCAAAGCCTGACAATAATGAAAAAAAGTCAGAGCAGTAAAGAATATGTGGCCTTACATTAAGATTCAGCAAATAATTTTAAAATAAAGTCAAAATACTTTTAGATGTTTGCTAAAGTTTGAGAGAGAGAGAGAGAGATGAGATGAACATGAATACATGGATTAGATAGATAGATAGATAGATAGATAGATAGATAGATAGATAGACAGACAGACAGACAGACAGACAGACAGACAGACAGACGACTGACCGACCGACCGACCGACAGACAGACAGACTAATGTATGCCTGTTAAGTCATGCTAGATTACTTCAGGCTGGCTCCTTTTGCAGTTATAGCTACTGTATATAAAACATTAAAAATAAGTGTCTGTACTGTTTAAAATCCAGTGATACAATGTCTCACACTTCTCTGCATATGCTCATTTTCTGTAGTGGCCAATGCTCACAGGCTAAAGATTTACTGCTGCTCATGGGCTCCAGACAGTCTCCAGCAAGAAGAAACAGGAACAATGTTGGAGACAATTTACAGCACACATTAATTTTGGTAGAATAATTATTATTGTGAAATGTATGTTTTTTTTCTAAAGAACATTATTTTTCATCAGGTTGTTATGGGTAAAGTTCCGCTTTAATGGCTGCAGAAGAGGTGTGAGATTTTAATTGTCACTAGTTGATGCCATGTGGACCCTGGACCCTCCCCCTTCTTCTTGCATGGGACAGACAGCTACCTGTTGTTTTAGAGAAACACAGCATATTGTGTCAGCTTCGACTGAATTGAAGCGTGCTCACACACATGTCCCCTGCTTATTACCCAGAATAAATAAATGCCCAGTCTAGATGCATTTCAATTGCTTCACTTTACATACATCACTCCAGCACTATTCTTAAGTTACAGTCACATTGCAGCACATTAACAATTCAGACTCAGTGATAACATTTCATAGTGCAGAGCACTCTCCTTCTTCCTCATAATTTGCTATGCAATGGTCATGCAAGTGCAGAACACTTAAAAGTTTACCAAAGCATTAAGAAATCCTCCATAGATGTTAAATTATTTTAGCCAGGTTGATACTCACCTAAGGTGTTCCTTCCTCACACACAACAGAGATTCTCCATAGGCCCAGGGGCCACTCTAAACCAGGTCGTGGGAATCCGAGTCTAGGCAAAGGTCAAGGGAGGAAAATGTTTGTCCTTCTACTCCTAAGTGTCTTCTCTTTCTTTTAGTAGTTCAGCCCTGCAGAGGGCTCTTTAGTTCAGATGCAGCACAGCACAGTATCTCTGAAGATCCAGGGTGTCCTGCTCCCATAACCTAAGTGCACTGGTTCCCTCCCACAGGTGGCATATAGAGTGGAACTATCTCCAGCCATTACATCTCTACAGGAGGGGCAGCAATTAATGGGGCTCTAACTCATGCCAAGAAAGAAGCAAATACCAAAGGATAGACACTGCAAAGAAGGAGAATACGGAGTAGGTACAGTGGAGGAAGAGAGCAGAAAACAGCTATGGTGGAGGAAAAGGAGAGTGGAGAGTGGCCGCAATGGAAGCAAAAAGGAAAGAAGCATAATGGAGGAAATGAATGTAGATTAAGAACAGTGAAGGAGGAAAGCAGAAAGTGAGCATTATGACATATTAGTGAGCAGAGAGCAGTTAGAGTTCAGAAGGGAAGCAGTGAACAGATACAGTAGATGAAGAATCTGGAGAGCAAACAAAATGTGGGTGGGGAACAGAAAGCAGGCATAGTGGAGTAAAAGTGCAGAGAAATGATACAATAGAGGAGGGAAGAAGAGAATACTTACAGTCAAGGAAGAGATTGGAGAGTAGGCACAGTGGTGTAGGAGAATTGAAAAGTGAACATTATTGAATGTTAGAGAATGTCACATTCACCCTGTGAAAGGAAATAAATAGAAATTGACATTTCAAGCATACTGTGTTACAAATACTATGTGTATTATCCGTTACTTTTGCACAAATGCTGAAGTAACCACAAAATCTCAATATTTATGCTAGACCCCATAAATTTATTAAACCCACTTTTTGTAATCCCTGAGAATAAAGGATTCCCATCCCCTTTTTCTTCAACTGGCAGGATAAAATAGGAAATGTATATATTTTTTAATGCTACAGAGTTTTCTTCCTGTCATGGTGTTTTAACACCTGGTATGTATCTCTGACTCTGTGGCAGAACGTTGTATGGACTGGAGAACTCTTGATGGTGTATTTGTCTGGGCATTGCATAAGATTATCGTACACACTCATAGTATTTTTTTTACCACAATACAGCACTGAAAATCTCAACAGACTTGGAAAAACATTTTATATCATCTAATGAGTCAAGTGCTCCATGCCAGAGGCAATTTTCATTAAGGCTGACCGTGACCTCAGAACATACCACCTAATACTTTAACACATAATTATTCTTTTGAGCTGTCACATCTTTAAGACATACATCCATACTTTACCATAGGATCATATCTAATATCCTAATGTTTAATATGTAATCACTGCTGGCTGGATATTACTTAGCAGGGAAATGCTTTTCACCACACACTGAGTTTGTTGAAAAATTAGCTTCATAATAGCTTTATATAATGGCTGTTATAATCAAGCTATTATATGTTTTGGCCCCTTACATCCAGCTGCTTTACAGATTTTTTTAATCTTTCAAAATGTCAAGATAATTTAGATAGAGTTCATACAGTGCAGCAGTATTCTTTAATTAAAATTTAATTAGCTAATCAAGGAATCATGTAAGGGCTATCACATTTTTTTCTTCCAATACAATATTTCATCAATCCAATAGCAATAGCCTAATAAAATCTACTTTTTGCAGAGTGTTATGCAAACACATGACCCTAATTTCATCAGATGAGCGTATAGTACCCCAATGTTTGCACCACTGCTTTATTGTCAAATGTTTCTTTTTTTTGCAATTATAGTTTTTATTGAGTTTTTTTCAAGATAGTATCAGGATTAAAAAATCCAAACAGGTAATTACAGAGATAAATGAACAGAGTTTACAGCAAAACTGGAAGTAATTAAGAAAAGTTAGCATACAGACAGGCCAGAGTTATGAGGGCAAGTTGTGTGTTTATCTTTATTAATGTTTTTGTATTTACTGAATTGGTTGCTAGGATCCAGGCTGCCAGCATCCTAGCAACCTATTACACAGGCTAATGGCACAGCCATTAAATGCTGTTTAGAATGCCCTAAAACTGACCTTTTACTAAAATCACATGAGAATGCAGCTGTGCGTGTTGATATGAAATTATTTAAAGGGTAATTCCACTTAAGTTAAAAAAAAATGGCAAATAAAAAAATATATAATATAGCATATATAATTGCAACACATGAATATTATTATTAAATGGTATTAAAAATGTTCTTTCCTTTTCAATCTGCAGTGCTGTAATTTTTCATAAAATTCAATGCAAAATGACAACTTTGGAGGCTTTCTGTACACAGCTTGTGTATGGACCACCTCCAGAAATGTCATTCGTGTGATAGGCTCCCTGATTTTCCCAGAAGTCTGCACTAAGATGCAGTCCATTTTTGACATTTAGGCATTCCATTTTTGGTGATATGCTGCTAAAGTGTTAATCACTTCTAAAGGGATATGGACCTAGCAAGTTTCCTCATTAGAACACTGCAAATGCTTCAGCTGATCTATAATGAAAAGTCAGTCCCATTCAGAATCAGTATCCAAAATATATAGAAGAACAAACAGCTATGTCTTCAGAATAGCAAAAGTTGGGAATCTGCAACAACATTTGTTAAAATCCTTGCAATGCACTGTACATTGATCACCCGAGTGGTTTGCTTTACTGCTTTTCCACTTCATTGTAAAGTATGGCATTGATGTAGCCCTAGTCTTACACATGCATCCTAGGAAGGCTACATATCAGTGCCCTCTCCATCAAATTTCAAGGCAGAGTTCCAGGAAGTAAAAGGAGATGGATTAATGTGCTATTAGTGAAAATAGCTCTCATAAAAAAAATGCGGAGGAAAATAAAAATAAGATAAACAAAGAATACGAAGCATGCAATTTTCTGTAAGTATCTGTTTGTAGATTGCCATTACTAATCATTTCTAAAAAAAGCATTTGTTGTAATTTTTAAGGAAACAGTGAAGCCCTCCTTTAAGCAGTATTACAGCTTGATAAATCAGATTCAATATATTCAACAAACCATCTATTACATTTTTAGATATTTGATTATATCCTGTTTTGCGGAAGAATATTTAACCCCTTCGCACTGGAGAGGGAGATGGTTAGGAGGGTAGAGCAACCTTGTTGCTTCACTAAAGAGATTCAGGCAACTGCAGCTTGTAATGGAAGAAGATGAACACTTACCTCTCCAAAAAATGGCAAATTCATAATTTGCTCTCCTGCACTGCTGCTATCCAATGCTTCCAGGTTTTAAGGCCATATTTCAGCTTTAAAAAAGGAGGCCATAGTTTTTGTGAGTCATGGTGGGTTTGTTAATGTAAACCAATCCTGTAATGTGTCCAGGCTGCTTAAAACAATAGGCACAGCAGCAGATGATATAAGGATGAAGCCCCAACATAAAAATGTTGGATACTTTGGTTTGTGCAAGAATTATAGTCAGGTCCATAAATATTGGGACATCGACACAATTCTAACATTTTTGGCTCTATACACCACCACAATAGATTTGAAATGAAACAAACAAGATGTGCTTTAACTACAGACTGTCAGCTTTAATTTGAGGGTATTTACATCCAAATCAGGTGAACGGTGTAGGAATGACAACAGTTTGCATATGTGCCTCCCACTTGTTAAGGGACCAAAAGTAATGGAACAATTGGCTTCTCAGATGTTCCATGGCCAGGTGTGTGTTATTCCCTCATTATCCCAATTACAATGAGCAGATAAAAGGTTCAGAGTTCATTTCAAGTGTGCTATTTGCATTTGGAATCTGTTGCTGTCAACTCTCAAGATGAGATCCAAAGAGGTGTCACTATCAGTGAAGCAAGCCATCATTAGGCTGAAAAAACAAAACAAACCCATCAGAGAGATAGCAAAAACATTAGGCGTGGCCAAAACAACTGTTTGGAACATTCTTAAAAAGAAGGAACGCACCAGTGAGCTCAGCAACACCAAAAGACCCGGAAGACCACAGAAAACAACTGTGGTGGATGACCGAAGAATTCTTTCCCTGGTGAAGAAAACACCCTTCACAACAGTTGACCAAATCAAGAACACTCTCCAGTGTATGTGTGTCAAAGTCAACAATCAAGAGAAGACTTCACCAGAGTGAATACAGAGGGTTCACCACAAGATTTAAACCATTGGTGAGCCTCAAAAACAGGAAGGCCAGATTAGAGTTTGCCAAACGACATCTAAAAAAGCCTTCACAGTTCTGGAACAACATCCTATGGACAGATGAGACCAAGATTAACTTGTACCAGAGTGATGGGAAGAGAAGAGTATGGAGAAGGAAAGGAACTGCTCATGATCCTAAGCATACCACCTCATCAGTGAAGCATGGTGGTGGTACTGCCATGGCGTGGGCATGTATGGCTGCCAATGAAACTGGTTCTCTTGTATTTATTGATGATGTGACTGCTGACAAAAGCAGCAGGATGAATTCTGAAATGTTTCGGGCAATATTATCTGCTCATATTCAGCCAAATGCTTCAGAACTCATTGGATGCCGCTTCACAGTGCAGATGGACAATGACCCAAAGCATACTGCAAAAGCAACCAAAGAGTTTTTTAAGGGAAAGAAGTGGAATGTTATGCAATGGCCAAATCAATCACCTGACCTGGATCCGATTGAGCATGCATTTCACTTGCTGAAGACAAAACTGAAGGGAAAATGCCCCAAGAACAAGCAGGAACTGAAGACAGTTGCAGTAGAGGCCTGGCAGAGCATCACCAGGGATAAAACCCAGCATCTGGTGATGTCTATGCGTTCCAGACTTCAGGCTGTAATTGACTGCAAAAGATTTGCAACCAAGTATTAAAAAGTGAAAGTTTGATTTATGATTATTATTCTGTCCCATTACTTTTGGTCCCTTAACAAGTGGGAGGCACATATGCAAACTGTTGTAATTCCTACACCGTTCACCTGATTTGGATGTAAATGCCCTCAAATTAAAGCTGACAGTCTGCAGTTAAAGCACATCTTGTTTGTTTCATTTCAAATCCATTGTGGTGGTGTATAGAGCCAAAAATGTTGGAATTGTGTCGATGTCCCAATATTTATGGACCTGACTGTACCTTCAAAAGGTTGATACATGCTCAGAAATTTTAGGAGCTTTTACAGTAGGTCCAGATTGTGTGAAGTTGTGGTAAAGGAATTGTATGCTTTAATAATCCTCAGCCCCCTTTAATAGTCCTATGCCCATCTGTCTGTTAATTATATAACACAACAATGGTTAATCACTGCAGAAGGATGAATGTTGATTTTCAATGCATGCACAGAAGAAGGAACACCAAGGCCAGGGAACTATGCAGTGATGCTTGTGAGGCTTCCAGTGGACAACATGGCAAAGATCTAGCAGGAGCAAGGACAAGCTACTTTTGATGGAGGGGTGCGGGGTTGCAGGAACAGTGAGAAAGGATGGTCAGTTCAGGAATAACCATGATAAAAGTACAGTACAGTTGAAGAAAAGATCAATTTACAATTTGTATTGTGCAGCATTGCCTGTTGCTGTTACTTTATCTGGGCAAAGTATAGGTACACATTCACTTTAAGGATATTTAAGGTATTGTTGAGATAATAAAGGATCCAGACATTCTTGGCAGTAAGTTCACATTTAATAGCAGGTAAATGAGTATTGCAGAATTAATGTTATCCAAAGCAAAATAAAGATATTGAACGTTGCCATTGATATACTAATGGTGTCTGTTAAAAATGTGGATACTATTGCAATTAGCAACCATCAACTAGCAGCAAAGAACAAAATATGGACATAGAGGTATAAGAAGCTGATAAATAGGCTGTTTGCTGTTGAGAAGGTTACTGAAACATTATCTGTATCTTCCAGCAAAGAGCTGGTTGATAATTTTCCAGGTGTAGCAAAGAATGTGATCACTTCAAATATTTCTGTGAAAAAGTAGTGACTTGGGAATGTATTATGTTGAAAATGTGCAATTTAAGGATGAAAGAAATTATAATTGGGTAACAGGTCCCAAAGTAGTTTGAATGGCCCTTAAGCAGTAAGGTAATGCAACTGAGCATCTTTTCTAAACTGTCTCTTCTGTTAGGAGATACTTTAAAATGATACTAATGCTTTCCATTTTTTTTTTATTAGAATAACTAACATGTTATACTTACCTGCTCTGTTCAATGGTTTTGCACAGAGCAGCCAGATCCTCTTCTTCTTGGGTACCCTTCTGGCGCTTCTTGCTTCTTTTCTCGTGAATGTCTACTATAGCAAGCCACTTCCAATAGGGGCACTCATTTGCGCTCACTCCTGAGCTGGACTGTTTATTTCTATTCAAGCACACAGCACACAGCACGGCTCAGCCCTGCAGTCTGCTCTCTGGTCACAGGAACCAATGGCTTCCTTTGCTCTCAGTCAAGCCTGTGAGAGCGGGAAGAGGGGAGAAGAGCTGCTGCAGACGTGCACAGCACTGGATTGAGATTTGAATCAGGTGAGTATTTAGAGGGGGCTGCAGGAGGAGCTGCGTGTAAAAGTTTTTTTTTACCTTAATGCAGAAAATACATTAAAGTAAAAAAAACTTTTTACCTTCACAATTACTTTAATACATTGGATACAGTTAGATATTTTGTGTGTTGTTAAAAAAACCTGACACATTGCTTGATATCTCCACTCATCTCTGAGCAATTATCCTCAAAAGAGGATGACGAGAAGAAAAACAGAGGTTAATTTTTCTACAGTTGGTATCTTGCAGAGGCATATGAGTCATCTAAAGCCTTGTTTTTGGATCCATATTGAAGTACACATAAGCACTCAATCTGATTTAGGAATTGAAAAGAAAAAAATTGAAAAGGAATTGAATTTAGGAATGAAAAGAAAGCAGTTATAAAATGAAAAATGTACAGTTCTAAAGCTTTCCTGAAACTTAAACCATATTCAGGGGATTTATACAAATAGGTATGTAATGAGCCTTTTATAGAAGAACTTATAAAAAGTGGTTCTAAAACCTAAACATTTTTTACCTCAATGATTTCCTTTCATTCAGGTAAAAAATGTTTAGGCATCTGTATTGGCCCCTCACTCACCCTTATACTTACCTGGGCCTCATCCAATCCAGCTATGTGCATGTCTGCAGCTGTTCTCTCCCCTCACTTCTGGGTCTCACAGGCTTTGCTGAGGCAGCGGGAGCCATTGGCTCCCACTGCTGTCAATCAAAGCCAGTGACAAGGGAGTGGGGGTAGGGCCAAAACCCACTGTCTGTGTCAATGGACGCAGCAGCAGGGCTTGGGAGCGAGCCCACACAATTGCCCCCCATGGGAAGCAGTTTCCTACTGGAGGAACCAGCCAGAGAGAAAGATCCAGTCGTGCCAGCGTGGGACCTGAAAATAGGAGGTTCAGGACCAATCTGTGCAATTCTATTGCACAGAGCAGGTAAGTATATAAATGTTTGGTATTTTTAAAAAAAAATCCTTTACAACCACTTTAAGTGTAAATATTGTCATTGGAGTTTTGCTTTGCGGAACCTTAGCTCAACTTTGTGCTTGGTTTTTGAGAGATGCCTTAAAATTGGGTAAAGTAATTATAGTTAAATGCCTAAATATAGAATCATTTTGTATTCACTTCCCCTTTATTGCCAAGTGAGTATATTGAAATTAGACAGTTACATTTCTTTTGTTTCAGATGCATAGTCTTTTTTAACTTTCGTGCCTAGATAGCATCTTTAGTTTCTTCAGAGGTACATTTGTATATAAGTAAGCTTTACAGCTGGCTCTTAAAAGCAACTCTTTTTCAAACATGGCCACACACTAATAGTTTTGATAGAAAATTAAAAAAAAGATTGTGGAGGTGTGTTTGCTTGTGAGAATCCATGGGCATGCAAGAAAGTATGATTCTAAGTGAGGGAGAAGGAACACAGATCATGCATATTGATAAGCTAGTATTTAGTAAATGAGACAGCATTATTTGCTACCTTCTATCTTCAGTTTAAAAAGTGATTGATAAACGAAAATCATTTAATGACTGCAGCTTTGGAATAGAGGTATTTTTTATAATTAAATAAGAAAAAGAAAAAAATACTTAAAAATACTTTTGACTGTGAGATGTGTGTGAGCCCTGGAGAATTAAACCTGCCTTTAGCACTTTCAGTCTCCATTTGTTTATTAATAGAAATGTCTCTCAACTCACATGTGACATTTATAAGGCATTGTAGAATGGCATGGTGAGTGTTACCCTAATATAAGGATTTTTTTTTAAAGCCAAGGGTAATTGAAATCAGGTGTTGGGATAGGTTTCATTTGATTAAAGAAGTCTATCAAGTGTAGAAAACTGAAGAGCCTCAAGGACTGTGCACCAGCCACCAAAAGAGAGGTAAGTGACACTTTATGCCTCACTCAAATCTCTTTTGGCTTGGGGAGCTAAGCCTTACCAACTGTAGAAACAACCATGGCATCTCTTATTCATCTCAAGGATTTGGATACAACTAAAGTGCATATACCTGTTGTCTTTATGTCAAATATGGTGCTCCATTCCATCTATCATGCTGTCTAGCAGTCTGGCCAAATGATTCCACTGCTCTGTTTTTAGCTTCCTAAACACTCACATGACAAGTATCTACACCCTTACATAGTGGACTGTTAAAACAAATGTAAAGACAAAGCAAGACTCCCTGACATCAAGAGAGTCCTCCAGATCCTGTTATTTCACATAACCAGTGAAGAGTATTTCTAACTATCATCACTGCGCTCCCTCAAAGCCATTCTATCCAGCATGCAAGAAGTTAGCTAGAATATGTGCCAACATAAACAACCAACATAAACCACCTTGCTGTAGCTGGTTAAAATGGGGCACAGGGGAATACCTCTATGCTTTACTTCAGAGAATTACTGCCCAGATTTATGAATCCACTTTTAGCAAAAATTGGAAAGGACTTTAAAGAAAATTGTAGCATATCTTTATCAGCCTGAAGCAAAACTGCAGAATTCACACAATGGTTTTAATGTTTGTTGTAAAAAGTCATACAAACTACAAATCACAAGATGTAATGGATAAATATAAAGAATATTAAATTATCAAAAAACAAACAAACTTTAAAAAAAAAAATACTTTTAAATAATTTAGAAATTATGGTGGAAACAATCACTCATGGAAAGTGCTTGGTCAGTTTTAACACATCTTCTATGATCGTGGCATCTTCTTTTATCCAAGGAACTGTTATAGACATCTAGAAAATGCCCTTGCACTTTTCATTCTCTCTTCTCTGTTCAGAATGTGCATTAGCAGTCAGTACATTTCTGTGGCATTGTACAGCTGAATAAGAAGACAATTTCATTAGGTTTTCATATTAGAAGATAAAGCTGAATGTGCGAGCAAAGGAAGATGAAGCATCTTGTCCTGGCAGGTAGTGTGACATATGAATTTCATCAGAGCTGCACATGATGTTATTATCATGTTCTTCCTTTCAATGGAGTCACATATAATCATATTTAATGATCATCTGCAGGACATGCAAAATAAATACCATCTGATCCTATCAGGTGGAGAACAGCTTTGGAAAAGAATTGACATTGGATATTCTTTGCATTTTATGGGAGAAAATTATATTTATGACAGCCTGTCATGAACAAAACAATCACATTCTAGAAAATGCCCTATTTCTTTATATATATTAGCCTCCAGGTCAGAAGAGTAATAATTAGTTAAAGCAGAAATCTAACTTTAAGACAAATACGAGTATTTAAGAATTTTTCTTCCTCATTTATCCAAATATTAAAAATATAGTTCCCTTTCTACATAAGTATCATTAAAACAGTTTCATTAAAACAGCAGGCTTATGCAATTTTCTGAACATCATCTAATAAAACCATGATAACTCACACATTGCCTGTTTCTTAAAATTACAATAACATTGGGATGATTTCCCTGGTCACCTCATTATGATTTTGTACTTAGCTCTGTTTGACACTTCTTTAAAATCCTGCATTTTACATTAAACTATTGGTTTAAAACTCGTGCATTTGTAGATATGCTGTGATGTACAAAATATTAGAAGTATAGCCACAGTAATGAACTCTTAACTTTAAAATAAGTAGATAGCTTAATCCTTTTCTTAACATAATCTTCAAAGTTTATAGTTTTATAACAACAGATACTACCACAAATGTGTACTGTATGCAGCTTAATTACATTTATATGTTCTAATACCAATATACCACCAGATTGTAAATTCTTTTTTTAATACTATTCTGTCTTAATTAAAACTTGTTTCATTAACCGTTTTTTACTTTTACTGTTTGTTCTTTGTGGTTTTGGTGGTCGATATTTGAAAGGTTTATTTGAATTAAACATTTTCTTTTTTTTTTCTCCTAAAGGCTAACTATGACAAAATATATTCTGTTCTTATGAATGTACTGTATCTGTTTAAGACTGGGTTCACACTGTTTGCAATGTGGTGCTGGAAATGCACAGGACTCACAATGTTTCCTACACTGCATTGCAATTGTATGAAGTTCATGAGAACTGGTGCGGGTGTCAATGTTAAATTAATGACACCCGAAACAGACATGAAATTTGATTGCCAAAAATCACATTGCATGGGTGAGAACACCCAAGCGATGTGAATCAGGTGCTGGTAAAAAAAAAGGGTCCTGCACCTTTTTTGGTGTGGATGCGATTTGTTTGCACCACACAGGCATTGCATGTAATTCGCGCAGGAATGCGGTGCGATCCCTGTGCGAATTACATGCAGTGTCCAGCACCACCTTAGTGTGAACCAGTCTAAAGCAGAATTTCAGCTTTGCCTGTTTCTGCCCCATCTTCATCTGTCTCTGGTGCTTCATGGAAAATTGTGCTGCTTTTTAACATTCTCCCTCTCCAACCTTTCCACACTTTGTGCCTCAATATTTTTTTTGAAGAACAATATAGCAGGCATGCTTCCTGTCTGCAGAAGTCCAGACTCCCACAAGACCCACTGATTGTCTTAGACATGCCTCTTGAGCTTCAGGAGGTCACTGCTACTGTGTTTTTTGTGGCGCACCCAATTTCCATGGAGTCAGTTTCATATTGATGAGATAAACGTATTGCAGAGCTAGAAACTGCCAATAACCGTATTCTAAAAATTCTATACTAGTTTTGAATACACTGTTGTTTCTCATGAAGTCAAAAACCATATGTGGAGGATGGGTATAGGGTTAATATTCCCTCTGGAGGTACCAATATGGTATATTTATGTGAAACAACAGCACTTAGAATTTGGACTATAAATGCACCTCCCGAGGTATAGAACAAAGACAAATATCAGTACATAAAAGCAATATTTATTATTCACATATACTAGTATCACAAATACACATCATAAAAGACTAATAAAATTAATGATGTTACTTGGAGTGTAACCATATAACTGTTTTAAAGATCCTAGTCTTAAATTGCTGACATGTTTTGAGGAAAAACCACTTCCCCATATGTAACAATTACATGACATAGAAATAGTTGATGTAATTAACCCCAATTGGTAAATTACATTGGTTAATAACATCAACTATGTCTATGTCATGTAATTGTTGCATATGATTGCTTATAATGCTATGACTGTTATATGTTGTTACTAATTGTATATATTTTGTCCTAGGTTTTGTACAAATGAGATCCAAGGCCCTGAGGAAGCATTTTTTTCCTCAAAACGCGTCAGCCATTTAAGACTAAGATCTTGTTATATGGTTACACTCCAAGCAACATCATTCATATTATTAGTCTTTTATGATGTGTATTTGTGATACTAGTATATGTGAATAATAAAATATTGCTTTTATGCACTATTTGTCTTTGTTCTATACCTCAGGAGGTACATTTATAGTCCCAATTCTAAGTGCTGTTGTTTCACTGTTGTTTCTCAAGAGCAGAACTGACTTGCTGATTCTCTTGCATTAAGTAGAGATGTGTTCTGTATTATCCATTTATACAGAAGCAGTAGGGAGTGAAAGGGAAGTTTGAATTAGTGTCTTGTGCTGTACAGTTTGATCAAGACTATAAACACATGTAACACACAGCATATGGTTTACTGCCTTCTACTGTTTGCATTTAGGCAAAGCTGTATGTGTTAGTTTAGATATGCAAATTTCTGGTAAATGTTAATTACTGTTGCAGAGGGCATTACTGCAGTGGAGTTCTGTTTCTGCCAAACTCCTTCCATAGGCCAGTGCAGAACACTACAAAAAGGATGCTCATTAATCCTCATTTTTTTCTCCATTTTAATCTAACTTCACTTTTGTGAAAAAAATCCCCTTTAGGTGATAAATATACATTGTAAGAAATTTAACAAACTTCGTAGTAGAAAAAATGGTTGTTTGTTTCTCCATGTCTTCTTTAAATGGGAGGGTCTGGTTCATTATAACCACCTGGGGAAATCTCAGTGTTCTAATGTGGAATGTTACAGTATCAACATCTCTTTAGAAGTAATTAATCCTTAGGGAGTATCTCAGAAACAATACAATTCCTATTGCAGCAATGCCTGCAGTTTTATTTGTATCTTAGTGAATATGTTTAGCACAGTGGCTAAATGGTTAGTACATCCATCTGGCAATACTAGGGTCATTGGTTTGAATCCCAACCACAGCACCACCTGCCTGGAATTTGCATGTTCTTTCTGTGCCTGCGTGGGTTTCCTCTGGGCACTCTGGTTTCCTCCCACACTCCAAAGACATGCCAGTAGGTTAATTGGATCCTGTCTAAATTGGCCCTTGTATGTGTATGTATGAATGTAAGTTAGGGACCTTAGATTATACGTCCCTTGAGGGTTGGGACTGATGTGGACGTACAATATATACAGTGAGTCACAGAAGTGAGTACACCCCTCACATTTTTGTAAATATTTTATTATATCTTTTCATGTGACAACACTGAAGAAATGATTCTTTGCTACAATGTAAGGTAGTGAGTGTACAGCTTGTATAACAGTGTAAATTTGCTGTCCCCTCAAAATAACTCAACACACAGCCATTAATGTTTAAACCGCTGGCAACAAAAGTGAGTACACCTGTAAGTGAAAATGGCCAAACTGGGCCCAATTAGCAATTTTCCCTCCCCAGAGTCATGTGACTCATTAGTGTTACAAGGTCTCAGGTGTGAATGGGGAGCAGGTGTGTTAAATTTGGTGTTGTCGCTCTCACTCTCTCATACTGGTCACTGGAAATTCAACATGGCACCTCATGGCAAAGAATTCTCTGAGGATCTGAAAAAAAAGAATTGTTGCTCTACATAAAGATGGCCTAGGCTATAAGATGATTGCCAAGACCCTGAAACTGACCTGCAGCATGGTGGCCAAGACCATACAGCGGTTTTACAGGGCAGGTTCCACTCAGAACAGGCCTTGCCATGGTCGACCAAAGAAGTTGAGTGCTTGTGTTTAGAGTCATATCCAGAGGTTGTCTTTGGAAAATAGACCTATGAGTGCTGCCAGCATTGCTGTAGAGGTTGAAGGTGTGGGGGGTCAGTCTGTCAGTGCTCAGACCATATGCCGCACACTGCATCAAATTGGTCTGCATGGCTGTCATCCCAGAAGGAAGCCTCTTCTAAAGATGATGCACAAGAAAGCCCGCAAACAATTTGCTGAAGACAAGCAGACTAAGGACATGGATTACTGGAACCATGTCCTGTAGTCTGATGAGACCAAGATAAACTTATTTGGTTCAGATGGTGTCAAGCGTGTGTGGCGGCAACCAGGTGAGGAGTACAAAAACAAGTGTGTCTTGCCTACAGTCAAGCATGGTGGTGGGAGTATCATGGTCTGGGGCTGTATGAGTGCTGCCGACACTGGGGAGCTAGAGTTCACTGAGGGAACCATGAATGCCAACATGCACTGTGACATGCTGAAGCAGAGCATGATCCCCTCCCTTCGGTGACTGGGCCGCACAGCAGTATTCCAATATAATAACGACCCCAAACACACCTCCAAGACGACCACTGCCTTGCTAAAGAAGCTGAGGGTAAAAGTGATGGACTCGCCAAGCATGTCTCCAGAGCTAAACCCTATTGAGCATCTGTGGCGCATGCTCAAATGGAAAATGGAAGAGCACAAGGTCTCTAACATCCACCAGCTCCGTGATGTCTTCATGGAGGAGTGGAAGAGGACTCCAGTGGCAACCTGTGAAGGTCTGGTGACCTCCATGCCCAAGAGGGTTAAGGCAGTGCTGGAAAATAATGGTGGTCACACAAAATATTGACACTTTGGGCCCAATTTTTTACATTTTCAATTAGGGGTGTACTCACTTTTTTGCCAGCGGTTTGGACATTAATGGCTGTGTGTTGCGTTATTTTGAGGGGATAGCAAAATTGAAAAGATATAATAAAATATTTACAAAAATGTGAGGGGTGTACTCACTTCTGTGAGATACTGTATGTAAAGCGCTATGTAAATTGACAGCACTATATAATTTATTAAATACCTGTAATAAATAAAAAAAATAAATATGTTTGAGAAAATCAGTGTGTCAATTACACAAGCAGGAAATTACATTTCTGGGGGCATTTGGTAGACCAGTGGTGTACAGAACAATTCGAGATTGCCATATTGCATTTCATTTTTTAAACAGTTTTAAAAAATTATATTGGTTTTAGATTGAAATGGAAAACTGATTTGTAATAACATTAACCACTTGCCTACCAGGCACTTATACCCCCATATTTACCAGGCCAATTTTCAGCTTTCAGCGCTGCCACACTTTGATTGACAATTGCGCGGTCATGCAATATTGTACCCATATGAAATTTTGATCATTTTTTTCTCACAAATAGAGCTTTCTTTTGGTGGTATTTAATTGCCACTGGGCGCTTTACTTTTTGCGCTATAAATAAAAAAATTGCAAAAAATTTGAAAAAAAAAAAAAAGTTTCTTTGTTTCTATTATAAAATTTTTCAAACAGGTAATTTTTCTCCTTCACTGATGTGCGTTGATGAGGCAGCACTGATGGGCACTGATAGGCGGCACTGATGGGCACTGATAGGCAGCACTAAAGGGCACTGATAGGCAGTACTAATGAGGTGGCACGGATAGGCAGCACTGATAGACAGCACTAATGAGGTGTCACGGATAGGCGGCACTAATATGCAGCACTGATAGGCGGCACTGATAGGTGACACTGATGATGGGTACTGACAGACGGCACTGACTGGCATCACTGCTGGGCACTGACTGGCGGCACTGACTGGCACAACCGCTGGACACTGACTGGTGGCACTGACTGGCAGCACTGCTGGGCTGCACTGGTGGGTGGCACTGGTGGGCAGCACTGGTGGGTGGGCACAGGTGGGTGGCACTGGTGGGCACAGGTGGGTGGCACTGGTGGGCACAGGTGGGTGGGCACAGGTGGGTGGCACTGCTGGGCACAGGTAGGTGGCACTTCTGGGCACAGGTGTGTGACACTGCAGAGTGGCACAGGTGGGTGCACTGCTGGGCACAGGTGGGTGCACTGCTGGGCACAGGTGGGTGATCTGCTAGGCGCAGGTGGGCGGAGCTAGTGGGCGCACTGCTGGGCACAGGTGGGCGGAACTTGCGGGTGCCACTGCTGGGCACCGATCATCAGGGCACTGATCATCAGTGCCCTGATGATCGGTGCCGATCCCCGCTCTGACAACTGCCGGTTCTCGGCAATACTTTCCTCACGATCTGACAGCGTGAGGAAAGTGCAGCCAAGAACCGGCACTTGCATTTCCCTCTGATCAGCGTGTCACTGGACACCGCTGATCATGTGGTGAAAGGCCGCTGTGATTGGCCTTTTACCACATCACGTGATCAGCTGTGTCCGTAGGACACAGCGATCACGGAGATCGCCGGGTGCGCGCCCCCTGGAGCGCGCAGGAGAGCGCGTTCTGGGAGGACGTCATATGACGTCCACTCAGAACTGGCCGGCCACAGTGCAGCCGTCATTCGGCTATCTGCGGTTGGCATCAAGTTAAATTACAAAACGGCTTATGTAGCAATTGTATATGTTATCCTCTTTGGACCTCCAAAAGATTTATCCCCTTCCTGACCAAGCCATGTTTTACTATATGGCACTGCGTTACTTCAGCTGACAATTGTGCGGTGATGCAGTGCTGTACATAAATTAAATTTATGTAATTTTTTCCCCAAAAATAGAGTTTTTTTTACTATTTGTGCTATAACAAAAAATACTGTCAATTTTGAAAAAAAAACAAAAACTTATCTGTGAGCCCTTTCACGTTCTCCTTTATGGACCACAGAACATCTCCCCCTATCCTCATTTCTGTAAGATAAGAGGAAGTTCTCTGTAGATGTGCTGATGCTGGATTTGAGGTAAAACGGTAAGTGTTATTTTGTGCTTACAACACATAAAAACATGCTGATATGCACATTTTAGAGATTTACTAAGTATGTTTCTTTTGTCCAAACAATTACTTTAAGAATGGTAACCTTTGTAAACATGTCTTACAGTGTTATAGTTTGTCCCAGCCCATCAATACTTTTTTTACTGGACAACATGCTCTTCAAGTAAAATAAAAATAAAAACATGGAAGACAGGAAATAAGAAACTGAATACATACTGTATACTAAATTCATAATTACATGTAAATATCATGTGGTTCTTTTCAGAGTTTTTATGTTTCACTACACAGTTACTCTAGTAGACAGGCAATTACAACAGCAACACGCAACACCCTGAACTTATGTTTTTGCTTTTTTCCTCTTTACTCCTTCTTTATTGTCTTTTTCTTTTCTTTTCTATGTTGTTATTTATTTTTTTGGTGCTCAATGCTTATATTTTCCTCAGTTTTTTAATTGAAAGCAAACTTTCCTATTTTTATATCTATCTAATACTCTAGTACTCACCTGGCTGCATTCCTCTAGATCAGTGGTCACCAAACTGTGGCCCGGGGACGAGATGCAGCCTTTTGCTTGTATTTATCTGGCCCTTGAGGCACTTTTCCTCCCACTGATATGAGACTGTTCTGCCAATTGACATCAACAGTGGGGCACTGTTTATTCCACTGGCACCAAGAATGGGGCACTATTCCTCCCAATGATATCAATGATGCGTCACTATTCCTCCCCCTAATATCAAACGTGATGATATTTACTCTCACTGATGCAAGAGAATATTCCAATCCCACTGGTCTCAGTCCAGCTCCCATAAAGTCTGAAGGACAATAAACTGGCACTTTGTTTAGAAAGTCTGAAGACCCTTGCTCTAGATCTACGTATGTGGCTCACAGGGAGACAAACAGGTGCTCCTGCAAACTGGCTAGCTCCTTACTTCTTATGCACACGCTTAAAAAAAATCACATTCATTCCAATAGAAAGGCCATTTATCATTTGGACACTTAACCTCCCTAGCTGTCTGATTATGTCAATATTTCTGTGCTCAAAGCAGTACATTTTTTTGCATGGAAATATGTTGTTTTTTTATTGTAGGCCTGTAATTTTTAGGAATAACTCACTAAAATCTGTCCGAACAAGAGTCTAGTAAACATCCAGGGTATGATAAGATTTGAAACACGAAATTATAAATTCTAATATAATAAATAAACCTAAAAAATAATAATAATACATTTAATTAAATAATATAATCAAGCCAAAAACACTGAAATTTGAAATAGAGCGCCAAGTTCGCACATCACTGATCTTAGTCACAAAATCGTTTACAGTGTCTGATGATGAATTTCCCCACGAATCATTATCACTCAATTCTGCAAGTGGTTCTAATTTACTATCGCTGTTCTCTAGGGCCTGGTATGGATGGGGGGAGGGAAAATTAGAATATTGTGAAAAGGTGCAATATTCTCGGCTCAAAGTGTCCCACTCTAATCAGCTAATTAAGCCATAACACCTGCAAAGGGTTCCTGAACCTTTAAATGGTCTCTCAGTCCGGTTCAGTAGGAATCACAATCATTGGAAAGACTGCTGACCTGACAGTTGTGGAGAAAACCATCATTGACATCCTCCATAAGGAGGGAAAGCCTCAAAAGGTAATTGCAAAAGAGGTTGGATGTTCCCAAAGTGCTGTATCAAAGCACATTAATAAAAAGTTATGTGGATGGGAAAAGTGTGGAAGAAAAAGGTGCACAAGCAGCAGGGATGACCACAGCCTGGAGAGGATTGTCAGGAAAAGGCCATTCAAAAGTGTTGGGGACTTTCACAAGGAGTGGACTGAGGCTGGAGTCAGTGCATCAAGAGCCACCACACACAGACGGATCCTGGACATGGGCTTCAGATGTCGTATTCCTCTTGTCAAGCCGCTCCTGAAAAACAAACAACATCAGAATCGTCTTACCTGGGCTAAAGAAAAACAGACCTGGTCTGTTGCTCAGTGGTCCAAAATCCTCTTTTCTGATGAGAGCAACTTTTGCAGAAGAATGGAGAGGCACACACTGCAAGATGCTTGAAGTCCTGTGTGACGTTTCCACAGTCTGTGTTGATTTGGGGAGCCATGTCATCTGCTGGTGTTAGTCCACTGTGCTTTATTAAGTCCAGGGTCAACGCAGCCGTCTACCAGGAGATTTTGGAGCACTTCATGCTTCCTTCTGCAGACGAGCTTTATGGGGATGCTGACTTAATTTTCCAGCAGAACTTGGCACCTGCCCACACTGCCAAAAACACCAAAACCTGGTTCAGTGACCATGGTATTACTGTGCTTGATTGGCCAGCAAACTCGCCTGACCTGAACCCCATAGAGAATCTATGGGGCATTGCCAAGAGAAAGATGAGAGACATGAGACTGAACAGTGCAGAAGAGCTGAAGGCCGCTATTGAAGCATCCTGGTCTTCCATAACACCTCAGCAGTGCCACAGGCTGATAGCTTCCATGCCACGCCGCATTGAGGCAGTAATTGCTGCAAAAGGGACCCAAACCAAGTAATGAGTACATATGCATGCTTATACTTTTCAGATGTCCGACATTGTTCTATGTACAATCCTTGTTTTGTTGATTGCATGTAATATTCTAATTTTCTGAGATTGTGGATTTGGGGTTTTCATGAGCAGTAAGATATAATTATCACAATTATGACAAATCATGTCTTGAACTATCTTGCTTTGCATGTAATGAGTCTATCTCATATATTAGTTTCACCTTTTGAGTTGCATTACTGAAATAAAATAACTTTTGCACGATATTCTAATTTTTCGAGTTTCACCTGTATCTTTTGTAAAATTTTCTTTTAGGAAAAAAATACATTACAAAACCATCATATAATCTTATCACATCATACATGTACACTTTATCCCCATACCCACCCCAGCCTTGTTTAGAGCCGCACAACCTTAAATGCTTTGGTGGTGAATTTCTTCAAGTTCCGTGTCCAGCTATCCACCCTTTATCTGGGTCATAGAACGCAGGAGGTGTTGTTTTTTGTTTCCACCTTTATGAAAGCCCCCAGCTTCGATTGTAAGTATCACATATATAGCCTTTTCAAAGTATCCTGTCGCTGCATATCCAGTATTATGTTAATTTAAACCATCCGGTCACCATAGTGTTAACAGTCTTATCTGACAGCAGTGAAAGCGGACCTGCAATTCCATGCTCTGCCCTCCAGCACTGTCCATATAACCCTTAACTAAGATGGCTGCCAGATCGGCTTGAGGAAGTAGCACGCATGCTCTGAACATGCGCTATATTTTGGAGATCCGGTCCCGAGTGATGCCATCATACAGAGCCTCCCTGCACCTCTCTGGTACCCCCTGAGCCCTGGAAACCACCAGAGCGGCGGGGGCACACAGGAGCCTGGCACAGGATTATCAGCATTAACGGAATTCTCACATATCGACATGCCTGTTTTTATCCTACTCTTGTGAGTGTGTTTTTATCATTAGATCAGCCTGCTTTTAAAACAGTCTACACTTAGAGTGGCGCCACTGTTTTTCTTCTCTCCTATCTGTGTACTAGAGTATCTTCAAGCTCTGACAGCTGGCTGCCTCCACTTTCAAGACACATATATGTCTACAGACTCACCAGTCTTCAAACCCTCCACTTAAGACATGGTTGGATTATATATCTGCTTACTATCATTTGCATATATGGACCTTATACTTATGCAGCCATCCATGGTCCATCCCTAATCCCTATTTGGGTTTATGTTCTAGTGCTCCCAAACTCCCTCTACACTGGTACTACCACCCATGATCACATATCACATATAGTGATATGAAAACAACCAAAGAAAAAACAAGCTCACTGAAAATGCCTTTAGTATGAAGATATATAATTGCTAATAAAATGGGGTCAACTCAAAATTGAGCCCCTCTGGGATTCTAGTCTTTAAATGGAAAATCCAATGTACCTCCCATTTGCACAATAAATCGATCCCTCCTCTCTTGGGAGTAGTAACCGCCTGTATACGTATGGTCATGGTATTACCCTCATGCTTCTCATTGAAATGCTAAGCCACACTTGTGTCATGCTTCCCAAAAGTGTCCTATATGTGGTCCCTCAATCATTCTCATAGTCACCTGGTCCTGCGCCCCACATACTACACAGCATATTCCGCACATGTGATTAAATATATGACGTTCCGTGTGTTGCAGTTTAAAAATGTTCTTATATCATATTCCTTGCCACTACTAGTGGACCTAAACCTTTCACTTTGTTTAATTCTTGGGCAACACGGACACTCATTGGCTCCACATTTAAAGTTCCCTTTAAAGGACAGCCAATGTGTATGGCTAGCTTGCATACTAGAGAAGCAGCTAGTGGAAAGATGTTGACCCAAAGAGGGAGCCCTTCTTGAAACTACCTTAACCTCTTTTACTGAGAACTTTTGCATATGTTTCATCCCTGTATAAAACTAGGGAAACATTAAATCCCTGTTTTACACAGGGATGAAACGTATGAAAAAGTTCTAAGTAGAGGGGTTAAAGTAATCTCAAGAAGGGCTCCCTCTTGGTCAGTTGGGGAACTCTGTGTTTCCCATGGTGCGGAGGATTCTTGCAACCAGATGAGGATGATCCCTAATCATATGAAGTGTATATATGTTGTTTATTCTTTTGTGTATGTGAAGTTATACTTAAGCGCTAGTTCTAAGTGCAAAACACGTTAACTTTTCTTTGTTCCCGACACTGTATGTAATATTTTCTATTTATGCCATAATGTGCTAGTATGCATGACATATTAGTACATTATGGCAGACTTACCTGTCAAACGGTGCCCTCCAGCACTGCGGTATAATTGATCTGATGGGCCTCGGGCGCTTCCATTTTCGCTCCATCTTCCTTCTGGGTACCCTGCCTTCGTTCGTTTGATAGGTCGGGCCACAATGACGTCACTCCCACCATGGGAGTCACATCACCACGGCACAGATTGGGTCCATAAATGTTTGCTGAGCTGCGCATGCCTGGCTCAGTGAACATGACAGCTGACAAACAGGAGGAGGTATTTATGGCAAAAGAGACTGACAGGATCTTTTTTGTCATACATACCCTGCCTGTCAGCAAATTTTAAAAAAGTTAAGAAAGCCATTTCCAGAGGAGCTTATTAACCTTGGGTAAGTCAGGTAAACCAATTAAGGTGCCAACCTTACCTAATGCCTTAATGTTCCCTGTTTTTACCTCTAAACTTCTTACACATGCCACCCATTTATACACAAGTACCAACATAAGGGCATAGCAGAGTGCAACACTATTACACAATAACAATTGGTCTGTCAGTGCAGATTACATAAATAGTAATATTACAGCCACAATTACTAAAAGAGATGAAATATAATCACCCATGCCAGTGGTGACAAACCTTGAGACCTTTATAATAAGAAAAGACAGATATACAACTTGGCTCAGAGTCTCACAGGTGTCAGCATGATAAAATGATAGAAGTAATGTTGAAGAATGTTCATTCAATTTCATAAAGCTTAGGGGCTTTCTTGACGTGGAAAGTTTGTCTCAGTTATGAA
This sequence comes from Staurois parvus, assembly GCF_062004578.1. NCBI lineage: Eukaryota > Metazoa > Chordata > Amphibia > Anura > Ranidae > Staurois > Staurois parvus. The sequence continues at coordinate 10,083,401 of NW_028319228.1, read as the reverse complement.
ATTGTTTTTTATCAGCTGTAGTATTTTACTAGAATGCAGGAATGCATCAAATTAACCTCACATTACATGCACTGTCAACCCCCATAAATCAAACTGTGCACTAGGAAGTATTCAGCATTACAACTTTAGCAGCTGTAAAATATTTTATATGTGTACATATACAAGTATATATATATATATATATATATATATATATATAAATTTATTTTCAATTCACTAATTTCTAAACCTGCAACCGTATTCAGAAGATGCTAATTCTTTAATGCTAACCAATCACAATCCCTCATTTACTGACCTGATAAATTAAGCAAAAGTGAATTCTATTGAAGAAGGTTGCTGATATATTATGTAATTAAGGAAAAAATAAAAAATCTTAAAGTGGTAGTAAAGGTAAAAAGTTGACTTTACGCTACAGGTAAGACTGTTGGGTGTGCCGTTTAGTAAATACTAGCATCTGTTTAAGCCGAATATGTAATTTGTGCATGTACAGAACTTTCTGAATGCCCAAAAATGTGGACGCAGAGAGCATCCTGTCGCTATGGCAAATCCCATGCATATGCTTGGGAGTGATGTCATCATGACCTGGCCATAAAAATGATCTGAACCCAGAAGGAAGACCAGGTGAAGATGGATGTGCCTGCAGCAATAACAGTGTAACACTTGAGGACTCTGTTTGTAAGGAAATTCTATCATAATGTGCTAGTATGCTGTGACAGCAGTCAGACATTTAAATGCAAGGATACAATACACATAAATAAAGTGTATTATACTATATATACCAAGTTCTTTGGATCTCTGTCCAGCTGCACTGGTTTAGACAAAATCCTATTTTACTGTATAGTCAAAAGGGTGAAATCACCTTTGTTTCTTTTGTCACTTCTCATTTGTTTATGAAAGACCATCATTGCACACTGCTACTGTGTACTATCTAAATACTTTTCCATATAACCTCCAGGCCTAAATATGGAATGGAAGATATCCCCACTATTTTTGTTTTGGGGACAACCCAACATTTGGGGTTTTTCTATAAATTCACTTTTGTTGATCATGGTAAAAAGGACTGATAGACTAATTGCAGCAGTAAAAAAAAACTTGACAGGTGTTGTAATCCCTCTCAACTCAATCAAAACTAAAAAAGGTTTTGCCTTTAATTATGCTTTACCTGACAGTATTGTGAATAATAAAGCCTGTCTGACTTACAGTGCATTGCTCTAACTTTTCTATTCAGTATAAAATCACAAAGTGTTTAAAAAGTCCTAACATTCCACTAAATTATATTATATTATGTATAATTTGCAGTGTGCATTTGCTAAAACTTGGCCTTTTTTACTTCAATCATTTAAGCCCAACTGTTGAATTGGATACCCCCTGCCCCCCAGTGAAGCACCTCTACACCCATAAAAAATAATCTTGAGAAATTTCCAAGAGAACTTGTGACATTGTTTATCTCACAGGTATTCCATGCCTCTTGTTTCTTCCTTTGAGTTTGGGTGGATCCAAAATGATGTAGTGACATGATGTAACTTGTGAGTTTAGAATGATGGGGGTTCTTGAAGTCCTGGACTCACAAGTAGTGGTTAATTGATGTGAAATCTAGAAGAGAACATGCGTTGGAGTTGCTTTTTATTTTCAACATGTTGCTGGGGGCTAAATAATGTATTAGTTGCTGCAGTTGGGCTTTATTCATTTTTAAAACGTACATGAATTAGTGGTTATAATACAAAATAAGCTGCTTTCATGGTATCTGTCCAACTGGTGAGTCCAGAAATGGATACAGCCAGGTCAACACACCCTCTAGTTGCAAATTCATGCACAACCATTGGGAATCACTGTTTAAAGTCCATATGTTTGACTACTGGGCTACATACTGGTACCTAGGAAGTGTCTCGTTCTTAAGACTGCAATACGTATATATAAACGTTGTGGTTTGCAAGTGGTTTACCAGGGTTAGGGCTGAAGAAATCAACCGAAACCCCGGTATTGTTTTTTTTTTTTTAGCAGACAGACAGATTTCCCCTGAAAGTGGTCCTAGTGGCTCTTTAGCCTTCAGATCACTTTTTCTGTAGCGACGGGATGGGACACCCCCCCCCCACCGCTCGCTGGTGTTTTACGGGCTTACTGTGAACACCGACGGTTCAGCCGGCTGAAGATGGAGGCGATGAAAGACTCTACATGATGGAGGAGCAGCGCGACCTCATGACGTCACATCCGGTTGGAGGAACAAAATTTTGTTTTTATTATCTTTGGCTTTTAAAGGTAAAGAAGACATTTGGGGACTTTTTGACCCCAGATCTCTTCTTAAAGAGGACTTGTTATGCATATTTCTATTACAAGGGATGTTTACATTCCTTGTAATGAGACTAAAAGTGATCAAAAAATAAAGGGACAGTGTAAAAAAATAAAATACAAAAAACTTTTTTTAAGTGCCCCCCCCCATCCCACTGTGCTCGTGTGCAGAAGCGAATGCATATGAAAATCGCGCACGCATATGGAAATGGTGCTTGTAGCACACATGTGAGGTATTGCCGTGAACATTACAGTGAGAGCAATAATTCTAGTGCTAGACCTCCTCTGGAACTCTAAAAAGGTAACCTGTAAACATTTTTAAAGTGTCGCCTATGGAAGTTTTTTTAGTATCGTAGTTTGTCGCCATTCTACAAGGGTGCATAATTTTAAAGCATGACAGGTATCTATTTACTCACCATAACATCTTCTTTCATATCTTACAAGCAAATTGGGGTATATATTGTTTTGTTTTTTTTTTAAACTGCGTTTGAAAAAACACTGTGCAAATACCATGTGACATAAAATATTGCAACAATCTCCATATCATTCTCTTGGGTTTTTTCTAAAAAAAAAAACAAAAAAACAAAAAAAAAAATATATATATATATATATATATGTTTGGGGGTCATACATAATTTTCTAGCAAAAAATACGGCTTTAAACTTGTAAACAAAACGTCCCAGAAAATGCCATAGTTTGATGTTCCCATGTCATAGTTTGATATTCCCATGGAACTAACAAATGCCAAAGAATGGCAGCTGAATTAGATGTTTCTTACACAGGTATTTTGCTTGGCAATTGACAACACTTTAATTCAGTTATTGTATGTTTACTGGTCATCTCACTGTTCTCTTGAGTTTTTTCTAAAAGATGGAATCATCATTTGGACCTGCCCCTGTATTGCATGTACACTTTATATTATTGAGAATCCCTACAGTAATTAAAGCAAAGTGAGTGTAGACTACTTGTTTAAATAATATGAGAACATTATATACATATATATATATATATATATATATATATATATATATATATATATATATATACAGTACAAGTGATGTGCTAGCAATCATATTTTTTTCTTCATATAATTGGTAACACTGAGCTGAAATGGAGTTATATGACTTGTGTTGCTCTGAGATTATCAACAAACACTATAAAAATGTTGAGCAACTTCTTGAAATTTAATAGTCGAGAAAATGAACAGAAGCAGGAAAACTACCAGAAGCATTATTCAATTCTCTTATGTATGAAATACAAATCGCTTTTTGGCTAAGTACATAATACATAATCTATTCATGGTATTTCAGATTGTGTTCAAGACACTTTATATTTTTTATTGCTAACAATTCAAGACTGTACAGAGATTTCATTTTTTTTTAGATTTTGTACTGTTTCAAAATTTAGCCCAACGGGTTTAGTTTTTTTCTGAGCTCTTGTAATGCAGAAAGCCTATTTGTGAGGATTGTGCCCTGGCACCGTTCTGCTTTATTTTAACAATACCGTTTTCCAGAAACATCTATTTTGAAGCAAGTAGTTTGTGCATCTGGCTGCATTACAAAATAAGGCAAAGGTCTACGAGTGTGTATTTCTATATGTCATCATTAAACTATAGCATAATCTAAAACAAGCTTATATGTACACATACAAGGATGAAGCTACATTTTGTTTTATGGTCTCTTCAACAGGGCCACATTTTCAATGTTAAACCTAAATTATAGGTATACATCAAGATGATGGTTACATACATAAAATGTGAAGTGCAGGAAGACCCAAGGGTAAAATTACTGATACATAATGACCTAGGCTGTTTTCCTGAAGAATTTCCTCAGGTTATTTTTTCTTATATGGAAATAAGAAATATAAAAATGGAGGTGAGGCAATAAAGGAAAGTTAATTGCTAATAGACATAATAGAATGAATTCCCTGAACCTGAATATTGTACATTACATCTACAAATCACCTCAGGAAGCCCCCAAAGCTGATTGATGTGATGTGCTATTCAATGTATGAAATTACAATTTGATGTGCAAGCGCTATGGATCATCACATTTATAATGTGTATTCCCATACACACTGCCATGAATCAGGGTGCCCGCTCTTGTTTGGTGTCTCATTGCCTTTGATGGAAAAACAGATTGGCCATCATAGAATTCACTGTGAAGATATATTAATATACACTTGATATGTACATCTCCATCAGCAACTTTCTGATCTTACATTCAAGTAAAGTTGAAAATGTTATGAGAGACGGAAATCAGCATAAATAAACCAAATCAATCTTATCATAAACTAAAACAGGGTGGTAAGCAGTTTGAACATTTGTCTGGGTTTATTGCTATCTGTAAGAACATGCACTTTCTCAATTTGTCCTGGTAACCATTATCAGTGGGATAGAAAATGAGGGAAAATAAAACATTTACATTGTAGCCAGAACAGGAATAGAGTGGACATTTTCCAACAGGGCCACTAACTTTGGAGTAAACAGGACAGGAAGCGATTAAAACTTTCCTGAATGGAACACAAATAGCAGAAAAAAATTGATAGGGAGTTAGACCATTCCCTGCTGAATACAAAATAAAAATAAAAGTTTTAGTTTTGATGTACTATAAAGGACAGACCCACCGATAACTGATATGTCCTTGCCCTTCCTTTTGACTTGACAACAGGGGCGGACTGACCATTTGGAAACTCGGGCACTGCCCGAGGGCCCGGGGTCAGTAGGGGGCCCCATGAGATGCCCCTGGTACCTTTTTCATAGGCTTTTTTGAGTTTGGGCAAGGACACAGGGGCCCCATGATCCCCTATTGCCCGGGGGCCCCATGAGTTGTCAGTCTGCCCCTGCTTGACAATAAAAATGACACTGTCCATCACTGTCCAAAGGAAAGGCCTTAAAATGAACCTGTCATTATCTGGTAGAAGTTATATCTCAACCATCCTATAAAAAAGACATATACCTATTTGTCAAGTAAGTGGCAAACCCAATCCTTGCTCCTGTGGCAGAGCTATAGATAGTGCTGTCATCCGTCATTTCTGGGTGTTAGAAAGCCAACTCCCTTGTCACTACAGTGGGGGACAGGCTATCTGATACACCCATTGATGTGGAGAGGGTGGTCCTAGGTAGAGTATGCGGGACACCTGCTGGGACACAACAGAGGGAGGATAAGTAGCAGAAAAATTAGACTGTCCTGGCAAACTTGGGACAGTTGGCAAGTATGCCAGAAGTGCCTGTAGCTCTGCCAAAGTGCGAAGAATGAACTCTAGCGAGAATTCCTCTTATATACTGAGAATGCCTGAGAATGCCTGTAGCTCTGCCAAAGTGCGACGAATGAACTCTAGCGCGAATTCCTCTTATATACTGAGTTAACCAGTTTCATATATTTATGAGATAATAGACATGGCTCCAATGAATATGCGTGCTTAAAACCTATAAACAGTTTTAATGACAATCCCAAATTCCAACTTAACACAGTACTACATGGAGGTGGCCTGTCTACAAACTGCTTCTTGTCTTGATGAGGACAAGAAACTGAAATTTTAGACCTTACCTGTGTTGAGAAAAAGGCAGAACCCTAGCTAGGACAACTTCGTGTTTTTGCAAAGCCTAACCCCAACTTGGTGTTCCAGCACACACCACTAAAAGAGACTGTATAGTGCACAAACTTATCTCCGCCCACTGTACAATTAAAGTGTCTGCCTGGAGAGAGAGAGGCGCTGGAGCATGTGATAGCTAAGTGATCAAAAATGAGGTGATGGGGTTTAAAACTTTCACTGCCATGAACAACAGGGGAGGGGGTAAACACTTTCACTGCCATGACCATCAATACAGGGAGGGAGATTGTATAACATTTACTGCCACTGACCATAAATTCGGGGGGGGGGTAAATTTTGTTGACACTTACCACCAATTGAGGAAGTGGTTGGTTAAATTTCACTGCTATTGACCAATCTGGGGGGAGGGGGTTTAATAGTACTAGTGGCTATTATTGCAGTCACTGACAACAGAGTTTGGGAATTATTAATGTATCCACTGACACTATTGTTGGGAATTATTATCATGCCTACTGACACCAATTCTGGGGTTGTTATTATTGTCTATTGACACCAGTGCTGGCAGTTATTATTGTATCCACAATGACACGAATGCTGAGATTATTGTACTCCAACTTTGTTAATGTGCATTGTTATATGTTGCAAAAAATGCAGCAGGACAGAAATTCTGGGGCACTGAAGTGCGAAAAATACACTACTGCTGTGAGTTGGGGGCCACGCTTCTCTATAGTTTTCAACTTGGCCACCACAGAGTTAGAGCACCTATCAAGTTTTTAGTGCCCTCATAATACTCTCCTTTCTTGTTCCATGTTAGTGCAGCAAAAATTTAGGATATATTTCCCTAATGAGGACAACAATAAATACTTGACAAATGTACTTCTACTTTAAAACAAAAGAAAAAGTATTTTAGGGAGTTTTAAAAATCTATTTGTATTTGGTGGTAAGGATTTTTGACAGATCCCCCGTAGCTCTCTAATCTTCTTGATTTGTTTGCACCTCTAGGGTAAACTGCAGGTGGGCATCTGTAGAATGGAAATCATAGTAAATCTACATGTTTAATACAATTTTAAGCAATATTAGGTTCATTACAGTAAGTTTCTATATTTGCAGACACTGGTCACTGTTCAAGCTTCTACAAACACTGTTGACTTTGTATGCGCTGATCTTTTCTTATTACACTTCTCTGGACAGTTGTGCACTGTGCTTACAGTGTGCTTACAGTGAAGCACCAACACACCGCCCCCCCAGTAAAACACTCCCAGCACACAGTTAACCCTTTGATCACCCCTCTTGTTAACCCCTTCCTGCCCAGTGCCATTAGTACAGTGTCAGTGCTTTTTTTTTAGCACTGATTGCACTTAGAGGCGCTTTTTCTCCTTCTTTTATCTTCATTCAGAGAAGTGTGCCCGAGCTGACAGGGAGGTGGACTATTAGTAAACAAAGCAGCCCTCCTCCTTGTCGGAGATCCTCTGTAATCATCGGGAGCTGGCGGGGAATCGCTGTCCGGGGCCCGGTGATTGACAGACGTGGCCGCAAATGGCGGCACGGGTAGGGCGCATGCGGCTCACATGCGCCCCCTACCCAGAAACACAAAATCATGTATATATATGTGATTTTGTGCACCCCTACCACCACATAGCAGTATATCTGCTAAAGGGCATCGGGGACGTGGTTAAAGTGGTTGTAAAGGCTGAAGGTTTGTTACCTTCATGCATTCTATGCATGAAGGTGAAAAACCTTCTGCGTGTAGCAGCTCCCCCAGCCCCTACTAATACTTACCTGAGCCCCATCACAATACAGTGATGTGAAAGACAGCCTCAGCAGTCCCAGGTCTCTGCTTCCTCATTGGCTGAGACAGCAAGTGGGAGCAATTGGTTCCTGCTACTGTCATCTCAACCATTCAGCCAATGAGGAGAGAGAGGGGGCGGGGCCAAGTGGTGGCTCCGCGTGTGAATGGACACACAAAGTAGCGGGTGCCCCCATAGCAAGCTGCTTACTGTGGGGGCACCCGACAGACAGGAGGAGCCAGAAGAGCCTGTGGGGGACCCGAGAAGAGGAGGATCCAGGCTGATCTGTGCAAAAACCTCTGCACACAGTAGGTAAGTATAGACATGTTTGTTATTTTCCAAAAAAAAAAAGAACCTTTAGAATCGCTTTAAGCACTGCTGAGTATTAATATAAATGCATATTAGCATATTCATAATAAAATAATACTTGCATGTTAGCATATGTTGTGTTAATGTATCCAGTTAATTTAAATAGGCTGCAAAGTACAACAGATGAGGAAATGCACCTGCAATATATCTTTTTCATTGCAGCACAAAGCACAATAGTACATTACCATGTGTTGTGGGGATCTGCAACCCAGTTGCAGCAGAGGTGCATTCTTTTAGGTCATTTGGTTGTCATTCAAAATGAAAGGCACCGTAACACGCTAGGTGTGCATGGTGTGCTACTGTGCATTGCAGTATCATGCATGTTACCACAAAGCATAAATGTGAGCTTGGTCTTAAATATTATTTAAGTTAATCAAGTATTACATTTTATTCCAACTGCATGTGGAGCTCTGAGTTCAAATGAATATATTTCCTAAACTAGTCGTATACACTAAATACAAATGTATAGATGCTAAATAAAAGTCTCAGACCTTTACAGACCTCTGTTTTTGTTCTATGCATGTACTGTACTTTGTCAATGCACTTGTGATCAGTAAAGATGTTTAATACATTCTCACTGGAGTTACTGAAAATCATTTAAACAGTATCACTACTGTTGCTATGTTGCTGTGTTATTTTTTACCTGTGCAGTAGGGGCCTGGCAAAAGAAACCAAAGAGTTTTTTAATGGAAAGAAGTGGATTGTTATGCAATGGCCAAGTCAATCACCTGACCTAAATCTGATTGAGCATGCATTTCACTTGCTGAAGACAAAACTGAAGGGAAAATGCCCCAAGAACAAGCAGGAACTGAAGACAGTTGCAGTAGGGGCCTGGCAGAGCATCACCAGGGATGAAACCCAACGTCTGGTGATGTCTATGCATTCCAGACTTCAGGCTGTAATTGACTGCAAAGGATTTGCAACCAAGTATTAAAAAGTGAAAGTTTGATTTATGATTATTATTCTGTCCCATTACTTTTGGTCCCTTAACAAGTGGGAGGCACATATGCAAACTGTTGTAATTCCTACACCGTTCACCTGATTTGGATGTAAATACCCTCAAATTAAATCTGACGGTCTGCAGTTAAAGCACATCTTGTTCGTTTAATTTCAAATCCATTGTGGTGGTGTATAGAGCCAAAAATGTTAGAATTGTGTTGATGTCCCAATATTTATGGACCTGACTGTATGTACAATGCTAAGCATAAATGGGTGCACCCCTTTTGAAAAGTAAGATTTTTATCAGTATCTCAATGAACACAAGAACAAATTTTTGACAAAACCGAGATTTATTGAACATTGTTTAGCTCATCACATGAACGTAAGGTTAATAATTTAATTTAGATTAAAAAATCTTCAGCTTTTTTCAAATTAGTTGATGCAAAAATGAATATACTCCACAACAAAAACTACTACATCTAGTATTTTGTATGACCTCCATGATTTGTAAGGACAGCACCAAGTCTTCTAAGCATGGAATGAACATATTGCAACATCTATCTTTTTCCATTCTTCAAGAACGACTTCTTTTAGAACCTGGATGATGGATGGAGAGTGATGCTCAGCTTGTCTCTTCAGAATTTCCCATAGGTGTTCAATTGGGATCAGATCAGGAGATATACTTGGCCACTGAATCACTTTCACCATGTTCTTCTTGAGAAATGCAACAATGGTCTTAGATATGTGTTTTGGATCATTATCATGTTGGAAAAATGCATGATGACCAAGGGCACGGAGTGATGGTAGCATCTTCTTTTTATATATATGTACAGTGCTCAGCATAAATGAGTACACCCCAACATATTTGACAGAAAACCTTTACTTTCCTTTCAGAATCAACATTTTTTATGGGACACTATACTACAAAATGCTCCCACAAATGAGGGCCATTGATTGAAAACAAGATTAGTTAATTTGCACACACAAAAAGCATTTTCCGAAAACTTGTAGAAAAAAATAACATGTTCAAAAGACTCATTATGCCTCACAGAATATACGTTGGGGTGTTTGCATCTCAAAATAGGGTCATGTTGTGGGTATTTCCATTGTCCTGGTGCTCCAGGGCATTCAAAAGTGTAATAGGTATTCAGGAAATTAAATGTGTAATTTATACCCCTAGGTCACCTGACAGTGCTCCTTGCATGTTGGGCCTCTCTATGGGGCTAGGCTGTTACAAAGTCTCACACATGTGGTATCCCCATACTCAGGAGGAGTAGCAGAATGTGTTTTTGGGGTGTAGTTGCAAGTATACATATGCCGTGTGGGAAAAATAACCTTTTAATATAACAATTTTGTTGAACAAAGAAAAAAAATCTTCATTTTCAATAGCATTGTGGGAAAAAATTACAACTTCAAAAAACTCGCTATGCCTCTGACTAAATACCTTGGACTGTCTACTTTCCAAAAAGGGGTCATTTGGGGGGTAGTTGTACTGTCCTGGCTTGTTAGTGTCACAAGAAATGAGATAGGACATCGGTACATCAGGTGTGATCAATTTTCAGTGATTGGTACCATAGCTTGTAGACTCTATTACTTTCACAAAGACCAAATAATATATACAGATTTTAATTATTTTTGCCAAAGAAATGTAGCATTATCAATTTTGGACAAAATTTATGAAGAAAAATTACTTATTTGCAAAATTTTACAACAGAAACAAAGAAAAATTCAAATTTTTTGGTAATTTTTTTAATTTGTTGAGCAAAAAATACAAAACCCAGTGCTGATTAAATACCACCAAAAGAAAGCTCTATTTGTGTGAAAAAAAGGACACAAATTTCATATGGGTACAGTTTTGCATGACTGAGTAATTGTCAGTCAAGTTTTGCCAGTGCTGAAAGCTGAAAATTGGTCTCGGCAGGAAGGGGGTATAAGTGCCCAGTAGGCAAGTGGTTAAATATACCAGATTTTAGGAGATATTATAATTCGGTGTTATTATTATGAATTGTAGATTGGATGTATAATGCAAAGGGGAGAAGTTGGGTAAAAATGGAGAGTTTACTTACTAAGGCACCACTAGACAATTAAGACGTTTTGTTGCAAAGCTACCACAACCACTAAGGACTGAGGAAGAAAAGTATCCTTTACAGCAATTGTTTAGTATAAATAGAATACAAAAACATATTACCTCTAGGATTTATAAAACTCTTACTGAAATAGAGGGAACGGTATCCCAAAGGTTTTTGGAGAAGTGGGAAATGGAGCTTGGAACAAAACTAAATGAGCAACAAAAAGACAAAATGTTTAGTTTATTACATGGGGCGGTGAATATGAATATACAGTGAAGGAAATAAGTATTTGATCCCCTGCTGATTTTGAATGTTTGCCCACTCACAAAGAAATGATCAGTCTAAAATCGAATGGTAGGTGTTTTGTAACACTGAAAGACAGAATAGCAACAAGCAATTCAAAAGAAATGCATGTCTAACAAATTATGCACTGATTTGCATGTTCATGAGGGAAATAAGTATTTGATCCCCTTCACAAAACATGACTTAGTACTTGGTGGCAAATCCCTTGTTGGCAATCACAGAGGTCAGACGTTTCCTGTAGTTGGCCATCAGGTTTACACACATCTCATGAGGGATTTTGGCCCACTCTTTTTGGCAGATCCTCTCTAAGTCATTAAGGTTTGGTGGCTGACGTTTGGCAACTCGAACTTTCAGCTCCCTTCACAGATTTTCAATCGGATTAAGGTCTGGAGACTGGCTAGGCCACTCCAAGACCTTAATGTGCTTCTTCTTGAGCCACTCCTTTGTTGCCTTGGCTGTGTGTTTTGGGTCATTGTCATGCTGGAACACCCATCCATGACCCATTTTCAATGCCCTGGATGAGGGAAGAAGGTTCTCACCCAAGATTTGACGGTACATTGCCCCGTCCATCGTCCCTTTGATGCGGTGCAGTTGTCCTGTCCCTTAGCAGAAAAACACCCCCAAAGCAGAATGTTTCCTCCACCATGTTTGACAGTTGGGATGGTGTTCTTGGGGTCATAGGCAGCATTCCTTCTCCTCCAAACACGGCGAGTTGATTTGATGCCAAAGAGCTAAATTTTGGTCTCATCTCACCACAACACTTTCAACCAGTCCTCCTCTGCATCATTCAGATGTTCAGTGGCAAACTTCAGATGGGCCTGGACATGTGCTTTCCTAAACAGAGGGACCTTGAGGGCACTGCAGGATTTCAATCTTTGTCAGTGTAGTGTGTTACCAATTGTTTTCTTGGTGAGTGTGGTCCCAGCTGCCTGGAGATCATTGACAAGAGCCTCACGTGTAGTTCTGGGATGATTCCTCACTATTCTCATGCTCATTGACAGTCCACGTGGTATGATCTTGCATGGTGCACCAGACCTAGGGAGACTCACAGTTTTTGTGTTTCTTCCATTTGTGAATGTTTGCACCAACTGTTGTCACCTTCTCACCAAGCTGCTTGACGATAGTTTGGTAGCCCAGTCCAGCCTTGTGTAGGTCTACAATCTTGATCCTGACATTCTTGGACAGCTCTTTGGTCTTTTCCATAGTGGAGAGTTTGGAATCTGATTGTTTGATTGCTCCTGTGGACATGTGTCTTTTATACAGGTAACAAAATGAGATTAGTAGCACTCCTTTAAAGGGACTGCTTCTAATCTCAGCTTGTTACCTGTTTGAAAGACACCTGGTAGCCAGAAATCCTGCTGAATGATAGGGGATGAAATACTTATTTCACTCATGAACATGCAAATCAGTGCAACATTTGTTAAACACGCATTTTGTTTGTATTTTTTGTTGCTATTCTCTCTCTCAGTGTTACAATACACCTATTGATTTTTAGACTGATCATTGCTTTCTGAGTGGGCAAACATTCAAAATCAGCAGGGGATCAAATACTTATTTCCTTCACTGTAGTTGTAATTAATTTTAAATGTCTAGTAAGATGGTATACAGTATGACACCTAATTGGATGTACAAACTAAAGCCAGATGTCTCACCTCAGTTTTGGAGAGAATGTGGGAGTAAGGGTACCATGGCACATATTTGGTGGGACTGCCCTAAAATACAGGAGTTCTGGAGGGTCATAATGCAATGTATACAAGAGATCCAGAAGGTTTGTGTACCGATAGACCCGCGGGTTTGCCTATTTTATAAGTCAGAACTTTCAGTGAAGCAATATAAAAACATGATACTGTTCCTTCTTTTATATTTCAATATTTTTATTGAATTTGTCAGGGAAAAAAAAACAAGGGAATGAGACATTGTTCATTCATACCATAATGCAATAAAACATTATACAGTTGAGCATTGTTGTTGTTATTCCATTCATTAGGCAATAATGGAGTTGGTCTTATTTAGCGATATCATCAGAGGTATTTATATATGTATGAAGAACCTTGGTGAGGAGTTGGGTTGTTAGGGGGGTTATTGGTAGGGGAGATGGAGGTGGGGGGGGAAGATATAACTGGGTGGATAAGGGTGTACCAGTCAAGGTTTAGGAGGTATTTTTAACTGTTTGAGTGTTATCAGGGTCCTACAGAACATTTTGGGTGGCTTAACCATTGGGTCCATTTGTGGTTAAATTTAAGGAGGGAGGAAGTATTGTTTGCAAATTTATTCTCCATTTCACATTGGAAGTTGAGGTCTGTAATTAGTGAGGTAATTGAGGGGGAGTCCTTTGAGTTCCATAATCTAGTGATGTTTATTTTGGCAGCAAAGAGAATGTGAGTGATAATAGTGAGGGAGTGAGGGGGGAGTTTCTCAATCTCGATATGTAGGAGTGCTAATGAGGGATTCGGGGTAATCACAATTTTGGTTATATCAGATATTAGTTGGAAGGTAGTGTTCCAGAAGGATCTAAGTGATTTACATGACCAAAGAATATGTATCGTTGAGCCTGTTTCCCCGCATTGCCTCCAGCATGCAGGAGAGTGTTTTGGGTAGTAGAGAGAGAGTTTGACCGGAGTCAGGTACCATTGGTGGAGTATTTTTAGATATGACTCCCAGTGGGAGCTACATTGGGTAGCTTTATATGTAATGTTGAAAGCATTTTCCCAGCATTGTGAGGTTATTGGTTCTGGTACGATTTTTTCCCAATTGGTAAGTAGTTTGTAGCGTGAATTGTAGGTTAGTGAGGTATGTATAAAAGATAGAGATGCCTTTACCTGGGTATTTAGATTTGGTGAAAAAAAGGTATGCTGTAGTTGCTAATTTGGTAGTGTAAGGTAGTATTGCTGTTTGTAGGCAGTGAGCAATTCTTAGGTATGTGAAGTTTTCAGAGTTAGGTAGATTATATTTTGTTTGAAGAGTATGAAAAGGGCATATAGAATGGTTGGTGTAGAGGTCTGAGATAATAGTTATGCCTTGTTTTGTCCAATGCGATAGGTCTAACGAGGGTATAAGAAGATGCAGTATATTGGTTGGAGTGGGGATTTGTTTGATGTCCTCGAATTTGGTGGACAAGAGGTCACGCCAGGCTTGTAGGGAGGCTTGTATGCAGGGGTGTTTTATTTTGTGTTCTATGCAGTTGGTTGGTGGAATTAGGATTATATTTTGGGGTTTAAGGGAGTAAAAAGAAAGGGTTTCCATTATGGACCAAATTTTTTCTTTTGATGGGTTCCACAAAAAATTTATTTGGTCTAGGAGAGTCGCGGTGTAGTAAGACTTGAGGTGTGGGAGTCCTGCTCCTCCTTTAGTTGTAGGGCGTATTAAGAGGTTTGTGGTGGATCTGGGCTTTTTCTAATTCTATAGAAATTTTGTGAGGATTGTTTGTAGGCTAGAAAAGAATGAGTTGGTAATTGGTATTGAGAGTGTACGGAATATGTATAGGATTTTGGGTAGGATGAACATTTTTATGGTTGCCACTCAGCCTAGTTTGGAGAGTTCTGAGGTATGGAGTATGGTTAGTTCTCGAGGGATAGTTTCAAGTAGTGTGTTATGGTTTGCAATGTTCCTTCTTTTAAAAGTCTTATTCCTAAATACTGGCAAACAACACCCCCCAAAAATAAAATATTGGATGAAAAGAGTTGAGTATATATACAGGTTGGAAGAATTATACTATATAGATGAGGATAAAGTGGAAAAATTTAAGAAAACCTGGGAAGGATGGTACAGATTAAAAAAATCAAAAAGATTTTCAGAAGTGGTTGGAATGGAAAAAGAAAATAAATAAGAGTTTGTGAATTGTAGGAAATAAAGAGAAAAAAGATAAAGAAGAGAAATAGGAATACAAAATAACAAAAGAAAAACAAGAGATAAAAGGAAGGACCAAGAAGAAAAGAGGTGGGGGTGGGTGGGGGAGGAGGAAGGGGGCAAATATGGGTTTGGGAGGATGAAATAAAATATGGATTCTTGTATTGCATGATGTTTGTTTTAAAGTTGATTTGCATTATAAAAATTAATAAAGATATAATAATAATTAAAAAAAAGAATACTGTAGCAAAAGTGATACAAACATTTAGCAAAGATGGAACTGCTATACTGAAAGAGAAGGGGGCGCATGCGCGGCCGGGAATGCTGATGGCCGCATCCTCCTGAGCTCCGATCATCTTCCGGCCCTAGAGAATCACCCACGACGCATTGCTGCTCCACAGGCATCCCTGGGTGAGTCATATTAGCGGGGCACACAGCTCTCCAGACCCCAGCCTCATCATGGGGAAGATCGGGCGCTGGAAGCCTCCTTCCCCACC
The DNA here is from genome assembly GCF_062004578.1 of Staurois parvus. NCBI lineage: Eukaryota > Metazoa > Chordata > Amphibia > Anura > Ranidae > Staurois > Staurois parvus. The sequence goes on along the minus strand of NW_028319228.1, from coordinate 10,067,753 downwards.
ACCACATGAGCCGCCTCCATCACCGCTGCAGTGGTTTCTTCATAGGCCGCAATCCCCGGCCTCAATTTCGGCCGCAATCCCACGGCCGAGCTCCGGCGGACCCCCCCTGTGGCGGTCGGAGGTACTGCAGCAGCTGTCTCTGCAAAGCAGCCGAGCTCTGGCGGACCCCCAGTGGCGGCCAAAGGTACTGCAGCAACTGCTTCTGCAATGCAGCCAACCTCCTCACACCCTCAGTGTTCCCAGATGGAGGAATCCGAGCCCCTGACCCCTGGGGGGTGGGCAGTAGTGCATTCTCCGTTGAGCCCTTCACCACCTGTTTCTGCCAATCCTCATGTGTCATCTACTCTCATGATATCGGCGCTGGAGGAAAAGCTGCAGGTATTTTTACGCAATATTACCGCCACTATATCCGCTGAAGTGAGCAAGTTGGCTTTGGATCTTCGGGGAGAAATAGCGCAGATTGGGGAACGTGTGGATCAATTGGAGAATAAATTTGATGAATTGGTGCAGTACATCCATGTCTTAGAAGAAGATAATGCGTATCTGAAGCACACCATGTCCCAAATTCAGCTCCAACAAGAGGACTTGGAAAACAGGGAACGCTGGCAAAATATCTGCATTCGCGGTATGTCTGAATCTATTGCCGATTCCCAACTTCGCCAACATCTCCTGTCTTTCTTCACCGCAACCGCCCCCTTGATCCCAGAAGCGGATTGGCGCATGGACAGGGCCCATCGATCATTAGGTCCCCGACCTGCTGACGGCACCAGACCATGTGATGTCATTGTCCGCTTTCATTTTTTTGAGAGCAAGGAAGCCTTGTTAGCCTCTGTACACAACATCCCATCCCTGGAATTTAAAGGGGACAGGCTTCAGCTCTTCCGTGATCTCTCTGATTACCCTGGCTAAACGGCGAGCGCTGAAGCCACTCACCACTCATCTCCAGCACCACCGTGTCCCCTATCGCTGGGGTTTTCCCTTCAGGTTGGTCATCTCCAAAGATAATTCCCAAGTTACTCTACGCGATCTTTTTGAGGCAGACTCCTTTCTGAAGCAATTGGGACTACCTCCTCTGCCGGAAGACAATTCCTCATTATGGCCTTCTCCATCTCGTCCTTCCGCTAGCCTCAACAAGATTTGGACACCAGTTCGTAGGGGCCGGAAGTGTCCTTCACGTACTCCACAACGTCCTCGTCCTTCTCGTTCCAGCGATGTGCCTGCTTGATGCTTCTCTGCGGTGTTCTTTTGTGGGCACTTCGGAGGTGTATCCTTACCCCCCCTCCCCCCCATTCCCCCCCTTTCCCTACCCTGCCCCCTTTTCCTTCCCCTTTCCCTCCCCCCTTCCTTTTTTTTTTCCTGTGCTGGGTCCCCCATATGTCATACTTTTCTGGCCGGATTTGCCGACTGATATGTTCCGGTTGTCCTGTTGCCCCCGATCTGGACGACTTGGGTATTGATGTTTCTCCCAAGTCCATATCCTTACGGATATCTATGTTCTTTATTGCAATGTTTTTGGTTTATCTATTATTAGTTCTCTGTTTTGTCTCATCGATGGTATCTCATTTATCTTTTCTGCTGGTACATGTGCCATACTCATTGTCATTTTGTAATGGCTTTACGACTTCTGTCATATAATGTCAAAGGCCTTAACTCTGTTCAGAAGTGGTGGATGGCTTTGAAGGAATTCCAATCCTCAGGAGCAGATATTATTTTTGTCCAGGAGACTCATTTAAAGTCAGCAGGCTCCTTTCATTTTGCCTCAAGGTTTTTTTCTCAATCCTATTTGGCCTTTGACCCATCTGGTAAGGCTGGAGTGGCAATACTGATCCGGACACATTGGTCCCTTCAGGTCATCTCCTCCAAGGTCGATCATCATGGTCACTTCATTCTCCTAGAATGTATTCTTGGTGACACTCCCCTTATTATGCTGAATCTCTATGCTCCGAATTCATGTCAATTACAATTCCTTACACAAACTCTTGCAAAATTGGGCTCCTTTTCCGCTCCACGCATGATTATATGGAGTGACTTTAATTTATTTCCTTTCACCGCACAAGGATAGGAAGGTCCTCTTCGAGTCCGCTCCTTAGAAGCGGCAATGCTCCTCCTCGAAATCCTTTCGTAATTTGATCAGGGATCATCGCCTCTTTGATGCCTGGCGGATTTGACATCCCACCCACAAACAGTTCACCTTCTATTCCACACCTCACCGCTGCTACTCCCGCTTAGATCATTTCTTCATTTCAGCTCCTCTTCTTCTGCTCTTAGTTTCCTCTGACATCAACCCTATTACATGGTCTGACCACGCCTCCCTGACCTTAAATTTGTTATTCCCCAATGTTATGCCAAATCAGGCCATTGGCATCTTAATGAGTTCTTTTAAACCACGGAACATCTCTGTGCTGAGCTCTCACAGGCACTTGATATGTACTTTCAACACAATGTAGGCTCTGTACCATCTACCTTGACCGTATGGGAAGCCCACAAGGTGGTATTTCGAGGCCTTTGTATCTCCATGGGTTCTCGCCTGAAAAAAATCCTCAGAGCATGCCAAGATTACCCTAGTTCGCCAGTTAACCCTAGCTGAATGTAGACTTCTTGCAAATTCGTCTATTTCTAGGCTGTATAAAGTGACCTTCCTACGTGACCAAATCAAAACCCTTGATGCTTGTAAGTCCACAAAATCTCTCCTCTATGTCAGGCAGAAATTTTACGAATGCTCTAACAAACCCCACCGTATGCTTGTCAATAGACTTAAAGCACAGTCCCCTTCTACATTGCCGGACCATCTTGTCCAGCCGAATGGGAGCCCTACTTACGATCCTCATGTGATGGTCTCCCTTTTTGGCTCATATTATGAGTCCCTTTACAACTGTTTGACCTCAGACTTCCACCCTCCTCTTACAGAAACCTCTCTTGATAGGTTTTTCAATACCTACTATTACCAAAGCTATCGTCTTAGACATTGCGGCCCTCAACGCTGACATTACATCTGAAGAACTATTTGATACAGTCAAACATCTCCCCTCACGTAAAGCCCCGGGACCAGATGGACTTTCCTACTCCTATTACAAGACCTTCATTGGTATCCTAGCTCCCCATCTTCTTTCTCTTTATCACGATTTTTTCAGAGGTATTGTTACCCAAGCCAACTTTTCCCGTGCATATATCTCTGTGATTCCCAAACCTGACAAGGACCATTCCATCTAAGATAATTACTGTCCTATTACTCTATTGAACTCTGATTACAAGATTTTTACTAAGATCCTCGCCAATCGGTTATCTAGGCTCATCTCCAAGCTCATACACAGAGACCAGGTCGGCTTTGTTCCTGCCAGATATGCGGCAGGTAATACCAGAAGATCTATTGATCTGGTTGACTTGGTTAACCGGTCCTCCATCCCCACTATTTTATTGAACTTAGATGCCCAAAAAGATTTTGACCGCCTCAGCTGGCCTTATATGTTTATGGTCTTGGAGAAGTTTGGCTTCCGTGGCCCTTTTGTGGCAGCTTTAAAAGCTCTTTACTCTCACCCTTCCTCACAGGTCAGACTAGCCTCCTTTCTTTCACCTCCTTTCCAGATGTCGAATGGTACGCGGCAGGGATGCCCACTCTCTCCCCTATTGTTTATCCTCTGTTTGGAACACTTGGCTATTGCAATCCAGGCCCATCCTTACATAAAAGGAGTAATGTCTCATGGCCGTGAATACAAACTATCCCTATTTGCGGATGATATTCTCCTTACTCTCTTGAACCCCCAAATCTCCCTCCCAGCATTACATAAACTTTTACGACAATTCGGGACTCTTTTGTGTTACAAGGTTAACACATCCAAGACTGAAGCGCTCCCACCCCACATACCACCAGTTGTCCTCTCATCCCTCCAAGACTCTTTTCCATATCGATGGTGCACCCATTCTTTTAAATATTTGGGTACTAATCTTACCTCTTCCTACAGTTCTATTTATGATGCCAATTTCTCCCCACTATTTTTAGCTATTTCCCATTCCTTAAGGTTTTGGGATACCCTACCTTTATCATTCTTGGGACGTATCAACGTCATAAAGATGACTGTACTACCCAAACTTTTATATTTATTTGCGACTCAACCCGTTACTATTCCCATGTCCAAACTACACTCCCTCCAGAAATCCCTTCTACACTTCATCTGGCATAATAAGCGGCATAGAATTGCACACAGTGTGCTACTGTCCCTACGCTCTAGAGGAGGCCTAGGGTCACCGAATATCGTGACCTACTATTATGCTACTCACCTCCATTTCATTCCGTCATGGTCCACCCAGTTTCCTCCCAATCTGTGGACTGAGATCGAGTCCTTACAATTGACTCCGATTCATCCTTGCTCTTTCCTCTGGTCATCCTCGGTGGTGGACCTTGCCCCTTTCCTCGGCTCCATGCAATTTTCCATGAGTATTTGGAGGAAATGTAGGACTAGATTTGCACTGACCTCAGACTGCTCTCCACTGTCTAATATTCTCTTTAACCCCAATTTTCCAGATAGTTTGGCTGTATCCCGGGATGCTCCCTTTGGTCAAGGCCAGGCTCTTCCAATTGCGCCACCTAGTACATCCTGTTACTTGGAAGTTGCAACCATTCTCATACCTCCAGAAAAAAGATCTGCCCTCCCAACATTTTTATATATACCTTCAGCTACGCAATTTTTTCTCCACCATGTCCCCCACTTTGACTCTTGGGAAACCCTCTCCCTTTGAGCGTCTATGTATACAGGGACCACATCAAAGGGGTATAATTTCCAATACATATAAACTCTTAATGGACGCTACCCCCCTCTCTAATGACACTCACCATTACATGCGTAAGTGGTCCCAGTTTTTGCAATGTGACATTGATCTAACACAGTAGAAGAAAATTTGGGAAAACGCATCTAAATCTTCTGTCTGTGTGGTTTATAAAGAGAATACATGCAAAATTCTGATGTTGTGGTACAAATCCCCTGAGGTTATTCATGCTTTTAACCCGAGTGATTCTTCTGCCTGCTGGCAGATTTTTTGGACTTGTGGATCCATTGTCCCTTTTTGGGAAGAGGTTTTTTCTTTTTTACAATTGTTATTGCATACCTCTCTCCCTTTTGAGCCCCTATGTTTTTTATTGGGCTTGCCGTTCCCAGGCCTTCCCAAGTTGTCCAGGAAACTCTCCACACATATTTTGACTGCGGCCAGAAGAAGCATTCCTATGTGTTGATTATATCCGCTATACCGCCTTCGATGTCAACTTTGTTTAAAATTATTGCTGATGTACGACAGATGGAATACCTGACTGCTATACATTCCGGCTCAATAGCTGTGTTCAAGGCAGTGTGGCACCCATGGGATAATTTCTCACCTTCCCTCCTTTCTCCAACTGTGCTGTTCTGATAGCCTCCCCACGGTAGCTTTGTGATATTATTATGTTTGTAACCATGCAGATTTTACCATCGATGTGCTCCTTCTTTCTATTTTGTTCTCTTTCAACATGTTCTTTATATATACAGTATATATATATATATATATATATATATATTTATATGTATATGTGAAAATCAATAAAAATTGTTAATACAAAAAGAAAAAAAAGAAAGAGAAGCTGCTACCATCAATCTTGGTGCCCTTGGTCATCGTACACTTTTATGTATGCCTCTCTTGCACTTCCTGCCCAACACTCCTGAAGGTGGAGACAGAGTGTGTGAGGGCAAAGAGTGGCATGAGTGCAGGAGTAGCTAGCTGGTGGTGACCACTCTGTAGGTGGGTAGAGCTGGTAGTCTCAGTCCTCGGAATTGAGTGAAGGAGCAGCTTGACACCAGAGCAGAAGATGAAGCAGGACCAGGAGACAGGCATCATAAAGCAGTCAGCAGAGACAGGGTGGTGAGGGACCAATTCGGCAGACAGAGCAAGTCCAGGAGGCAGGCCAAGATTAGTAACAACTGGGCAATGCAGTACCGAAACAGTAGACAAAGGCAAGTCCAATAAACAGGCCGAGGTCAGAGTAATCAGATGAAGAGGGTGTAAGCAGGACCCGAAGCGAAGTCCAAAGGCATGCTGGGTCATACACAGGTAAGCAGGTATAGCGGATCAGGTCACAGGAACACAGGAACAAGCTAAAGACCATTCAGAAACTGCTCATAATGACAGACCAATTTAAATAGGCCATTGGGTGCCAAGTGTGCATGCTAATTGGAATGTGTGTGAGCCCGTCTGTTTGTGCGCATGTGCGCACAAATGTACACGCGATGAACTGGAACGGCACAACTTTTGCTTCTTCACTCATAAATATGAGCACGTGAACAATGCATACAAATATTATTATTATTATACAGGATTTATATAGCGCCAACAGTTTGCTCAGTGCTTTACAATATAACGGGAGACAATATAATAACAATACAGTTCAATACAAGAGGGCTAGGAGGGCCCTGCTCCTTGGAGCTTACAATCTAGGAGGGAGGGGCTAGTGGTACAAAAGGTAGTAAATGTGGGGGATGGACTGGTTGGAAGAGTAGAAAAAATATGAGCATAAGTCTTTACTGGTTCTCTGGTGCTAGGAATTCAGTTTCTATTGCAGATCCAAAGCATTCATCTAACACCACTGTTGCATTTCTGAAGTAGAACAGGGTGAAAGTGATTCAGTGGCCAAGTATGTCTGCTGATATGAACCCAATCAAACAACTAAGGGGAATTCTGAAGAGACAAGCTGAGCATCACTCTGCACCCAGCATCCAGAGGTCGTTCTTGAAGAATGTAAAAAAGATAGATGTTGTAACATGTCACCAACTTGTTCATTCCATGCCTAGAAGACTTGGTGCTGTCCTTATAAATCATGGAGGTAAAACAAAATACTAGATGTAGTAGTTTTATTTCTGGGGTGTATTCATTTTTGCATCAACTAATTTGAATAAAACTGAAGATTTTGTAATCTAAGTTATATTAACCTTACTGTCATTTAATGGGCTAAACAAATGTTCTATAACACTCAGTTTTGTCAAAATTTGGAATTTGTTCTATATATATATATATATTGATAACAAGTAGCTAGCTCACACTGTCATGTGTTTCACACACTGAATTAACTAGTTGCCGACCGCAGATAGCCGAATGACGGCTGCACTGCGGCCGGCCAGTTCTGAGTGGACGTCATATGACGGCCTCCCAAAACGCGCTCTCCTGCGTGCCCCAGGGGGCGCGCACCCGGTGATCTCCGTGATCGTTGTGTCCTACGGACACAGCTGATCATGTGATGTGGTAAAAGGCCAATCACAGCGGCCTTTTACCACTTGATCAGCGGTGTCCAATGACACGATGATCAGAGGGAAATGCAAGTGCCGGTTCTCGGCTGCACTTTCCTCACGCTGTCAGATCGTGAGGAAAGTACTACCGAGAACCGGCAGTTGTCAGAGCGGGGATCGGCACCGATCATCAGGGCACTGATGATCAGTGCCCTGATGATCGGTGCCCAGCAGTGCCACCCGCAAGTTCCGCCCACCTGTGCCCAGCAGTGCGCCCACTAGCTCCGCCCACCTGTGCCCAGCAGATCACCCACCTGTGCCCAGCAGTGCACCCACCTGTGCCCAGCAGTGCACCCACCTGTGCCACTCTGCAGTGTCACACACCTGTGCCCAGAAGTGCCACCTACCTGTGCCCAGCAGTGCCACCCACCTGTGCCCACCCACCTGTGCCCACCAGTGCCACCCACCTGTGCCCACCGACCAGTGCTGCCCACCAGTGCCACCCACCAGTGCAGCCCAGCAGTGCAGCCCACCAGTGCCACCAGTCAGTGCCCAGGGTTTGTGCCAGTCAGTGCCGCCAGTCAGTGCCCAGCAGTGATGCCAGTCAGTGCCGTCTATCAGTACCCATCATCAGTGTCACCTATCAGTGCCGCCTATCAGTGCTGCATATTAGTGCCGCCTATCCGTGACACCTCATTAGTGCTGTCTATCAGTGCCGCCTATCCATGCCACCTCATTAGTACTACCTATCAGTGCCCTTTAGTGCTGCCTATCAGTGCCACCTATCAGTGCCCATCAGTGCTGCCTCATCAACGTACATCAGTGAAGGAGAAAAAATACCTGTTTGAAAAATTTTATAATAGAAACAAAGAAACTTTTTTTTTTTCAAATCTTTTGCACTTTTTTTTATAGCGCAAACAGTAAAGCGCCCAGTGGCGATTAAATACCACCAAAAGAAAGCTCTATTTGTGAGAAAAAAATGATCAAAATTTCATATGGGTACAATGTTGCATGACCGCGCAATTGTCAATCAAAGTGCGGCAGCGCTGAAAGCTGAAAATTGGCCTGGTAAATAAGGGGGTATAAGTGCCTGGTAGGCAAGTGGTTAAAGCCTACTATACTGTATGATATATATATATATAGTATGTGCAGTGTTACTTCCGAACATAAACTGTACACAGTGCACTGCCAAGCATATATTTACAATGTGAAATCCAGAACCAATGAATCATAAAATTAGTCCCATTGACTTTGTACGTTCGCAAGCTCTTTGCCCAAGATGTACTCTCACCTTAAAATTATGACCTGCACATTTTAGTGGTCATTTAGTGCCTTTTCCCCTTCCTGGGTTCTGGATATCACAAACAATGTCTACTCAAGACACATGACGTTTTTCCATTTTAAAACCACATTTATTGGAAGACATTTCAAGACACTCACATTTGTCAGTGCACCATCTCCTAAATGCACACAGGTAAACTGTAATGTCAGACAAGCCCCTCCATACATTATTCAAATTGTATCAGCATAGAACACCTGCAATTCCTGCATCTTCCTGGTCTGTTCATGATGACATTACTAAGCCCCGTCCAACACATTTCACCGCAATGCCCTACACTAGCCAAAAGAAAAACCCAATAACCAAATGCTACAATGCCACTCACCGAATGACAACTCCCTAGGGTCATGGCCATATTTAGGCACTGATGTCATCCCCTATTCCCAGTCCCTTACTTACATGGCTGGGGACTCCCAGCCATTTAGGTGAATAGGCTGGTCAGTGGTTCATAAGGATGTTTTGAGTGCAAGCATCCACAGATTCCCTAGAAACCTAAGAGAGTGGAAGCTGATGAGATAGTCCACGACGAACTCCCTAAATGTTCAATGTTTAGACAAATGTTCAAACAGCAACTGTTCTGTTTGACCTTATGATAGGACCAAGCACTTAGCTCATCCCTACTTGAAACTGTATCAAAAAGAAATTAGTCCCTCATGGTTTGAAGATACGTTTACAGCTAGCCTTCCAGAAAAACTATGAGTTTTCAAGAATGTGGTACTCCTATTGGCCAAAAAATATTTTATCAAAACCTAGCATGAAAATAATTTCCATTCAAGACCAGACTGCGTGGAGTGAATATTCTCTGGTATCAGTAAATATGTGTTGCAAGCCAGAATAAAATTTAACATTAGAGTATTGTCCTATTGAAGTTGGGCAGAGTCCAGTCTTATGAGTGGATAGGTGATGCTGGAATGCTGAGATTTGCATATTGCCATCCAATAGTATGAAGGTGGTGCTGGTAAAGGGTGTTTGAATATAGCGGTAGGGGTTTATACACACCAAATCATTTCTATAGTCACCTTGGGTTGTAATAGGGGTAACTAAATCTGAAACTGAAACAGCACACCATGATAATAAAGTTCATATACACGTTTATTCCAATATTCCAAAAACTGCTAACGGCTATTTGCAAAATGAAGCTGCAGTTCAGTGGGGAATGCAGGAACTTCGAAGTCATTAAAGTACTGACCACAGGGTTCTGTGGGAAAGAAGAAGAAAGAAGCATCCTCTATAAGCAGCAGATAGCCTTGATGAAGGGGACCAGGCTTTAGTCCCCAGAATGCATTGGCTTTGTGTACAGTCTTTCATTTGTCTTCGATATTGGCATAAACTTTTATCTGGACTTTAAGATAACAGTAAAGTGATGAGCGAGCGACCAGATATGCTTATTGCCCCACATCCCTGAGAATTAAGGATATTCAATAGGAAGGATGGGACTTTCAGGGTGCATGAACATGAATGCCACTCATATTAAAAAGATATATAATTTGATTTCATATTTTTTCTCTGCGAGCCTTCACATCCAGGGTGAGCCATTGAGTCCCATATACATATTTGATTGATACACTGTTTGTATTGGATATATTAAAGCTGTTTGGTAACTGTATACTTTTTTTGATATACCTTTAGACTGCCTTGGCGGTTGAAATCTCCTCAAAAATCTCCCCTGAAGAAGCCTGTGAAGGCAAAACATGTAGGGAGTAACTACAATTATATAATCAAGTCTGAATTTCGGTTCTACCCTAAGTACTGAAATTGTTTTTATGTTTAAGATAACAGTGTGGCACTTCAGTGCTAGATTTACTCACTTATGAACATTTCAGGCCTTTTGTGTATTACATAATCTCTTCAGACGGCTACTCAATACTGAACAAAATATAAAAAAATCTGCATCCATTCAAGACACATACCATTATAGCCAATTGGTTCTGGCTGCATTATTGCCTTTTCCTTCACTAATGCCAATCTCTATTAGTTTCTAAAAACAAAGTCCGTGTGCATATGTGCCTAAAACAGTGACAAGCTCAGCTCTAGTGTCATAGCTAATAACTTAAATTGTCACATCAGTGGGGTGTAACAAAAAATGTGCTTGTCAGGGCATTATAGGTTTTGATGCCTAAGGCAACTGCAGTATTCCCTTTCATTAATATTGCCCTGGTCAGGATCAAGAATATTGCTAGATACATACAAATTAACATGTACTTCTGTGCTTGAAGTGGAAAAAAATTGACAAAATAAGAAGGCTATGTTTAAACTACAATTTGTTATTAATCTTATTTTATTATACTGGCTGTGGAGTGTGAAATAAGCATTCTAATGAAAAAAATTATTCCATTTGATGACTAAGAATATCACATACATTGTTCAGAAGTATTAACACATACTTCATATTTTAGGATTAATTCAACATAAATATTGTGATGTGCTGCTTTCATGTTTTATAGACTTTATTTTGTTAATGCCCCAAAAAACAATGGTAAGATCCTATAAGCAAAGCTTTTTGCAACCTGATCTTCTATGGTAAAAACAGATTAACAAGTCAAAAGAAAATAGCCTGTGCTATTTCCATTTCCTATTCTCATAGGAAGAGACATTTTTGAACGAAGACATGATAAATATGTAAAAGTAGCTCAGTAGCTCATGCAGAGATTTGGGGCACAGACTGCTTACTGTAAGAGACTTTGTTAAGCCCACTAGAGAGAAAAGTATATTTATAAATGTAATAAAGTGAATGAAGGTTTAAAATAGTCAGTTTTGACAAGAAAAGGGAATTTTCTAAAAAGAAAAAAAACAGCTGTAGCATACAAGATCGAGTTTTAACTTTTTCAAAAGTTATTTTGATATTGAAATCATTTTGCTTTGTGGAATAAATCATTAATATGTCACAGCTAAGTAATGGACAACCATAGAATTCGATCAACTAAGAAAATAGTCGTCTTGCCTTTCTGGGACAATCATAAACAAATATTTCTAAGGGCAATTGCCCACAACTTGCTCTAAAGTGGTAGTAAACCACAGATAAAAAAACAATCCACTGCAAGGTAATGTCATAATGTGCTACTATGCATCGCATGCTAGTACATTATGAAGAACTTACCTTAAAACGAAGCCCTCCAGCGGCGCGCTGTCACTGCTGACAGGGCTTTCATCTTCACCAGTCTTCCTTCCGGGATGTTTCAGGACACGGCACTGTGCTCTGAAGGAATGGCATGGGTATGCCGTTCCTTCAGAGCTCATGTGCCGGCTGTACAAGAGAGTGAATATATCCTAAATGTGAACCATTATATTATATTATTATATCTATTATTATATATATATATATATATATATATATATATAAATCTTATCTGTAGGTAAAAGATACAAAAATGGTTTTACTTCCACTTTAGGATCAAAAGACACAAGTTCATATATAAGGGGACATCAATCTGTGTTGGAAACATAGCCGAGAGTATGTGGGAGGAAAATGGAAATGGTCATAGAGTGGTCTTAAAAAAGGAAATAGAAAGGCAAGGGAAGATTTCATGAGGTAGACACACTGAAGGCATATTTCCTACAAGGAAAGGAGGGAGGTATTTTGGATCAAACCCTCAGGAATGCTTTTCCTGCATGGATTGAAACTGATTTCCGGGAAAACAGTTACATATAAAGATAAAATCCATATTAGGGATTACATATGCAATACATATAAGGGAGTGGTTTTACCTGCCATTTAATTTGTATTACTGTTGAATTAGTCCAGAGATTTACACACCACTGCCCTGTGTGGCAGAGAAGAAAACTTGATTTTTCTTTCTTGCAGTTCAATAACACTAAAACTGGCCATAAACACATCAGTTTTTTTGATCAGCCAGCAGACTGATTGGAAAAACTGAAAAGATTCTTCCCCACTGTGTCAATCTATTCTAAATACACTGATCAGCACTGCAGCCGATTGGCTGTAACACTGATCAAGGCAAAACTTTACAACAAGCCCATTCAAGAGCAGTCAATTACTCTCAAACAGAAATGGCCACAAATGGATTGAAATATGGCCAGTCCCTTCTGAATTGGCAAAATTTTTATCCATATATGGCCAGCTTACCAGGTTTCCTCCCCACCCCCACCTTTTGACTGGATAATGTCACAATTCCACATACAATTCATAGAATTCAACAGGAACAGGACACATTAATATCAGGTATATATTTGAATGGGGAAAATCATACCGAATAAATCAAGGTCATACATGACTACCCTTGCACATACAAAAGGAAGGAAAGAAGTCTCCTCCCTCCTGGGTGACAAAGGTGCACTGTGTTTGGTATCCCTGGATACAAAATATAATTCTGAATAATATTCTGTCAGTTTCTATAATACCACCTGCACGTATTGGAAATTATTCATATTAGTGTAAAACTATATTTGGGAATTGGTTGTAAACATGGTGACCTCCCACCACCCATCACTTAAACCGGATTATTGGTCAGATGGTCTCTGGTGACACCCCTTTGATATCACAGAAAAGGGGATGACAGAACTTGAAAGGAAGCTCTAGTTTGAAGATCAACTAAGGAATACCCAAGGGAGCCACGGCAATGTTTTTGCTCGGACATTTGGACTCTGCTAAAACCAAGGACTACAAGTATTCTCCATTTTCACCTCCTTTTATTCCTCTGTTACTTTATTGTTCTCTTTGTGTCTTTGTAACATCCTTTTCTGTAAATATTTTAATTGCACTGTTTGACCTTTTCATTAATAAACCCTATTTTGAAAAGTGTTAAAACTATATCTAAGGCTTTTAATGCAAACTAAATAATTCATGTCTCTTGAAAAGTGCTACTGATAATAATCCTCTGAATATACCTAACTGTGGTGACAGTGTGTATTGCAGATATTTATGATAAAATCATAGTGTTATTGCTAAGATTTGTGAGTTTCCTCCTTCTCAGTAAAAAGCGGTCCCTTTGATAATGTGCTCATAGCACAAAATGCATTAGGGTGGAGTCTAGCCGGTGATGTCACGCCGCTCAGGCCACGTGGGGGCCGGCAGCCATCTTTACTACTGTATATGCTGTGAGTGTATTACACATTGTGGATTCATTAATAAATTGGAAATTACTGCACTATCAAGATCTTTGTTTATTACGAGCCCCCCCTTTCAAGGTGGATCCCTTTATTTGGTGCCCCATTCCTGTCATTGTGATGGTTTCTTTGCTGGATGGCTGAACATCTATGTTACCTGGTTTATGACCCTTTGCTGGATGGATGAGGAATGTCACCTGAAGAGAGACGACACGCTAATCACCTGTCCTGCTGTTGGTTTGCCAGATGATCTTTGCCTTTCCAGATCCAGATGACCAGGAGTGGTCTGACAGCTCAAAGGCACATACATTTGCGCTATTTGGTTAGTTCAATACTTACTCATTAACAGTCACAGGAGGCACGGATTTCACCTATGCTTGATCATTGGACGTTATATTATCATTGTATGTGATTTGACAGCAATGTATTACATGTCACTTATTGCACTTTAAACGTCATTATTCTAGATGTTTTTCACTTGCTATTACCCAAGCGCTCCACAGCAGATTTATATGAATTTATGTCACATTATTGCTTATTTTAATTTCTGAATATAGCGCTGCATTGTTTGACAGATTTTATATCAAAGGTTCAGAGGTTATACCTTTATGCTAGCTGCTCATCATTTACTCATTTCCTAGCGGTCGTATACCCCTCTTATATACAACAGGCTTCAAATGTTGACCATGTTCTTGATACAGCACCCTGACAAACCCCTCTGTGCTGGCATTCCTGTGAAGTTCGTAACACAGAGCAAGGCCAGCACAGGCCACAACAGGGGCATGAGTCAGGCTCTGCTTTAGCTATTAGAAGGTCTGTTGAGTCTGGAGGCTTCAAACCATCCTCCTCTCCCTCAGCCTTCAAAAGTTTGTTAAGAGATTGGGCTACCTTGGTGAACCCTTCAACAAACTTTAATTGGGGCAGAATCCAAGGGACAACCTTAACTCTTTGAGATTTTGAGGCCTCAGCCAAAAGACAATGACCTCCAGCTGCTAGAGACCCACTCCCTTGATGGGGAATACATGACTCAGATTGGTGACATGTGGCTAACAGTGCAGACACATCTCTATAGAAAGCTGCAGCCCTTCCTCATAAAATCACTGCAACACTTTGTTCCATTGTTGCTCTTCCAGCATACTTCATGAAAAAAATTAGATAGTTCAGATACTTCTACCTAGCTCGTATCTCCCATGGTTCGCTCCATCAGTTGCTGAAAGGTCACAGAGGCCCTGGTCAAATCTTGAGACATTCTGTTGAATTTATAGAAACACAGCAGGCATATGAAAACAGTCTTCTCTCTATCTTCAGGGTGCATGGGGATCTGGCGGTATCCATTTGGCCCTCATTAAGCCACTGTCTGAGGTGTTACCTTAATTTAGAGCAATCAATACACATTCTGATTGACCCATTCTTCTTCTTATCACTATGGTAGAAACATATGTGCTTAGGGCTCTCTGATGAACTTGAGATGAGCCCCAATGTTGATGACTTCCACTTGAACAGGTACTTTTGAAGAGGGGTCCACTAGCTTATCTTGGAGTTTATTAAAAACATCTATTTTCGGCAGATTCAGTTGACCGAGCTTGCACCACTGTTTTCCTTTGGCAACACTTCAGATGGTGTTCATACTGACATTTTGGCCAGTGTTCATTTTTCTTCTACACTAGTAAACTACGAAAGTTTGATGCATAACCCTTAATTTTTTATATTTATCCCAAGGAAAACTTATAAAATATGCTAACCCAAATCTAAAGCTTATTGAAAATACTGTACTACTAAAGGTCATTTTTTTCATTTACTGATTTTAAGCCTCTTAACAGATGATGTCCACTAGCGATATAATCTTGAAGTGGTATATATGACATTTTAGTTGCAAAACCATAGCACTTAAGAAGTCTGTTATTGATTTCCTCTCTAGTTATACTTTGTCCTTTTGTTCAATCTGTCATCCTTCAACTATTTAGAATGTTGTTCTTCAACTACTTATCTGAAATCTGCTGATTCACTTTTAAATCTAAAGTAAACTAAAAATAAAAAATAAAACATACTTATAAAATGTATTGTTTAAAATTATGTGTTGCCTTACTCTCACCACTCTGTATGCCTAAATAACAATACTGCATATAAGAAATTTACAGGTCTAATTTTATAGATGTATACCAGTTATTATATAGTGAAACATATCCTGTTTAGATATCCTTGAAGTGGAACTGCACTGCATCTGAGCACTACAAACCAAAAATGCTAGTTAATTCACTGTTCTTATTCAAAGCAAACTCATCCATCCATCCATGTCTCCATGCTGTATTTTGCTGAGAATTAATTTGGAATCCCCCTGGTATTTCTGGCAATGGCCATCTTGAGTAAGGGCAGATGATCCATGTAGCATTTACTTCCTGGAATCTATCTGCTCTTCGCTCAGGCCTTGGCTGAGATGAGAACCCTCCCCTCCTTAAGGCTCCTGGGATGTATGACATCATTTGCCTAGGCATGGAAACCAGGAAGTAACTGCAGAAATGTAAAAAAAAAGTTAAAACAAGTAAATATGATATACAGTACTTTCCTACCTATTTAATAATGCTTGCAGCATAGGGATTAAAACAGTCAATGTTGAGTGAATGACGTTCCACTTTAATTTTTTTTTTTATAGGTCTGAGTATGCATTCTCTGCAATGTAAAATAAACTGTACTGTTATTAAAGGACCATGCTGACAAAAAGGAATTACATGGCTAGGTCTTTGTATTTCCTGATTTTAGTCAGACAACCATAGATATCTACAGATGAATGCACAATATGCATGCTCATGAGTGCAAAAAGATAAATTAAAAAAGAAGTCCAAGAAAAAAGTAAAATCAGATAGTGGATTGCTAAAACTATCATTAAAACATTGCAACTGCACTAAAGCCATGAAATTCAATCTATCATAAAGTGAATGTATACATTGCCTTTACTAAGGGCACAGCACCTGCATTTACCTCCATTATGGGCAAGTTCAGGCATATTCAGGCACTAGTTCAAACCCAACTGAGCAATCCCACTAGGAAGCTGTCACTGTACTTGGTCAGTTATAAATGGATGAAGAATTACCTACATGGACTGTAATGAGGGAGTGATTCATACTGAGTGGTCTGTACAGAGGGGTGGGGGTCTATACCGAGGTGGTGGGTGGGTAGTAGGGTCTGTACTTAGAAAGGTCTGAACTGAGGGGGTAGTCTGGGAGGGGTTTTGTACTGAGGAAGGGGGTGTCTATACTGAGTGGGCAGGGTTCATACTGAGAAGGGTCTATACTGAGGGGGGATGGGGGTCTGTAGTGAGGGGTAGACTGGGATGGGGCCCTGTTGTGAGAGAGGGGGTATGTACTTAGGAGGTAGTCTGGAATTGGGTCTGTACCAAGGGTAAATTTAGGGATGTGGAGGATAATCTGTACTAGGACAGAATTGTGGCTGTTGCAGGAGATCTTTACTGTGGTGGGTATGGACTTTTATCCTTGGAGAAAGGGTCATTTTTGGTTGTATTTTATATTGTGCACTCTGTGTTATGCACTCCTGAGTCCTACACTTTCTGCATTACATACTGCAAACTACTGCATTCTCTAATATACACATTCCTGTCCCTTGCACTCTTTGCGATATGCACTCCTGACCCCCGCACTCTCTGTGTTATACAATCCTGGGCCCTGCACTCTCTGTGATTTGCATCCCAGAACTTTGCACTCTCTGTGTTACACACTCTTATCCTTGCACTCTGTGTTACACACTCCTAGGCCCTGCACTTTTTGTGATATGCAGTTCTGACTACTGCACTCGCTGCATTACACACTCCTTAATCCTACATTATAGACACTATGTTGTAGATGTCATACTCCTGACCCCTGCACTCTATGTACATTATATACTCCTGAAGATAGGCTGTGTGTAGAAAAACATACGTAATGGAGAGTTTCATTTTTAAAAAAATGATTATGCTGAGGTTTGTAAGTGTCTGTTACACTCCTGCTCTTGGCATATTATTAAAGCCTATTTTGTGTCTTTTCAGAAAGAGGGGTCAGCAAAGACATCCCCCATACTTCCTAAGTAAGTAGAAAATCATCACCATCAATGGTCTTTCAGGGATAATCTGAAAATGATCAACATGCATATTAGTCAAAATGACTCACAACGTGGGGAGGGGGGAAGGGGTGGAAGGTGGAGCGGAGCAGAAGCTACAACTTAAATGTTTCTACTGAGTGTGTTTTTTGTGCAATTTACAAAACCCACAGCCTCCTAAACCCATATCCAGGGGGCACAAGCATAAGGGCACTGGCAAGACTCTGAAGTCTGGGGTATTGGTCACTTCCTAATGAATCCAGCTCCCTCCAGCTCCCCACAAGAGCCTACCAAGATAGTACCCAGCAAGAGTTTGGCCAAGACTTCCAGCAAAGAGCAGCACAGGGATACAGGGATTATACTTCCATTTAGCCAGATTTGGACTTGTCCTGGAAAGTTTCCCTAGCTGGACATAGCCATTACTGTTATTTTCACCAGCATAAACTTTTCATATCGCTATGACAGGAGGTATAGTGATATTTGGAAGTGATTCCTTTTCAGCATCCTATTGACATCCATTTATTCAAGATATATTGTTGTAATAGTGGTGCCAACTTACATGCTATTATCTATTCATTGACAAAGAGTTTAACCTGTTTGTGGTTTTTAACTGTTTGTTATATATAAAATATGGGATGTTTTAATTTAATGTGTTCTGATGTGTCAAGTCACACTGTATGGTTACTGAGTTGCCAGGGGTTGGTAGTCTAAGCCTGGCCTTTAATTTTGGTTGAAAACATAGTTTATTTACACTGGTGACTCCCCCCCCCCCCCCTGTGGATATAGAGTGGGCACTGCCCTGGGAAACATGTACCAATGCAAAAATTAAATGCTGCTGTGAGCAGTGATATTTTAGCATTGGCCTTTACAAAAGAAAATAAAGTTTAAAATTTCCATAAAGTCACTCCAGCTTCTTTTTTTTAGATGGTCATTTGATCTTGGGAGGTGACTTCAATTTTAGGTATACCCTCTTTTGGATGTTTCTAGAGGTGATTTCCACCTTTCTTACGCCTATCTTAACCACTTCCTGTCCGGACACTTTTACCCCCTTCCTGTCCAGGGCAATTTTCAGCTTTCAGTGCTATCACACTTTGAATGACAATTGTGCGGTCATGCAACACTGTACCCATATTAATTTTTTACCATTTTTTTGAGACAGATAAAGCTTTATTTTGGTGGTATTTATTCACCGCTGGGATTTTTATTTTTTTTGCTATATAAATTAAAAAGTCCAAAAATTTTTTAAAAAAGTGTTTTTCTTTTAAAATTTTGCAAATAAATAATCTTTCATCATAAATCTTGACCAAAATGTATTCCATTATATTTTTAGTAAAAAACAAAATAAGCCAAATTAGTTTATAACCAAAAATTATAATTTTTAAACATTTTTTTAAATTTTTTATTTTATTTTTTTATAATATTATTTGTTTTTTTTTACATACTGTCACCCTAGCAGTACAGTGTCACCATGGTGACACTGTACTACTTGTGGGGGGTGATGGAGATTTTTTTTTTTTTTTTTACAGTGATTGCTTTTACACCCATATAGGATGTAAAAGCAATCATTTCTCTTTCTCTCTGTCTGCATTATTGCAGCCATTGAGAAATACTGAGTGAGCTGTGATTGGTCACACCTTGTCACATGGTACAAGGCTGTTGTGAATGGCCCTGTACCATGTGACCTCTGTGATCATTCACAGATTTCACACATAGTAAGCAATGATGTCACAAGTGACATCTTGCTTACTACTTTGCATGTGATCACTGATTTGCCAATCAGTGATCACATGATCGGGACCTGGTACAGAGGTCCCGCCCAACGATCGGTGTTTCACTGTGTCCGGAGGACACAGCGGGCACCGGATCGCGGTGCTGCATGCTCCCAGGGAGTGCGCACAGCTAGAAAAGGCGGGTGCCGTTTATGAATAGCAACCCGCCCCTGGAGTGCCACCACCCTGCCGTTTATAAACAGCAGGCGGACGGCAAGTGGTTAAGAAGCTTAATGTTGAACTTCATTTAGCTAATTTGGTTGATACCTGGTGCTTCACACATCCCAGTGACTGGGACTACACCTCTACTCTTTAATATGCAGTACATACTTACATCTGGATAACTTCTTCCAACAACAACACAGAGATACAGTATGTTCCAAGTGCTTTCTACCTCAGTTAATTAATTACTTTTGTCTGATCACATCCAGGTTCAGATCTATATATTGCAACTAACAAAATTTCCAGTTGAAGATTGAATGAAGCCCTCCTTCAGATCACCATATCTGAAGTGACCCAGAAGTTTGCCTCCTCCTTCAACTCTAACGAATCCCCAGAGGTGAGCCTGCTTTTTCTTTGGGAATAGAACAAAGGTATGGTATGGAGAATTTTTCTGCAACATGGAGTTAGACTGAAAAAGGAACATAACGTGCACTTCCCAGGATCTCAAAAGAACACATAAAAGGTCACTAGTGATTTCCACACACCAAGAATTACAAGCCCTCCTGGAAAGATTAATTCCTTTGTATATCACAATGTCAAATATAAACTCCTGAGCTACAAATATTTCTTCTGTGAACTCAGCAACAGACCAGGCACACTACTGGCAGGAGCCTTAAGAGTTCCACAAAAAAGGAACTTAATTTCATTGACCATACTACAGCAATCACTTCCACATTAATTGGACAGGAATCTCAAAAATTTTATTATCAGCTCTAAAATCTTAAGGAACCTGCTCCTGAATCCTAGCCATTCTGTCAAGGCTTTATAGACTCTTATCTTGAATCCTTGAATCCTGTGCTCCCCTAAAGGGAGAAAGGGGTGATAAAGGAAAACCTTCCCTTAGAGGAAGTTAGTATTGAAAATTCCCTCTTACAACTCAATAGCAGACAAAGACCCAGGTCCTGATGGGCTGCCCTTCAGGTACTATAAAATATTTCAGAAATCCTTCTCCCTATTTTTCTTGAAGGCATGTAATTCCATTAGGCAGGGGGCAACCACCACTATATATGCTCAGGGTACACACTACAGTAACAATTACTGTTCGATAACCTTTCTCAATGTTGACCTCAAGCTCTTCTCTAAAATCTTGGCCAACAGGATTTTGTCCCATATCCCCCTGATTGTACATGGAATGTAAGTTAGCTTTGTCCCACAGTGAGATGCTTGGGGCAACACCAAAAGGGTTTATGACCTCATCCACTCCACTTGGTCGAAGGCCACCCTTGATGCTGTTATCCATATATATTGAGAAAGCCCTAGACCATGTTGGATGTCAATTTCCATAATGTACACAGCTACACTTGGGTTTGAGGGCCCATATGATGACTTGGATCTCAGCCTTGTACTTCACCCTTGAGGTGGCAAAGTATTTCCCCTGTCCAGCTGTGCAATCCAGGGATGCCTTTTTTCCCCACTGACATTATATGAACTTTGGAACCACTTCTATGTACAAAAAGGGCAAATTAGTCCATTGGAGGATTTCAACCCTTCATATTGAACACACAATAGCAGATGCGGATGAACTGTTCTTTTGGGGGACCTCTAACTTTAGAATAAATTAAAATAAGTCAGAAGTGCTCAATGTAGACCTTCCTCTAGATATGGAGAAATGGCTGAGGGAGGAGTATTCTTTTAATTGGTCCCATTCCAGCCTTAAATGTTTGGGAACCAGAATTACATTGGACTTACTGAAACTATACAGGACCAACTTCTGCCTCTTGCTGGACAAGATCCTTGAGGGTTTCCAGAGACTTAGTGCTCAAATAAGTAAAACATTTGGTTGTTAAACCCCCTCCAATTAGTCATGATAGGCATGAAAAGGCTTAGTCAGAGGAAAGAGATTGTGATCCGCCTCGCTGATAAGGAGGGTAATATGGTACTGAACAAAGATGACTATTTACAGGAGATGCATAGAATTTTGGCAGATACTGAGACATATACCCCTTTGAAATGTAACCCTATGGCTACATTTAGGAAGATTTTAGTGACTCTAGTGAAAAAAACTGTGATGAAGGGATACTTAATAAGATGGAACAAGCTTATTTAGTTCCATCTGCACCGCGAGATCCAGTTATCTATCATTTCCCCAAACTCTATAAGAACTCTTTACATCCTGGTCATCCCATCATAAGTGGAATCAACTCCATTACCTTACAAGTTGGTAAATATGTGGATAACTGCCTTCAATGCAGTATTCCCCGGCATTTACGAGATACTAAACATACCATCAATATTTTAAATACTATAAAATTTGAGGGAGGATATCTGTTGGTTACAACAGAGGTTTCATCGTTGTATATGATCATTTCACATCAATTAGGTCATCGAGCTGTCTCTTATTACCTTAACCAAAATAAGGACATTCCAATATTACTTTCAAAGTAGGAGTGTAGCGATGGGAGCTGAATTTGCCCCCCAGCATGGCCAATTTGTTTATGGCCAAATGGGGGAAAGATGTAATCTGGTCAGTCCACAGACCTTAATTGATTCTGTGGAGAAGATATATAGATGACGTCCTCTCCCTGTGGAATGGTAATGAAAGCTCCTTAGTGGGTTTTATGGAAGAATTAAATCTTAATGATTGAGGTATTATTTTAGACTATGAATTTGGTTGTACATAAATTTACTTCCTCGATCTACAGATTACTGTCAGAAATGGGAGGCTTGACACTAGCGCTTATTTTAAACACACTGACAGGAATTCTTATATTCGGTTGACAAGTTGCCACCATGACTCCTGGTTGAAATCGGTCCCTCAATTTGTCCATTTGAGGTGAAATTGCTCCTTGGTACAAGATTTTCAGATACAGGCAGAAGTCCTTAAACATAGATTTCTAGATAAGGGATATAAAGAAGAGATGTTAGGTCAAACCATTTTAGAAGTGCTCTCCTTTGATAGGAGTGATTTATTGAAGGATAAGGATATTGCTCAGAGCAGTTCCAAATTTTCTTCTTCTTTAGTGACCACATTTTTGACTCAACATTATGCCATTAAAAATATTTTGGCCAAAAATTGGCCAGTTCTAAAAAAAATCATGTTTTGTGCCCATTATTGCCTCATAGGCCTCAAATAATATTTAAAGGGGTCCCAGGGTTACATAATAGGATGGCACATAATGTAATTGACCCTCCTAGAAGACCAACCTTCTTTCAGGAATTGGCAGGTTTTTATCCCTGTAATAAGTGTTCAGTCAATATTTTAAATAGGAAAACTTGTACTTTACAGTCTTTAACCATATTGAGGTCAAACTCTGTTTAGTCTTTTATTACATGTGCAACTCATAATGTGGTCTGTTTATTGCAATGCTCTTGTGGCTTGCAATATATAGTTCAAACGACTAGGGCTTTGCATGTTCGATTAAATGAACATATTGGTTAAATCAGAAGGGGTTTCCATGGACATAGCGTGTCCAAACATTATGCCTTAGCACATGGAAAAGACCCCAGGGGTACATTATTTATGGGGATTGATACATACATCTCGAATTGTAGAGGAGGTTTTATTAGGCATGAAATATCAAGGATGGAGACCGTGTGGATATTTGAAATGTGGGTTTTTTCCCCTCACAGGTTAGATGTAGAGTGGGATGTTAATGCATTCATTAATAATGGTTAGAAAATATATACACAGAGTGGAGGTGTATTGCATGAAAGTGCAATTAATATGTTTTATAGTTTTATATAATTTTTTCATTATAATTTTTTAATTGCATGTTTGGATATTTATATATTTATTTATTAATGTATTATTTATGCTTTTGGATGTATTGATATATATTTTAACATATCCTGCAAAAAGGAAACATGGGTTGTACTGTATAAGTTTTTTTTTTCTTAGTAGTATCAGTATGGTATGATTATATGGATGTTTGTTAGTTTTAATATTTTTGTAGTTGTTCTTCTCATTTGTGCCCGCAAGATGACACTGTTTTGTACTGCCTATAATAATTTCACCTCTGTGGGCATTTGCCTTTTTGTTTCCCACATTAAAGATGGTGGTTATGGTGGCCGTAACATCTATTTCCGGTTCCGTGCTTCCTTTGCTGTCAGTGACTGCATACTACACTGCTCAAAAAAAAATTAAAGGAATGTGTTTTAATCAGAGTATAGCATAGTCAGATAAGTAGCAGAGGGTGTTGTTGGTCAGTTTCTGCTGCTTTTGTGTTAATGAAACTAACAACAGGTGCACTAGATGAGCAACAATGAGGTGACCCCCAAAACAGGAATGGTTTTACAGGTGGAGGCCACTGACATTTATTTCCCTACGCATCTTTTCTGACTGTTTTTCACTAGTTTTGAATTTGGCTAAGGTCGGTGTCACTACTGGTAGCATGAGGCGATACCTGGATCCTACAGAGAGTGCACAAGCAGTCCAACTTCTCCAGGATGGTACATCAATACAGTCATTACCAGAAGGTTTTCTGTGTCTCCCAGCACAGTCTCAAGAGCATGGAGGACATTCCAGGAGAGCTGGACAGGGTTGTAAAAGGTCCTTAACCCATCAGCAGGATCGATATCTGCTCCTTTGTGCAAGAAGGAACAGGATGAGCACTGCCAGAGCCCTACAAAATGACCTCCAGCAGGCCACTGGTGTGAATGTCTCTGACCAAACAATCAGAAATAGACTTCCTGAGGGCCTGAAGTCCTCTAGTGGGCCCTGTGCTCACTGCCAGGCACCAGAGCTCGATTGGCATTTGCCAGGATTGGCAGGTCCACCACCGGCAGCCTGTGCTTTTCACAGATGAGAACAGGTTCATCCTGAGCTCATGTGACAGACATGAAAGGGTCTGGAGAAGTGTTATGCTTCCTGTAACATCATTCAACATGACCATTTTTGTGGTGGGTCAGTGATGGTCTGGGGAGACATATCCATGGAGGGACGCACAGAACTCTACAGGCTAGACAATGGCATTCTGACTGCCATTAGGTATGGGGATGAAATCCTTGGATCCATTGTCAGACCCTATGCTGGTGCAGGGGGTCCTGGGTTCCTCCGGTTGATACCGTTGAATGGCCCCCACGCTCGCCTGACTTGAATCCAATAGAACACTTCTGGAATATCATGTTTCCGTCCATCCGACGCTGTCAGGTTGCACCTCAGACTGTCCAGGAGCTCAGTGATGACCTGGTCCAGATCTGGGAGGAAATACCACAGGACACCATCCATCGTCTCATTAGGAGCATGCCCTGATGTTGTCAGGCTAGCAAACCAGCACGTGGGGGGCCATACAAGCTATGGAGTACCATTTTGAGTTGCTGCAAATTTTAGCAAAGTGGACTATCCTGCTGCATCATTTTTTCACTTTGATTTTCGGAGTGTCTTTGAATTCAGTCCTCTGTAGGTTGATAATTTTCATTTCTATCAAACGATGGGGCATCCTTATGTTTCTAACATATTAATCAGTCCATATCAGTATACATATGCAGCATGATATTTTTTCACTATTGAGATCTGATGTGTTTTCAAAGTGTTCCTGTAATTTTTTTGAGCAGTGTATATAACACATCCAATGGTCTTAGTGCCCTTTATAATGTCATCTATGATGAAATGAGAGCAGAGCCGGAGACCGTCACGTCTATGCGCATGTGTGCGCCTGTTCAGAAGAATTCTGGGATGTGTAGTTTGTACTTATACACGGTATATACAGTTGCAAGAAAAAGTATGTGAACCCCTTGGGATTACGTGGAGTTTTGCATGAACTGGGCATAAAATGTGCTCTGAACGTCATCTAAGTCACAACAATAGAAGAACACAGTCTGCTGAACATAATACTACACAAACATTAGATGTTGCCATGGTTTAATTGCACATAACATGTAAACATTCACAGTGCAGGGAGGAAGAAAGTATGTGAGGCCCTAGCTTAATGACTTCTCCCAGAGCTAATTGGAGCCAGGAGTGAGCCAACCTTGACTCCAATCAGTGTGATGATATTGGATGTGTTGCTGACAGCTGTCCTGCCCTTAAAAAACACACACCTGTTTTGGGTTTACTGGTTTCAAGAAGCACTGTCTTATGTGAACCATGCCTCGCAGAAAAGAGCTCTCAGAAGACCTACAATCAAGAATTGTTGACTTGCATGAAGCTGGAAAGGGTTACAAAAGTATCTCCAAAAGCCTTGATGTTCATGTGTCCACTGTAAGACAGACTGTCTACAAATGGAGAAAGTTTAGCACTGTTGCTACTCTCCCTAGGTGCGGTCGTCCTGTAAAAATGACTGCAAGAGCACAGCGCAGAATGCTGCATGAGGTAAAGAAGAATCCCAGAGTGTCAGCTAAAGACCTACAGAAATCTCTGGCACATGCTAACATTTTTGTTGACACATCTACAATAAGGAAAACATTAAACAAGAATGGAGTACATGGGAGGACACCACGGAGGAAGCCATTGCTGTCCAAAAAGAATATTGCAGCACGTTTGAAGTTTGCAAAAGAGCACCTGGATGTTCCACAGCACTACTGGCAAAATATACTGTGGACAGATGAAACCGAGATTGAGTTGTTTGGGAAGAACACACAACACTATGTGTGGAGAAAAAAAGGCACAGCACACCAACATCAAAACCTCATCCCCACTGTAAAACATGGCGGAGGGAGCATCATGGTTTGGGGCTGCTTTGCTGCCTCAGGGCCTGGACAGATTGTTGTCATTGATGGGAAAATGAATTCCAGAGTTTATCAAGACATTTTGCAGAAAAACGTACGACCATCTGTCCGCCAACTGAAGCTCCGCAGAGGATGGGTGATGCAACAGGACAATGACCCAAAGCATACAAGTAATTCAACAAAACAATGGCTGCAACAGCACAGAATACGCCTTCTGGAGTGGCCCAGTCAGAGTCCTGATCTCAACCCGATTGAAATGCTCTGGCATGACCTTAAGAGAGCGATTTACACCAGACATCCCAAGAATATTGCTAGACAGAAACAGTTTTGTGAAGAAGAGTGGTCCAAAATTACTCCAGATCGTTGTGCAGGTCTGATCTGCAACTACAGGAAACGTTTGGTTGAGGTTATTGCTGCCAAAAGAGGGTCAACCAGTTATTAAGTCCAAAGGTTCACATACTTTTTCCTCCCTGCACTGTGAATGTTTACATGTTATGTGCAATTAAACCATGGCAACATCTAATGTTTGTGTAGTATTATGTTCAGCAGACTGTGTTCTTCTATTGTTGTGACTTAGATGACGTTCAGAGCACATTTTATGCCCAATTCATGCAAAACTCCACGTAATCCCAAGGGGTTCACATACTTTTTCTTGCAACTGTATGTGAGTGTTTTTAACCATTTTAACATTAAAACTGTATTGGATTTACACTATTGGAACCTTCCTTCCTTTTTGTACAAGTGATGTGTTACGTCTTTTCACATATATGGGAGATAAATTAATAGGAGGATATCTATTTGGTGATCATCAGCTGGCGATTGGTGGATTGATATTAAAATTATTTTCGAATCCATTTGAAATTTCTATTTCGGTCGAATTCGAATAAACAAAACAAATTCCAAAAAAACGAATTAAACAAATTTAATTAATTGAACAAAACCAAATTAGTCAAGTAACGAATTGAAATGAAACTAAATTATTTTTTCATTTTGCACATGTCTATCCCACACGTATCCCAAATGCCTCAAAACCACCAAGATATGACAGCATAAGGGTACCTTTATGCTTTTTGCCCCTATGAGGTGAAAAGCGAGCAAAAAGCTCAGAGTGAGAGAATAATGTGGTCTACTGTAGATAGCTCTTGTATTGCTCAGCCGTTTTGAAATGAGACCAACAAAGCCAGGTAGATGTAAACTTGGACAGATGATCTTGTGAGATATGAATCAATTCTTCCATTTTGTTGATCCTGGTAAACCATTCCCTGGTCTAAGGAGTCTGTGTGGACCGCCAGTGAACCGGAATGCATAGTCTAACTGCATTCACCAAATGCAAAGCAAGGGATTTTCTGTAAATCTTGGTGGGGAGAGAAGTATGGTGTAGCAAATATTGTTCTAGTGTAAAATTTAGGGTATAGGTTGTAACATGCGTAATCATGTCATGTACCGTCTGCCAGGAATGGCGAATTTCATCGCAGGCCCACCATGAAGCATCAAACCCATGATATGAAGCATCAAACCCACTGCAGATCCACATCTCCAGCAGGTATTTGGGGTTGAAGGAGAGAATTTATGCAGAAGGGCAGGAGTCCTATATCACTGTGTTCAAATTTTAAACCATAATATAATAATAATTTTATAATGTTCCTGAATGGCTACGTTCAACAAGCTTTTGTTGGCAAGTTCATTGATAGCTTCCCAGTCTTCATTTGAGAGAGTGCATTGTAAATCCCTCTCCCATGCTTGTCTAGTATGGTCCTGTGGAGAAGGTGCATCATGGGTCAACAGGGTGTAGTGTTGGGACGAGGTGCTGCTGAGGGTTTCATTTAAGGCAAAGTGTTTCAAAGTGCGTGAGAGGCCTAGAGTAATG
This sequence comes from Staurois parvus, assembly GCF_062004578.1. Lineage (NCBI taxonomy): Eukaryota > Metazoa > Chordata > Amphibia > Anura > Ranidae > Staurois > Staurois parvus. The sequence goes on along the minus strand of NW_028319228.1, from coordinate 10,039,559 downwards.
TGCTGCAGTGGCTGAGTATGATAAAAAAAAATGGCGCAATTGGAGATAATCCCAAAATGGAAAGGAACCTGGCTGGGAGATGGCGGATAGTTGATCATAAGTAAGAAGTTTAGTTTTAGAATAAAAGTGAGGAGCTAAAACTTTCTTATGTGGCCAAATGGTGTTAAGAAAGAGGTCTGACATGCAAGGGGTGGAAATCAGTATTGCCCCGTAGTGACGTCAAAGGGCCTGGTCTTGGAAGAGAATGCGGGAAGTTTGCATGCCTGTCCAAAACTGGTTAAGGTTGGGCCTTTAAAGGGGTAAGCCAAAAGAGCAGGGGAAGTGCAATTAGAGGGAAGCCAGAGCAGTAAATGTAGAGAAACAGTGTATGTTGCTATGGTCATTTTAAAACGAGACCCATGCTTTCCTGTGAAAGTGAATATTGCAATCCACTATTCTGGTGAGTAAGCTCACAGTGTGGTATTTATTCAAATCTGGTAGGCTGATACCCCCCTTAAATTTTGGCAAAGTGAGATGTGAATATTTAACACATGGAGAAGATTTCTGCCAAATGAAAAGTGAGCAACTCTTTTTATAAGCGGTTAAAAAAAATATGATGGGAGGTGAATCGGAATGGTGTGCATTAGATACAAAAGTCGGGGTAGAATGCTCATTTTAATGAGGGCTGAATGCCCAAACCAGAACAGGTTATTCCATCGCTTAAGATCTCCTTGTATGTTTTCCAAAATGATCCAGAGGTTTCTACCACAAAATTCCAAAAGATTGGCCAGGACCTGGATTCCCAGATATGTAATGGCATCTTTCTTCCAGGTAAATGGAAAGTGTCCCTGGCAGTGGGCGAGCACCACTGATGTGAGGGATATGTTTAATTCATGTGAACATGGTCGACACAAATATCAAGGGCGAAAGAGGGCACCCCTGGCATGTGCCGTTTTTAATGAGGAAGGCATTTGACAGGTGGCCATTGACTAATACTTTAGCAGAGGGAGCAGAATATAGCGCTAAATACTAGCACACATGCGTGGGCCCAAACCAACCACCTGAAGCACTGCAGCCGTATAGTCCCAGGCCACCCAGTCAAAGGCCTTCTCTGCCCTTCTCGAAGAAAAGGAAAGAGGCTTGCTGGGTACCAGTAGAGAGCCAGTGTGTAGATTTAGTGCGTTAATAGTGTTGTCTCTCACCTCCCTGCCAGGCACAAAGCCCACTTGGTCAAGGGATACCAAGCAAGGTGGGAACAAAATAGAGGCTTGTGAATGTCAGGGGGGAAATATAAGGGAGGGGGCATTCATATAAAGGGGACTGGGCTGCAAGGAAGGAAGCAGGGGGCTGTGAAGGGGACAGTATACAAAAATGGGGGGGGTTGTGAAAGGGACTGGGGTGCAAGAGGGTACTGAGATGCAAGTAAGTGGGGTCTATAAAGGGTACTGGGTGCAAGGGAAGGAGGAACTGTGAAGAAGACTGAGATGTAAGTAAGGAGGGGCTGTACAGGGGACTGGGGTGCAAAAAAGGGGGGCTGTGAAGAGGACTTTGGTGCAAGGAAGGGGGGCTGTGAAGGGGACTGTGGTGCAAGGAAGGGGGGTTGTGAGGACTAAAAAGCAAGGAAGGGGGGGTTGTGAAGGTGGCTGAGGTGTAAGTAAGGGGGGGGCAATAAAGGAGACTGGGATGCAAGGAAGGGGGACTGTGAAGTGAACTAGAGTACAAGGAAGGTAGGCTTTGAAGTGGACTGGGGTGCAAGGAAGGGGGGTTGTGAAGGGAACTGGGGTGCAAGGAAAGGGGGAACTGTGAAGGGGACTGAGATATAAGTAAGAAGGGGCTGTAAAGGGGACTGGGGTGCACAAAAGGGGGCTGTGAAGAGGACTTTAGTGCAAGGAAGGGGGGGCTGTGAGGGGGACTGTGGTGCAAGGAAGTGGGGCTGTGAAGTGAACTGGGGTGCAAGGAAAGGGGGCTGTGAAGGGGACTGGGTGCAAGGAAGTGGGGCTTGAAGTGGACTGGGGAATAAGGAAGGGGGTTTTTAGGACTGGGGTGCAAGGAAGGGGGTTGTAAAGGGGACATGGGTGCAAGGAAGGGAGGAACTGTGAAGGAGACAGAGATGTAAGTAAGGAGGGGCTGTAAAGGGGACTAGGGTGCAAAAAATGGGGGCTGTGAAGAGGACTAAGTAAGGGGGGGGCTGTAAAGGGGACTAGGGTACAAAAAAGGGTGGCTGTGAAGGGGACTGGGATACAATGAAGGGGGGGCTGTGAAGGGGACCGAGATGCAAGTAAGGGGGCTGTAAAGGGGACTGGGGTGCAAGGAAGGGGGGCTGTGACAGGGACTGGGATTTGGGGAAGCGGGCTGTGATGTAAGGGGTGAGAGAGGACATTGATGTGAAGGGAAGGGGGACTGTGATGTGAGGTGGGGGCTGAGGACACTGATGTAAAGGTGGGGGGGTTGTGATGTAAAGGGGAGACAAAGGATAATTAAGTAAAGGAGGCACTGTGAAGTAATATGGGGGATTTGAATGCAAAGGGGGGCTGTGATGTAAAGCAGGCACTGTAATGTAAAGAAGGGGCTTTATTGTAAAGGGGGGACTGTGATGTGAAGAAGGCTGTGATGTAAAGGGGAAACTGTTATGTAAGGGGGTGGGACTGTGATATGAAGAACCCGAGTCATAGAGCGAACATGAGACTCAGACATCTGCTGGATGAAAGTTTTAATAACCGGACCTCCATGAATTTTAATTCAATACTCCTGCTCTAGAGCCTTAAAATCCTATCCAACTACTGTATATGGGCCATTATCAAAGTAATTGAACAGACCAGCCTACCAACTATATCCCCTCACCTCTCATCTATGATTTCTATACAGGGAAATGTAAATATATAAATGTTTATTAATGAAGCTTAATAGCTGATCATTAGTAGTCAATAAACAAAAACAACTTTTTTTGTAAAGTCTACTACATAAAAGCATGTTGTCTTCATTAATGACTATTGGATTTTTGAAGGCTACTCAGCTTTGAATTGTTTTCATCAATAAACACCTACTGATGTTTCTTAGCAGAATATTGGCTTGCATCATCAGCCCATATATTCTTGATAAATCTAACACAAAATAGTGATTAATCAATGGCCAAGTGGCTTGGTCCTATAATCCTGTTTGTTTACCTATTTCAATACATTCTAAAACATTCTCAACATAAAATATTTGAGTATCATGTTGTCTGCCATATAAATGCAGTTCAATACCTATGTTGAAGTACTGTGACTGTAGTAGTATGTACCAATTATTGGTACTATGTATATACTGTATATATGAGGCGTCTTCCAAATGTTTCTGCACTTTTATATAAATATATATATATATTAAAAAATGTTTTGAAGGACCCTTGAATGTACAGGTGAAACTCGAAAAATTAGAATATCGTGTTCTGTCCCCACATGAAGGCGAATGAAGGTATAACTGATAATGGCTGTTTAACTTCCTACCTTCGTATCCAAGCAGTGGAGCAGACCGGACCGGCAGATGCTCAGGTTAGATGGATCCAAACGTATACACGGGAATGAAATCAGCGTGGGTTTATTTGGTCCAAATACAGCTACAAACAGTGATACAATACTATAAGGTAGTAGAGGTATTGATGCTGTCCTGTGATATCTTTCCTGAGGCTAACTGCTGGTCAAAAACTGATGCCTTCACAAGCCCAGGGTATTGAATGTCCTGTCACACAGCTATAAAGCACATAAAATGGCTGCAGGAAGTGACCAGAACCAAGGCTTGCCTAAAACCACGCCCAGCAGAGAAAAAACTTTACTAGCAAGAACAGAGGCATGCAGCATGCAAATTCTGGCCAGCAGATTGTAGCAACAGATCAAGACATAGAAACAAACGTGGTGAAATAAGAATTGGTGATACAATGCACAGTTAAATAACAAATATGAGGAGAACAGCACATATCGTGCAAAAGTTCATTTATTTCAGTAATGCAACTTAAAAGGTGAAACTAATATATGAGACAGACTCATTACATGCAAAGCAAGATAGTTCAAGCTGTGATTTGTCATAATTGTGTAGATTATGGCTTACAGCTCATGAAAACCTCAAATCCACAATCTCAGAAAATTAGAATATTACATGCAATCAGTAAAACAAGGATTGTACATAGAACAATATCGTACCTCTGAAAAGTATAAGCATGCATATGTACTCAGTACTTTTGCAGCAATTACTGCCTCAATGCGGCGTGGTATGGAAGCTATCAGTCTGTGGCACTGCTGAGGTGTTATGGAAGACCAGGATGCTTCAATAGTGGCCTTCAGCTCTTTTGCATTGTTCGGTGTCATGTCTCTCATCTTTCTCTTGTAAATGCCCCATAGATACTCTATGGGGTTCAGGTCAAGCACGTTTGCTGGCCAATCAAGCACATTAATCCCACAGTCATTGAACCAGGTTTTGGTGCTTTTGGCAGTGTGGGCAGGTGCCAAGTCCTGCTGGAAAATGAAGTCAGCATCCCCATAAAGCTTGTCTGCGAAAAAGCATGAAGTGCTCCAAAATCTCCTGGTAGACGGCTGTGTTGACCCTGGACTTAATGAAGCACAGTGGACCAACACCAGCAGATGACATGGACTGTGGAAACTTCACACTGGACTTCAAGCATCTTGCAGTGTATGCCTCTCCATTCTTCCTCCATACTCTGGGTCCTTGGTTTCCAAATGAGATGCAAAAGTTGCTCTCATCAGAAAAGAGGACTTTGGACCACTGAGCAACAGACCAGGTCTGTTTTTCTTTAGCCCAGGTAAGACGCTTCTGACGTTGTTTGTTGTTCAGGAGCGGCTTGACAAGAGGAATATGACATTTGAAGCCCATGTCCAGAATCCGTCTGTGTGTGGCTCTTGATGCATTGACTCCAGCCTCAGTCCACTCCTTGTGAAAGTCCCCAACACTTTTGAATGGCCTTTTCCTGACAATCCTCTCCAGGCTGCGGTCATCCCTGCTGCTTGTGCACCTTTTTCTGCCACACTTTTCTCTTCCACATAACTTTCTATTAATGTGCTTTGATACAGCACTTTGAGAACATCCAACTTCTGTTGCAATTACCTTTTGAGGCTTTCCCTCTTTATGGAGGGTGTCAATGATGGTTTTCTGCACAACTGTCAGGTCAGCAGTCTTTCCCATGATTGTGATTCCTACTGAACCAGACTGAGAGACTATTTAAAGGCTCAGCAACCCTTTGCAGGTGTTATGGCTTAATTAGCTGATTAGAGTGGGACACTTTGAGCCTAGAATATTGCACCTTTTCACAATATTCTAATTTTCTGAGATTGTGGATTTGGGGTTTTCATGAGCTGTAAGCCATAATCATCACAATTATGACAAATCACAGCTTGAACTACCTTGCTTTGCATGTAATGAGCCTATCTCATATATTAGTTTCACCTTTTAAGTTGCATTACTGAAATAAATGAACTTTTGCATGATATTCAAATTTTTCGAGTTTCACCTGTATATGTATATTTGTCATGGATACCAAATACAGGTGCCCAGCAAGGATGACCAGATCTGTGGGCTGTACCTTAGGAAATCCGGAGCCAGGCTGAAAAAGGTTAAAATAAGTTTATTAGGACAAATAACACACTTTCAACACCAACACCAGCAAACCCAAAACAATATGAAGTGACAAATGAAACTGCAGCAACCAAATAACAACCTATGTACAAAATGGAGGTGCACATATAAGCAGGGTAAGGTCAGGGCTAATACAAGAAATAAGGGAAGCAGGAAGCAAGAAGCAGGGTATAGGGAGCAGGTCACAGGATCAGGTATAGGAACAAGGATTAGGATCAAGCAGGGACGCAAATCCCAGGAAGAACACTGAAGCACTGAACCTCAATTATAGGCAAGCTTAAATACCTCCCGGCAGCCCACATCAGGTGCTGCCTAATTATATGGAAAGCCTGGCTGCTGGGAGACACCTGCTGGTGGCTACAGGAATTAACGCACATTACTGAAGGAGAAAAATTACCTGTTTGCAAAATTTTAAATTTTGTTTTTTCAAAATTTTCGGTCTTTTTTCATTTGTTTAGCCATAAATAAAACACCCCGGTAGTGATTAAATACCAACAAAAGAAACCTCTATTTGTGTGAAAAAAAAATGATAAAAATTGCATATGGGTACAGTGTTGCATGACCACGCAATTGTCATTCAAAGTGCAACAGCACTGAAAGATTTCTAATTTACTGTATATGGATCCTTGTAGATTCCTCCTCCCTCCAGCTGCATTGGAACCCATAGTTTTTTTTCTCTATGCAGCTGTGTTGTTACTGTTTGTCTTACAAACTACATCTCCCAGCATGCAATGTTCTGCCTTTGTATTTCTGAAGCACAGTGTGTCCACAAGCACCAGCTCTTGGCAGAAAGAAGTAAGCTTTCTCAGACAACTTTCGAAATAACAACTCAATGTTCTGCAAAACTCAGTAAAAGCGTGCCTGGTTACATATGCAAGCAATACTCCTGTTTTTAAAATGTTCTTTGCACTTGATTTGGTATTCTTTGCATTAAAAATTCTTCTGATTTTTCTTTATTTACATAGCTAAGTGAAAACTGTAAAGTGGCCATACTCTATTGCTTAAGCAAATCAATGGTTCAGTAAATACAACCTATTGTTGTATGCCAACTTTCTGACAAAATGCCTATCTGGGCTTTACTATCAATTTTAAAGTAAACTGCACATACAATTAAATAAAAAAGGTGTTATAAGTTGAACCAATAGAATAACATGCTTCACAATAGCTAAGAGTTAACTGGCGAGCTTGTTCTATCCTTGATAGGCTAAGGAAATGTTTGTTTTGTCTCTATATACTACTCAGACTTTATAAGCTCAAATTTTAAGGCTGGGAAGTTTGCAAGTATTTTTCTTAATAGTCAAACCTCACTTGGTTTGAACATGTCAAATTGGAATTTGAAATTCTTATCCAAACTCAGTCAAGCTTGAGCTTTGAAGGCGTTTTTCTATAAAATCCAGAATAGCTTTGGTGTACTGCATTATAATGAAGCCCATACAAACCCAATGGATTGCTTAGGCAGTTAAGATCCATGTGAAAAATTTCTCAGTGAAGTAAATGAATTTGTAAAGTTTATCTCAATAACCATTCATGGAGCAAACACTACAAACTGCATTTTATTTTCTCTTTAACCCATTTACATACAAGCCTATCTGAAAATATGTGTGCCAAGAAAGATTTCTGCTGAATGAAGTAAATTGTTATTTTCTTTTCAGATCATCCGGTCATTTTGGTAATAGTATCACATTAGTATACTGAAATGAATATTTTATATTTACATATAAAGATCTAGCCACAGAGGCTAGCTAAGAAAACGTAAACATATCATTCATCCTTTCCTATACCAACATTAATGCTTATTTTCATATAAAAATCAGGTTTGGTAGGACAAAAGCACATGCAGTGTCCTAGCAACTGTCCTAGGGTTTGCAAACAATTTAAATGTAGAGTTCAAAATATTTTATATATATCAATATTTGGTGGTGTGTGAATTACAAGGTTCAGGTTAGTGGGTATAGAATAAATGCTTACAAGCTCCATGCAATACTACGATTTCCCATTTTTGGTTGTAAATAAATATATATCTATATATATATATATATATATATATATACAATATATATATTTTATATATATATATATATATATATATATATATATATATACCCACATATGTTTCAGACTTTTGTTCTGCAAATGGATGTAATATTACATTTACCTTATATATAAAGTATATTGTATTGTCGTGAATTCCGAGGAAACAAACGGAACAGGAATGAACTGCTCGGGGAAAAAGAATGATAGAGCCAGTGGCCTTTTCATGTTCTTGGTATTTTATACATTCCTGTGACTTTTTTTTAAGTCTTGGTTCACTGGAGTATAACTTCAGCTCTGATGCTTGGATCACTTTCCATTTTAATAGATTTTTTTCCATTTCCTTCCCATCTCTGTCAGGAGCACACCAGGTGGACAATTCATTCAACTATCTTCCTTCTAAATGTTGACTATCTATTGAAGCACAGAAAAAAAATGAAATTTCATTATGCTTTCAAAAGGGCAACAGACAAAAATTAAGCTGCAATTCAAGGATAATTGTCTCTTTCTCTGCATTTCATGATTGTCTGTTTTAAATTACACTGAAAATTACTTTTCTGACTAATTTGATTTAATATACAGAACACTGTGTATAATGTTGAATTTTAGAAAAAAGCCCATCCACAGTAGGAGACGTTTAATCTAATTGATACAGTAACAATTGCTTTCAAGTTTAATTACATTTTCCCAACTTGAGATGTGCAGATTGAGTATATCCAAATTGAAACTAATAAGACACATTAACTCAAATTTCTATGGCACAAAATGTCTTAGTTGTTTACCAGAAAAGAAGAGTAACTAAACTCCAAATTTCTCCACAGCCTGTCATTTTAGTTGTCTAATAGAATAAACAGCATAGCTATGTGGACTAAAAGCTCATGCATACAAGACCTCTAGCAGTTGCTTTAGACAGAAAATTAAAGTAATGCATCAAAAGGAAATTATATTGGTTTTTGGTTCAGTTTTATTTTTGTGCATTTGTAAAATTGTTTTATATTCATTTTATAATCAATGGAAATATTTTTTTTTTCGAAGAGGACATGCCTATAATACTTGTCATGCAAAGCATCAAGTGGTTTCTAAAGAGACAGGATGCCAAAAGCTTTTTTTTTCCTTTTAAATTGCCACTCTCTAATAAGAACAGTGTAGGGAGCTGTACAGAATGGGGTTAGAGGTATGAAGCAGATGAGCTAATTCTCTGACCTAAAATGAATCTGTGTCCAGACTATTATTATTAAACTATTTACTACATTCTTAACAAGTAGTAGAGGCCTAAAGCCAGATTAGAAGTATAGATAAGGATAATAACAGTAGAGAGGAAAGAAGGAGGAAGGCAATAGAACAAAGAAATTAAAGGACAAAGAAATAGGAAAGGGAGGAGAAAAAAGTGAGGAAGAGGGCATTTGATAGGGTAGTTAGTTAGTTAGTTAGTCCAGCTGAAAAAAGACAAAAGTCCATCCAGTTCAATCATAGAGAAAAAAAAAAAGTAGAGCAGCCAGAATATGGGTGGGGCCCAAAAACACACTGCCAGTTGCTACCAGGCTTTCAAGATTGTCTATCTGTATAGTAGCTAGAAATATAAAGGTTACTAGCATTCATATTTAAATAGATAAGCTTTGGTCTATTTAAAGGTCTTTTGAGCGGGTTTTGGAGAGGGTCATTGCAATCACTGATTGTCTAGGATTGTAGACCTGTATTCTCACCAGATGTGGAAAAGGGATCCATGTGTGATGCATCCTTTGAAACAGTTTAGGGAGTACCAGGTTGCTAATTAGAGATGCATATTGGGGTCATATGTGAGGATTAAGGAGGTGTTCATGTGACATTTTACATAGTACCTACCCACGGCTGTGACTCTATTTATACCCCTGAATCTGTGATTCCATTTGGTGCAGAAATACCTCTTGGGAGGCAGGCCATCTTTCTATTTCTCAGATACTTTTACTGTGTAGACACCAACCAAAAAATAACACTGTGCAGATGCCCCATAGTGGAGATTCCCCATATTTGGTTTGACACCTGCACAATGTAAGATCTGGAGAAAAGAAAGATCGCCCACCAAGTAGGAGACCATTATTCACATGGGCAAATCACTCATAAGGTTGCAGTTACACAATGTGAATACACTATTACCCAGGAGTCTCAGAAATGGAGAAGGTGAGGATGGGCCTTGGACATATCAAATTCCTTTGCCATTATAATGGACATAGAGGCAGGAGAAGCATATAGGTTCTGAAATTCCTTTTATATTTCAACAGGTTGCTGGTCAGGGTAAGATGGTTTGTTCTCAGGCTGGCCATACATTATACAATTTTCTTGTTCAATTTCCTTTAGATTTACCTTCAACTATGTAGTGCAAGGGCCTGCCTAATTGCATACAAATTGAAAGTATTTAGGTTTTATTGTACAATAATGTATTGTACAATGTATGGCCAGCCTTAGACAGATAGCTTTGAACTTGAACTCCAGGCAATTTAGCCATTTGGTTAGCATAAAATGTGGGTATTGCTTTGTGCATATTAATTGTTTTATCCAAATCAATGTACTCTCAGATTATTCTGTTAACCTAAAATTAAGTTCCATTGTAAGTTGGTTAAGTTATGGTTTTGGGAGTTTGGCAGATTTTATGATTTGGTGATTGTTTAATTTGGCTTCAAATTCATATTTACATTTGTTGCATTCCTATTGGCATTGGAAAGCAATGTCTTTCTAGATATGAATCAAAGTGGTCTTAAGAGATGGAGTGACATAAGAAAGGTGTTCACTGTATGCGCCCTTCAACTGAGTCTACCTATACCAGATGAGGTATGTGCTATAAATGCTTAAAGCTGTAGTGACTTCTGGTTCCGGCGCTGATGCTGTGAGGAGGCTCCCGGGCTCCCCGCATATAAAGCCGGCATTTTGCGCAGGGGACTCCTGTCCGCTGCTTCAGGAGCTCCCCACTGGCCCCCCCGCACGATCCTCGGTCCCTTCGGCATGGAGCGATTCCTCCTGCCGAATCCACAGGGCTCAGGTCCCACCACGAGGGGAGAGGGATGCGGCTCTCCCCCTCCTGCAGCCAAGATGGCCGCCGCCCATAATATCTCAATGGACACAGGCACAGAGGCTGTTACACACGCTGGTGCAGATGTACACACCCTCCCTGCACACAGTGATAATACTATACCAGCCCTGACCTCTACTCCTGGCACCTGTAGTTCCACAGAAATATATGACCAGATTGCACAAGCAGTTGCTGCCATTCTACTGCCCACAATCACACAAGCCGTGGATCATGCAGTAGCCACAGGCATTGAACAGATCAGAAAAGACATAAGTGATCATAGTAAACGTTTAACTGAAGTGGAACAGCGTCTGTCAGATTTGGAGGACGATGTTCACTCGCTGCGCTCAGGTGCACTTCAAACCAATCGTACGCACCAATCCATCCTAGACAAGCTGGATGATTTAGAAAATCGCTCACGCAGAAATAATCTGCGCATAGTGGGCCTTCCAGAATCATTTTCAACCGGGGTGCTTCCAGAATTATGCTCCACACGTATACCCTCAGCTCTAGGTCTAACCACTTTGTGTCAGGTCGAGAGAGCTCATCGCCTGGGGCCGCCTTCGAATGACCGCCGTACACCGCGATCGGTGATAGTCAAGTATCTCAACTACGCTGATCGAGTGGCTATTCTTAATTCTTTCCGCAATTCTCGATCCCTACAAGTAGACGGTCACAAATTACTCCTATTTGCCGATTACTCGCAAGAAGTATCCCGCAAACGTAAGGCCTTTCAGGACATATGTGTCACGCTCCACCAAAGGGGCTGCAAATTCACCCTGGCTTATCCGGCTACTCTCCGCTTTACTACACCTTCGGGTGATACAAAGTCTTTCATCCACCCTGAAGAAGCCGCTCAATATCTACAAGATTCTTTGATGGCTACGGATGGTGTGCCGTCTCCTCATCCTCGCAACTCGGGCCCTAGAGATCAGCAAAGCCCTCGCAAAGATCCACCGAAACGCCCACGTACTACCCTTGCTCCCTCTAAATCTCGCCAATCCTGAGCTGGCGCACTCTCTCAGGCGCTATACGGTTTACCCCACGAATTGGACCACCTGCCTTGTTTAACTGAATTTAAGTTTCTTGTGCCTTTAGCTATCATCTTCAGTCCACAGATAGCTATACCAGTTGTTAGAAAGCAATAATTTAGTTGGTCCTGTGGTACTTTCCTCTCATTTTGCTTGATAGCATATACATATACTGACTGTGTCATCCCTTCTCTGTGCCTTGCCTCGACCACAGTTCCGCTCTGGTCATTCGATTTGTTGAGCCTCTTCTCCCTTTGGCGATGCCATTTAGGCAAGGGGGTCATGCTCCCCTGCCCTCTCAACAACTCCAATGAGTCACTGCTGCAGATCACTACTCTGCTATTTCCCGGACACGTTGGTCGCAGTACAGGGACAGCATGCAGATTTATGTGAAGTCCAATACACTGTTATGGTTTTTTGTTTGTTTTGCTCTTCTGATAGGCCCCAGTTGGGCCACCATGTTCCACTCTCTCTCTCCCTTCTTCTGCTCTCCTTCCTTACATTTTTCTGGAGAATCACCCCTTCCTTGGGAGTCGACCATACTTCTTCAGAGATTGGGCGGTAATGGGCGGATAGCTGGCTCCACCCTACAAAACTGTAAGTCCACTACCTTTGTATTCACCTCATATCATGTGACCTAATGATTCGTATTTATTCTTGGAATGTCAAGGGCTTAAGATCACCTCATAAACGAATGGCTATTCTCCGCCATCTCCGCCGACTTAGAGCAGATGTAGCACTACTCCAAGAAACACATTTAGGCCAATCTGACTTTGTTCGTATGAAGAAACTTTGGGTAGGACACGTTATAGGTTCTCCCTCACTCAATAATAAAGCAGGTGTGCTCATTCTGATTCACAAAAAGCTCGCACCTGACATAATCTCGGTAAACACTGATGAGGCAGGCAGATTCCTAGCGGTACACCTCAAAGTAGGCTCTCAATCATTGGTCCTCACCAATATTTATGCTCCAAACTCACCGTCAAAACAGTTTTTTCAGGACCTGTCCTCAAAGCTGTCCGCCTACATACATCTACCTTTAGTAGTCGGAGGGGACTTCAACTCACTTATGAATGCCTATGAAGATAAGTCAAAATCACTAGAACACAATCACCGCCCACTTGCGGAGTCCCAATCAACACTCACACTACTGTCTACATTTGCGGAAGCAATGCAACTAACAGACATTTGGCGTTTAGCCCACCCAGATGGGAAGGAATTCACCTTCTTTTCTCCGGTACACCATTCGCTTTCCAGAATAGACAATTTTTTTTGCAATTCTATTGCTTTGCAATACGCATCTTCCTCAGATATACATGACATAGTTATTTCGGATCATTCTCCCATATCCATAACCCTCAACTATCTTAACAACACACAATCTCACAAAACGTGGCGCTTTCCTTCTTTCTTAGCAAATAACCAGGAGGTGTTACGTCAACTCCAAGATACTTGGGCAGACTTCCAGATCACCAATGCAGCTCACTTATCCAATCCTAACCTATTTTGGGAAACAGGAAAGGCGGTTTTACGTGGTAAAATCATCGCCTTTACATCTGCATATAAGAAAAAGGTCGCTCTAAAATACACAGAAGCTAGTAACCGACTCCGACAGACGCAAAAAAATTTGGCTGACTCCAACACACATGAACACAGGAAAGCTTGGCTAGAGGCAAAACACCAATTCGAAACATGGGCAACAGCACAAGAATCCATGCACCAATCACATCTTGACTTACAGTATCATAAATTTGGCAACAAGCCGGGCAGACTCCTGGCTCGCTTGTGCCGTAAACCGTTTACTCCTACACAATTTACCTCCCTCAAAGACTCTCAGGGTATATTGAAACACTCCCCTGAAGAAATTGTTTCCATATTGGAAAGTTTCTACACTAAACTATATGGCCCCGACCCTATTGACCAATCAAAGGCTTTGTCTTTTCTAGGCGGCATTGCTCTCCCTCAAATCGATCTCGTAGCACTCCAATCTCTTAATGCTCCTATATCTTAATCCGATATTCAATCCGCTATAAAAACTCTAGCTAATGGTAAAGCCCCTGGCCCAGACGGATACACTTCTGAGTTCTATAAACTCATGGCTACAACCCTTTCTCCTACCCTGCAATCAGTTTACTGCTCTATTCAAGAAGGGGGTGCCTATCTTCCGTCTGCCTTTCAGGCACATATAAAATTGATAGCAAAGAAAGACAAAGATCCGTCTGACCCAGGTTCCTATAGGCCGATCTCCCTTCTAAATTTAGATGCCAAAATTCTATCGAAAATTATCGCAAATCGTTTAGCTATTGTTTTACCTTCCATCATTCATCCCTCTCAAGCGGGCTTCATAGAAGGACGCTCTGCTGCCTCAAACATCCGCAAAGTACTAGCAGTGTTAAATCATGCTAAAATCAATCCTCACCTAGATCTAGCGATAATTTCTCTTGATGCTGAAAAGGCCTTCGATAATGTTAACTTTCAGTGGCTGCAGATGGTTTTACATAGATTTGGCTTCTCAGGCCCTTTCACTCATGTAGTCCAAGCTATGTACTCAGCTCCTACAGCACAGGTGGTTGCTGCAGGACACACATCTACCCCTATTAAACTGCATAAAGGAACAAGACAAGGGTGCCCCTTATCCCCCTTGCTCTTCAATTTGGCCCTAGAACCCTTAGCCCGCTTCCTTCTGTTCCACTCACAGCTGCACGGAGTCCAAATAGCTCAACAAGATCTACGTTTAGCCTTGTTTGCCGATGACATTTTAATTTTCACTGCCAACCCAACTCACGACTTGCCTTATATACAGGATATTTTCACAGCCTTCAGGCACTGTTCGGGTCTTCGTATTAACTTCACGAAAAGCGAAGTCCTTCCCTTATTCCATGCACACACTCCCTCATGGGCTCATAATTCTCATTTCAAAATTGCTCCTCATCATATTACATACTTAGGAATCAAAATTGGAAAACTTGCCTCTTCTCTCTACTCGCTCAATTTTTCACCAACAATTCAAAAAATTATAGGCGAACTAGAGGTATGGAAAGAGTTACCACTGTCACTTGTAGGGAGAGTCCACCTCTTCAAGATGGTGAGCTTCCCGAAATTGTTATACCCTCTTCAGACCATCCCTCTATTACTTAAGCATACGGACATTCTTAGACTAAACAAAGCTCTCTCTACATTTATTTGGAAAGGACATCGGTCACGCATTGCCCTGCATAAGCTATATCTGCCTAGATGTGAGGGGGGAATTGGTCTTCCAAATATCAGAGTATATAATCTCTCATGCATCTTACGGGTGTGTATAGATTGGCTGACCAAATCCTCCAACTATTCTAATCTGCAAATAGAATTTGCCATGGCCCATCCTTTCGATCTTGCAGCCCTTTTACATTCAAACCCTAACTCACTCCCTCTACACTTAAAATATAATCCACTCATCCGTGATACCCTTATCACATGGAGGGAGATCAGACGTAAATTAGGCGTATCCCCATGGGTTTCCCGTTTCCTCCCCATACATCATAATCCTGCTTTTTCTGTCCCTCAACAACACGCAGCTTATGATCTATGGTTGGAAAGGGACCTCAAACTAGTTAGCCAATTATACGATACGGCCTCTGGCTTTCCTTTATCTTTTTCTCAGATTTCAACTTCTTTCAATCTACCGCCTCATCATTTTCTGTATGTTTTGCAAGTTTGTAATTATGTGAACAAGATAACATTGGTTAAATCTACTCGCTTCCTTTCCTCGTTCATAGATATCTTAGTTAGAAATCGGAAATACAAGATATCCCATATTTATGGACCATTAAACCTACACTATGTACACCCTCTAGAGGCCTCCACTCCTACTTCTCCTTGGATCAGAGACTTTGACAATACACTCTCAATGGATCAAATCCTCACTGGTTTCAACAATACCTGTGCCTTCAACTCCAATGAGTTCTGGCGGGAGCAACAATTAAAGTTAATGCACCATGCCTATATGCCATGCCTATATGTCCGTGGGAATCCCTCGGTCTCTACTTGCCCTTTGTGTGGGCACTATAAACCTTCGCTAAAACACAGATTTTGGGATTGCCAACTAATATCTACTTTTTGGTCCCAACTACTCAGCTATATCGCCTTCATCACTTCTCTACAACTACCAAGGGACCCTTTACCTCTTCTCTTCGGCAACTTGGAATCAGTCTCCACAGGGGCTCATCCACTTCAGCTTGCCATTCTCCGAGCCACAAAACCGTGGCTGTCCTCTTGCCTGATGGTCGCGAGGAGAGCCATATTGAAAAAGTGGGTCTCCAACAGTCCTCCTAATATCTCGGATGTCAAGTCAGCTCTTAATGCACTTCTTCGTCTGGACCAGCTTAACTTCCTCACCTCATCCCTCCAGCACAGTGAGGATCAATATAATCGAAAATGGAGACTCTATGTTCAAAAATCCTTTCCAACCACAGAGCTTCAGTTTTTCCTTCATGGCTCTTCTGTGATGCCCCAATCTGGAAACATGATCCAGTAAACCCGGACTTATTGTTTTGATTTATGAGGATTTAAGGTGTGCATGACTATATCTAAAACATTTACAATACTCGTTTGTTGCTGCTCTCACACCGCTTCTAGCCAACCTAGGCAACCAAGCCACATTTCCTTTCATCTATTTCCTTTACCATTTTCTTTATACTTCATCTTCATCGCACATTCTTTTATAACTTCTCCCCCCACCCTTAATCAGCGAGGACTCACAACACGTATATCACTTTTTGTTACAGGGAGTCGCCTCTAGCTCTATTTTTCTCTCAAACCACAGCGCTTGGCTCATTACCAAATATTCTTAACGACTTCTTGGGAGGGGATCCTCTGGCCCGTTCCAACATCATTTTCCCACCTCTTTCTTTTTTTTTCTTTTTCTCCATCTTTTTCTCCATCTTTTCTCCATACTAGCTTCCTTCTCAACTTTTTTCTTTTTTCTCCTTCTGAATAGATCTACCTATCTCCCTGATCCTTCTTCTTTGATTATCTCCTCTACATACGCTTCTTTCCTACTTCAACATTCATGTCTTACGCATGACAACTGACATACTCTAAGCACCCCAGTTCTCATTCAAAGTTCAGTGGTATGTCCTGACCTTCTTATCTTTGGATATATATCATAGCTTACCATTACACATTCCCTACACTCTATACTGACTTACAATGCCTCCCATCTTTTGTCTCATTTGCCTTCAGAGTTTCTGTTCAGAGGTTCTAACTGGTGACATATCGTGAATCTTTCTGATCAGTTTTCTATGCAAAATTTTGTATTGCTCATATTGGTCAATCTATCAGTACTGTTAAAAAAAAAAAAAAAAAAGGTTACTTTGTTGCCAAGAAGCATCTCTGGAGTGTTTCATCCGCTGAGTTTATGTAAATTGAAAAATTCAAATAAAGCTTTGTTTAAAAAAAAAAAAAAAGCTGTAGTAAACATAAAAAAAAAAAAATTCCCCCTGCAAGGTAAAGGCATAATGTCACCACTGCAGAGTCTTCCATCTTCATCTGGTCTTCTTTCTGGTTCCTGGACTGTGGCCGCTTGAATGGCAGAGCAGCAATGACATCACTTCCATGCATGTACACGGGAGTCACAGCCATGAAACAGAGCTCTGAAGGAACATTACAGGTATGCCGTTCCTTTAGAGCGCTTGTGGAGATGACGTCACCAACTGATGCTCACAATATCTCCTAAACAGTGCATGTTTAGGAGATATTAATTTACCCTACAGGTAAGCTTTAGTATAAGTTTACCTGTAGGTAAAAATTATTTTAAAAAAAGAGTTTACTACCACTTTAAGGCACAATCTCATATGTCAAGTAAAAAATTATTCTGCAAAAATTCAGGCCTAAGTCATATAACACTGTCTTTAGGAAGTGAAAAAAGTGACAATACAGTACACTAAAACTTTTAGGAGGATCAATGTTCAATACGAAGTAGGCAAACAAGCCTATTAACATAAGAAAATGTAAATGTATGGTCCCAACAATTTGCAGTTACCAGTTTACGGCTTCATCCTACAATGAAGGAAAATGGATTAGAAGTTTGAGCAACTGCAGAAAGGTGTTTTATGGTTCTGAATCATCGAAAACTAGTGACCAGTTAAGAGCTTGGAAACAGTTAAGAACATCTGGGAGATGGAGGCCAGTCAAGCAACTTGTGAGTTGGATTGGAGAGACTGGTCCTGGCAGTTGATTATGAGGGCTCCATCTTTAGAAGTAGCTAGGGTTTCAGCATCTTGAAGTAGTCATTGGCCTTCTCTGGCATCTGGAGCTGGTGAACTCAGTTGAGATACATGGCTTGTCATTTCAGAATATGAGAGAGGGATATGACAGCATACATGCTGTTTTTTTGGCCCTGGAAAGAGAGGGAAACTATTTTGTGCCACTTGTAGCAAATGCTCTTGGGTTAAAGTAATGTAGCGTCACTACAATATCCTGTGATAGGCTCATGTCTTTCCTGGGGTCAATGCGTCTGCAGAATATCAGAGGATAGTTCATTTTAAAGGGCATTTACTGAGCCCTATAGAGCCTCAATAGTTTCAGGAAGACCCCTGATTTGCAGATTGTTCCAGCTATAGCAGTTCTCTAGGCCCTCCAATTGACCTTGAAGCTGTGTTACTTATTTATTTTTGATCTACCTCTATGTCTTTATATAGTACATTTTCTTGCACTGTCCCTTTAAATAAACTTACATTTAAAACCAATATTGTAAGAAAAGAATTGTATACGCATGAACAATTAGACAATTGAACACAGTGCTCAGACATAATACAACTAAATCAAGTGAATAATAAAACTGCAATAGCACCAGTGATTGAGCCTGATGACATCATCACTGAAGCTCCACCCTATGCATTTTGTTACAGCCAAAGTCATCATTAGTTGTGACATTGGTTGTGACAAACACACATAGGGCATATCTTCACAGTGATGTCACAATGCTCCCTCGCCAGCTGAAGTGAAGAGCTGTTTGCTTGATGTGTTTTTACCTCTTCTTTATTTTAAATAAAAAGCAATTATTTTACTACACTATGGAGTTTCTGGATCTCTCTCCTCTGGTGCACTGTTGCCTGACCTGACTTTACTGGAGCTTATATGAGAAAATTGACATCCATGCTACTGGTGCTCTACACCATTATAAACAAGCGCATTAGGACCTCTTACTGTGAGGTCTAGGCATCTGTGTTCACTTGTCTAGTGTGTCCTTATGTTCTTGTGCTCACAATATTTTTTTGTACAACATTGTTTTTTATGTAAATTTACCATATTTTTTGCTCCACAAGACGCACCTAGATGGAAAACAGGAAAAAAAATATTCTGAACCAATGGACTGCTGACATTGCACCACAGGAGATGACCAGAGACTGTGGACATAGTACAGGAGATGACCAGAGACTGCGGACACAGTACAGGAGATGACCAGAGACTGTGGACACAGTACAGGAGATGACCAGAGACTGCGGACATAGTACAGGAGATGACCAGAGACTGCAGACATACTACAGAAGATGATCAGAGACTGCGGACATAGTACAGGAGATGAGCAGAGACTGCGGACACAGTACAGGAGATGACCAGAGACTGCAGACATAGTACAGGAGATGAGCAGAGACTGCGGACATAGTACAGGAGATGACCAGAGACTGCAGACACAGTACAGGAGATGGCCAGAGACTGCAGACACAGTACAGGAGGTGACTAGAGACTGAGGACATAGTACAGGAGGTGACCAGAGACTGGGGACACAGTACAGGAGATGACAAGAGACTGTGGACATACTACAGGAGATGACCAGAGACTGCGGACATAGTACAGATGACCAGAGACTGTGGACATAGTACAGATGACCAGAGATTGCGGGCATAGTACAGGAGATGACCAGAGACTGCGGACACAGTACAGGAGATGACCAGAGACTGCGGACATAGTACAGGAGATGACCAGAGACTGCAGACATACTACAGGAGATGACCGGAGACTGCAGACACAGTACAGGGGATGACCAGAGACTGCGGACATACTGCAGGAGATGACCAGAGCCTGCAGACATAGTAGAGGAGATGACCAGAGATTGCGGGCATAGTATAGGAGATGACCAGAGACTGCGGACACAGTACAGGAGATGACCAGAGACTGCAGACATAGCACAGGAGATGACCAGACACTGCAGACATAATATAGGAGCAGGGGTGGACTGACAACTCATGGGGCCCCCGAGCAATAGGGGATCATGGGGCCCTGTGTCCTTGCCCAAACTCAAAAAAGCCTATAAAAAAGGTACCAGGGGCATCTCATGGGGTGCCCGAGTTTTCGAATGGTCAGTCCGCCCCTGTACAGGAGATGACCAGAGACTGCAGACACAGTACAGGGGATGACCAGAGACTGCGGACATACTACAGGAGATGACCAGAGACTGCAGACATAGTACAGGAGATGACCAGAGACTGCGGACATAGTACAGATGACCAGAGACTGCAGATATAGTACAGGAGATGACCAGAGACTGCGGACATAGTACAGGAGATGACCAGAGACTGCGGACATAGTACAGGAGATGACCAGAGACTACTGACATACTACAGGAGATGACCAGAGACTGCGAACATAGTACAGATGACTAGAAACTGCGGACATAGTAAAGATGACCAGAGACTGGGGAGCGGAGGGGGGGAGCGGCTAACCAAATTTGTCAGGTACCCGCTCCCACTTCCGTGGAGCTGTCCTTCCCCCTCCCTCCTCGTAATCTTCTGAGACATGTTACAGGTCCTAGAAGATTATAGGGCCATTCACAAAGCGCAGCGCTTCTCCCATATGCGCAGTGGGTATCCGGTTGTGAAGCCGCAAGCTATCACAGCCGGGTGCCCATGCCGGCGCCGGGGAGAGAAGACTGAGGACACCGTTGGACCAAGGAACAGATAGGATCACTGGAGGTCTGCAGAGAAGAGCCGAGCGGTATTCTAACACGGGGGGGAATACCAGGCCGGCCGCTCCATATTCGCTCCATAAGACGCGCACACATTTTCCCACATTTTGTGGGGGGAAAAAAGTGCGTCTTATGGAGTGAAAAATACGGTAATTAAAGGGACAACACAATTTACTTTTTAAGTGCACGATATATGTATTCCTATATAAGTGTTCAATTTCACTTATGGTTATTATGCCAAATGTATATATTAGTTTCATATTTATGTAGCATTAACCCTTAGGAGATGCTTGTATCTTGTCCAGGCTTTCTCTTAGATCTTCTTCTGCAGCCAAGCACACAGTATTTCCTATAGCCAGGTGTACACAACTTCTGCTTGTTACTCTAATGATCAGTCTAGGGGTTGTAGTTTTTGTTGTTTTTATTTTGTTTTAGAACTGGGATAGGTAAGGGAAATAGTGGGATACTCCGAATTGAACTATGCACAATTGAGGATAGCTTTCTTTAAGTGGATCTGTGTAGCAGACTGCACAAAGAAGGGAACAAAGTCCCTCTATAGAAACATAGAACTTAGTGGACATTTGCTCTTCTGGACTCCAGCTAGTGTCCCCTCTAGCTTACACCCAACAGCTGGGTAGGTCCCGAAGAGGTTAAAAAGCACAAGTCCCAGCATCCCTATAGAACAGTCGGTACTCACAAGGCCCTTGCTGCAGGTTACCTTCCTTCATGATTCCAGACAGGATCTGTAGACTTCCCCCTCAGTCAGCTCTTAGAACAGTGGTTCTCAACCTTCATAATGCCGCGACCCTTTAATACAGTTCCTCATGTTGTGGTGACCCCCAACCATAAAATTATTTACCCAGTAATTATAATTCATGAAGTGTCGTTTTACCTCCAATACTGCTGCTTTCAATACAGTAGCTGCTTTCTACACAGTAGCTGCTCTTTACACATTAGAAATATGTGTTTTCCGATGGTCTTAGGTGACCCCTGTGAAAGGGTCGTTCGACCCCAAAGGGGTCGCAACCCACAGGTTGAGAACCACTGTCTTAGAAGCATCCTGGGTTTCAGCATTCTGGACCTCGGGTCACTCACCTGAGGCCTCCTGGCAGCATGAGCCAGGAGAGGCAGCTGCCTCCCTGGCTAGAACTCCTTTTTCAGAGAAAGAAGAAGAAGAACCCAGATCTCATGTGCTCACTGAATATAAATACTAGTACCCAACATGCTCAGGGGAACCACTCCCTGTGTTTTCTGGAATTGCATCCATATTCATGCTGCTGATCTGTATTGGCCACTCCTATTCGTCTAGAACCTTCCAAGGTCACCTGGATACAGAGGAGCCAATCACAGCAGCAACAGCACTGTGAGCCACACAGGATATCCTCTCTAAATAATTGTAGCTTGTCTGATAAGCAGAATGTTTTGCCTTGTTAAGCAGGAGGCTACACTATACTAAACTAGACTATATACATCCTAGAAACCTACCTAGGAGGGTGCTACACTTATTTTTATTGTGGTTTGATTTTTCACTTATGGTTTGTGACACTTAGCCAGATGATCTGATTTTACATGTATCTCTATAGTCTGTTTGTGACCTTCTAGAACATTAATAGCATCATCCATTTGATGCTCCTGGGAGGCTATGTGCTGGCCTATGTCTCAGATTTCACATCATGGCAATGGACATGATTTTACTGCCAGGAGCAGGATCCAGCATGGTTGGCCTAGAGTGCTGTGTCCTTCATCTTAATTCTGGCTGGGGGCCCATAACATTTGATACCAGCAGGTGCAGATGTTACATGAAGGGTTGAAGCCTTGTAACAGGTCATATTGATCAAATGTAAAAAGGAATTTTTTGCCCAAGGTTTGTGGAGCAGATTCATGAGCATCCAATCTTCACTGCTGTGCACATGCGCCCTTTTAACCATATGCTTCATAGTAGAATTATGTGACTTAGCAGGTGGAGTATAACATATGTGACAAACTATAAAACATCCCTTTGAACTTTGTAAATTGATTTAGGAGTGGTTCTAAAATCCCCAGACTGGCACTGCAGGGAAACTGCATTCTAAGGAAATAGGTCAAAAAAATAATTTTCTCCTGCTTCCAAAATGATAATACACTGCCTCTCCTGTTTGATTTCCTTCATATTTTATTTATTAATCTAATTCAACAGCTGAAACTTTACTCTAATTGTAAAAACTACTTGCTCTGATTTATGTTGCTGAAATATTCTGTTGAACTCTTTTTCTGAGTTATCTCCACATTTGATGGGCTATAATGTGCAGTATGAAACAGGGTCCTATGTTTATTTGGAACCAACATTTATCATTTTAGATGCACTTATCCATGCCAGTGTTAGTAACGATCAAAGCAAATGTCCCATTGAGGTATTTTTTCAAGGTTAATACTTTAATTTATGACTTTATATTTTATGCTATATGATAAAGCAGTAATGTATTTTACTTTAGTTTCAGTGAAAGTTACGTCCAAAAGCAAATAGCGTACAGATTTTCAAATCATTTAAAAAATGATGTGGTGTTGATTTTTCATAACACATTTATGTCTGCTCCTGCCAGCATTGAAGATAGGTCCCAGCACTGTCTAAATTCACAAACTAAAAAAGCAGTTGTAACTTTGCTGGAACAATCAGATATATTAGAAAGGATGCTGTTTACGCATTATTTTTTGCAATCTGTGTGTGGTTTTATGATATCACAAATCACTGTTTCTGGCAGAATGATGATTAGGAATAAATGTAACAAACTGATCTTCTTGCTGCTTAGAACATCATCAATTCTCATTAGAAGTCTAGACCTGAATAGTTATTTGTGAGAAAATAAACACAAGCACTTTGTCAACCACGTTCACTGCTTTTTGCCATGACTTGCATTGGCTTTATGTAATTAGCTATGTAGCCTCCAACCTGAATCTGGAAATAGGAATTTTGGATTTTTTTTTTTAATTAAAAGAGTCGTACAAGCTTTAGTAAATATATCAAACTTATAGATTGGTATCCCTTTGACTGGAATGCTGAGAGTTGGTGGGTTACATGCCATGCTGATGCCATTTCATGTCTGGAGGAGTGCTTTAAAGTGGGAATCAAAAGAAGGCCCCCTCACCTCCCATGAAAACATTATAATTTTCCCTAATAAATGAATGAAATAATTAAGCAATCAGAGCATGGCAGCTGGATTGTGGAAACCTAGGATTTTTAAAATGGTTCTTAACCAGTTGTAAACACGGAACATACTATACAAACCCCAAAAACCTGCACTGCATGATTTTATGAAAAAAGTACACAGGATGTATGTAGTATACTATGTTCTGCTGCCCTGATGCCAAATTCCCTCACAAAATGACAGTGGAGAGGTGTTGTGTTAAAACAGCTGTTGTAATACTAGCTACTTTTAAAATATAGGCAGTACACACTTTCCACGGTTCACACTATTGCGGGCTGTGCGGCCTGCAGTTGTGCAGGCAGTTGCTTGTATTTCACGCAAGGAAAAGGTGCAGTGGAACCGCATGCTCTTTTTGTCCATGCGGTTTCCATGCGGATCTCACACCCGCGATCGCGCTGCAGGATGAGATGAATGGGGGAGCCATTCTCTCAAGTGAAACTCAATGCGGTGGTGGGTGGATGCGGGAACGGGTGCGATTCCTGCACCAGGACCCAGCCTACAGTGTGCAGTATATGGTGAACCAGGGCTCAAAGTACCATTGTTACTTTTGTATCTACTTTGTTTAATTCATCTGCAGGTCAATGGAATGAGCTTTGCTGTGCATATGATGTTAAACAACCTGACAATTTGTGATGAGCTGAACACACCTGGGTTCAGTTTGAGCAGGGCCAGGTGAGAAAAGTTCAGGTGCTGTATCCGAACCACATTGAAGCCAATAGGACAATGGGAGCCTAATGTTAAAAAACAGTTCTGGACATTTTCTAGGCTAAAAGGCAAGAACAGTGTCCTAGAGGACATGTACCAAAGCAAAAATGTTAGTAATGCTTAAAGTGAAACAATAAAAATGTAAAACTACACACAGACATACAGAGCACAGCTTGGGAGTGAGCCTGCATGAGTGCCCCATAACAAGTGGCTTACTATGCGGCACTCATCAGGGAGGAGGAGCCAGGAGATATGGCAGGGGACCACAGAAAAAGAGGATCAGGGCTGCTCTGTACAAAACCATTAAATAGAGCAGGTAGGTTTGACATGATTGTTCATTTTGAAAACATTTAGGTTAGGTTTACAATCACTTTAACCATTATAATTTAGTAAATAACTTTGCAATGCTTTGTACCAGAATCATATTTTAGTGTCATTTTAAATCGAACAAATGATAGAATAAAATGTAAACTTTTTATCTGAAGTAACACTATTTTTTAAAACTAACACTGATCAAATTAGAAAAAAGTGCATTTTTGTTTGTTTTTTTGTCTAGGGATTGCATAAAAAATAAAATCATTTTTGCAAGGCAATATCGACAAAAGATAGCTTTTTTTTTCCTGATATCTCCTGATACTTAATACAGTTGTGGCCAAAATTATTCAACCCCCAATGCTGTAAAGGGGTTTAGGGACTATAGTGTACATTTGGAATTGTATTCAGAATCAAATCCTACAAGGACGTTGTAACTACCCAAATGCAACTAAAATGACATCAATTGTTTATGTAATACAGTAGTAAATGGTTCTTATGTGGTTTCTTCATTGCCACAATTATTCAACCCCTTAAAGACTACCACTCTGAAGAACAGAGGTTCATACAGGTGCTTTCCATCAGGTATTGAAAACACCTGTGGATGTCACCGAGCAGCAATCAAGCATAATAAGCACCAATTAGGCAGCTTTAAAATGACTGTGATACTCAGCTCCTTCTAGACATTTACTGGTGTGGTTACAAACATGGTGAAGGCAAGAGAATGGTCCAGGAAGACAAGAGAAGAGGTGATTTCTCTTCACAGGAAGGGCAATGGCTATAAGAAGATTGCAAAGATGTTAAACATACCAAGAGACACCTTAGGAAGCATCATTCGCAAATTCAAGGCAAAGGGCACTGTTGAAACGCTACCTGGTCGTGGCAGAAAGAAGATGCTGACTTCGACTGCTGTGCGCTACCTGAAGCGTAGAGTGGAGAGAAGTCCCCGTGTGACTGCTGAGGAACTGAGAAAAGATTTGTCAGATGTGGGTACAGAAGTTTCAGCCCAGACAATAAGACGCACACTGCGTAATGAAGGCCTCCGTGCCAGAACTCCCAGGCGTACCCCCTTGCTGTCTCCAAAGAATAAGAAGAGTCGACTGCAGTATGCCAAAAGCCATGTGGACAAACCACAAAAGTTGTGGGATAGTGTTCTGTGGACTGATGAAACAAAATTAGAACTGTTTGGGCCCATGGATCAACGCTATGTTTGGAGGAGGAAGAACAAGGCCTATGATGAAAAGAACACCTTGCCTACTGTGAAGCATGGTGGAGGGTCAATCATGCTTTGGGGCTGTTTTGCTTCTGCAGGTACAGGGAAGCTTCAGCGTGTGCAAGGTACCATGAATTCTCTTCAGTACCAGGAGATATTGGATGGAAACGTGATGCAGTCCGTCACACACCTGAGGCTTGGGAGACGTTGGACCTTTCAACAGGACAATGATCCCAAGCATACCTCCAAGTCCACTAGAGCATGGTTGCAGAGGAAAGGCTGGAACATTTTGGAGTGGCCATCGCAGTCACCAGACTTAAATCCGATTGAGAACCTCTGGTGGGACTTAAAGAAAGCAGTTGCAGTGCGCAAGCCTAAGAATGTGACTGAACTGGAGGCCTTTGCCCATGAAGAATGGGCGAAGATACCCGTAGATCGCTGCAAGACACTTGTGTCAAGCTATGCTTCACGTTTAAAAGCTGTTATAACTGTAAAAGGATGCTGTACTAAGTACTAAGATTGAATGTCACTTGGGGGTTGAATAAAACTGATAATGCTGTGAGCACAGAAAAGACATTTGTGGTTATTTCATTATAACTGTTATGTTATATTTGTCTGACCTACAAGTGCCTCTTTAATGTAAATGTAAGCAAGATGACTGAATGATCAAAAGCAATGTCAAACTGGCCAAAACACTCAATTTCAGTGGGGGTTGAATAATTTTGGCCACAACTGTATGTGTATTAGTTTGTTATCTTAAGTAATGACAAAGTTATTGCTAAATCAATGGTCTCATAACAGAAATGTAAAATGTTAATTGTGCCTAAGCAGTATGCACGTTTTGTTTTGAATTCCTCGAGAAAAAAACAGCAGTGAACGTCCTGTGCATAGGCACTTACGGTATGTCTCTACAGTCTCACAACTGTCCATCTTCAGTGTGTCCAAAAGACCTCAGTACCAATGCACCAGGAGTCAGAAGCAACTTATTCATAGAGTGAGGAAAGATTTATATTAACAGCTGTGTGTCAGCAATGTGTTGGTGGTTGGAGAGGTAGACCCATTGCTGCGTCTTATATTGGACCAGCCGAACAGTACTTAAAGGATCATTTCACTTTCAAAGTTCACTTATCCTTCTTCTTGCCCCCTCCACAGATACATCCTTATCTTACAATCATGCCCACAGCCTCCAGGGTTAGTTTACATCCTCCTTTTGACTTTCTGTGGACCAACCTCGCATGTACAGCAGTTTAATAGAGGACTCCCAAGCTCCTATTGCACTGGGAGACTGCTCCATAGAACCTTATGGGAAGCTACAGTGCAGGCCCAGCTGACACATTTAATCACAACGGGAGACTAAAGCTTACATATAAACATGCACAATAGGGTTAGATTACCTAGCAGTGTGGTTTTTAGCTACAGAGCACATGAGTACCCAAGGCAAGTCCACATGAAACAAAACATACAACATCTGTGCACATCATGCCTGGGCAAGTAATTTAAGGGGGACGTTTATAAAGCAGTGATAGGGCCTTTCCATGGCCATGAATTTAAGGTTGGATTCTGAAGCTAGTGGAGGTATATTCTTTTAATTGGAATGAAAAGAAAGCTGGGAGGAGAGCCTGGTCATGCCAGTCATGTCAGTCTCTCCTTTAATCACCGACTTCTCTCTGCTAAGTTAACCACTTGCCTACCGGGCACTTTTACCCCCTTCCTGCCCAGGCCAATTTTCAGCTTTCAGAGCTGTCACACTTGAATGACAATTGCACGGTCATGCAACACTGTACCCATATGAATTTTTTAGCGTTTTTTTTAGACAGATAAAGTTTTCTTTTGGTGGTATTTAATCACACCTGAGTTTTTTATTTTTTGCTAAACAAACCAAAAACTACTGAACATTTGGGAAAAAAAACGTTCTTTCTTGTTTTTGTTATAAAAGTTTGTAAATAAGTGATTTTTCTCGTTCACTGTTGTGCGCTAGTGAGGCTGCAGTGATGGGCACTGATAGGCTGCACTGATGGGCACTGATAGGTGGCACTGATGGGCACTGATGAGGAGGCACTAGTAGGTGGCACTGATGGGCATTGACAGGCATCACTGATGGGCACTGAAAGGCAGCACTCATATATGGCACTGATAGGTGGGACTGACTGGCACTGATAGGCGGCACTGACTGGCACTGTGGACGGCACTGATAGGCAGCACTGATGGGCACTGATAGGCGGCACTGATGCGCACTGATAGGCAGCACTGATGGGCACTGATAGGCAGCACTGACGGGCACTGATGAGGCAGCACTGACGGGCACTGAGAGGCAGCACTGATTGGCAGCACTGATAGGTGGCACTGACTGGCATTGATAGGTGGCACTGACTGGCACTGATAGGTGACACTGAAAGGCAGCTCAGATAGGCACTGATATGTGGCATTGATGTGCACTGGTAGGCACTAATATGTGGCACTGATGGACACTGATGGACACTGGCAGGTGGCATTGATGAGCACTGACAGCTGGCACTGATGGACACTGACAGGTGGCACTGCTGGGGCTACACTGATCATCAGGGCACACTGATGATCAGTGCCCTGATGATCAGTGTAGATGTCCCCTCTGAGCAATGCTGATTACCGGCTCTCCTCTCCTCTCGAGCTGTCAGCGTGACAGCTTGTGAGCAGAGAAATGCAGATAACCGGCATTTCCCTATTTACATGTGATCAGCTGTGATTGGACACAGTTGATCACATGACCGAGCCAACATCTTCGGCTCTTTCCGTTGATCGCTGATCCGAGGGACACAGCACACCACCGATTGCCGCGCTGCGGGCTCTTGGAGCCGCTCATGCGTGGTTAGAGTGGGAGGACGTCATACAACGTCCTACCAGAACAAGAGAACCGCCTTGCTCCCGTCATTACCTTATATGGCGGGCGGGAGGCGGTTAAAGAATAAGTTCACCTTTGGGAACATGTTACATGTTCCACCTGCGTTTAGGGTGGAACATGTAACATGTTCCTGATACTGCAGCTGCCGCCCCCCCATGACAGAAGTACAGAGAGAAGTTCCCCATACTAGCTGTGACTTTTTTCACAGTGTCTGCCCACTGTGAATGAATGGACTTCCACTACCGAAAGCCTTAGCAGCTGTCGGCTGGTAGTTATCAATGAAGCCCTGCACGCTCCCAGCACACATGTCCGGTACTCACACAAAGGTCCCGATCTCCTCTTTTGATCAGGACCTTTCCCGATCATGTGACCGCCGTGACTGTGAATCATGGCAGTCACATGGCCTTAAAACCCAGCGCTGCCTCCCGGCTTCTGAAACTCTTAAAGGGCCGAGAGGCGCCGGCGCCAATGGGTTAAACATGTCTGATGGAGCTCATATGTATGTACTAACCTATAAAGAAGCAGAGCTAAACTCTTCCTTACTTACCTTTACTGAAACGGACTGATGTCCTTCACCTGTGCTAGCATCTTCTATCTGGCCTTTTCTGGGTGTCAGGCTACAGCCATCTTCATTGGTCAGATCGTGATGATGTCACTCCTGGCACACAGGTGCTGTGCCAAAAATAAAAAAACTGAGCTGTGCTTGTGCAGCTCAGTGTACATTCCAAAGAAGACTGCAAGCAGGCACAAGTGGCATTGCATTTCTCTTCTGCAATAAAGAGCCTTTCGGCTCTCAGTTTTTGAAAGTGGGACTTTAGACCCATTTTAATAATGTAACATTATATTCCACACATTTAATATTTAATAATAGCATTCACACAAATTAAACTCTAGGTCCCATTTACTCAGGGCTTCCTTAGCAATTAATAGATGTTGCACATGAAAATCACACGACTTTCAAACCATTTCTTCAGTGTAACCCTAGGACATGCCAGTGGCAAAACATTACAGAACCACATTAGAAAGTAGACCTAATGAGGTATAAATTCTGTATTCTGAAACATTCGAGTATTGATGTTAGCACATCTTAACAACCTAATATTAGTCAAATGACAACTTGATGTTGGTATGGCAGTGGTAAATCGTATGGCCATGCTTTGTTGATTCCTGCTTTGGTTTTTATCTCTTTCTTTTCTCTTTTCTGCTGACCTAGTCACATCTGCTAAAGTCATTCAGAATGTGTGACACTGCAACTGGATGTTGCATGAACACTATACTATTGATTCTTGTTACATGTAAAGAATACCTACAGTATGTGTATACTAATAAATAGGAGCAGGAGTGTTCATGGCATTGTGATTGGGTGTCGTTAAAAAACAATAATGTTCTTAACATAATAAGGAATTCTCTATTTGAGTTACCAATGACCAATGATTATAAAGTCTACCTCTAGCTCTTATTCTTCACCCCCCCCCTTGGAGCAACCGCACACCCTTATCGGACAATAGGTCTGTGGTCCAGTAATATATTCAATGGTCCTATTTATACTGATCCAGTGGTGTGAGGGTACTACATGCTGCAGAGAGGAGTGCCACGTATTGATGGCACTACTTTCTGCAGCATTCTCCTGTAAAGCCTAGTACTCACGATCAGAAAATCATACGAGAAATACCGCAAATTCTTCTAAGGGACAAGCACGAAAAATTTTGAACGGTCCTATTTATACTGATCCAGTGGTGTGAGGGTCATACATGCTGCAGAGAGGAGTGCCAGATATTGATGGCACTACTTTCTGCAGCATTCTCCTGTAAAGCCTAGTACTCACGATCAGAAAATCATACGAGAAATACCGCAAATTCTTCTAAGGGACAAGCACGAAAAATTTCTCGTGTGATTTTCATTTAATCAGTACAGTTTTCATCCAAAAATAAAATTCAAATACAATAAAATACATTTTATTTACTTTTATTAACTTCTTCACTTTCGATATGAGACTAGCATGCAAAAAAAAACTAACAATGATTTGTCCGATATTCTCCTCGTGTATGTGGCCTTAGTCTAGATTGGCCTAATAATGTGCCCTCAGTGTGAGAGACATTGATGTCCTGAGCTTACAGTTGCATTTTTATTTTATGAAAGGACACTCAGTGTATATTTTTTATTTTAGATGTAGAAACAGGAGTTGGGCTTTAATGTTATAAACACAATTTTGGAGTTTAGTGCTATTTAAAAATCAAATATGAAACATATTTGTTTTAACAGAGAACAATAATAGGAATAATGGAAGAAAAAAAAAAAATATATATATATATGTATCAGAGGAAAAATATAGACGTAATGGACAAACATGTTTCTAGTAAGCAGGACAAAGTTTAAAGCGGTTTTAAATTGTTTTAAAATGTAGAAATAAAGTTTGTCTTTTCTGTTTCTGTGGAATCTGGTTTACTTTTGTCAAGTCAAGTTTTCCACATATGTGGTATAATTATATCTATAATTGAGGTAAACCTCAATGTATTATATATGGTTTAAAATGTATCTAAACCCATAACCAAAAAAGGAATATATCACTGCTCAGCAGTGCCTCAGATTTTATGGCTGCATAAATGACCATTTTACCACCATGTGCAGATGAGCACAACTTCCAGCCACTATGTGACCTATTTTAATTCTTTATACTCCTGACGAAGCTCTGTTTTCTGGAGCAAAACATGTAGAGTTTCCTTTTTTTTTCCTTTGGGTCTTTCTTTGGGAGCACTTTGTGAATGTACATGGTATTCACTCCTCTCTCCTCCTTTTTTTGGAGAGGTCTGTACTACGTTTTACAGTGCATCATTTGCATTCCTCAAGAGAGTGAGGTATTTTTGGTGGATATTGTGACGTATGAGGCTCATGAGAGGCTGACATTTAAGCCCGTGGATGAGTGTACCCATATTACATATCTGTAGCATATCTGTAGCAAGATAGATTATACCATCCAGTTAGTTTTATCCATGGGGTAACTCCATTTCCTTAACAGAGATTACCGTATTTTTCACTCCATAAGATGCACTTTTTTCCTCTCAAAAAAGGGGGGAAAATGTCAGTGCGTCTTATGGAGTGAATATGGAGCGGTATTTCCACCGCCACCATGTCAGAATACCGGGCCGGCCCATCGCTGCACAGTCTTCCCGTGCTTCTTTAGTGTGGGCTCTCAGCTTGACAGCCGGGTGCCCAGTGCGCATTCGCGAGTAGCCCTGCACTTTGTGAATGGCGTTTTCTGGGACACATGACAGGTCCCAGGAAATGGCGGACCAATCACAAAGTGCAGTGCTTCTCGTGCATGCGCACTGGGCACCCGGCTGTCAGGCGGGTGCCCACACTAAAGGGAGGACAGCTCCGCAGAAGTGGGAGCGGGTACCTGTCAAATTCAGGTACCCACTCCCCCTCCCTCCCTAAAGGTCAGCAGTCATCTCCTGTACTGTCTGCAGTCTCTGGTCATCCCCTGCACTGTCCGCAGTCTCTGGTCATCTCCTGTACTATGTCTGCAGTCTCTGGTCATCTCCTGTACTATGTCCGCAGTCTCTTGGTCATCCCCTGCACTGTCCGCAGTCTCTGGTCATCCCTGCACTGTCCGCAGTCTCTGGTCATCTCCTGTACTATGTCCGCAGTCTCTTGGTCATCCCCTGCACTGTCCGCAGTCTCTGGTCATCTCCTGTACTGTGTCCGCAGTCTCTGGTCATCTCCTGTACTATGTCCGCAGTCTCTTGGTCATTCCCTGCACTGTCCGCAGTCTCTGGTCATCTCTTGTACTGTCCGCAGTTTCTGGTCATCACTTGTACTGTCAGCAGTCTCTGGCCATCCCCTGTACAATGTCCGCAGTGTCTTGGTCATCCCCTATACTGTCCGCAGTGTCTTGGTCATCCCCTATACTGTCCGCAGTCTCTGGTCATCCCCTGTACTGTCCGCAGTCTCTGGTCATCTCCTGTACGGTCTGCTGTCTCTGGTCATCTCCTGTACTGTGTGTGCAGTCTCTGTTCATCCCTTGTACTGTGTCTGCAGTCTCTGGTCATCTCCTGCACTGTGTCTGCAGTCTCTGGTCATCTCCTGTACTATGTCTGCAGTCTCTGGTTATCTCCTGTACTATGTCTGCAGTCTCTGGTCATCTCCTGTACTGTGTCTGCAGTCCATTGGTTCAGAATATTTTTTATCTTGTTTTCTGCCTCTAAAACCTAGGTGCGTCTTATGGTCAGGTGCGTCTTTTGGAGCGAAAAATACGGTATATATTCAGGCTGGTAGGTTTATGATCAAACTACAGTGCCTCTTTGTATGCCATCACTTCATCCAAAACCGTATGGTATTGGATTAGGTTTGGTGACGGTATGGTATTGGATTTGGTCTGGTGTTATTAACCATGTAAGGTAAATAATTGCAATGTTATCCAGTTATATTTTTGTGCGCAATACATTCCACTCCAATAGCCATTAATTACAGCTGAGCATACATTTTTTATATATTTGGATAAAGGTTAGATTTTAGATTGACCAGATGGTGCATAGGGAAACGCACCCTCGTCCAGTATAGATTTGTTATTTGCCAAAAATGATTATTTACAATTAGGGCTTAGTTCAAAATAATATTTTGAAAATATATATTTCAAATATATATTTCTTCCATGTGGGTTAGTCTACAGACAGAGCTGTGGATCAATGCTAACTGATAACGGCAGAGAGCTCACAATGTTTCTGGCAGTATTAGCAAGAATTGTTTTTGTGAACAGATATAACAAAACTCTTGTAATGGCATACAGTACTTAACAAACCTAAAGGCAGCATATAAAAACGAAGTTAATTGTGAGTTTATACCTTAATGTGGAACTTCACTCTCTTCACTCTCTGTTGCAACATTGACTATTTTTAATATTTATGGTGCTAACATTAGTAAATAGATAGGAAAGTATATCATATTTACTTGTTTTAAACCTTTTATTCACATTTATTCAGCTACTTCCTACTTTCCATGCCTATGCAAATGTTGTCATACATCCCAGGAGTCTTCAGGAGGGGAGGAGGAGCTAAGCAAGCTCTCCTGCCAACACACCTGAGCTAAGGGCAGAAGGATTCCAGGAAGTAACTGCTACATGAATCATCTGCCCTTACTCAAGATGGCCACGGCCAGAAATGCTAGGGATTTCCTAGCATAATAAAGCATGGAGACATGGAAGGATGGGGGATGCTTTGAATATTAAAAATTAATTAAATAGCATTTTTGGTTTATAGTGTTCAGATGCAGTGTAGGTCTGCTTTAAGTTTCAAACTGTCAAACACAGATTTGGCGCATCTAGTTTCTATGCCTCTTGCACACTACACATCCAGACAGGTAACTAATTGATTTCCAGGTTCAGCAATTCAGATGTATAGCTCAGCTTTGAAGTCTACTATGTCATCTTCCCAACTCCAGCTTTCTCAATGGACAGAGAATCGGCATCTGCGTCTGAACAATGGGCAGGAAGATCATTCATAACCAGTAAAGTTGAACTAAAAAACTGTAATAGCAACCAGAAAATACAGCACTCAACCTGTCTAGACAAGGATTTGTATTACAAGACTAGCAGGATAAAATAACAAAACCTTGGACAAGATAAAGTTATGTAAACTGTATATGGCTGTATTCTTAAAACTGCACCTAAAGTCATGATACTTCTTTATCGTCAATAAAAATAGCAACTAGCATAAATTATAACATACATATGTAGCACCCTCTAGTGTGCTACTAGAATAGTGTAATGTATCATAGATAAAATCATCATACCATGTGTGACTCATGGTAGTTGTGTGAGTCATGTGATTAAGGTTGGGTTATTGCAGGTCAGCTGGATGACTCAACAGGTTGTGCCTCTATCGCCTCCTACTGACTCTGGAGGACCATGAAACCTTCCAGAAGTCGGTAAGCAGGAGGGGGGTGGAGGCCTAATCTGCATATTCATGGAGGATCCGGCTAATCCTGGGTTTGTAAGCCCTGGAAGAGTGGTGGACTGGCCTATAAATATGGGAGAGTCAGGCTGACAGGTGAGTTGAATGGAAGATACATGCAGCAGAGAGGCTTGAATGGGATCAAGGCCTAGAGCAGCAGGGAGTAAAGAGGACAGTATGAGTACAGCTGCACACTCTGGGATCTACAAGGAGAAAGACTGCCATCCTTAGCAAGATTTCTAAGAGCAGCATTGGATTTAATCCTTAATCCTTGTCCTGGGAGATCTTCTGAGAAGCCAGGAGGGCTGGTAGTGCTTGCAGGCTATGGAGCTGGGAGAAGCTCTACAGGGGGGAGAGAAGACATCTCTGCATGTAGCTATGAGAAGTAAAGTGATTTTTTTAAGGGGCTGCTAGTTCCTCTCCCTGAAAGGGCAGCTGCTACTGATCCACAATGACTGACAGCTTTCAGGAAAATGACAGTCCAAAATCTGCCTTTGTACATAGGAGGTAAGTGCCCCCCTTCCATTGATTCAAGCCAAACTGGGCATCCCATAATAGCTATTTCCCTATCCAACTTGATTTCGTCTTTGGATTTCTCTTTGGATGCACATTGGTGTGAAAAATACCTGTTCCCTAATGGAGAGTGGTTTAGGGATACCCAAAACACAGTGGTCCTCACGAGGGTATCGCTGTACATACCTTTTATGGCTGCTAGAGAAGTTATACCAGAATGTTGGAAGTCATCCTCCCCAGCAAGTTTGAGGGAGTAGGTAGTTGAAATGCAATACCTGCAAAGAATGGGTGAATTATCAAACATCTTGTATAACAATTATGACAAATCTTGTGTGGTCCATGTGGAGAACTTTCTGTTTATCTTTTAAATCAAGAGAGCTGTGCTAAGTATGGGATTGATTTGGGACAGAATAGACTAGGGGCTGTTGGGTCGAGGTGGAAGCGCATCTAAAATATATATTTTTTTCTTTTTCTATTTTTTCTTTCTTTTATGTGAGTCAGGGGTGGACTGACCATTTGGAAACTCGGGCACTGCCCAAGGGCCCAGGGTCAGTAGGGGGCCCATGAGATGCCCCTGGTACCTTTTTCATAGGCTTGAGTTTGGGCAAGGACACAGGGGCCCCATGATCCCCTATTGCCCAGGGGCCCCATGAGTTGTCAGTCTGCCCCTGGTGTGAGTGCTTGTTGGGGGGAATTCCCATTAAGATAGATTCTTTAGATAGTTGAAGTCATAAGTGGATAACTTAAGGTTGATAGAGGTGGTACATGAAAGCAAAATATTGTTATATCATATGGTGTGTGAATTGTTTTTTTTTTTAAGTAAACTTGTGTGAGATTGTGAACATTTTGTGTTTTGGTGTTATTAAAAAAATGAATAATAATTATTATATAAAAAAAATGTATGTGTATGATTGTCATTAACTATATATCCTTATTGCATAAATCAAAATGTGTATTAGGTATTGAAATAATATATATTATTGATATTCTAATTACTTATTTTTATTTCTATTATTGTTAATATTATTATTGCCTCAATTTTAACCTTTTATGGTACCAATATTTTATATGTTTAATAACATAAAATAAAACAAAGAATAAAGCAATGAACACATGGGAGAGCATTAAGGTTGATAGAGGTATAAAGAATAAAGCAATGAACACATGGGAGAGCATTAAACATTAAAACCCCAATGTTCTGATCTACAAGACAAAGCATCTAAGGACAAAGCATTGCACAGTTTTTAAACTTTTTGGATTATTACCTTGTAGAAAAATATAAAGTATATTAGGCAGTATGAACCATGTCAACCTGAAAGCATACTTTATTTCATTATGTTCATCCACATGCTGTACTCCAGAAATACATGCCTTCTTCCTACTTATGCAATCAAGTTAATGAGGCAAACTATATGAAACATGTAGCAGAATGTAACAACCCTACATTTTCTGTTCTGTAAAAAACTATTTTTATTCTAATTAAAAAATCTACAGCCTGTAAACTTCCTTAGCATTGCTTCATAATAAGCACGAATGTTTCAAAATGTAATAATGCTCTGTTAAAATAAATCTGATTTCTGGTACACTCCCGGTTTAATGCTTGCTTCATAATAGCAAGCATTATGTACAAAATCGGCAATTTAAAATACTGCAAATCACAGATTTTCTCTATATTCACCATACATTCTCTGATGAATTATTAGTCTTCTTTTCAGGATGATTCAACAGGAACTATATATGATGAATCTTTAATAGGAAATGTGGATATATGTAACATTTGTTGCAATACTAGCTTTTACACTTTTTAAACATTTGCTACATTTATAAAGCAAAAAATTCTATAAGGAGCAGTAGCTCTGACTTATTATCAGAGTACTTCTGAACTTTAGAAATATGTGTTTTGTTAAAAATAAAATAATATAACATTAAATAAAATGGAAAAAAACGTTCCACTACTTCTGATTCTATCAAGGTTGGTTCACGCTGGAACACACGTATTTGCATGTATACATTCCTGTGAGGTCCCTCATGTTGTGGTTTTAACTGCCCATTAATTTGAATTGGCTGAAAAATGCACTGGAAACTGAAAAAGTAGTGCACTCTGTGTTTGTATGATGCATCCCACATTCACGTGTGGTAAGGGAAATGCACACAGAGCATGTATTTCCTGCACTGCATTTTGGTGTGAACAGGCCCTTTTACATGGGATAACAAGTATGTGGGCTTGTATCTTCATCATCAAGAGGGCAAGGAGAGTGAGAATCGCTGTAAGCTTAAACCAATTTATATACCATTTGGCCAATGCTAAGTAACACACCTTGGGGTTGATTTACTAAAACTGAGCGTGCACAATCTGGTGTAGTTCTGCATAGAAATCAATCTACTTACAGTTTTTTTTTTGTCAAAGCTTAACTGAACAAGCTGATGCTTAATAGCTGATTGGCTACCATGCATTCTATAGATTTAGTAAATAAAACCCACTTTGTTCTACAGCAGTGGTCTCCAAATTGTGGCTCGAAGGCTGGATGCGTCCCTTTGCAGGCCTTTACCTTTCCCTTGGGGCAGAATTCCTCCCACTGACATGAACGATGGAGCACTCCTCCTCCTACTAAAATCAATGATGGGGCACTATTCCTCCCATTGATACCAATGATGAAGCTCTATTCCTCCCAGTAATACCAATTATGGGGCACTATTCCTCTTCCTACTGACCACAGCCACTATGCAACTGACCACCAACCATGAGGCAATGTTTATTCTCACTGATGCTGGGCCTGGGACATTGTCTATCTCCACTGGCCACAATATGGCCCCCCTAAAGTCTGAAGGACGGTAAAATTATCCTGTGTTTGAAAAGTTTGGAGACCCCTGTTTACAACACTTCTGATTCATAGGTGAGCATGCTAGCCAAGAGAATTTATGTATAGTTTTCCTTTCTCCAATGGAGGGCATCTTCTAAAGGGGTCTCTTGGGACAGTTTAGTTTTTTTTTCTTTTCTTTCTTTTTTCTTTTTCTTTCTTTTTTCTACAAAAAAGTTTCTTTTTTTAAACATAAATGTAGTTAAAATACAGTGTTATAATCTTCGTGCTTCCAGGTCTAGTGTCAAGTCTTCTCTTGAGCCAAACTCCTGTCAGGATTCCAAGTAAGGGAGCTCAATTTCCATACCCAGACTCCTCAAACAGCTGAGAAACAGTTATAAGGGCGAAAAACACTCTGGGTTGAAAATTAAATCCTGAGATGCATACAGTGGCTAGGATTTACCTGTAGTAGTGTACAGTAGTTTATTTATTCATCCAGACATTGCTGTTGCAACAGTTCACTTTACTTTCATTTGTCAGTAATCTAGTCATCTTGGAATGCATCTGCTGGCAATTTTGAAACACACAAAAAATTATGTTACTGATACACAGAAAAACTAGGCAAGCTGAATGCTCTGATAAACGTCTGCTACGGATTTAGGGTGGGACCCCAAGAATTTTTTCTTTTTTTATGTGTTTGGAGCTTCTCCTTAACCAGTTGAGGACACTGGGCATGTAACACATAGTTCATCCAGGCCTCCTGCCTCATCCATTGCCCCATGCATTGCCCCTCCTTGAACACGCTGGCAATTCCCAGCTTCTAGAATGTTAGGCAAGAGCTTCTGCATAAATACAGCAGCTCTAGCAGCTACTGCTGTCAAAGGACTTGACAGTAGTAGACATGAAATAGAGAGATACAAAGAAACATTATTAACTTTTGTATCTATTCTGTTTATGCATCTGAAAGAGATGAGCTTCAATGTGCATATGATGTCAGTTAAAGCAACCTGAGAAGTAAAAAAAAGATTTTTTTAGTAAAATGTTTCTCTATTTAACCTTTTATTATTCCTTCATTTACCCTAAATAACCCATTTTTCTTCAGCTATTATTATTCATACAGATTACTGTACAGATACTGTATTTGAACATTGATCTCCCTTTCACTTCAACGGCATTTGGATTTGGCCAGCTAAACTTTGGTAAGCTCACAATCTTTCCCTGAATCTGATTCTCAGTCATTCTACTCATCACTACCTAGCATGAAACAATTAATATTTTAATTTACCATATAACAATTTATTTTTGTATCAGTCCCTCATTTTATTAAATGAGGTCTATGGCCACAGCATACACTTTCATTATATAACATCAGCATTGTAATAATAATGCAAACAATAGTTATTTTTGACAATCCAATAAAAGCTTACGTGATAACTCCTTTTGTATTATATAGTAGTTAATGCTGCCTGTATGCTGGCCATCTCTTTCCACAACTTCTAGGATTCCTTGCATGATTTTCAGCTTCTCCTCTGCTATTTACTCACATTTTCTATTCAATGGTACCTTGCTGCCTGCAAGCATCAATTCCTGTTTTGCCACAGCCATGTAGGAAAAAAGAGTTTTTGAAACTTGTTTTAAAGAGGCAATGAAGCAGATTTTAGGGATGCTAGACTTTTCATTAAGTAATTCTGGAGAAGATGTTGTGAGTTATTAAAGTAACTAGTACTTCACAGAAAGAGCCCTCTTTATCATCTATTCTAGCTCATAGCCAGAGAACTCCAGATCACCTTTCCCTTTCAGATTTAGCCAAATCAGAGGAAGAAGAGGGGGAAGTTACTAAGCTTCATGTCTTTAATTTCACATTAGTCTCTTGATTTATTGATGTTGTGAAAATTGAAAGTTGTGAAAAAATTAGAACATATTTTTCTAGCCACCAAAGGGAACCTTCCACATGCCCACTGAGGTGAAGAAGATCGTGGAAGATGAGTGGACACAAATAGCTTTTTAAAATTATACCCCTGCAGGTGGTATAATTGGTAGATATAGCCCCAAAGATTGATGTAGAACTGATGAGGCTTGTGAGAAATGGAATTTTTCCATTAGATAATGCAATAACCTTTAAAGACCTAATGGAGAGGAAGGCCAATACTGAGATATTTCAGAAGATGTATTTAGCAGCCGTATGAATACATGACTATGACATAGCCAGCTTTTGTTTCAACGTCACTGGCAAAAGTCCAGGAAGTGCGAACAGACAATGTGGAGCATGGTGTTAAATCTTTTCTGTACTTGAAAGAGTGCAGTCTAAATATCATGTATCTATCTGTAATTTTCAAGACCTGGGGTTTCCCGTTGGTGGATCTTATGGCCTCCAGTGAGAACAATCATCTACCAAACTATACATGTTTTCTCAGTGGTCATTTCTGCTTATTTATGTTTTTTTCCCAACTGCACTTATTTTAAGAGTTCTAGAGAGGTTAAAATGGGTGAATGCCATTGTGATTCTAACATTGTGGCCTCATCATTCGTGGTTTCCCCTGCTAATCAGCCTGGTGATGGAAAGAAGACCTGACACTGCGAGGCCAGCTCCAGCACCCACATGTGACAAGAATGCAATGAACAACCTGGGGACTGAAAATCTGAGGCTAGTAAATGATAATGTATGGATTCAGTGATAGCTTATTCCAGAGTTTGGAATAATTTTGAGGCATTTACCTCTGCTAGATCTAATGATCCTCTTACTCTGAGTTTAACTGATGCTATTTTGTTTCTTTGTATGTCAAATGTTGCTGCAGTACATGGTATACATTGTACAGATGTGACACTTTGCAGCCAGGTTAAGGGAATCCAACAGGCATGTTATTTAAAAGAATTTAGCATTTTTAATGTTTAATTTCAAGCATTATTTCAAGCATTATTTGTTCCCTGACAAACTGTATTTTTTAATGTTTTTAAAGTATTTGTTTGACAAGAATTTGCCTTTCAGCCTTGAAAAAGGTTAGACCAGATTTTTAATGATTTGGCTTGCATTGACTTAAGTGGGTTTAAAATTAACCTCTTGGTGCCGGCCGAACACAAATGTGCGGCCTCCCGGCATCTGGTTCTAGATGCCTAGCGGCCGCACATTTGCGTTCTGTTAAAAAACATATGTGCTGAGAGCGCGCGCCCTACTTATGGAAAGGTCCTGGTCTCCTCTTTCAAACGGGACCTTTCCCGATCATGTGACCGCCGTGATGGCATGTCATGGCGGTCACATGACCCTAAACCCTGCCCCGCCTCCTGGCTTCTGAAACCTTTAAAGGGCTCGGGAGGCACCTGTGCCAAGGGGTTAATGTTCATAACTTCAGCACAGTTCGAAGAACTTCCCACAAACCAAACTCAAGTATGTTCAGTTCATCTTTAAAAAACAATCAAAGCACATATATCAATATATTCAATCAGCAAATAATCATCTTTTAAACAATTTTGCAATGCAGCCCTATGTATCTGTGCAAGCTCTAAAGAAATTATTGTAAGTTCATTAGAGGTTTCATTTATCACTCAATCCATTAAGACAGAATACGTATTCAATTTTCTTATGCTGTGAACCCTCTCCTCCTGCTCTAAAAGGCATGTGGTGGAAAAAAAGGAAGGCCACTCTCCTCAGAAAGAGTTACATTCTGTCTTACCCACGCTGCTGAAACTACATATCCCAAGGTGTGAATAAAACACCTGGGGCAGGATCAGTGATTTGTTCGGGTGAATAGGCAAGACAATTCTAAAATCTAAACTCAAATATGTATGAATCCTGTAATCAGTAATGTAAGTTTCCCCATTATCAAAATATGAAAAGGGTCCCTAGTCAGTACCAATAACAAAATGTAAAATGTATTATGGCTGTGTCTACCAAATATTCACTACAGCACACATTAGGACACATATTTATGTTTTTACAGTCATTAGTTCAGCATAACATTTTTAAGAATATAAAGGAAAACCAGCCAAATGTGCAGAACCAGACATTTCTGAATAATTTAAATGAACTCCAATCAAAGAGAGCTACCCCCCTTCTCCCTTCAAGAGCAGCAATTGGTGCATGACTGCATACCAAATAGTCGGATAAGTTTAAATCTCTTAAGGTGGCATGAAGGAAGCACATAAACAACAGAAAACAATAAACTCCCCATTGGAAAGCTCTCACCAAAAAGTGACACTTCTGTGGCAAGTAACCCAGCCACAGCAACAATTTGGTGTGCTGAATTCATATGGGGAGCCATGGCTCAATATGGGAGGCATGAATCCAAGTGGGATTACCATTAACCTTGAGTGACGTAGTCGTAGTCAACAGAAACTAGCAAGGTTCATCCCAGCAAGCCTGGAAAGGCTTGGCAAGGTGCTGCTTGACCATT
Source organism: Staurois parvus (assembly GCF_062004578.1). Classification (NCBI taxonomy): domain Eukaryota; kingdom Metazoa; phylum Chordata; class Amphibia; order Anura; family Ranidae; genus Staurois; species Staurois parvus. The sequence goes on along the minus strand of NW_028319228.1, from coordinate 9,996,969 downwards.
TCCCAGTCTTCGATACTGAAGCAGAGTTGAGTGTCCTTAATCTAGGAATGAATCTGGAAATGAAAAAAACACTTGGAATTCGGGTAAGTTTGTGTGTGATGCAAACACATTACAAATTCAGTCAAAAAACATCATGAAGTAAACAAAGTCTGGTTTTAGAAGCTTGTCCAAAGAGTATCTCAGAAGGAGATACGTTCAAAGGTTATGATACATATGACTTATAGATAATCAGTTTTAACTCTGTCTGCTTCCAACATATGCTCTTTTTTTTCAAAGTAAAGTTCCAGTGCTCAATCTAACTACTTGCTGTAGTATGAGGAACAATTTCAAACTGCTGATGTATTCCCAAATCTGCTAATACCAGCTCCCTTACTTGAATATACAAAGTATTTTTAAGGGCAATTTTTGGGCAGTAGCCTAGGATATCGCTTTTCTAACATCCACAAACACAAGTACGTACTCATACAACTCATATTTAAACAGCTGTATAAAATCAAACTGCAGCCTCTGAGAAGGGTGCAGATATCTTGCCAAAGGTTTCTGAGGGACTTTTACATATTTTCCAACGTTAAAGTTTAGACATGCAAAACATCATTGAAGTTTACGAATTACACTGTATCAAATCAAATAGTTCCTCCCCCTGACACTTGTATTACACATTGTAAAAGAATGAAAGGAATGGGTGCAGCAGTCTGTCTCCTGTTTTTTTCACTCAATTTACAGGCTTCCTCAACAATTGCAGAGGCTATGTTAGAGATATATACTTGTGATCTGGGTGCAGTTATGTACTGTAGACTGATTAAAAACATTGCAGCTAAAAAATACCAAGCTGGGATGTGCCAGAAGGGCATGTTCAGATGTGATAAACCTGGCTTGTATTTGCATTTATATGTATGCAAAGAGTGGGACACCAAGATCATCAGCTGATTTTAGAGGACCATTTCAGCTACTTTTTCAACCATCATAATAGTACCTGCCACTGCCTAAAGGCAAGGAAGAAGAGCTAATGCTACATTGTCCAGTTTTAAGCTACAGTACCTGAAGGGTCTCTACTTTTCCCCTTGTCCCCTCAAGACAGCTGAGGTATGTCCACCTGCATTGTATCATGACAGTGAGAAAGGTTTAGTGTAGTGTGGCCTGATGGCATTAGTCATCTTGCATATAGGGGCAGCAATAGATGACAAGTTGGAAATCCACATGTTCCAAAACATGTTTGCTTTCTGATTCCCAGGCAATCGAGCTCTAATGAGTGCACAGGTTGTTTCAGCAGATAGGTGCTTTTGATTTATTTCTGATTAACAAGCTAGCAACAAATTATCAATGAACTACAAAAGGTTACATTCCAGAAGAACTTTAGAAAAGTGCCTAGGAGTGATTCAAACTCATTAGTCCTTGAAATAATAAAGTCCAGGTAAGCCATTTGCCTTGAGAGGTAAAGGAAAAAAGAAAAGAAAAATGACTGGGGAACCAAAAAGAATGCATTAGTCTGATTGATTACCCTAAAAACCTTTGTGATTTTTGGAATACTGAAAGGCAAAATATGGGGATCTGGCACAGCTGCACAAAAGGATTGCATTACCTGATTTAACACGTTTAAACCTTGCACAAACCTGTAAACATTTCTCATTGGTTTAGATGGCCATGATCACTTTTTACTGACAGTGTGACACATACTCTCTTAAAACTCTTCTATTAAGGGTTGCATTCCACCTTCTGTTATCCAGGGAGTGGGTGTTGTGGTACTTTAGGTGGCTCAAGTCCAAGCTTTAGAATCACATTGAGATATGGAATTAATTTCCCAATGTAGGGTGGTTACTGTGGTGACATAAACATCTCTCCAAAGTGCCACGTCCTATTCAAATAGTATTGGAGGAAAAAGTCCCTTATGGACTTTATAGGCACTACAACAATGATTCCTAAAAGAATATCACTTTATTAGGCATACATAGACGTAAAATAATACATACAATTGTAAAATTATTACATAGTATGAACTACCCCTGTAACATAGAGAAATATACAGTATAATCAGTGCAGATTTATGTACTGCTAATAGGTCCCACAGTAGAAAATATACCGTAACTTGGCAAAAGTTAAGAGAAGATACTCTGATAGTAGTGAGTGCGATAGCTCAACATGTTTTGCGATAATATCGCTTCTTCAGGAGCTGTAAGGAGAATTCTATATCAAAGGATATAAGTTGATAAGCAAACATATACACTACCAAATGTATACATATCAGACCAATTGAACAGCTATAATACCTTAAAGTACATGCATCTGCACAAAGGCAATGGAAGGGAACATCCGGCCATACCATGAGGGGATCCTCACAAAAATGGAGGGGCAAGTCACTGACCCCACAACAGTACCTGACATATAGGAAGTATATAATAGTTGAAAGCAGTGTAATGGGGCCCTCCTCGATGGTTAGTAACACTATAATTATAAAAGTCTGACTAACCTCCCTACTTATTTGAACATAGTAGAGTCAATGATTCCTGTCCAAATAAGACACATATATATATATTGACTAACAAAGAGCCAGTGTTGTGTACAAACAGTGAAAAAAGAGAAGAAATAACAAGCCATACTTGCATATAATAAATCAATGACCCTAGGTGAGCTCCCTAATAACAGCAGTATGATAATATTCTTTTTGGGATAGCCTGTTGATTTGAATTATGGCTCTTCCGGACCACATATGTTCCCCAGCCAATCATGTGTCAATCTGTAAAAAGACACATGTATATATAACATGTACATTCCCATAGTTAGCATGAAATCCCCATATACATTATAGCAAATAGCTGTTCTATTGTACCTGTTTAGAGATGCAAAAATGCATTGACTGCAAGAGATCTTAAGACCACCCAGGAGTCTAAAATGCCACCACCATGTCATGCAAAGGGTCCCAAAGTTGCTTAGGAATGCACAACGCCACCGCCATAGCACCAAGAGCTGCCACCTGCCATAGCACCAAGAGCTGCCACCCGCCCTCCCCATTTAAGGGATCCCAACCCAAGACACCTGCGCCATCAGAGGGTGGCGCGTAATGACACTGTGCCCAGCCACATATGGCTGCGCATGTGCACCACATACGTGTACTAACCCACCATAAAGATGGCAGGGAGCGTGCATACAAGCGACACCCAGCGGCCATCATGGACTTCCGAGCTTTAGAATCATCTTCACATAGGGAAATCTATATAACCTCACCTCAGTACTTTCTGGGGCACTAAGTGTCATGATAAATAAAGAGGAAAACAAAAATTGTAGCTGCTGACATTTGAAATACAGCCACTTACCTGTCCCTCAGTTCAGCGGTGTCTTCAACACCGCTGGTTTCACTGGCCGTCTTCTCTCCCTGGCGCCGGCATCTTCAATGTGGGCACCCAGCTGTTACAGTTTGCGGCTTCACAATCCGGTACCCACTGTGCATGCGTAACAATGAATGTGAATTTGTGAATGGCCCAGTAGTCTTCTGGGACCTGTCCCGTGTCCCAGAAGACTACGGGGAGGAAGGAGGGGAGGACAACTTCCACTTCCAATCGCCTAGGCGATCGCAGTGGAAGTGGGAGCGGGTACCTGTCAAATTCGGGTACCTGCTCCCCAAAGGTGCTAATCCTTAGTGGGGAGTGGGGGACAAAGGCTTAAAGCAGAACTTCCCCTTTTGGAGCTCTGCTTTAAGTCCTACTCCCCTCTTTTTCCCTCTTCTGCTGTCCATTATGTTTGGGTGTCCTAACATCACTGGAAAAATTGCCACAACAGCTGCAATTGTAGCAAGTAAGGCTTCTAGTTTGCTCCCGCCAACTAGGATTACAACAGGGACAGACAAAAGTTAAGTGTGGGGCAAAGCTAAAATGATTTTCTCTTTTATGATGCCTTGCAAATCACTGGCTGTTCATGAGAACCACTGGATTTGTATCACTGTACTTTTGATTCCTCCTCTTCTATGGTATAGATCCATACTGGGAGCCATAAGGATGAGATTTTTAGATGGAGATCTAATTTGTTGGAATAAGCAATTTGTAGTGTTACTAGGTTCTAATATATCTTCTTCAGAATCCTTGTCTATCTCTGGCTTCGTAAGACTTTAGAGTACATACAGTCCCTTCACTGTGTGATACAGCTGATGCACTCTTTTGAACCCTGTCACATTTGGGGGTGGAGGCAGGGCCATCTTTAAGGAGGGGTAAAAGGGGCAGCTGCTCTGGGCTCAGTAATTGTTGTGGGGCCCAAAGCAGTTTCCCCATACTCGCCAACAGTCTCAGTCTACATGTCTCCTTGTCCCTTGAAGTCTTCATCCCACACTGTGCCCCCATATCTCAGTGTTAAGTACTGTCACTTATACTGTCCAGCTCTGCCCTATTGCTATAACTCACATGCAGGCCTTGTCATTATTCACATAATAAATGGAATTCATATGTAAATAGTGGCAGGCCAGCTGCATTGATATGTAAATATCTGCACCATTCATATGTATATTATGCCTCCTGAGGTACCAGCCACCACCTCCTACCTATCCACTGGGGAGGTAAACAGGGACATGCTTGAAAGTCCTGCCTGCAACTTTGGTCACTGAGCCTACCATCAGCCTGTTCTACAAAGATAAGCAAAATGTGGTGTGTGTCTGCGTGTATGCGCAGAGGTAGGCAGAATAGGAATTACAGTTCGGGGTGCACAGGTGAGCAGGGAGGCATGTGGAGTTAAAGTGGGGGGGAGGTTAGAGTGAAGAGGAATTGGGGTACAGAAGTTAGCAGGTAAATTTAGGATGCAAAGGTGACAGGGTGGATAAAGATATACGTCACGTGTAGGGCAGCCCATGCATTTCAATGGGCTGCTCTATGTACTAGAAATGTGGAAATAATGTCCCCGACCCTTTTTCAAAATCACACCGAGCCACAGCACCGTGAATTTTGGTGCATGTGGAAACGTGCATGTCAGCAGATGCGCGAGGGTGTCATTAACAATTAATAGCACTGCTCTGTATCTGCTAAAGGACAGCACATTTCTGTGGTGTCAGGAAAGCAATTTTGCATGCGTTCCTTAACTTGCATTTGTGGTCAGTTTTGAATCCTCCTTTACTTTGGTGGTCCATGTAGGATCCCTCCTTTTTGGTGGTCAGTGTAAATTCCCTCTTACATTGGTGGCCAGTGTAGAAATTTATTGGTTGTTGGTGTAAAATCCCCCATTGCATTAGTTGTCAGTGTAAATTTTTCATTACATTGATCGTCAGTGCAAATTCCCCATTAAATTGGTGGTCAGTGTAAATTTTCCTTTACATTGGTGGTAAGTGTAGAATTGCCCTTACACTGGTGGTCAATGTAAATCCCCTCTAACAATGGTGATCAAAGTAGGAATGTCACCTCCCATCCTCTTCCAGCACTGCCACTGATCCCATACCCCCACCAACACTGTCACTCATCCCATTCCCCCAGCACTGCCAGTGATCCCATCAACCCCCCAGCACTGCCACTGATCCCATCAAAAGACCCAGGAGGCACCCATGGAGCACTGCCATGCAGTGGAATAGGGTAGTTGCTCATTCCACTCCTTTTCAAAGCTGGATGACATCATGCCTTGCTGATGTTGTGCTCCTTCCTCACTTTCCCTGGTGTAACGCGTAGGACGGAAGCTTGTGATGTCTTTTCTGGTGCATGCAGGAGCAGACATCTGTCTTCCCCCTGTTTTTCCCTTAAATGCTTGCAATAGGTTCTGTGAACCTTGTATCTATGTGAGTGGCATTTTTTATACATTTTTATGGTTATAAAGTCTTACTACACTAGGAGGAGTTCCCTGTTCCTTATCTTTTGAGCACCTATCCATCGGAGTGGGGACATAAAGGATTGTTCCTGAGAGTTCCTGGAAAGACCTGTGGAAGCAGAGGATCCAGTGGGATTAATATTGAGTGCATGTTGACCTATATTTTCTATGGGTCAGCTGTTAAGGAGCATGATAGATTTGCACACCTGTTGAAGTCACTGGTGCTTAAATGCTGGGAGAAAAAGACTGGTATATCACTTTTGGACTGCATGTTGCACTTTATTAAGTTTTATCTATCAATCACCATTTATCTGTTCTTTTGTATATTCAGTAGAGCTGCTTATCTTTTTTTTTTTTTAATATGCACTTTTTGTGAATATCTAGCTCAGTTGAACATTTACTTGATCCATCACATATTTATTCCACTAAGGGGGGGGGGGGGGCTGATTGCTCAGCCGGGCATTTGTTTTACTATCATTTATACTGTTTTTGTTAATTTGCACACTTTATGCTTTAGGTCAGCCAGGTGTTTATTAGAGCTCGGCCAGGTGTTTACTGCTATTGTGATCATGTTTTATTTCTGATATATGTTTCACATATTTCACTGTTTTTGTTGTTTTTTACTCTTTATTCTTCAGCTCAGCCAGGTGTTTATTATAGGCTGGCCAGGTGTTTATTGCTACTTGATTTTGATTTATTTTTGATATATTTTTCACATATCATTTGAATTTAGTGGCTTAGCCAGTTTTTTTTTCAATTTACTATTGACTTTATTTGTTTCACAGATTTATTCTATTACACATTGGGTTTGATGCTCAGGAGGGTGTTTATTTATTATTAGTGTATTTCTTAGGTCCCTAGGGGGCAGTGCAGCACTATTCTTGGGGAGTGTTACCCTTACAAGCCCTCTTTATTCACCACACTGTGCAGTCTGACAAAGTTAAAGGTCATGCAATGCATTATTGGGGATTTGGTTTCGGTGCAGTGGCAAATTAACCTATAAGCTCTCAGTTATGGTGAACTGCAAACAGGAACTGAACAGAACTGGACTTTCACTTCTGTCATGGAACACCTTATAAACTGAAAGTGTATCTAAATCCCAAAAAATGTAACATAGAATATTGCAGCTTACCAATCCTTTAATATGGTGGCTGATTTTGCTCTTTTTTTAAAAAATTTCTCTCTATTTTAACCCAGCAACACACTTTCTGTCTTATGCCTCATACACACGATGAGAATATTGGACAAATGATTGTTCGTCTTTTTTGCATGCTAGTCTCATATCGAAAGTGAAGAGGTTACTAAAATTACAAAAATTCTTGTAGGACAGAAAGAAAATTCAGAAGTGATCTCATGTATTTCGAAGGTATTTTTGGATGAAAACTGTACTGATTAAACAAAAACTGTATCATCTGGTATTATATGAGAAAAATCTTTGTGCTTGTCCCTTCAAAAAATTTTGGACGAAAGCTGTGTACTGATGATCAGAATATCGTATGATTGGTTAGAAAGCAGTATTTTTCATACGATTTTCTGACCGTGTGTACTAGCCTTTAGGGTGGCAACACTCACTCTTTCCCTTTATCTTGTATCAACAGATTTCTGATAATACTAATGATATGATCGTTTCTGGCAGGGGTTCCCTGATAGCTGAAAATAATGTAAAGGATTTATCTGGGGCAAAGTGATTGAAAAAGGCTACCTTAAAAATATAAATGCTTATCTAAAGGCTACAGGCAAAACATATGTACATATTATTTTTGTCGATGTCAAAGGGTATGTAAATAATTAAGTTGGTGGCATACAGCAAAAAACACTTTCCCTTGTAACTGACTATACACAAATTTGTAGCACACCATGTCAAAATTCTCTTTGCATGCTTTATCATTGATTATACACAGTCACTAAACATTCGGTTTTGAAATAACTTGCTGCTTCTTGTCTGGTTCACTTTATCCTCTGCTTATGTATAAACTTATTTATCCCTTGTCTAGACTTACATCTTTGCCTTAGTATGTAATATTTGTCCATCAACTGTTCTTCAGCTTTGAAAAAATTACACATTAATAACAGCCTACACAATTACCGGCTTCACAGCATTTTTTGTTTAGCAACTTCACTTTACTTGTCTCTTACAAGGATTTGCAAACTTTAGAATGATGTCTTCTAAGTATATCCATCTTTAGTTGTGTTCTGACCTTGTAAAAGATTTGCAGGTGTTAGGAGACCAAATAAGCTACTTAGCATGTAAATTACACAGCATGATTGATGGACAATGGTAGGATGGCACCTAAGATGCATTTTTAGTATATTAAACATATGTCGGTCACTGAGAAAGGGCCCTCTATGGTTTTTATAATGTTTTAACTATTATGACAGTATTGTTTTAAGTGGATCTCTATTTAAAGAACAACTTATGTTGTCAGTCTTGCTGGAATGAATAAAACCAGTGTAAAAACAGAGTTTAATTACTTCATACTGAACAAGATGCTGCTTTAGGTTTCCTCTAGTGCTGTCAAATGATGCAGCATATGTTTAGGCATTCAGAATTTTGATCCCCCTCTTCAATAGAGATCACATGTTCTAGGAACAGCATTGGAGAGAGCTCTGAAAAGCTCTCTCAAGACTTTGGCCAGAAGTAGGGATGAGATTTGAGTTCAAGTTGAATTTGTTCCCGAAAATGGTGAAATGTTAATGTTATTCACTGCTGCACAAAAAACGATTAATCATAAATGTAATTACCATAACCATAATTTCATGAACATTGAACTGTGGTTAGGTGGCATAGTATGGCCAGTTTTAGGGGTTTGTAAATGTGCCAGCCCCTTCCCTAAAAACATCATCTGTCCCATCAACGTTTTGCCAGTGTATGTTGGATTTGGACAAGATAGGGACAACTGACAGAGCAATTTCGTGAAATGATAGTTACCGCTGTATAGTGTTACATACTGAGCTATAGTATAGTGCTACTGCTACATTACAATGAATTGAAGTGTTGTGGGCTAAATACAGTAGCGTGTAACCTCTGTATTTACTATACTGCATAGTGCTCTGTTACTGTGAATTGCATTGCAGTGGATTACATATTATTGTACAGTGAAGAAACCCAAAAATCCTTTTCAGGGCTACCCTTTTTGTGTGTCAGTTACAATTTCTGCTGCTATTTATCTGCTGTTGCCCCATGTTCTTTTTTTTGGGATATATATGTATATTTATATACAAATATTTTGGGGGGTTTGTGCTATAATGTTGTAAAGATGGTGCTCTGGGTTTGATGTTTTAGTTATATTTCTTTTTTTTTAATTTAATCTCTATAAAATTTGGATGAGGTCTTTTCCCTTTTTTAGCACCACATACTATTGTAGTCCGGCTTATTGCACAAAAATCACCATATTGTGAAAAGGAACAAAACACCACATCCTTACTATTCTAAAAACCTGTATAATACTTTAAAACTAATAAAATACTAAGTGCATTGTCATTATTACAAGTTGTACATGGTGGATCACTAAGTAATATAGCCATGAAAAAAAGTGTAGTTGAGTCTATTTGTATATGATCTGATTGCCCTATACCTTTTTCTTACGTCAGCCAGCTGTTTTCATCACACGAAACAGACACCTCCTACGCTACTATACATGCAGCATGCCATACTCTTGCATGTTGGAGAAGTATGTTCTCTATTGTACAATCATAAAAATTCACCAGAAACTTTAAAGGCAATCTAGACTGTTTCCTCACTTGCATTACTACCATTTTTCACTTTCTGTACTACTTTAGCTTTAGAATGGTTACATATCGCACAAAATAGAAATGAAAGGCAAAACATTTGTGTACAGATATATAAAAAAAATGTATAAATTAAGTATGCAGCGCTAAAATTAGTATAATCAAGTGAAGAAGCAAATAAATAAATAATGCACAGTAACATATGTTAAATATGTTAAATAAATTAAATAACTCAGTCCTTATAGTAAAGTGATTAAGTGCAGGTGTTCCAAAAGTCCATGATCAAGGATAAACGTGACTCTTGTGTTGTTGTGAATGTACAAACAATGCACTAACCAGATAGCGCATTAATTGCGCATGGAGCAATTAAGACCTGCTCCTGGTGCTCTGGACTTGTGATACCAGGCAGATGTCATCAGCAAGTCGGCCACTAGATGTCATCAGTCTAGGTGTATTCTTAGGCATTCACCAGGGCCATCATCAGCAGGAGGAAGGGGAAGTCATATATCATCCAAATCCTCAGGAACCTTCAAAAATGGGCTCACATGGAAATAATGAGCGCCAAGAAAGCTTCTGATAGTGTAGTAGGTCTTTAATGGTCAAAGTTCCAGCATAAACAAATAAATAAAAAACTTACATCCAGATCTGATATGGCAACCAATCAGGATGGCCTTGCGATATATGCACACAGGTCAGGGGCACCTCTCTGACGCGTTTCGTGTAAAAACACTTCCTCAGAGAGCCCTCTTCATCTAAATTTGCACCCTGTGAAAACACATTCCATCTGTGTGGCATGCTCTGATTGGCCAAGATGTGGTAGTAAAGTAGCTTTCTAGCTCTAGCAATATTGGTATTGGTCCGAGATATTTTTTCTATTGTTGGAAAGCTTACATTTGTATAAAATTTAGGATGTACCTTTTCCATCTCTGTATGGTTGAAATCTCCAGGAAACAATCACAACTCCTCTGGATATGCATTTAGTTGAATATTAATAGCATCATACAATTGGTCCAAAGCTTACTTAGCATTTGCTGGTAGGGGTTTGTGCACCACAAAAATGAAAATAGCAGTACATTTTTTCAGTATGAAAAATTTTTTGTATTTCACCATACGCTAATCTAATTCCAGTGCACAATAAGTTTCAGCAATATTGACAGCCATACACCAATTAATAATGACATATTTGCACACTCCTCTGCCCTTGGACTTACCAGAGTCCATATTCTTACTCAATAGATGGAGCAGTTTACTAGCTCAATAGCCACATCAGGAATAGAATATTCCAAGCTAGTCTCTGTAAGAACAATCAAACAGCTATTACGTTTGTAAATAGCAGTCCTCAACCTAAGTTCATCATTCATGATGATAAGCAATCAACAGTTGCTCAGGAAGAGACATGGCAACGCTGGTTTGTATGGGTACCCTTTGCTCATTTACCTTTTGCTCATATACCAAATCTCTTACCTTTTTTGTTTTCTATTTCTTAATTACCTGTGCTGCACTGCTGCTCGGCTGCCTCCATCGCTTCCCTGGTGAGGCAGTAACAGCTCCAGCAGCCTCCTTATCTAAGCAGTTAATAGCTCCAGCAGCATTGTCAGTAATCTCAGTAAGCTCCACTGGGTAAAAAAATTCTTCAACAAAATTCTTTGTTCATAATACCTCTGCTGCATCCATCACCTTTCCAATGACACTGCAATCCATCAGCTGCCTAAGCTTTGAGAGTAGTAGTTTTAGTGGCAGCCCCAGAAAGCTCTGTTGAGCGCAGGATCCTCACCGGAATCCATGACAGGATTTACAGCAGAGCATCCGATGAGGCATACACTGAAGTAAGTGGTGAGAAACAGTTCAAACCCTCCTAGGTGTGACTCTTCTGTATACTGTGATGTAATGCTCCACAGTTCTTATCCAAAGCATACTAACTGATGTATAGAGCACCCAGCTACCCTTGGTCAGTAAAACTGTGTTGTCCCTCTGTCATCCATTGTGGTCTAGTGGAACTGCATACATGATGTGCAGAATGTCTGTGCAATATTTTTGGCTCTTGTCACTGACATAATACACTGTAATCTCTTTTCATAATAAATACCGCCTCCTCTCTCCTTCTACACTATTATCTTTATTTCACAATAATCTCTCTCTCTCTCTCTTGCATTAAGATCAAGTAAAAATGATTACATATTGTGCAGCCAGTTTGTACAATATTTCTGACTGTGGTCTCTGAAATAATTAACTAACATTTTTATTTCTGGATAAGGTGATTGTATTCTGGATAAAAAATAATCTCTCCTTCTTACACTGTTGCTCAATCAATACATTTTTTCTAGTCACTGTGCTATATATCTGTCTATAGTCTCTGAAATATGGCACTGTAAATATTATTTTAGCATACCAACTGCCCCGTCTCTGAAAATATGGAGTTGTGGTTTTGAAATGTTTTGTGCATTTTGTGTTGAAATTTTGTTAAACTTTGTAGACAGTATAGCGTGATACTGCATCGAAAGAAGACACACTAAGCTATAAAATATATATTTTTGCCACTGTTTGGAAACTGTTATGAAGTTGAGGACTTTAGCTTTATTTCTAAATGGCAACCTTCCAGGTGTCCTAGCCAAAAACCTAATAAATACATTTTTTTTCAGGTTGAAATGGATCAGATTGGGGTGCTGTTGCTGTATGTAAGCCAAGGAATAACATAAAAGTAAAAAGGTTTTACATATGTTAGTTATGCAATTCATATTACATGCATATCCCAAATATGTAATTTGAAGTATTGTTGTTTTCCCATGTTGCCCTCATGGGCCCTCTCCTTGTTGGATGGTACTTTTTGTTTGCCTGTGCCCCATGGCAGTGCCCAGCTCCCCATGTGTTTTAGTTGACCATACCTTGTCTATAAGCCTTGAAAGTGGGCAGGATTCTTTTTCAAGATTTGCCCACATATTAACTTCAATGAATTTGGAATCAAGTTTGCATTTTCGCAGATTTAAAATGCATTTAATAAACAGCACATGTTCTTATCTCTATCAGAAGTATGTATTGTAAAATATAGCATAACAGGTACAGTGATCAGGAGTATGTCATATATAGTGCAATGTATAGAGTGCAGTAGTCAGAAATATAAAATTTGCAACATTCACAAGAATGCATAATTCACAAAGTGCAGGCTTCAGAAGTATGTAATGCGTGAAGTGAAGGGCTTAGAAGAAGCATAATGTGCAGAGAGTGGGGCTCAGTAGTCCATAACACAAAGAGTACAAGACTCAGATGTGCATATTCCACAGAGTGCAGGGGTAAGTGATCCACAGGGGGCAAGACTAAGGAATGTGTAATGAACAGAGTGCGGGGCAGGAGGAATGCATATCACACAGGGTGCAGGGATCAAGGCTGCATATTGCACAAGGCTTAAGGCTCAGGAGTGCATACCACAAAGAGTGCAGGACTCAGGAGAGTATGCTGCACAGGACCCAGGGCTCAGGGCTCAAGAGGGCATATCCTATAAGGTGTTTGTCTCAGAAATGCTTATTGCTCAGAATGCAGGGGTCATGAGTGCACAGTGTGTTCAAAAGTAAAAAAAAAATTTTTAACTTTTTATGTAACCTTTTGACTGTCAGGGAGTCATATCATAAATCATGGCTACATCATTTTTTAGGTTGCCAGTGACATACTGTATGTAATATATCATGGCAAACAGAGTTAAAACAAACGTAGAAGTGCAATAACACTCTTTTTCCAGAGCAGAAAGCAAGATGCTTCCAATGGAACATTTAATAAGAAAACTGTCACCAAAGAGGCAAGTGAGTGACCCATGACTATAACAGCACAAACAATGTGTTGTCCCAATATATAGACGTAACTAGCTTACATATTGTACAGCATTGGGCCACATCTCTTTTTGATGATAACATTTCATTTCTCAGAGATTCTTAATCTGTAGTAAGTAGAAATGAGCAAATTTTATTGAGAAAGTCAGAACTTATATATAAAAATAATTCTACGTTATATATCACCTCCATAGATACTTTAAAAAGCACTAAACTTATATAAGAAAAAACTCTAATATGCATTCCATAACTTGGAGTAAACTCAGCCAGTTTGCTTTACAACTATATCCCTTTAAAATGAGTAATTAGTGACCTACCCATAATACCTCAATTTGTGCTGTCTGGGAAGCAGATTGTCATTTTATGTGCTTGTGGTCAGTTCGTTGGACAGGAGCTGATAATCAATTTCCAAACTCAGTATACTAAAATCAGTATTTATGTAGAAAAAATAAGTGTTCACATACACATGCATTATGATGCTTTTGATGAGAGAGCTGACAATTTCTTTGCAAACTCAATAAACTAACTACTATACATACTGTGTCTAGGAACAAGTAGAGGTGTTTTTTTTCAACAAAATATGTTGCTGTTTTAGGTCCTAGCACTGACAAGTTCTTTACTAAACGAGTTTTAACAGCTGTTACATTTAGAGCTAACGTGACAATCATTTTCCTAATCTGTATGAAATCTGTATTTTTCTTTACAAAAGAGTTTAGGATATTTATGACAGAACACCTTGTTGTCCTACAGAGAAGGCAGTCTATCTTCATTGTTGTGTTGATTAATCTGATTTTAATCTAACATTTCTGATTAAAATATCTGGTTACAAAAACTGGCAGTCTATTACCCTGACAGACTGCCAACACTGTTCTGTACTGTTGGAGGAAAAATTAGGCCTTGTATGCCCAAAATCTCGTTACAGAGGAGGATGCAAAATTACTTGGTGGCTCCTGAATTCTAAAAGGCAGTCAACCCTGGAACATCTATGTTCCAGAGAAGGAAACATTCTACAGTTTCCTGTGTTGTACTCTTGCATCAAATAAGTTTCCATGAAGGCATGCTATTGGCCATAATGATTTTCCATTTTTCAGTCCAACAAACATGAAGTGCAACTCCATTGTTGTCACACCTCCAAACCAATAGCTGCTTAAAAAATAAACAGACTCCATTGTCCATAAACTAAACCATCACCACCACCTAAACCTGCTCTGTAAGCTAAGCCATCACTAGTATTTCATCTAGCTACAAGGTTCAGTTCAGCAAACTGCCAACTGTATTGCCAAAATAAATATTCTATCTACATGTATCTAATACATAATACCAGCTCTTTTTTCCCCCAGAAAATAGGTGCAGGAACTCAACCCCCCACCCTCGAAACCGCATCAAATACTGGGTGTGGTTAAATTTCACTAACAGTGGGAGGGTCTTAAAGGGGCATTACATACCAGGAGTGCATTACGTACAGAGTGCAGAGTTGGGGGGGGGGTTACATGCAGAGTTCAGGGGTGCACTGCATACAGAGTGCAGTGTTCAAGCCTTCATCCTCATGTCTTACTTTTGTTATTTGTACCCAACAGGCTCTAATACCTTCCCACACACTGTAGGTGGCTCTGCCTCTTTCGCTTGCAGGGAGATCATCCAGTGTAGGTGTTGGCATCCGCACTGCACCCTGGGTACCTGCATCTCCTCTGTCCACATCCTATACTCAGTGGGAGCTGCTCAGCAGATCAGATCTGTGGGAGCTGTTGGGAGACAAGCTGTCACATGTAAACACATAAGCCGAACTTCTGTGTTTAAGTGATAATGGTGAGCAGGGAGCAGAGGGCCTGACACAGAGGTGCTGGAACTGAGTTACACCAAGTTCCAGCTGAAAAAGAAGCCTTGCATACTACTTTAATTACCTCCCTCCAACTATCAATGCACTTTTCAGTTTTCATTAAGACATAAGCTACAGTGACAAAAAGCATATTACCACAAAAGAAGACATTAAAACTACTAATGACTTATTTTGCAGATTTTTTTTCAGGGTAAACTGAAGCCTTGGTAGTTCAAGTTTTGGGTGTAAAATTATTTGCTCATCTCCAGTATTAAACTTATCAAATTAACCAAGATAGCTAGCTTAACACCCAATTTATCATAGAAACCAAGCTAGGTACATTATTTTCAGTTAACCGCTTCCCAACTGCCCTATAGCAGAACTACTGCTACAGGGCAGCAGGGTCATATATATTTGTGATTTTGCATTTCCAGGTAGGGTGCACGTGCTATCCTACCTGTGCCACCATTTGGCGGCTACAGCTGTTGATCACCGGGTCCCGGCTGGAGACTCCCCGCCTGTACCCGGTGATCGCCGGGAACAGGGGAGAGGTCTGTATGTAAACAACACAGATCTCTCCCCTGTCAGCACCAGCATGCTACTTTGTATTGCTCTGCATAGCAATTGTCAGTTAAAGTAATGCAGAGCCATATTGCAAAAAGTGGCCTGGTCAAGAAGGGTGGTAAATCCTCTGGAGGGCAAGTGGTTAAAGTGCAAAAGAGATTTTGTAAAAAAAAAAAAAAAAAAATTACATATTTAACAGGATCAGGAAAAAAGGTACACACAGAATGGAGGTGAGACTTCTGAGAAAACACCCTCCCACTCAGCACTTAGGAAACAGGAAATTACAACTGCATTCAGTAGTCAGTAGCTGGAATTCATGCTTCCACATAAACAAAATAAGCAATAACTAGGAAACTGCAGTTAAGTTTGCTAAAAAGTTTTGGCTGGAGTTACCTTTTAAATGAAAACTCAATATCTCCTGAATAAGCAATATCATGTTGTTCAAAATCAATTATGAATACAATATATTTTACATTACATTACATTAATTAGTTTACTTTGCTTGTAAAATGTTTCTTATTTCTGGAATTATAAGAGATTTATTTCTAAACATCATTACAAAAAAACAGTAACAGATTATATAAATAAGAAAAATAAAGGTGATATTTAAAGGTTGTCCAGTAAAAAAAAAACTGTGTATATAAAATGTTGTTTTCAAATTCCCTGACTTTCAAAAAAAAAGAGAAAAGGAAAAAAAAGAAAACAATTGAGTTTCTGCAAAAGTCTGCTTTACAGGTATTAAAAGTAAAAGGACAATCAGGTCAAGCATTTTAGGACCTTGCATTGAAAATCTAGTTTCAACCAATGCATGAATAATAACTGTCAAATTGACATTCCTGTGATTGCTGATCCCAGAGAGGATTCAGATCTAGCCCTTTATCTTTTGAAATGCCAGGACTTTTATCTCAGTGGTCTCTGTCTGTAGATGAGGTTACTGATATGTTATGCACTGCACCTTGCTGAACTGTGCCAGTTAAGTCATCGCTATTTGCAGTGTCTGCATGTGGTCACGAATTGTACTTCTGTAATGAATGACATTTTCTGATGAAAAAAACTTGTGTAACTTCAAAACAGTTCATTTTATTCATTCCCGGAACATTTTGATTTATATTTTATTGGCAAGTGCTTTTCAAGTTTTTGTTCTTTAACCCCTTGCCTACCGGGCACTTATACCCCTTTCCTTACCAGGCCAATTTTCAGCTTTCAGCACTGTCACACTTTGAATGACAATTGCAACATTGTACCCATATGAAATTTTGATCATTTTTTTCACACAAATAGAGCTTTCTTTTGGTGGTATTTACTCGCCACTGGAGTTTTTATTTCTTTGTTTCTATTATAATATTTTACAGGTAATTTTTCTCCTTCACTGATGTGCGTTGATGAGGCTGCACTGATAGGCTGCACTGAGGTGGCACGGGTGGGCAGCACTGATAGGTGGCACTGACTGGCGGCACTGCTGGGCACTGGTGGCACTGCTGGGCACTTGTGGATGGCACTGGTGGAAACTGATGGGCAAAGGTGGGTGGTACTGGTGGGAACTGATGGGCACAGGTGGGTGGCACTGCTGGGCACTTGTGGGCAGCACTGCTGGGCACCGATCATTGGGGCACTGATCATCAGCCTGATGATTGGTGCCGATCCCTCCTCTGACAACTGACGGTTCTCAGCAGTACTTTCCTCACGCTGTGGTCTGGGTATCCGAAGGGTTCATTGCTAATTGAAGTTCTGAGGCACCCTCCCTTGCAGCAATTGAGATTATTTGCCTGAATTTTAATTTAAGCATATCTATCCACTTGAGCTCCGGAAGATTTTACCCCCTGCATTACCAGGGCATGTTTTGCTATACAGCACTGCACTACTTTGACTGGCATGCAATACTGTTATTTACTTTTTGCAATATAAACAAAAAAGACCAACATTTTTAAAAAACATCCAATATTTTCTACTTTCTGTTATAAAACATATTCAATAAAATCACATTTTGTCATTCATTTAAGCCAGCATGTATTCCATTACATGTCTGATAGAAAAAAAAAATCCCAATAAGTGTATATTAATTGGTTTGTGTGAAAGTTATAGTGGCTACAAACTATGGCATATACAGTATATTTGAAAATTGACTGGTTTGATTTATGATGGCCTGTCGCATTTCTTGAGGCCCTAAAATGCTAGAACAGTACAAATTCCCCCAAATGACCTCTGAGGCATTTGGTAAAAAGCATGGCAAGTTTTTTGAAGTTGCAATCTTTTGTCACATTTCTTTTGAAAATTTAGAAATGTAATTACATTTTTTTTCTTTTCTGTTCTTTTATTCTTTACATACTGTCACCAGTGCAGTACAGCGTCATCATATGACTGCTATGGCGGTGATCAAGGATACTGACTAGTGACAGTATGTTAAAAAAAAAATTGTATTTAATTTTTAAAATATTTTTTTCATTTTAACATGTTGTTTTCTGTTTTCATTTTTTACTATTTTTGTGCATACTTTCATAACAGTAGTTTAGTGTCACCACATTAACACTGTACTACTCTGGGAGGGTGTTCAGAGATTTTGTTTTGTTTTGTTTTTTACCACTTTGCTGTTACAATGAAGATCAGTGTAACAGCAAAGTTTTCAACTGTCATGAAAGGGTTACATTTATGACAGCTGTGATCACTAGTGATCTGTGATTGGCTACAGCTACAGTACAGGGTGCTGTGCTTGGCCCAGGTACCATGTGATAGCTGTGGGCCAATCACAGCATAGGAAACACAGCTGTTATTAATTATCACCAGGTCACGAGTACCAGGATGTTTTGTGTGCCCCTATACCGGAGTATGCCATATGACGTACATACTGTATACGTGATCTGGCCAGCCTGTGCTGCCTGCCTACTTTAAAAGTACTGTGAACAGTCGGCAAGGGGCTATGGTCAAAATATAAAATCATATATTCATTTCCACATAGTATTTTAGCTATTGCAATTACTGCTATTAATCTGAATGATCTTGAAGTTTGTAAACTTACTTTATGAAGATCCACACACATTTATTTTCTTGAATTTTGTGACATGTTTTCACTACGCCCTGTGAATAGGCACTGCTTTGTCACACATTTCACAGAGCCTACCTTCTGAACTACAGACGTGCTGAGAGGAGGAGTTTCAGGAAGAGTCAGACAGGCAAAACTCACAACTAGAGATGAGCGAAGTATTCAAAAATTCGATTCGACTGATTCGGCGAATTCGTGGAAAAATTTTGATTCGAGTCGAATATATTCGCTGTGAATTTAACTTAAAAAAGGGTGTTTCTAGGCTTCAGAGAGACC
Organism: Staurois parvus; assembly: GCF_062004578.1. NCBI lineage: Eukaryota > Metazoa > Chordata > Amphibia > Anura > Ranidae > Staurois > Staurois parvus. The sequence continues at coordinate 9,977,963 of NW_028319228.1, read as the reverse complement.
TAATATTAGTGCAGAACACTGTACATTTAATTTAAATGCCCTTGGAGTCTGCTGGGGAAGAGAAATAATACTGTCAGTCAGTATGACATGCAGATGAGTGCCGTCGATCTTAGAATCACCGCACACTTCACTCATTTGGGCAGTCACGGGGCCAAAACCAGAGTGTGGAGCCACAGTGTGGTGGTGGAGGCAGCAGCAATGGGAGGCCATACAGCACCCTATGACAAAAATGGAAACCACCAGCAGTGTGAGGAGACCTGAAAGTGGCACATGGCAGAGTGTGGCGATAGAGACAGCAGCAATGGGAGGCCGTACAGGGACCCATGACACACTCTGGACCTGGCAGCAGCATGAGGAGGCGGTACAGGGGCCCATGACAGATTACGGGCCTGGCAGCAGCATGAGGAGTCGGTACGGGGGCCCATGGCAGATTACGGGCCTGGCAGCAGCAATGGGAGGCCATACAGGGACCCATGACACACTCTGGACCTGGCAGCAGCATGGGGAGGCGGTACAGGGGCCCATGACAGATTACGGGCCTGGCAGCAGCATGAGGAGTCGGTACGGGGGCCCATGACACACTCTGGACCTGGCAGCAGCATGAGGAGGCGGTACAGGGGCGCATGACAGATTACGAGCCTGGCAGCAGCAACTTGGACAGGAGGACCTTCAGCTTCTGCACCGTCGGGTGCGTGCTCGCAAACTGTTGTCTCTTGGAAACGGATTCCAAGAAAGACTGCTGACGGAATCCGTGAAGAGGAGTAGCAGGAGAAGGAGCATCTGAACGAGCGGAATATGCCAACAAGCGACAACAGGGGCCCATGACAGATTACGGGCCTGGCAGCAGCATGAGGAGTCGGTACGGGGGCCCATGGCAGATTAGGGGCCTGGCAGCAGCTATAGAAGGCCCGTAATCTGCCAGCACCCTATGACAAAAAATGGAACCCACCAGCAGTGTGAGGAGACCTGAAAGTGGCACATGGCAGAGTGTGGCGATGGAGACAGCAGCAATGGGAGGCCGTACAGGGACCCATGAGAGACTCTGGACCTGGCAGCAGCATGAGGAGGCGGTATAGGGGCCCATGGCAGATTAGGGGCCTGGCAGCAGCTATGGGAGGCCCGTAATCTGCCAGCACCCTATGACAAAAAATGGAACACACCAGCAGTGTGAGGAGACCTGAAAGTGGCACATGGCAGAGTGTGGCGATGGAGACAGCAGCAATGGGAGGCCGTACAGGGACCCATGAGAGACTCTGGACTTGGCAGCAGCATGAGGAGGCGGTATAGGGGCCCATGGCAGATTAGGGGCCTGGCAGCAGCTATGGGAGGCCCGTAATCTGCCAGCACCCTATGACAAAAAATGGAACACACCAGCAGTGTGAGGAGACCTGAAAGTGGCACATGTTTGGGGCATGATTCATGGCGGATTTAGTCAGTTGTGTCAGGAACTGGTGGTTTGAAATCCAGACTAATCCACGCCTGATTCATTTTCACAAACGTGAGTCTCTCCACACTTTGGGTGGACAGTCGTGTCCTCCGCGGAGTTGCAATACCTCCTGCCGCACTAAACATGCGCTCCGATGCCACGCTACTGGCCGGGCATGACAGCCTTTCAAGGGCAAATTCAGCTAGTTGGGGCCAAAGGTCAAGTTTCGTTGCCCAGTAGTCAAGGGGATTGTCTACCTCGGTTGGCAGGGTGCTGTCCAAGTAGGCCTAAGCCTGTTGTTTGAGGTCCTGCTCCAGGTCCACCTGATGCTGCTGCTGCTGCTGCTGCTGCTGCGGCTGGTTAGTAGTTTCCTCACTGCGCTGGTGAAGAAAGCTACTCATCATCGACTGCAGACTGAGGCAGCTGCTGCTGGTGGAGCTGCCACTGCTCCTACCACCCCACCCCTCCCCTGCTGCCATGGCAGCGGAACGCGAGCGCACAGGGCCCACAGTGTCTGAGGATGGACGTTGGCGCAGACAGGCAGAGACCAGCTGACTACATAGGTGGTTTTTATAGTACGTTATTTTGGCCTCCCTCTCAGCAGGTGTGAAAAAGGCCACCATTTTGGAACGGTAGCGAGGGTCCAACAAGGTGGACAGCCAAAAGTCATCCCTCTGTCTGATGGTTATTATTCGGCTGTCGCTATGCAAGCAACCGAGCATGCTATGGGCCATTTGTGCCAAGGAATGTGAGAAACTCCCTGCCTCCATCTCCACAGCATACTGCCACGGTGCGTCTGGGTCCTCTGTCTCCTCCTCCTCTACCAGATGCTCCTGCTCCTCCACTCCTGTCCGCTGAGTGGAAAAACCACCCATTTCACTCAATAATTCCTGAGCACAAATGTCCTCCTCTACCTCCTCCTCTTCTTCCTGTCCTGCCCCCACAGGGGTCATGTGGCGTTGAGATCTGTGCGCCACGTCTACCGCACCCTGACCAGCCATTGTTAACAGCATTTGTTCCAGGACGTGCAACAGAGGAATGGCGTTGTTCATCCCATAGTCCTGCCGACTCACGAATAGCGTGGCCTCCTCAAAGGGCCTGAGCAAGCGGCAGGTGTCACGCATGAGCTGCCAATGGCTGACATCGAAGTTACACAGGGGAGTACCTTTATCCGCTTGTAACATCAGGAAATCGGTGATGGCCTTTCGCTGTTCGTAAAGGCGGTCTAACATGTGTAGGGTTGAATTCCACCTTGTTGCAACGTCGCAGATCAGGCGATGCTGTGCAATTCCGTTCTGCCGCTGCAGCTCAAGGAGGGTGTGCTTTGCGGTGTAGGAATGGCTGAAATGCATGCAAAGTTTACGTGACATTTTAAGGATGTCTTGCAGTGGGATGGTGGATTTTAGGAACCGCTTGACAACCAGATTGAACACGTGAGCCATGCATGGCGCATGGCACAACCTTACTTGACGCAGAGCAGACACCATGTTCTTTCCGTTGTCGGTCAACATGGTTCCGATTTTCAGTTTGCGCGGAGACAGCCATCTGTCGATTTCTCTGTTCATTACACTGAGAAGTTCCTCCCCTGTGTGACTACGTTCGCCTGGACCTGGCAGCAGCATGAGGAGGCGGTATAGGGGCCCATGGCAGATTAGGGGCCTGGCAGCAGCTATGGGAGGCCCGTAATCTGCCAGCACCCTATGTCAAAAAATTCAACACACCAGCAGTGTGTGAGGAGACCTGAAAGTGGCACATGGCAGAGTGTGGCGATGGAGACCGCAGCAATGGGAGGCCGTACAGGGACCCATGACAGACTCTGGACCTGGCAGCAGCATGAGGAGGCGGTATATAGGGGCCTATGGCAGATTAGGGGCCTGGCAGCAGCTATAGGAGGCCCGTAATCTGCCAGCACCCTATGACAAAATGGAACCCACCAGCAGTGTGAGGAGACCTGAAAGTGGCACATGGCAGAGTGTGGCGATGGAGACAGCAGCAATGGGAGGCCGTACAGGGACCCATGACAGACTCTGGACCTGGCAGCAGCATGAGGAGGCGGTATATAGGGGCCTATGGCAGATTAGGGGCCTGGCAGCAGCTATGGGAGGCCCGTAATCTGCCAGCACCCTATGTCAAAAAACTGAACACACCAGCAGTGTGTGAGGAGACCTGAAAGTGGCACATGGCAGAGTATGGCGATGGAGACAGCAGCAATGGGAGGCCGTACAGGGACCCATGACAGACTCTGGACTTGGCAGCAGCATGAGGAGGCGGTATATAGGGGCCTATGGCAGATTAGGGGCCTGGCAGCAGCTATGGGAGGCCCGTAATCTGCCAGCACCCTATGTCAAAAAACTGAACACACCAGCAGTGTGTGAGGAGACCTGAAAGTGGCACATGGCAGAGTGTGGCGATGGAGACAGCAGCAATGGGAGGCCGTACAGGGACCCATGACAGACTCTGGACCTGGCAGCAGCATGAGGAGGCGGTATATAGGGGCCTATGGCAGATTAGGGGCCTGGCAGCAGCTATGGGAGGCCCGTAATCTGCCAGCACCCTATGTCAAAAAATTCAACACACCAGCAGTGTGTGAGGAGACCTGAAAGTGGCACATGGCAGAGTGTGGCGATGGAGACAGCAGCAATGGGAGGCCGTACAGGGACCCATGACAGACTCTGGACCTGGCAGCAGCATGAGGAGGCGGTATATAGGGGCCTATGGCAGATTAGGGGCCTGGCAGCAGCTATAGGAGGCCCGTAATCTGCCAGCACCCTATGACAAAATGGAACCCACCAGCAGTGTGAGGAGACCTGAAAGTGGCACATGGCAGAGTGTGGCGATGGAGACAGCAGCAATGGGAGGCCGTACAGGGACCCATGACAGACTCTGGACCTGGCAGCAGCATGAGGAGGCGGTATATAGGGGCCAATGGCAGATTAGGGGCCTGGCAGCAGCTATGGGAGGCCCGTAATCTGCCAGCACCCTATGTCAAAAAATTCAACACACCAGCAGTGTGTGAGGAGACCTGAAAGTGGCACATGGCAGAGTGTGGCGATGGAGACAGCAGCAATGGGAGGCCGTACAGGGACCCATGAGAGACTCTGGACTTGGCAGCAGCATGAGGAGGCGGTATATAGGGGCCTATGGCAGATTAGGGGCCTGGCAGCAGCTATGGGAGGCCCGTAATCTGCCAGCACCCTATGTCAAAAAATTCAACACACCAGCAGTGTGTGAGGAGACCTGAAAGTGGCACATGGCAGAGTGTGGCGATGGAGACAGCAGCAATGGGAGGCCGTACAGGGACCCATGACAGACTCTGGACCTGGCAGCAGCATGAGGAGGCGGTATATAGGGGCCTATGGCAGATTAGGGGCCTGGCAGCAGCTATGGGAGGCCCGTAATCTGCCAGCACCCTATGTCAAAAAACTGAACACACCAGCAGTGTGTGAGGAGACCTGAAAGTGGCACATGGCAGAGTGTGGCGATGGAGACAGCAGCAATGGGAGGCCGTACAGGGACCCATGACAGACTCTGGACCTGGCAGCAGCATGAGGAGGCGGTATATAGGGGCCCATGGCAGATTAGGGGCCTGGCAGCAGCTATGGGAGGCCCGTAATCTGCCAGCACCCTATGTCAAAAAATTCAACACACCAGCAGTGTGTGAGGAGACCTGAAAGTGGCACATGGCAGAGTGTGGCGATGGAGACAACCCACCGACTGTTTTGCTCGCTGCCAAGCTGCCACCCTCTTCTCCTGATGATGCGGAAGCAATAGCCTGATGACGACGAGGCTGCCAAGTGCGATCAGCCTCATCATCATCAATTAGGGTCTCCGCCTCACTACTAGCCCCCTCGGCTGCGTGTGGGTCAGGAGACAGACCTGTCTCTACACCGGCTACCGAGCCACTCTCCTCGCCACTACTTCTTCGCCTGGCTGCTGAAGAGGCGGATGTCTCCCCCCGTTCCTGACCGCCCTCTGTTAGCTCTTCCTCACTGTACTGGATGACACCGGGAGCACTAGCCTCTGGCTGCGAATAGTGCTGCCTCGACCCCTTCCTCTGCTGCCACGTCTGCTCGCTCCTAAAACATTGCCTCCTCTGCCACTCCTCTGCATGTTGTCTGACATACTCTTTAATTAAACGATTCTGTGTCCCTGAGTAACAATTCTGTGTCCCTGAGTAACGTTTCTGTGGCCCTAAGTAACAGTTCTGTGGCCCTAAGTAACAGTTCTGTGGCCCTCAGTAACAATTCTGTGTCTGTCCCTGAGTAACAATTCTGTGTCCCTCAGTAACAATTCTGTGTCCCTCAGTAACAATTCTGTGTCCCTCAGTAACAATTCTGTGTCCCTGAGTAACAATTCTGTGGCCCTCAGTAACAATTCTGTGTCCCTCAGTAACAATTCTGTGTCCCTGAGTAACAATTCTGTGTCTGTCCCTGAGTAACAATTCTGTGTCTGTGCCTGAGTAACGTTTCTGTGGCCCTAAGTAAAGGTTCTGTGACCCTCAGTAACAATTCTGTGTCCCTGAGTAACAATTCTGTGTCTGTCCCTTAGTAACAATTCTGTGGCCCTAAGTAACGGTTCTGTGGCCTTCAGTAACAATTCTGTGTCCCTGAGTAACAATTCTGTGTCCCTCAGTAACAATTCTGTGTCCCTCAGTAACAATTCTGTGTCCCTCAGTAACAATTCTGTGTGTGTCCCTGAGTAACAATTCTGTGTCTGTCCCTGAGTAACGTTTCTGTGGCCCTAAGTAACGGTTCTGTGGCCCTCAGTAACAATTCTGTGGCCCTCAGTAACAATTCTGTGTCTGTCCCTGAGTAACAATTCTGTGTCTGTCCCTGAGTAACAATTCTGTGTCCCTGAGTAACGTTTCTGTGGCCCTAAGTAACAATTCTGTGGCCCTCAGTAACAATGCTGTGTCTGTCCCTGAGTAACAATTCTGTGTCTGTCCCTGAGTAACAATTCTGTGTCCCTGAGTAACGTTTCTGTGGCCCTAAGTAACAATTCTGTGGCCCTCAGTAACAATTCTGTGTCTGTCCCTGAGTAACAATTCTGTGTCTGTCCCTGAGTAACAATTCTGTGTCCCTGAGTAACGTTTCTGTGGCCCTAAGTAACAATTCTGTGGCCCTCAGTAACAATTCTGTGTCTGTCCCTGAGTAACAATTCTGTGTCTGTCCCTGAGTAACAATTCTGTGTCCCTGAGTAACGTTTCTGTGGCCCTAAGTAACAATTCTGTGGCCCTCAGTAACAATTCTGTGTCTGTCCCTGAGTAACAATTCTGTGGCCCTAAGTAACGGTTCTGTGGCCCTCAGTAACAATTCTGTGTCCCTCAGTAACAATTCTGTGGCCCTCAGTAACAATTCTGTGTCTGTCCCTGAGTAACAATTCTGTGGCCCTAAGTAACGGTTCTGTGGCCCTCAGTAACAATTCTGTGTCCCTGAGTAACAATTCTGTGGCCCTAAGTAACGGTTCTGTGGCCCTCAGTAACAATTCTGTGTCCCTGAGTAACAATTATGTGGCCCTAAGTAACGGTTCTGTGTCCCTCAGTAACAATTCTGTGTCCCTCAGTAACAATTCTGTGTCTGTCCCTGAGTAACAATTCTGTGGCCCTAACTAACGTTTCTGTGGCCCTAAGTAACAGTTCTGTGGCCCTCAGTAACAATTCTGTGTCCCTGAATAACGTTTCTGTGGACCTAAGTAACGGTTCTGTGGCCCTCAGTAACAATTCTGTGTCCCTCAGTAACAATTCTGTGTCTGTCCCTGAGTAACAATTCTGTGGCCCTAAGTAACGGTTCTGTGGCCCTCAGTAACAATTCTGTGTCCCTGAGTAACGTTTCTGTGGCCCTAAGTAACGGTTCTGTGGCCCTCAGTAACAATTCTGTGTCCCTGAGTAACAATTCTGTGTCTGTCCCTGAGTAACAATTCTGTGGCCCTAAGTAACGGTTCTGTGGCCCTCAGTAACAATTCTGTTTCCCTGAGTAACGTATCTGTGGCCCTAAGTAACAATTCTGTGGCCCTCAGTAACAATTCTGTGTCTGTCCCTGAGTAACAATTCTGTGTCCCTAACTAACGTTTCTGTGGCCCTAAGTAACAGTTCTGTGGCCCTCAGTAACAATTCTGTGTCCCTGAGTAACGTTTCTGTGGCCCTAAGTAACAATTCTGTGTCCCTGAGTAACAATTCTGTGGCCCTAAGTAACGGTTCTGTGGCCCTCAGTAACAATTCTGTGTCCCTGAGTAACAATTCTGTGGCCCTAAGTAACGGTTCTGTGGCCCTCAGTAACAATTCTGTGGCCCTCAGTAACAATTCTGTGTCTGTCCCTGAGTAACAATTCTGTGGCCCTAAGTAACGGTTCTGTGGCCCTCAGTTACAATTCTGTGTCCCTGAGTAACAATTCTGTGGCCCTAAGTAACGGTTCTGTGGCCCTCAGTAACAATTCTGTGGCCCTCAGTAACAATTCTGTGTCTGTCCGAGTAACAATTCTGTGGCCCTAACTAACGTTTCTGTGGCCCTAAGTAACAGTTCTGTGGCCCTCAGTAACAATTCTGTGTCCCTGAGTAACGTTTCTGTGGCCCTAATTAACAATTCTGTGGCCCTCAGTAACAATTCTGTGTCTGTCCCTGAGTAACAATTCTGTGGCCCTAACTAACGTTTCTGTGGCCCTAAGTAACAGTTCTGTGGCCCTCAGTAACAATTCTGTGTCTGTCCCTGAGTAACAATTTTGTGGCCCTAACTAACGTTTCTGTGGCCCTAAGTAACAATTCTCTGGCAACTCAGTAACAATTCTGTCTGTCCCTGAGTAACAATTCTGTGGCCCTAACTAACGTTTCTGTGGCCCTAAGTAACAGTTCTGTGGCCCTCAGTAACAATTCTGTGTCTGTCCCTGAGTAACAATTCTGTGGCCCTAACTAACGTTTCTGTGGCCCTAAGTAACAATTCTCTGGCACTCAGTAACAATTCTGTCTGTCCCTGAGTAACAATTCTGTGGCCCTAATAACGTTTCTGTGGCCCTAAGTAACAGTTCTGTGACCCTCAGTAACAATTCTGTGTCTGTCCCTGAGTAACAATTCTGTGGCCCTAACTAACGTTTCTGTGGCCCTAAGTAACAATTCTCTGGCACTCAGTAACAATTCTGTCTGTCCCTGAGTAACAATTCTGTGGCCCTAACTAGCGTTTCTTTGGCCCTAAGTAACGATTCTGTGGCCCTCATTAACAATTCTGTGTCCCTGAGTAATGCTTCTCTGTCCCTAAGTAACGTTTCTCTGTCCCCAAGTAACGTTTCTGTGGCCCTAACTCTGTCCCTAATACAGAGCGGTCTGCCTCTCTTGAATGGCTGGAGGCAAATGAAGAATTCTAAAATGGCCGCTATTTATAGCTCGACCATTACACAGTGCTGGCTGCCTGGCTGCTGATTGGCTAATGCGATCACATGTCATTAAGGAATGCATTATGGGTCAGCGCGCCTTGTCTGCGCGCCTTCCCAGACATCCCCGCTCCGTCGCCGCACATGTCTGCCGCCATTTTAGGAAAAATTTCGATTCGCGCGTCCGAAGTAGGCTATTTTTCGGATTCGGCGCGAATCGAAAATTTTCCAATATTCAACTCGAATTCCACTTCGCCTACTTCGATTCGCTCATCTCTACTCACAACATGAGAGGAGATTTTTCAAGTAAGCTTATATTAGATTGTCAAATATAACGATTGTTTCTGTATTGTTATTACAATGCTGATGTTGTAAAATGAAAATGTAACCATAGATTTCCTTTATATTAATGAATGAGATGAAGCTATGATGACTTCAGTCATTCAATTGTGCGCAAGCAAAAATTTCATTTTTTTAATTTTCCTTGTACATTACTGAATATTAGGAGTGGACACAGCTTTACCTCATTTACTAAGCTAGGTGAAAATTTCCTTTGCAAAGTGAATATTCAATACTGCTTTAGTAAATTTTGCACTCATTTGTGTGGCCTAGCAGATATGTGTCTCAGGAAGTTCAGGTATTGAAAATATAATACTATTTATTAATTGAAATTACTTGTTCTTTAAAGCATGTTAAAAAAAATAGCTTCTGCACTTCAGTCAATTTATTATAGCTGCAATTTATTTTTACCAAAAAGAGATTTCACTCTACTCAAGAAAATTTGTATTTCAATGACCTTAGATTTTATGTAAAATGAATGAGCAAAAGAAATAATCCATAATATTAAAAAACTATGTAAGAGCTTTACTGATTGATATAATGGATTAATGAATTCCAATTTTCATGTAATATTTATGATATGCACTGAAGAAAATTAAAAGAGGCACAATGTTTTCCTACTTCAAATGTCTGTAATTTTTTTGTCGGATCATTCTAGGAGATTACAAATTGACTGCAAAGTATGAAGTGCTTCTATAATTGACTTTAAAATGCAACTACGCTTAAAATACAAGTTGATTCATTATGTAGAACATCTTCTAAAATGTAAAAGTACATTTCTTGTAATAGTCCAGGTTTTTTCAATAGAAGAACTTCAGGCAAATGTAAAAACCTCTATTTACGCCAAAAATAAATCTAAAATATAACCCTAAAACCTGGGGATAAATTTAAAGCCCAGCTTGTAAGAAATGGAGACATTGACAGTGGAACAGGGAGACACAGAAAGCAATAACATAATTCAACTAAATAGAAAAGTCCACACAATGATGCCCAAGCATTTTATATTGAATCAGAATTCCTTATTTGTTTTAGCATGTCTGCATTGACCTCCTTCTTTTTTGAATTGTCTGGTTCCAACTGGGCAAAGTATGTTTTTCATTTTTTTTTAGCTGTTGCTGACCAGATGTTAATCCACACTTCATCTGTTAATATAGAAATTAGTTCTTTAGTTCATTTAGTGTGATGTATTGTGTTGTTTTGTGCATCTACTGTCAAAGGAGGTAAGTAAGAAAGGTAATGTTCAGTTTTGATCTAGAGTAGATATAGTGTCGCAAGTAAACATAATAAGACAGTCTTAAATTTTTGCAAAGGTTTTAAGTTCAAGGGAAATAAGTAGTGAGTGTACATCACAAAGATCATTAAAATGCCACCAGTGGGGGAGGCAAGTTTTATAGTTCTGTCTCAATGGTACTTGGTACCTAAACACCTGTCTAAAATGTGCTCAGATTGCTCCCCAATCTGTTTCTGGGGCTGTGGGCAAGAGGGTTTGATGTACCATTTATGGTAGTCATGTAGTAAAGTCAAGCACTTCTGGATATGAGATCACGCCCTGATATATTATACAACAATGAGAAACATCGTTAAAGATCCCAGATTAGCCTTACTTAACAAACCTTTAGCAGGGGTGTCCAGGCACACCCAATGTCTGATTTACTTTAGCTGTTGCAACCAAATGGACAAAGCCAACAATTGACAACAAAACCTCCTCACGATTCGAGAGGGTTTGGAATCCATGGATACATCATCTCTGACCTCCCTTGTGACAATGGTTGTATTGGTGGCTGCAGAGGACAGCCGGGTGGGCCATAGTTCTTCCCCTCCTTTACCTCCCCCTTAAGCCCCTTCTTCCTCTTTCCTTCCCTAATCAGCCTCGTTTCTCTTTCTTTTCTCTTTTTCTTCACTGCTGTCTCTACATGCTTTATACAAAGTGGGGTGAGATGGGGTAGCAATCTGCCAGTATATTTTTTATGATTCACAAATTTTCAGAGTATGGGAATAAATGGCGCTCAATAGTTTGGGTTATAGATGACCAAGCTACATTAGAAAGAATGGTGTGGTAGAACTCTACTGCATCAGGAGAGACACACATAGGTGAATTTCATATAAGACTGTTATATTAGCTACCATATAGTACTCTGATTTGGGACTCCTAGTATTCAATTTAATTTGGAGAGTGCTTGGTTTGTTTATTATAGTTATCAGCCTAGATTGTGCTCAGATACATTTAGGGATGTCCTGTTGCACAATGTGTAGAATTTAAGAGGAGACAGGTAGAGCTCTGAAATAGTATAAAAGTTTTGCTAGATAAATTATTTGGATGTATTGATACTGTCTATCCATGAGATGTTAAATGTCACCATGTACACATCAAGGTATTTAAGCTTAGGTATTAGTAGTGGGAAGTTAGCCTTATAGAAGGTGTAGTATTTTGGGGTTCAAGTGATTTCTAGATAAGCAAGAGTGTAGGTAACCTAAGGCAAAGGATAGTTCTGTTTCAGATATGAAATGGTATTATGTAATAAACTTATCTAGGTTATTTTTATGCCAGAAATTGATATTCAGGGAGGGTATAAAAGTATGAGGAGAATTGATAAATGCCAAAATAACATCAGTGAATAAAGATAATTTGTGTGTAGATCCTGCCAGCTCAATGTCTTTAATGTTTACATTTGATAGGGGGAAGATTGGAATCCCTGCTATCGAATCAGTGCACTGGGCAGCACAGTGGCTAAATGGTTAGAACTTCCTCCTGGAAGTACTAGGGTCATTGGTTCAAATCCCAACCACGACACCACCTGCCTGGAGTTTGCATGTTCTTCCTGTGCTTGTGTCAGTTTCCTCTGGGTACTCCAGTTTCCTCCCACACACCAAAGACATGCTGGTAGGTTAATTGGATCCTGTCTAAATTGGCCCTGTTATGTGTATATATAGATGTGAGTAAGAGACCTTACATTGTACACCCCTTGAGGGTTAGGGATTGATGTGAATGTACAACATATATGTAAAGCACTACGTAAATTGACAGGTCTATATAAGTATCTGAAATAAATGGAGAAAATTGTCCCCAAATGGGGAATCCACACCCAAAGGCCCATTTACAAAGAACCACAAGGATCTGGGGCCTGGGTAACGTAAAACTACAGCTATGACTGGGAAATAAATAAGTAAAACCTTGCGAACAGCTCAGACTCAGCTCTTACTCAATTTCTCACCAGTATATTCTTCTACCACTCAGCGACAACTGCTCACACTTTATACATACTCATATTAATGTGCTATATAACAAAAACTCAAAAAATGTGCCGAGCTTTCTCCTTAAAATACTGATATCCCCAAACTCATATGTGTCATGAAAATACCACATAACTGTGTATATCCCCTGTTCAATATGACAAAAAATTAACAATAAAAATGTGAACATAAAATAAAGTAATATTTTAAACCAATAAAAGTCCCATGAAAATAGTGTAGTCCTTATTAATATATTTCCCAATCAATACAAAGCCACCAAATAATGAATATTCAATAAATATGCTCAAATCTTCTCTCAATCTGTGTACCTCCATCAACACACCGGATGTGCTCTCACCTGGAACTTTTGACCTCACATACTGTATATAATGTTTGGTCAAAAAGCGCTTGTGTCCCTTTAATTGGACTTTTTAGGGATTTTCTATTCAAATATTCATTCATTTGAAAGAAGAACTTTCTTTACTCCTTTCCGGGTGCTTAAAGTGAACATATATTTAAGGGGATAAATCAAGTTTGTAAACCTTTAGTACACCACTCTCATAATTTTTTGCTTTGTTTTAGAGTGGAGTGAAGAAAGTGCACCTGGATAATTTATTAAAAGTGTAATATGCAGTGGGGCAGGTAAGATGTGCACACATTGTCTATTAGGAACTGTTGGCATGATCCTTTGGATTAAGAAATGCAAAGTTAAAGGAGACTTCTAGCTGACACTTTTAGCTGTGAGCACATTTTTTGATCTTCTGTCAGATTTGTACTACTGTGTGAGTCTATCTCCGGAAGATTTCCCTTCACTTAATGTTCCAGTCATTGGTGCCCGATTTATAAAAATCTCAAAAGAGCATATCACAGTTATTAACTTTACAGATTAGAGATGTTATTCTATTTATATCACAACTACCCATGCTAAAACTATTGAGTGTAAAAAAATAAATTACTACATTTTGAAAATAAAGACTGTATCAAGAAATGTGTGAATCCCTACAAATGATTATGTCATAATATTTTAGGTATACTAGGGCTGCTTCTGAGGCAGGGTTAACCCCCTTAAGAAACAAACCAAGATAAAACTACTCAAAGCGCTGCCCTATACATTAATACATATCCAAAATGTGTCCAATATCAGTGCAGACACCGGTCTACTTAAAGTTCAAATAACTGTGCAGTCAATAGTGTCATTGTGCAATCTTCCAAAACAATAAAGGGCCAAAATTACTGTGCAGTGCTCCCCTGATTTGTTCCCCCACTAACTGACAGTTGTGGACTCTTATTGTATGTGTAAAGAGTCTAATGTGTATATACGTGATCTGCATTTCTGGGTAGGGGGCCCGCGGGCCACCCTAGAGATGTCAATCATCGGGTCCCGGCCGGCACTCTGTAATTGTCTGGTAAAGCTGACAGGGGAGAGACCTTTGTGTAAACAACACAGGTCTCTCTCCTGTCAGCATGGACATGCTATTTTGTATCTCTCTGCACAGCAGAGAGATACAAAGCAGCATGTCTACTGCATAAAACACAGCACACAGTAAAACACACAGAGCACACAATTAACCTTTTGATCACCCCAGATGTTAACCCATTCCTGCCCAGTGTCAGTACAGTGTTGGTGCTTTTTATTAGCACTGATCACTGTATTAGTGTCACTGGGGATGTCAGTGGCAGTTAGTCAGTTCCCCCCTTGTGTCAGAATGCCCACTGCAGACCTGCAGTCCCGCTATAAGTCGCCGATTGCCGCCATTAATAGTATATAGAAAAAAATTCCAGTATATACTGCCATTTGTAGATGCTTTAACTTTCGCGTAAACCAATTAATTTACACTTATTGGAATTTTTTTTAGCAAAGACATGTAGCAGAGTACATTTTAGTCTAAATTTATGAAGACGTTTGATTTTTGTAAGTTTTTTATTGGATATGTTTTATAGCAAATAGTCAAAAATATTGGGGTTTTTTTCAAAATTGTCTGTCTTTTTTTGTTTATAGCGCAAAAATACATAATGCAGAAGTGATCAAATACCATCAAAAGAAATCTCTATTTGCGGGAAAAAAAACACATAAATTTAATTTATGTACAGTATTGCAGGGGGGTAAATCTGGAGGACAAGTGGTTAAGTATCAGTATGAGCCCTGGTTCACACTGTTGAAACGTATCATTTGATTTGACAGTTCCAAATCGTATGACAAGTTGCACCCCATTGCTATCAATGGAAGCATTCTCATGTCGCAGCAATTATAAAGAAGGTTACTGTACTGTTCTATTCTGTTCTGTTATATGAAGACGCATGTGCAAATCATATTGATATACGGCTTTGAAATTGTGATGAAGTAGTACGATATCAAAGCTGCACCAGTGTGAACCAGGGTGTAGTGGGTAAGGGCAAAAGAGAAGGCATACAACTTGCAGAGGTTTGTGTGCAAAAAAATCTGTCACCATGCATCTCTTTCTCTCTCTGTGCACTTACCCCAGTAATTAAATTTAATTGCTTAAGAGAATAAATTTAAAGACTCTGTTCACCTTTTGAGGCAGAATTTCACTTTTTACATTAAATAGAAGGCCTTTTTATTGTCTCTTCTGCCCAAGCCATCCCAGTGTACTTATCACTCACTTACCTAGTCCATGGCAGCCTTTAATTGGCACCTCTCTCTTCAAAATTTAAAAAAATTAACCTAAACCTCTGACATCTTGTATCATCAAGTGAACATTCAGGAAATTTCAGATCCCATCATGCACTGCCTTCCTGCATCACAGAATAGGGTGTGTTTTGCCTCTCTGGACCATACTGCCCTCATTATTGGGCCGCCTCTTTCTTATATCCACCCACTTTACTACTTTTTCATTTAAGGTGGCCATACACTGTAGTATATGATTGTACAATCTCCTTCAGATCTGCCATCAACTATGTAGTGCAAGGGCCTGTCTGATTTGATACAAATTGAATGGACTGTTTAGGTGTGTCCTCCTATTACATAGTTTTGGTCAATGTAAAGGAAATTGTACAGAGATTGTACAATCAAATTGAATAGTGTATGGCCAGCTATATACAAGTACATGGGAGGGAGTGGGTGAAGACACTCAACTGTCATTGTTTTTGTAATCAAGCTCCTGCTCAAGGAGGAAGATGTAAATACAAAAATTTCACTTTCAGGCTAAATTCACACCTAGCGTAGTGGGAGTGCATTTTTGGTGTGTTTTTCCCACAACGCACATAGGACATTGGTTTGTGTATTGGGGGGACACTGGTGTGTTTTTAGAGTATTAATGTCTTACATGTGTACAGGTGTGACATGTGAAAGACATGGTATGCCTATATATTTTGCAGTTTTGCTTGTGTATGCTTCATGTATTAGATTTGATTAGGTTTTGCTTACTCGGTGATGCTAGTTTGTTGGCATGTAATATATAGAATGTGGGCATCAAGGTGTCAAGACTGAGAACTGGAGGAGAGACATGTTAAAGTGGTTCTAAAGTCAAAATAGTTCTTTTAAACTTAATGCATTCTCTGAATTAAGGTAAAAACTTCCCTCTAATTATCTCCCCCCCATTCCTAAACACTTTCCTGACTCCTCTCACCGATCCCAGCTGCAGCACTGCTCTCCTCTCTTCCTGGTCTCACAGGAGACACTGAGTGTGAGGGCAACGGGAGCCCTAGTGCTGCTGTCAGTCAAATTCCTGAGAGTAGGGATTGGGGCATGGCTCACCAACACTGAACATGTCTATGGATGCACACAGCACAGGTTGGGAGAAGGAAGGAGGGAACAGCATAGACAAGGGACTGCAAAGAGTAGGTAAGTATAACATCTTTTTAATTTTAACATGAAAACATTTACTTTTTGTATCACTTTAAGTGTTAGGCTAATTATAAATGTAATGAAGAGTAGGTGTTTATAGTGACATTTGTTCAGTGGCCCCACCCCCCGCTCCCTTCTCACAGGATTTGACTGACAGCAGCAGGAACCAATGGCTTCCATGCTCTTAGTAAAGCCCATGAAGGCAGGAAGAGAGCAGAGCAGGGCTGCTGGTGGGGACAGCACTGGACCAATCATGATGTCAGGTAAGTGATTAGGGAGAGGGGGAAGGCACAGACAGTGAAAGCTTTTTTTCTCCTTAATGCAGAGAATGCATTAAGGTAAAAAACCTTCTGCCTTTAGAACCACTTTAAATGTTATTTATTAAAAACCTTCAATATAGCTAAAATGCATTGTAAAGTTAAATGAGAACTTACGTCACCAGTAAGTTCAAGTCGTAGTTCAAAACCTCAGTTAACACCTAAACATGAAAATGTTAACGATTTCTTTTTTTTATTACTATAATCTGATCTATTTAGCACCCCATCCACACTGTGCAATGTTAAGTCTAGCAAAAATTGTTTTAGGAGGTTCTTTATTTTCATATAGTACTAATGTATTTTGCTAAGCTTTATAATTATAATCAGGGGAAGTCACTGAGAGCAAAAATATAGATAATGATAAAGTGACTTTGACGGGAAGAGGGAGACCACTGCTATGCATATGGTAATGATGCTAAAAATGGTTTTAGATGTTCGTGAATTTGACAGTAGAGCCAGAATATTTTATTGGCAACTCTGTTTAAAGTATTATCTATTTGTTATGAAAAGAACCCAGCACAAAAGCTGAGGCATTCAGTTGCTAGTACTGTATATTTACAGATTTCTCAACCATGGTGACAGAAACTTAGAAATTAGCAGGGGCTCACTTTTCAGACAATAATGGGGGTTAGGATTTATGGAAGTATGCATTAGGGTAGGTTTTAGTTAACCTCTAGTTACATAACAGAGGTTAATATTAGGGAATATTTTAAGCTAGTTTGTGTTAATTGTTAAAAAATGAAATGAACATAGACAGCCTTATCTTGTTGTGGAAGCCCCACTGCAAGGGAGCATTTTTCCTTTCCCTGGAGTTCAACTTTAACGTAGAGCATGGGAGAATGGAGATGAGAAGTTTAATGTTCAGGATACAGGGAGTGAAGAATTTTATGTACGGGTTACATGGAGATAGCATGGAGATGTACAGTAGAGGAGCAGGGGTAAAATAGGTTGAACAAAAAATAACCACAATCTAATAAAACCCCACATCACTGATTCTGCTACTGCCGCTGATCCCTTCATTTATACATTTTCCTTTACAAATCCTCCTTCCTCCCATTCCTCTCTTAAGATAGGAAGAGGAGGGAGTGTTTACATTTGTGATCATTGTGATTATTCATCACAGCAATCACAATGTACAGAACTTCTTGGATCGGCTGTTTATATTGTGTCTTGGAATTGAGTCTTAATGAGTTTTATGTCTTAATGATGGCTCAGGTCACTGTCATTTATGGGTGCACTGACTGCCCATATGTGTTTTCTAAAATGCTTACTGAGAGATGATAGCCACACATTTTGTTCAGTGGCTGGGCAGTATGTAATCAATTTGTTTAGGCCTTGCATATTTCACATTTGTATACATGTGTATAGTTAGTTGTTAGGTATCTGCATTTTGGTTGTTCAGTTTTGATTCTTATGCATTCTCATGTTTATTGCTTTTGGTGAGTGGTTATTGTTCACTGTAAATAAAACTCCTCTAAAAGATACACTGCTCAAAAAAAAAGGAACACTTTGAAAACACATCAGATCTCAATGGGGAAAAATATCATGCTGGATATCTATACTGATATGGACTGGGTAATGTGTTAGGAATGTAAGGATGCCCCATCGTTTGATGGATGAAAATAATCAACCTACAGAGGACTGAATTCAAAGACACCCTGAAAATAAAAGTGAAAAAATGATGCAGCAGGCTAGTCCATTTTGCTGAAATTTCATTGCAGCAACTCAAAATGGTACTCAGTAGTTTGTATGGCTCCCACGTGCTTGTATGCATGCCTGACAACATCGGGGCATGCTCCTAATGAGACTGTGGATGGTGTCCTGGAGTATTTCCTCCCAGATCTGGACCAGGGCATCACTGAGCTGCTGGACAGTCTGAGGTGCAACCTGGCAGCATCGGATGTACCGAAACATGATATCCCAGAGGTGTTCTATTGGATGTAGGTCAGGCGATCATGGGGGGAATTCAATGGTATCAATTCCTTCATCCTCCAGGAACTGCATGCATACTCTCACCACATGAGGATGGTCATTGACGTGCACCAGGAGTAACCCAGGACCCACTGCACCAGCATAGGCTCTGACAATCCAAGGATTTCATCCCAATACCTTATGGCAGTCCGGGTGCCATTGTCTAGCCTGTATAGGTTTGAGCATCCCTCCATGGATATGCCTCCCTAGACCATCACTGACCCACCACCAAAATGGTCATGCTGAACGATGTTACAGGCAGCATAACATTTTCCATGGTTTCTCCAGACCCTTTCAGATCGGTCACATCTGCTCAGGGTGAACCTGCTCTCATCTGTGAAAAGCATAGGGTGCCAGTGGCGGACCTGCCAATTCTGGTGTTCAATGAAAAATGCCAATCGAGCTCTATGGCCCAGGCAGTGAGCAGAGGGTGCACTAGAGGACGTCAGGCCCTCAGTCCATCCATATGAAGTCTGTTTCTGATTGTTTGGTCAGAGACATTCACACCAGTGGCCTGCTGGAGGTTATTTTCTAGGGCTCTGGCAGTGCTCATTCTGTTCCTCCTTGCACAAAGGAGCAGATACTGGTCCAGCTGATGGGTTATGGACCTTCTAAGGCCCTGTCCAGTCCTAGAGTAACTGCCTGCCTCCTGGAATCTCCTCCATGCTTTTGAGACTGTGCTGGGAGACATGGCAAACCTTCTGGAGGCCTCCTGATGACGTCAGCATGACGAAACGTCATGCTGATCTTGTGACCCGGAAGTGGTGAGACACACATGTAGTGTGGAGCATTCTGAGCGTTGTGAGGCAGAGAGAGCCAGGCAATACATTAAATGTTTAAACCCAAGTGCAGGGTTCAATGCACTATGAAATGTGAGCAGATTTACAGATGGTTTAATAGATATTGATGTATAACTTTAACCATCTGACACCCGGCCTATGGCCGAATGGCATCCGGAAAAATGTACTAGCTTTCCGAGAGGCCGCCATATGGCATCCTCCCTCACATGCGCAGTTCGCGTGCTTGCAGAGCCACGCAGGGGCGCGATCTGTCACTGGCCGTGTACCTCGGACACGGCCGATGACAGATCTGAGTACCGGCCCCCGTTGCCGGTACCATGTGACCTGCTGTGACCAATCACAGCAGGTCACATGACAGTTGTATACAATGGATGGCTTCATTCATGCCATCCATTGTATACTAGTGTCTAGCTGTGAATGGTCACAGCTAATCACATGCACATGTCATGTGATTAGCTGTGGCCAAATCACAGCTAAGCACAAAAAAAAAAAAAAAAACCCTGAATGAATCGATGTCATTCAGGTAAATGCTTGCTTATAGCAAAGTAATTCTTTGCTATAAGTAAATTGTTTAAAAAAAAAAACAAATACTGATCACTTCCCCAAAATAGTACAATGTTACTATGGTAACATTGTACTACTTTGGACATAGCGAAATATGAAAAAAAAAATCTTAAAAAAAGAAAAAGAATTTAATAAAAAATTTAAAATAATAAAAAAAATATATATATATATTTTTTTTTTCACACTGTCACCAGTCAGTGCCCCTGATCACCGCCATGCCAGTTATGTGATGACGCTGTACTGCACTGGTGACAGTATGTAAAAAAAAAATAGTGAAAATAATTTTTTTTATTTTTTCATTTTCCGAAAAATTATGACAAAAAAAAATACAACTTCAAAAAACTCGCCATGCCTCTTATGAAGTACGTCGAACTGTCTACTTTGCAAAAAGGGGTCATTTGAAGGATATCTGTACTATTCTGACATTCTTGGACCTCAAGAAATTAGATTGGCCGTCAGTACTTCAGGATTGATCAATATTCAGATCTATACCATAGTTTGTGAACTCTATAACCTTCCTACAAACTAAAAAATACATCCTAATTTGGGTTATTTTCACCAAAGACATGTAGTAGAATACATCTCGGCCTAAATTTATGAAGAACAATTATTTATTTGCAAACTTTTATAACAGAAACAAAGAAAAACTTGTTGCCGAGCCAAAAAGTACTTTAAAAATTTTAAACTGCCAGACCCTTCTCCTTCCATTGTTGTTGTACGACAGTAAGGCGTATCCTAGGATTTGAGCCCTGCCAAAGGAAATCCGAGAGTAATCTATGTTTGGGAATCCACCCCGGGGAGTTCTGGGTATTATATAAGAATAAAGGCAAGAATTTCATTTTGACCAAGTTTCTTTTCCCAATAAATGAGAGAGGAAGGTTCTTACAGGCATTTATTTTATATTTAAGATGAGCAACAAGAGGGGACAGATTTAGGTGGACAAAATCCAACACGGAATTAGTTATTTTAAGACCCATATATGTTAACTGTGAAAACCATTTTAGGAGTGGAACAACAGTGGAGCTAGGTAAAAAGGTCTTACCCAGTGGAAGAATTGTGGACTTGTGGCAGTTCACTCTTAAACCCGTAAAAAAGGCTGTATGATCATGGATGACTAAAAAAGATGGTAAGGAAACATCAGGGTTTACTAGGAACAACACCACGCCATCTGCATACAAAGCTGTTCTTTCTACCGGATACCATGGTTCAGATGAAAGGTGCAGATTGCAAGAGCAATGTGTTCCATCATGAAGGCAAATAGACCGGGGGACAACAGGCACCCCTGCCTAGTACCCCGACTCACCAGGAAAAACTCTGACAGTCTTCCCCCAGTTTTAATAGCTGCTGGGCATTCATACAGTAAATTCATCCAGAGGTGGAATCCCTCCCAAAATCCCATATGAACCAGAACTTCCTTTATATACACCCATCTCAAAGAATCAAATGCTTTTTCCAGACCCAGAAAGACCAGGACATGGTTGTCAGGGTGGTCAGAACTCAATTCAGTGTGGGTGAAATTTCCCTCAAATTGATGTCCATGGCCTTGCTGAGAATGAAGCCAGTTTGGTCTGCAGAGACCAATAAAGGAATCACCTTAGTAAGTCTAGTAGCCAATATTTTGGTGAGGATATTAAAATCCATATTGAGTAGGGAGATAGGCCTATAAGAAGAGCATTGTGGAGGGTCTTTGTCGGGTTTGGCCTGGAGCAAGAGATCTTTTACGAAGGCATTCTTTGTACAAGTGCAATAGATGTGGGGAAGTTCCTCAGTGTAATGTTATACCACTTTATCGGGAGCCCATCTGGGAAAGGCAATTTACAGTTAGAAAAAGAGCCAATGATCGCTTGCACTTCCTCCACTGTAAATGGGGCTATCTAACATAGTTCTGGCAGCCTGAAGGGCAATTGAACATTGTTTAAGAAAGTGTGGAGGATGTTAACATCAAACTCTGGGAGTGGAGAGTATAGAGCTTTATAAAACTCTACAAATGCCTGGAGAACTCCCCCTCCCATATCTTGGAGGGTGCCATCTGTGGAGTATACACAAAGTATAACAGTGGGTGTACAGGAGTCAGATGTTAATAACGCCAATAACTTGACATTTTTGCCACCTTGTTCAAATAACTGTTCCGTGTGCTTTTGATTGGAACACTGGGTTTGTTTTTGGTATTGTAGTGGCAGATCTCACTGTTCCTGTTGCAGGTCTGAAAAGGAGGCAGGGGAGGGATGGTCAGCATGCTTCTGTGCACAACAAATTTCCCTATCCTGAAGAATCTGAATGGCATGGTTTTGGTTTACCCTGGCAGTCTTAATGGATGAAATGTACGCACCTAGTGTGACTGCCCTAAAGGAAACCCAGAGAAGCTGGGGCGTGGAGGAGTTCAAATTAGTCAGCCAGTAGGCAGACATTTGCTCAGTAACCAATGGTTTAACTGTGGTCTCCACCACACAACCAGGATTAAGGCAGGACGTTAGTTGTAGCATTATCTGAAGAGGGGTGTGACCTGAAATACCTCCTGGGAGATACGTGGAATTTAGTATCCAGGGTAGCAGGGCCACATTGGCAAATTCCATATATATCCTGGAGGAGGAGTGGAAAACCAAGGATAAATATGAATATCTCCTGACATCAGGGTGTTTCCACCTCTAGAGCTCAGCGAGCACGGCAGAATCGCCCCATGAGACCAAATCTAAGTTAAGGGTCCTGGAGGGATTGAATGTATCTAATGAGTAGTCCAGGATATTGTTAAAATCTACAGCTATAAGAATTTTCAGAGACATAAAAGGAGCTAACTTGGTTATGAATGGTATGGTATGGTAAATGGTATACAAAACAGTACTGTGAAAGGGAGGTGGAACACATACATTAACCGACGCCAGCACATGAGACTCAATTTCTTAGATAACAGCTACATATCTCCCATCAGGGCTTGGGAAAACCTGGTTAATAGAACACGTCAAACTCTTATGCAATAAAATTGAAACCCCAAGGGCATAAGCAGAAAAAATAGCATAAAGCACCCTTTGCAGCCAGTGTCTCTTTAGGGACAAGTTTCAGTTACCCAGTAAATTAGTCTCTTGCAGGAAGACAATGTGTGGGTGCTGAGAGTTCAGATACTTCAACACCAAGGATCTTTTAAACTTAGAATTCAGTCCCTGGACATTCCAGTAGATGACACGTATAGCCATTGTACCACAAAATCACAGCTGGCAGTAGGGTGGCAAACAGGAAAATAAGTAGGGCATGGAGCCATACAGCAGATGTAATAGACAGCCATTGAAAAAAATGAAAAACAAACAAAAGAAAAAAACTGTAAAGGGGGAAAAAAGTCTTAACAGAAGGAGGTCCTGAAAAAACATATCCATTTCACTGCCATCAATAAACAAAGCTTGCAGAGAAACTTTATAGCTCCAAACTAGAAAATGAATACAGAACGTATTACACATTAAACAAAAAAAAAACACAGGGTAGCGTGAAAAAAATAAAACCTTAAGTCCGGCAGCAGTAGCCTTCTCCAGTATAAAAGTGATCAGAGGTAATGCCTATAAATGTGGTAGCTTTACATAGAACCAAACTAAATGAGATCCCATAATCAGGAAAGAGAGTACAGCCAGTCAGTGGCCAAAATAGGAGATTTAAAGAATCTTGTAGACCCATTATGATTGACAAGAAGCTTGCTGGGATACAACATACTATATTGCAGGTCCTTCTCTGGAGCCGTCTCTTCATATCCACAAAAGAGCCTCTACATTTCTGAAGCTCTGGGGAAACATCCTGAAAGAAGTGCAGCACAGCATTTTCATAGTGTACAGTCAAGTCTATAAATATTGGGACATCGACACAATTCTAACATTTTTGGCTCTATACACCACCACAATGGATTTGAAATGAAACGAACAAGATGTACTTTAACTGCAGACTGTCAGCTTTAATTTGAGGGTATTTACATCCACATCAGGTGAACGGTGTAGGAATTACAACAGTTTGCATATGTGCCTCCCACTTGTTAAGGGACCAAAAGTAATGGGACAGAATAATAATCATAAATTAAACTTTCACTTTTTAATACTTGGTTGCAAATCCTTTGCAGTCAATTACAGCCTGAAGTCTGGAACGCATAGACATCACCAGACGCTGGGTTTCATCCCTGGTGATGCTCTGCCAGGCCTCTACTGCAACTGTCTTCAGTTCCTGCTTGTTCTTGGAGCATTTTCCCTTCAGTTTTGTCTTCAGCAAGTGAAATGCATGCTCAATCGGATTCAGGTCAGGTGATTGACTTGGCCATTGCATAACATTCCACTTCTTTCCCTTAAAAAACTCTTTGGTTGCTTTTGCAGTATGCTTTGGGTCATTGTCCATCTGCACTGTGAAGCGTCCAATGAGTTCTGAAGCATTTGGCTGAATATGAGCAGATAATATTGCCCGAAACACTTGAGAATTCATCCTGCTGCTTTTGTCAGCAGTCACGTCATCAATAAATACAAGAGAACCAGTTCCATTGGCAGCCATTCATGCCCACGCCATGACACTACCACCACCATGCTTCACCGATGAGGTGGTATGCGACGAATCATGAGCAGTTCCTTTCCTTCTCCATACTCTTCTCTTCCCATCACTCGGGTACAAGTTGATGTCGGTCTCATCTGTCCATAGGATGTTGTTCCAGAACTGTGAAGGCTTTTTTAGATGTCGTTTGGCAAACTCTAATCTGGCCTTCCTGTTTTTGAGGCTCACCAATGGTTTCCATCTTGTGGTGAACCCTCTGTATTCACTCAAGTGAAGTCTTCTCTTGATTGTTGACTTTGACACACATACACCTACCTCCTGGAGAGTGTTCTTGATCTGGCCAACTGTTGTGAAGGGTGTTTTCTTTACCAGGGAAAGAATTATTCTGTCATCCACCACAGTTGTTTTCCGTGGTCTTCTGGGTCTTTTGGTGTTGCTGAGCTCACTGGTGCATTCCTTCTTTTTAAGAATGTTCCAAACAGTTGTTTTGGCCACGCCTAATGTTTTTGCTATCTCTCTGAGGGGTTTGTTTTGTTTTTTCAGCCTAATGATGGCTTGCTTCACTGATAGTTACAGCTCTTTGGATCTCATCTTGAGAGTTGACAGCAACAGATTCCAAATACAAATAGCACACTTGAAATGAACTCTGGACCTTTTATCTGCTCATTGTAATTGGGATAATGAGGGAATAACACACACCTAGCCATGGAACATCTGAGAAGCCGATTGTCCCATTACTTTTGGTCCCTTAACAAGTGGGAAGCACATATGCAAACTGTTGTAATTCCTACACCGTTCACCTGATTTGGATGTAAATACCCTCAAATTAAAGCTGACAGTCTGCAGTTAAAGCACATCTTGTTTGTTTCATTTCAAATCCATTGTGGTGGTGTATAGAGCCAAAAATGTTAGAATTGTGTCCATGTCCCAATATTTATGGACCTGACTGTAGGTCCTGCATCTTCTATGCCTCCGCCAGAATAAGATCTCTATCCCAAAACTTCAGGAACCTCACTAGGAATGGGTGAGAAGGACATCCCAGTGGCCAGGCACCCATGGGGACCCTATGGGCCATCTCCATTACATATATAGGGACATTTATTGCAGGTTCAACACTTGCTTGAATAGGGTCTGAGAAAAAATGGCAGGTTGCACACCCTCCACCCCCTCTGGAAATCTGACAATCCGCACATTATTCCAAATGAGTCAGTTTTCAGCATCCTCTGCCTGCAGCAGTTGAACCGTGTGTTGTAAGTCGGAGAGAGAATACATATGGCAGGCTGCTGTATTCTCTACCTCAGATATGTGGGCTTCAGCTATGTGTAGGCAGCCCCTGATTTTATCAAGATCTTGTCTAATAAGCCCGCAGGAAGTCTATTTTGGATGTGAGGGAGGATATACTTGCCTCTATGGCTACTAGGATAGCAGAGGTAGCAGAGTCATCCCCTGAAGCAGCAGCAGTTTGCTCAGGAGAGCCTTCATGGCACAAGGATCAAGAGCCACAGTACTCATCCTTTCCATCTGCTCCACCACAGATAATCTGGACTGCACACATTCAGGCAAGATAGCCAACCCGTGTGTGACCATCAAGGAACTTCGAGGTAGATAGGAGGTTTTTTTCTTGTCTGGATGGTGTTTGGTCGGCAAAGGTAAGGAGAGGCTGGGTTTATAGTGAGGGGTCTGACACATAATAAATTCACTATTTTTGGTTTTACTATCCCTGCTGGTTAAAAAAAATTAAATTTGGTGAATTTCCACATTATTTTGCCAAGAGTTTCAAACCTGCTGGATCCATCACAAACCCATAGTAGTGGCAAACCGAAATCTCATTCCTAATTGTAAGTCAGTAATAAACAAAGATCAGCTACAATAACTAAACTAAAGGTGCTTTATATACTCTTAGAGTCGTCCCCTTATCTGCGTCCCTGGTTGCCAAGTCTTCACATACTGTATGGTTTACAGATACACTGTAATAAAAACTAACATAGAAAAACATAAATTTGGTAATATACAGGGGCGGACTGACAACTCATGGGGCCCCCGGGCAATAGGAGATCATGGGGCCCCTGTGTCCTTGCACAAACTCAAAAAAGCCTATGAAAAAGGTACCAGGGGCATCTCATGGGGCCCCCTACTGACCCCGGGCCCTCGGGCAGTACCCAAGTTTCCAAATGGTCAGTTCGCCCCTGGTAATATGAAAGCCACTGGTTGTGATGCAGGAGAGCTCATTATTGTGGGTTCTAATGTGCAGAAAGCCTTGTATAAAAATGACAACACTAATATATTTCTCACAGCTGCAAATAAGATTAAAACTTGCCTTGGAATTATTAAGTAAGCTGCAGAATAGGAAATAGAAGGGCAGAAGTTACACTTGACCGGCTTCATGTTTCCAGAGAATGCGTGAGCTGTTATTTGGATTGTCAAGGTAGATTACACATAATTTAGATTAAAGTAACTTGATTGGGTTTTCTGATTTTAGCAAAGCTGCAGTATTTTCTGGAAATCAGCAGTAGCTCTGTGATTTTCTTTACTTGTTGCCTTGAACTGATCTTTAGCCAAGCCTTAGTTATTACATTTGCATAGGCTCCTTTCTACTGACCTATATGTTTAAAGTTCTGTTGTGACTTGCATTCACGATTATCTGTTCAGTTTTGGAATGAGATGAGAAGACTTTGATTGAATGTTCTTCAGTGCTTTGTCTAAAGACCATAGTACAGTGATTAGAATTCAACTAACTAAACAATTTTCTTTTGTATAGTTTTTATTAACATTTACTACCCTATCAAAGATTATATAGTAATTTTTACAGATTTTTACAACATGTTATACAATTATTTACAGCAAATGATTTGCATTTTGCATAATGTTAGTAAATGTGGTATTTTGTTACCATGCCAACAGCAATACTAATATTCATTTGTATCACCATATAAAATATTTGTCCAGCCACAAAGTGATAGTAAG
The DNA here is from genome assembly GCF_062004578.1 of Staurois parvus. NCBI lineage: Eukaryota > Metazoa > Chordata > Amphibia > Anura > Ranidae > Staurois > Staurois parvus. The sequence continues at coordinate 9,950,685 of NW_028319228.1, read as the reverse complement.
ACAGCTAATTATACCATCTGCAGAATTCCATGGATGACTTCAGTTTTGTTTTTGCAATAACTATAAACTGTGTGAGCAAAAGAATGACTTCATGAAGTTTAAAAGCTTGTTAAAGAAGCTATAAACTATTTATTTTAGGTCACAATATAAACCAGTAATAACGTATGAGCCATAATTCATAACACAACTTAAAATGTAGGTATGGGCCTCACAACAATTAATTCATTTGCCAAATACTGGTCACAAGGTTGGTACAAAATATACTAATATAATATATTAACTGTGACAGTAAAATAGCATATTTTTTACACTGTTGTAAATATTACCAATAAATTATCTGTAATCCAATAATATCTTCTTTGAATGCTATTATCAGTCAATATGTACACACATGCACACACACTTCTGTATATGCTATATTTGAAGAGTAGTTGAATTAGCAGCTTCAAATAACAGCTAAATTCCCTCTTTTGGAAGTGTAGCACTGACTCCTTATGGAGGTGCTGATATGCTGGGTCCTCCAGCCTTTCCCAGTGATGACCCACTCTGAACTGAACCCAACACTCACCAACACCCCAGCAACAATGTAAAGAGTATTATTATGGCCAGGAGAAGTATGAAAATAGAACAATGGTAACACAGATCTGGATCATAGTATGATTGATAATTGTTAAAGGATAACAAAGTAATGAACAGCACTGTAAAACAAATAACCTCTGTTTCCTCAAATAGCCTGTGAAAGGCTCAGTCAGGCCACACTAGGATATACACCAATAGCAATGTGCATATTCCCTACCTACACCACTGAACAGTGGGAGAATAAATATAATGTCTGCTGAGAATGGTGCCTGTAAATTCTCATTGGATTGCTCCATCTCAATATGAGAATATTCATAATCCACAAGGAAATTCATCAAAAGTGTCCTGGGCAGGTACGCTTGGTGGCAACAAAGTTCAGCAACAGCAAGCAAGCTTAACAAAAGTAGAGGTGACAAAAAGGGCTATACTCACTGAGACAGTGTAGGTGTCCTTGGGTCAGCAGTTTTTTTCCCTGGAAGCAAGATGGGAGGTCAGACCTTATGCTTAAGCTCCCCTCTCAGGCCTGCAACTGTGACTCATATCCATGTTGATTCTTAGTCTAAGCACTGTTCTTCTTTCTTCCTAGGAGTCCACAGTTCATGTCTCTGTACACAGAACTCCTCAAGGCTCATGAATTTGATTCTCCCTTCTTCTTGCCAGTGCCCATTCTGCTGGGTCTCTGGCAGCTCACCATCCCCCAGGCCATACTTTCACCTCTAGTTACCACTGGGTCCTTTGGGTGGGGCTAAATTCTAGCTGCAGCAGTGTCCAATTGAAGTCACATTTTCTCCTCTACCTACTACACTGTCCTATCAGGCTGCAAAAATGCATGGGCTGAACAGCTCTGAATAAAGTCCTACTGGCCAAGATTACACAAGGACGTACATGGAAACTCACCTCACACCTGCCTTATGGATTGAAGGCTAGCATATTGCACATCGACATCTTACAAAAACATATTGCATATCGAAATCTTACAAAAACATTTCAGGGTTCCAAATTTTTCCAATATCATGCCGTTATGAGATTATCAAAATTTTCATTTGTACAATTCTTGATTATTCATAAGTCCATTCCTAGCACTAGACAAAAAATGGTTTTGGCTTTAGCATTTCAGAGTTTTTTTATTTTGGAACATTTTATTTTGCTTTGCTAGGAATTCAGGCAGTAAAGGAGAGGAGTGTGACATGTATAATAGTGGCCTGTGTATTGTGGAGAGGAGTGGTGGTAAGTATGTGCAAGAGAGGAGTTTGAAGGTTATAAGGACAAATACGATTGTGAAGGAGAGGAGTGCACAGCATATACCGGTGGACAGTATGTGTAGGAAAGTGAAGTGTATGATGATGGGCAGTTTGGCAAGAGAGGAATGCAGAGGGTATTGATGTGTGTTGGATTTTTGAGACACATATAATTCTTTTTTAGTGTCTTGAGGCAATTATGAATGAAAGAGCCGTTGAAATAAAAAATAAAGTGTGATTTTATTTCATCACACAATGGCTTAAAATAACAATGTAATGCGTGTCATGAACAGTTCAGAAATATCAAAGGCGAAGTTTAAAGATAAGTCACCATTATCGTCATGGCTGTCCGGCCATGTGCATCTTCCATATTCTGTTTGTCCTTCATGTGGTCTTGTCTTGTGAAGCTTCTTCAGAGTCTTTCTGGAAGTAGATGTTAGTGACTATTTCTTGTCTTACAGCATGCACCTGTTCCAGTTTCTCAGAATGTTCTTATGTGTATCTGTATGGACAGACGTGTGCGTGTGCGTGTGTGTGAGTGTGAGTAAGACTGTCACTTAGGACCCTTTTTATGAAGCAAGTAAGCGTCATAATTTGTGGTCTTACATCCATGTATGGCAAACAATACTGCTTAGCAGAGCAATTTCATTGAAGGGAGGGGATGCTACATATATGGTCTTTAGATCGACAGGTACATATGTAGTTACCATAAATTGACAATATTACATCACCAACATATAAAACATAAGCTAAATACACACAGATTCTATTAGTATACATTATGTAATACTTATTTTATTCTAATTCACTTCTAACACCCTGGACATACTACACCAGAGTCCTCTAACCAGCTATGCCCTAATATAGAATATTCAGCTATCAGCTGGTTAGTTAGCTTAGCTGTCTCAGCCTTTTTTTGTTTCAGCTATAACTGAAGAACTTAACACTATCACTTGTCCAAGGCCATTCACACATATTAATATTAATTATGATTAATCATAAAAACCAAATATTTTGCAAGCTTGCCATCAATATATTATAAGTGCCGAATTCTGAATTTGATATCATTAATATTTATCAATGTGCATGGGAGGTTGTCTTCTGGACCCCTGATGCCAGAGGCGTAGCTTGAAACGTGTGGGCCCCGATGCAAAAGTTGACCGGGGCCCCCCACTATCTACCACCGTGCGCCAAGATGCTCCCACTGTGCGTCAAGATATGATAGCTGTATGGTGGCTGTCTCTCTCTTCTCTGTCTTCAGCTGCTGTCTGAACATGCACACAAGGTGGGAGCAGGCAGGCCACACTCTGAGCTGTCAGCTGAAAGTGGTAGGTTTGTATGTAAAAGAGGAAACTCAGCAGGCCCTCTGACTTCCAGATCCACATACAAGCCCACCACTTTCACCCAGCAGGTCACAGTGTGGCCTGCTTGCCCCCAACTTGTGTACCCGTACAGGGCTGAGTAGGGGTTGGAGGGGGGTACTGTACTGGGCTGGGGGGGCTGATCAGAGAGTGTGCTACTGCAAATGTCATGCCTTCTTCTTTTTTAAAACCTTTCTTTCATGCGTTATTAAACAGCACCCAGTTACCTCTCTCATGGCCAGGCTGCAGTGTTATGGAGGTGCAGTATATTAAGGAAAAGTAACACCCCCCTTCCTGGTAATGACACATGCCGTCCTGCCTCCTCTTGGTATTGACAGATGACCCCTCCTTCAAGAGCCCCCACTTCAACTAATCATAGATGACCCCCTTCTCCCATAAAAACAGATGACTTCCCCTCCTGGCAATGACACATGTCCCCCCACCAGGTACTGACAGATGACCCTCCCCCCCCACCAGGTAATGACAAATGACCTCCCTCCCACCAACAGGTAATGACAGATGGCCTCCTTCCCCCCACTAGGTAATGACAGATGACCCCCCTCCCCCACCAGGTAATGTCAGATACCCCACCCCCCACCAGGTAATGACAGATGACCCCCTTCCCCACCAGGTAATGACAGATGACTCCCACCTTTAGGTGTCCTACTCCTAGTAATGACACACGGCCTCCCAGGGAATTAGTGATTTCCTCCCACCACCATACTGGTAATGTCACATTATCCCCCCCCCCACGCTATGCTGACAATAACAGATTCCCCATCCAGCTCCCCCTCTGCTTATCCTGCTCAAACTGTCACAGTAAAATATGCAGCTTCTGGAGCCCACAGTCCCTTGGGGGCTCCTCAGGAGATGTTACAGAATTTTGTGGGAATTTTTGTGTGAGTGTCAGCAGGAGTTGTGAGGAGGGGTGGGGCGGCGTGTGTCTGTCCTCTGCATGGATCTGACAGTTGTCTTTTTACCTCCCCAGTGACAGCAGTACCAGCTCCTGAATGGTGCTCTCCTCCCTGGCTCAGCTTGGTGTCCATCCCCACCTGGTTGTCAGCACTGACACTTTCCCATCCAGCAAGGCTGACCTCACCCCGTCCTCTGCTACTCCCCAGCTCAGGACTTGAAAATGGAGCCAAAAGCTCAGAGCTTCCAATTTTCTCCGGATGCCACTTTGCCCATGATAGTGACAGGGAGACAGGAGTGGGTATGCATGGGTATAAAAAAAAAAGGTGTGCCAAGATAGCGTCCACGCCGGAAGTACGTCACTACGTTAGGCCTACGCGTTATGTCACAATAACATGTGACTTCCTCAGGCCTGAGGAAGTCACATGTTATTGTGACGTAACGCGTAGGCCTGATGTAGTGATGCACTTCTGGTGTGGATGCCATCTTGGCACACCTTTTTTTTTTTTACCCATGCAGAGTACACCCAAAAGCATGCAGTTTGAAGCTGTCAGATGCCGAGGATTTATGTGAGTGCACATTTATTGTATTTGGTTCGATCTTCTGGTGAATAAAAACATATTGCACTATGGGAGATTGTGTTTATGTTTGAGATACTGGCACATACCCTTACCCTTCCTGGAGAGGAGCCACTACTTGAGTGCTGACCCCCTGAGAGGGAGATCTGTGTGCGGGGAGAGCAGACCAGTGGAGAGGCTGCATGCTAGAAGGATCCGAGGGTGTGATCCCACATACACTTTGACCCTTAAGGGTCGAAGTTTTGAGGTGAGAGGCGAATCTAGCCGTCGGTTGGATCTTTCTTTACCAGCAGTTACCCACAGTCACTTATATCAGCACGAGTGTTGGATTGGAATAAGTGATATCATCCACTCATTGGACTTTGGACCACAGATCAGACTTTTAGTTTGATCCAATTAGTGTGTTGTTTGCACATTATTTGTACATTTTTGTTTTGTCACATTTTATTGCTTGATGGATGTATATTCATTGCACTAATTGAGTTTTTCATATATTACACGTATTGATGGGAATTATCCTCTGTTATATATTGTGGCACTAGTATTTTTTAATATATATTTTTCTATACATGTGTATGCACTGGTCCTATTTAGGTTTTATACATTCTATATTTGCAGTGGTATAGACATATCACTGGTTTTACTGGACTGTCATTTACGTGCACATTTTAGTCCAGCTGTAGAACACTATTATTTTATGTAGTATATCTACTTGTCAAATCGCATGGTGTTAAATTGTTTCACAGGTATTTCACTATTTTTTTGATTGTGGCACTTGTTTGTGATTATTTATTTTTATTTGTGTCACTATTGTGTTTTATTTTACACAGTCTGTTTATTGGTTATTGAGTCACATAAGGGTACATTTTCTATAGTTTTCTATATTATTTTATATTATATATGTGAGTAGCGCTACATTTATTTATTTATTTATTCAAACCACAGATCACGGGTATATGATTTAATGTTAGCAGCTTCTCTTAATAGGATACTTATTAAAGAATATTAGTGCAGGAGGTTCACACCACATCTCCACTACACAGACATCTATCCCACTTAGCATACCTTATACTAAACCTCCCTCTACACTTTCCTCTTTTGACCTTGCTACTACCGAAGAGGTCACTAACGTTTTCTCAGAAGCCAGTATCACCACGTGCCCCCTGGATCCTGTCCCCTCTCAACTACTACGGTCACTCTCTTCTTCTGTCCTATGCTCCCTCACTCACATCTTCAATCTCTCCCTCTCTAATGGTGTCTTCCACACACCTCTAAAGCATGCACAGATCACTCCAATACTTAAAAAGCCCTCGCTGGACCCAACCACCCTGAACAGCTTAAGACCCATCTCCCTGCTCCCGTTTACCTCTAAACTCTTAAAATGCTTAGTCTACAATCGCCTGAGCTCCTACCTCACTGACAACAGCCTTCTTGATCCTTTACAGTCTGGCTTTTGCTCACTCCATTCCACTGAAACTGCCCTGCTAGAACTCACTAATGATCTACTAACTGCCAAAACCAATGTCTACTACTACATACGTTTACTAATTGACCTCTCTGTGGTTTTTTATACTGTTGGCCATCCCCTCCTCCTCAAAAAACTCCACTCTCTTGGCTTCCAAGACTCTGCTCTCTTCTGGTTCTCCTCCTACCTATTGCAGCACTCCTTCAGCATTACCTATAACTCTGTCTCCTCCTCTCCACTTCCTTTTTCTGTAGGGGTCCCTCAAGGTTCTGTTCTGTCCCTGGACCCCTTCTCTTCTCCATCTGCACCTCCTCCCTTGGTCAATTGATAAACTCCCATGGCTTTAAGTACCATCTCTATGCTGATGACACACAAATCTATCTTTCTACTCACCTCGCCCCTTCAGTCTCTTCTTGCATTACTAACCTACTAAGTGACATATCAGCATGGATGTCGCTCCACTTCCTCAAACTAAATCTTGCCAAAACGGAGCTCTTAGTATTCCCTCCAGCCCATGCCCCCTCCCCTGACTTCTCCATCAAGATCAATAATACAACCATCAGTCCCTCTCTTTCTGCCAGGGTACTAGGTGTAATCCTAGACTCCCATCTGTCCTTTCAGTCCCAAATACAATCACTGTCCAAATCTTGTAGACTTCACCTCCGCAACATTTCCAAGATACGCACGTTCTTAACCTCTGAAACCACTAAGCACTCCCTCCTCATTGACCTACCTAATCGCAGGCTATCCCCTATTCAGTCTATCATGAATACTGCTGCCAGACTCATCCACCTAACTAACTGTTCCATATCTGCCATCCCTCTCTGCCAATCCCTCCACTGGCTTCCCATTGCCCAACTAATAAAATTAAAACATTAACAATAACATATAAAGCCATTTATAACTCTGCCCCAAATTACATCACCAATCTTATCTCCAAATATTACCCAAACCGTCCTCTCCGCTCCTCCCACAACCTCCTGTTTTCTAGCTCTCTTGTCTCCTCCTCCCATGCTCATCCCGAGGACTTCTCCAGAGCCTCCCCCATCCTCTGGACCTCTCTACCCCAATCTATCCAACTATCACCTACTCTGTCCACTTTTAGGCAATCTCTGAAAACCTGTCTCTACAGGGAGGTCTATCCTGCCTTCAGCTAATAACAGAATCTTCTATTCCTCCTATCAGTTCATCCCCCACAGGTATTAACTTTTGTACCACCAGCCCCTCCCTCTTAGATTGTAAGCTGCAAGAAGCAGGGCCCTCCTAACCCTCTAGTATTGAACTGTATTATTGCTGTATTGTCTCCCATTATATTGTAAAGCGCTGAGCAAACTATTGGAGCTATATAAATCCTGTATTATGATAATAATATTAATAAGCTGAGCACCTTCCAGGTCCTCCCAAACCCCCCCTCTCTATCCTTCTCCTCCTTCGAGGCCCACTGCATCCGACTCTTCTCTCCCATCCCTCTGAGGATTACAGTAATCTATCGGCCTCCTGGACCCGTATCCCACTTCCTTGATGACTTTTCCGCCTGGTTACCCTTCTTCCTATCCTCTGAGCTACCCACCATCATCATTGGAGACTTCAATATCGCTATCAATGTCAACAACCCGGCTACATCCCAACTCCTCCACTTAACCTCTTCTTTTGCACTCACACAGTGCACACAGTCCCCCACCCACACTGACGGGAACACCCTGGACCTCGTTTTCTCCCATCTCTGCACCCTCCACAACCTCACAAACACCCCTTTCCCTCTCTCCGACCACAACCTCATTACGTTCTCCGTCTCCCCGTCCTCTAACACCTACCCCCCAAACGTCAAACCATCACCAGCCATAACTTCCGCAACCTGAATCCGGCCCCTCTCCACTCTGCAGCTGACTGTCTGTATGACAGTATCCTTCCACTGTCATGTCCTGACCTGGCCACTACTGTGTATAACGACTCGCTGTCAGCTGCCTTAGACTTCTTAGCACCCCTAACCACATGTAGCATTAGACCCCGACCGCTTCAACCCTGGCAGAATGTCCACACTAAAAATCTTAAACGACGGAGTCGTGCGCTGGAGTGATTATGGCGCAAAACCAGATCCCCTCGAGCATTCTCCCTCTACAAATCTGCCTTCCTCACCTACACCTCCTCCCTTCACGCCGCCAAATAAAGCCTACTTCGTAACCCTCATCAACACCCTCTCCACCTGTCCTCTTCTCCACTTTCAACTCCCTACTCTCTGCCCCCCCCCCCCACCTCCACCCAGTACCTCACTCACCGCCCACGAGATTGCCAATCCCTTCCAAAATAAGATCGACGCAATCCATAAGGACATCGCCAATGCTCAATCTACCTCCCCACCTAGCCTCCTTCCCACTATAACCCCATCAACTCTCCCCTCCTCTGACCTAGCAACTGCCCTGCCCCCCACCACACCTATCACCCCGCACACTATAACCTCCCCAACACTCCGATCCTTCAGCCTTGCTACCACTGAGGAGGTCACTAAGGTCTTCTCAGAAGCCCACCTCACCAGTTGGCCCTTTGACCCTGTCCCCACACAACTCCTCCGGTCACCCTCCTCCTCCATCCTACGCTCCCTCACCCACATCTTCAATCTCTCCCGCTCTACTGGCGCATTCCCCCTAAAGCTCGCGCACATCACCCCCATACTCAAAAAACCCTCCCTGGACCCCACCGACCTGAACAACCTTAGACCCATCTCCCTGCTGCCATTTACATCCAAACTCCTTGAACGCTTAGCCTACAATCGCCTAAGCTCCCACCTCACTGACAACAACCTCCTCGATCCACTACAGTCTGGCTTCCGTCCCCTACACTCCACCGAAACCGCCCTACTCAAAATCACTAATGACCTGCTAACAGCCAAAGCTAATGGCCACTACTCAGTCCTACTCCTCGACCTTTCTGTGGCCTTTGACACAGTTGACCACCCCCTCCTCCTTAATAAACTACACTCCCTTGGCATCAGAGACTCCGCTCTTTCCTGGCTCTCCTCCTATCTATCCCAATGCTCCTTTAGCGTTACCTATAACGCTACCACCTCCCCCTCTCTGTTGGGGTCCCCCAAGGCTCTGTCCTCCGGCCCCTTCTCTTCTCCATCTACACCTCCTCCCTCGGCAAACTGATACACTCCCACGGCTTCAACTATCACCTCTATGCCGATGACACGCAAATTTACCTCTCCACCCCTCACCTCACCCCTTCAGTCTCTGCCTGTATCGCCCGCCTACTGAACGACATATCAGACTGGATGTCGCTCCATTTCCTCAAATTGAACCTTTCCAAAACCGAGCTCCTAATTTTCCCCCCAGCCCGTGCCCCCCTCCCATCCTCTCCATCACGACCAACAATGCCACCATCAGTCCCACCCAGCAAGCCAAAGTCCTAGCTGTCACTCTAGACTCAAACCTGTCCTTCCAACCCCATGTCCAATCATTGGCAAACTCATGCAGACTCCACCTCCGCAACATCTCCAAAATACGTACGTTCCTAACCCCAGACACTACTAAACAGCTCGTTCACTCCCTTATTATCTCATGTCTGGACTACTGCAACTCCCTTCTCACCACCTACCCCAACACAGGCTATCCCTGCTTCAGTCTATCCTGAACTCAGCGGCCAGACTAATCCACCTTACCAACCGCTCCGCTTCTGCCACCCCCCTCTGTCATTCCCTCCACTGGCTTTCGATTGCCCAACGCATTAAATTCAAAATACTGACACTGACTTACAAAGCCATTCATAATGCTGCCCCAAACTACCTCACCGACCTGATACCTAAATACCACCCAACCCCTACTCTTCGCTCCTCACAAGACCTCCTACTTTCTAGCTCCCTGGTCTCCTCCTCCCACGCCCAACTGCAGGACTTCTCCAGGACTTCCCAAATCCTCTGGAACTCACTACCCCAATCCATCAGACTGTCACCTACCCTCCTCACCTTTAGGCGCACCCTGAAAACCCATCTCTTCATGGAAGCCTACCCCACCCTCACTTAACAGCCGATCTCCTCCACTCTTCCTACCACTCCATGCCCCACAGCCACTTTCTCCTGTACCACTATCCCCTCCCTCCTAGGTTGTAAGCTCGAAAGAACAGGGCCCTCGAACCCCTCGTGGATTGTTTTGTTACTGTATTGTCTCATGTTCTGTCCCCCACTATACTGTACAGCGCTGAGCAAACCTTTTGGCGCTATATAAATACTGTATAATAATAATAATAATAATAATAATAATAATAATAATTGCCCCTGACTTTCTTTGTCTATGTATCTTGTTGTTTCTCATTACAACATAATTTGTTACTGTCTGTCTATTGTGTACTAGCACCCTGTTTATTTCTTTCCATCCATCTAGGCAATCCCATGGGTCTTTTACTGGGAGTTGTTTGATGCAAAATTATCATTCATACTTTCACCCCCAAAGGTTAAGATCAGAACTTTTTTAATATAATTATAACCTGATTTTTGGTTTTCCCAGTAGACATTTCCATTGTCCTCTTGAAACCTCTTGGTAAATGAAATAATGTCATGGCCTGTTCTGCAAGGGCACATACTAAGGCCACCATAAATAACAGAAAATTGTTGAATACATAGACATGATCTGAGCACTGTAAAGTATCTGATCAATTTTTATTCAGCCATGGAGATTCAGCTGGCTGTGTCAGCAGGTGCCTCCCAGATACTACACTGTTACTCAGTTGGGAAACTTTCATCTGATGTATACGGAGGGCTTTATACAAGTGCTTGCATTTGAAAAATAAATACTGTACAAGAAGTAGTTCCTACACTTTTATTTTATTTTATTTGAAAATAACATAGTAGATATATAATAGGTAGAATTCCCCTTTACTTGACAGGTCACTTAGAGTTCAGCCAGATATAAAACCATTTAAATGGACCAGTTCAATCACGGAAAAGACAGCAATGAAAGACACCATCCCTGACCTTCATTACAGAGGTAAAATAGAATCTATGTAATTGAATTTAGAAATAACTGGCATAGGGTTAAATCTGTTTATGTTCCTTGTTTAAATCAAGTATGGCAGAGTGCCACGATATACACAATCCTTTTCATTTCCAGAATATTTTTTTCTATTAAAGTGTTAAAAAATATTGACTTTAGAGAGTTTAGAAAGAAGTTGCAAAAACACCAAGACTATTTTCACATTTTATATGGAGCAGAAGTATCTACATGTTTTGTAGTTCTGAAGGATTTTATTTAGTTATGTTCTACCATTGAGTACCATTATAGATTTGTCTTGAATAAATAAAGTATTCTCTGAGGATTCTGGATGTGAGCTCTGTACGGTATATTTGCACACTAATTACTAATCATTCTTAAATGGAAATTACCAATTAGCACAAAATGCAAGTTACTTTATTATATGTGACTTGGACATTTAGCACATTAACTCATTTTAATTACTAAACTGTATCTTTTCAGAATGCTGAGACAGAACAAAATCTCATAGTCAATATGTTCTCCATGAAAATAGACTTGAGTTTTTTTTTTATTTTTGCAGCCAAAACTATAGCAATGTAATTTTACTCATTATTAAAGGAAGCTTTAAAGCTGAACTCCTGGCAAAGAGATGCAATTAATAACATATATGGTGATTGTTTTACCATCCAAGGATTTTTTTATAGTCTTCGCCCAGTTTTTTAATCTGGTACCCGTACCACACAACTTATCCAGGTCACTGACCTCACTTTTTTCTACTGAAAATAATTATTACAAATCACCAACCTGCTTCTGTTACTGGACAATGATTGTGAAACAGCATATTTGCAGCCCAAACTATAGCAATGTAATTTAACCCATTAAAGGAAGCTTTAAAGCTGAACTCCAGGCAAACAAACACAATTAAATACATACATGGTAATTGTTCTACCAGCCATGGATTTTTTTTATAGACTTTGTCAAGTTTTTTTAACCTGGTTCCCTGTCAGACAACATATCTAGATCATTGACCTCATTTTTCTCTGCTGCAATTAAGTATTGCAGATCACTAACCTACTGCAGTGACTGGACACTGAAAGAAAAACAGGCTATTACTGAAGTCATTAATTTGATAGTTGCTCCTGTAAGCATTCATTCTGTTAAGTGACATCACTGTGGAAAAAAATAGAGCTCTTTTTTGGAACAGAGTGCTGATCGTCCCTCTCCTTATTTGAAAGTGCCTGTCCTGGCTATAACAGTACACTAATATCAGTACAGATTTAGGTATTTATGCTAATAATACAATAAATATTGAATAGCTTCAGGTGAAACACATAAATTAAACAAATCCTCTTACATAAATTGTACTGGTTTATCTGCAGCCCTCCCTCATCTACATCAGTTCAAAGTACTTAGATAAAGGGATTTTTCTTAGCAGCAGAAAGTGGGGGGTGGAGAGTTGATGTCACACACACTGCAGAGCTGGAGCACAGAGTTCCCTGTAATCTGAGAGCTGAGTGGAGGGAAGGGAGACACCCCCTCTACACAATGATATTGAAAAACACACAGAACAGAGTGTTGGGGGGGGGAGTAGATAGCAGAGTTATCAGAGATCAGAAAGAAATGCCACTACACATTAAAACTTCATCTCTTATATTCCTGATTGGTAGCCAAGAATGATTGTACATTCTTCCTGTTATTACTGTGTTTAAAAGGGAAAACATGTTCCATTCACCAACATCCCTTCTTCTTTACATGCTGCAAAAATGGTTTGATAGCTGAAGTTGCCTAAGGGCTGTAATCTAACCATAGTTTGTAACACACATTGTAAAAGCATGATGTTACTACTGCTGTTCTAAGAGAAAACAGCTGTCCTATAGCAGAAGTACTTCTACATGGCAACAGAACTGCGCAAAATCATGTATAGTTACATAGTTAGTCTGGCTGAAAAAAGACAAACGTCCATCCAGTTCACCGCCCTGCCCACACAACTATTAGTGGCTAGGGATGTCAATCATGAGTCCCGGCCAGCTATTCCCGGCCAGCACTCAGCAATCATCAGGTAAAGCTGACAGGGGAGAGACCTGTGTGCGAACAACACAGGTCTCTTTCTTGTCAGCATGGACATACTGTTTTGTACAAAACAGCATGCCGTCCTAGTAAAACACAGCACACAGTAAAACACACACAGCACACAGTTAACCCTTTGATCACCCCTTCCTACCCAGTGTCATTAGTACAGTGTCAGTGCTTTTTATTAGCACTGATTACTGTATTAGTGTCACTGGGGATGTCAGTGGCAGTTAGTCAGCTCCCCCCAGTATCAGAATGCCCACTGCAGTCCCGTAGTCCCACAATAAGTAGCTGATCACCACCATTACTAGTATAAAAAAATAAAAATAAAAACTCCAGTATATATACAGCCATTTGTAGATGCTATAACTTTCACGTAAACCAATTAATTTACACGTATTGGGATTTTTTTATTTTAGCAAAGACATGTAGCAGAATACATTTTGACCTTAATTTATGAAGAAATTTGATTTTTTAAATTTTTTTTATTGGATATATTTTATAGCAAAAAGTCACAAATATTGTTTTATTTTCAAAATTATTGGTATTTTTTTGTTCACTGCACAAAAAATAAAAAAATGCAGAAGTGATCAAATAATACCAAAAGAAAGCTCTATTTGTGGTGAAAAAATTACATAAATATCGTTTATGTAAAGCATTGCATGACCACGCAATTGACGGTTAAAGTAACACAGCGCCGTATCACAAAAAATGGCCTAGTCAGGAAGGGGGGTAAATCCTCTGGAGGGCAAGTGGTTAAATAAAGTTATATTTAAAATATTTACATACCTTCTGTAGATATGTTTATGATTATAATTAGAGATGAGCGAAGTATTCAAAAATTCGATTCGGCTGATTCGGCGAATTCGAGGAATAAATTCGATTCGAGGCGAATATATTCGCTGCGAATTTAACTTATAAAAAGGGTGTTTCTAGGCTTCAGAGAGCCTTTATATTAGTGCAGAACACTGTACCTTTAATTTAAATGCCCTTGGAGTCTGCTGGGGAAGAGAAATAATACTGTCAGTCAGTATGACATGCAGATGAGTGCCGTCGATCTTAGAATCACCGCACACTTCACTCATTTGGGCAGTCACGGGGCCAAAACCAGAGAGTGGAGCCACAGTGTGGCGGTGGAGGCAGCAGCAATGGGAGGCCATACAGCACCCTATGACAAAATGGAACCCACCAGCAGTGTGAGGAGACCTGAAAGTGGCACATGGCAGAGTGTGGCGATGGAGACAGCAGCAATGGGAGGCCGTACAGGGACCCATGAGACACTCTGGACCTGGCAGCAGCATGAGGAGGAGGTACAGGGGCCCATGACAGATTACGGGCCTGGCAGCAGCATGAGGAGTCGGTACGGGGGCCCATGGCAGATTACGGGCCAGGGAGCAGCAATGGGAGGCCCGTAATCTGCCAGCACCCTATGACAAAATGGAACCCACCAGCAGTGTGAGGAGACCTGAAAGTGGCACATGGCAGAGTGTGGCGATGGAGACAGCAGCAATGGGAGGCCGTACAGGGACCCATGAGACACTCTGGACCTGGCAGCAGCATGAGGAGTCGGTACGGGGGCCCATGGCAGATTACGGGCCTGGCAGCAGCAATGGGAGGCCCGTAATCTGCCAGCACCCTATGACAAAATGGAAACCAACAGCAGTGTGAGGAGACCTGAAAGTGGCACATGGCAGAGTGTGGCGATGGAGACAGCAGCAATGGGAGGCCGTACAGGGACCCATGAGACACTCTGGACCTGGCAACAGCATGAGGAGTCGGTACGGGGGCCCATGGCAGATTACGGGCCTGGCAGCAGCAATGGGAGGCCCGTAATCTGCCAGCACCCTATGACAAAATGGAACCCACCAGCAGTGTGAGGAGACCTGAAAGTGGCACATGGCAGAGTGTGGCGATGGAGACAGCAGCAATGGGAGGCCATACAGGGACCCATGAGACACTCTGGACCTGGCAGCAGCATGAGGAGTCGGTACGGGGGCCCATGGCAGATTACGGGCCTGGCAGCAGCAATGGGAGGCCCGTAATCTGCCAGCACCCTATGACAAAATAGAACCCACCAGCAGTGTGAGGAGACCTGAAAGTGGCACATGGCAGAGTGTGGCGATGGAGACAGCAGCAATGGGAGGCCGTACAGGGACCCATGACACACTCTGGACCTGGCAGCAGCATGAGGAGGCGGTACAGGGGCCCATGACAGATTACGGGCCTGGCAGCAGCATGAGGAGTCGGTACGGGGGCCCATGGCAGATTACGGGCCTGGCAGCAGCAATGGGAGGCCATACAGCACCCTATGACAAAATGGAACCCACCAGCAGTGTGAGGAGACCTGAAAGTGGCACATGGCAGAGTGTGGCGATGGAGACAGCAGCAATGGGAGGCCGTACAGGGACCCATGAGACACTCTGGACCTGGCAGCAGCATGAGGAGTCGGTACGGGGCCCATGGCAGATTACGGGCCTGGCAGCAGCAATGGGAGGCCCGTAATCTGCCAGCACCCTATGACAAAATGGAACCCACCAGCAGTGTGAGGAGACCTGAAAGTGGCACATGGCAGAGTGTGGCGATGGAGACAGCAGCAATGGGAGGCCGTACAGGGACCCATGAGACACTCTGGACCTGGCAGCAGCATGAGGAGTCGGTACGGGGGCCCATGGCAGATTACGGGCCTGGCAGCAGCAATGGGAGGCCCGTAATCTGCCAGCACCCTATGACAAAATGGAACCCACCAGCAGTGTGAGGAGACCTGAAAGTGGCACATGGCAGAGTGTGGCGATGGAGACAGCAGCAATGGGAGGCCATACAGGGACCCATGAGACACTCTGGACCTGGCAGCAGCATGAGGAGTCGGTACGGGGGCCCATGGCAGATTACGGGCCTGGCAGCAGCAATGGGAGGCCCGTAATCTGCCAGCACCCTATGACAAAATGGAACCCACCAGCAGTGTGAGGAGACCTGAAAGTGGCACATGGCAGAGTGTGGCGATGGAGACAGCAGCAATGGGAGGCTGTACAGGGACCCATGAGACACTCTGGACCTGGCAGCAGCATGAGGAGTCGGTACGGGGGCCCATGGCAGATTACGGGCCTGGCAGCAGCAATGGGAGGCCCGTAATCTGCCAGCACCCTATGACAAAATGGAAACCAACAGCAGTGTGAGGAGACCTGAAAGTGGCACATGGCAGAGTGTGGCGATGGAGACAGCAGCAATGGGAGGCCGTACAGGGACCCATGACAGATTACGGGCCTGGCAGCAGCATGAGGAGGCGGTACAGGGGCCCATGACAGATTACGGGCCTGGCAGCAGCAATGGGAGGCCCGTAATCTGCCAGCACCCTATGACAAAATGGAACCCACCAGCAGTGTGAGGAGACCTGAAAGTGGCACATGGCAGAGTGTGGCGATGGAGACAGCAGCAATGGGAGGCCGTACAGGGACCCATGAGACACTCTGGACCTGGCAGCAGCATGAGGAGGCGGTACGAAGGCCCATGGCAGATTACGGGCCTGGCAGCAGCAATGGGAGGCCCGTAATCTGCCAGCACCCTATGACAAAATGGAACCCACCAGCAGTGTGAGGAGACCTGAAAGTGGCACATGGCAGAGTGTGGCGATGGAGACAGCAGCAATGGGAGGCCGTACAGGGACCCATGAGACACTCTGGACCTGGCAGCAGCATGAGGAGTCGGTACGGGGGCCCATGGCAGATTACGGGCCTGGCAGCAGCAATGGGAGGCCCGTAATCTGCCAGCACCCTATGACAAAATGGAACCCACCAGCATTGTGAGGAGACCTGAAAGTGGCACATGGCAGAGTGTGGCGATGGAGACAACAGCAATGGGAGGCTGTACAGGGACCCATGACAGATTACGGGCCTGGCAGCAGCATGAGGAGTCGGTACGGGGGCCCATGGCAGATTACGGGCCTGGCAGCAGCAATGGGAGGCCATACAGCACCCTATGACAAAATGGAACCCACCAGCAGTGTGAGGAGACCTGAAAGTGGCACATGGCAGAGTGTGGCGATGGAGACAGCAGCAATGGGAGGCCGTACAGGGACCCATGAGACACTCTGGACCTGGCAGCAGCATGAGGAGGCGGTACGGGGGCCCATGGCAGATTACGGGCCTGGCAGCAGCAATGGGAGGCCCATAATCTGCCAGCACCCTATGACAAAATGGAACCCACCAGCAGTGTGAGGAGACCTGAAAGTGGCACATGGCAGAGTGTGGCGATGGAGACATGGGCCCCCTGGCCACGCTTGACTTTCTGGCCACATAGTCGACATACGGCTACGTTTACTTCCTCGGGCGGCTTGACGAAAAATTGCCACACCGCCGAGTAGGAAACTTTGCCCCCGCTACTCCTCACTGGCTGACTGCTACTTCCTCCGTGCACACCGGCACCACTACTGGCCGTGGTGGTAGGCTGCAGTGGAGCTGGTGCTCTACTCCGTGGCCGTTTGCCTCCACTGACACTGCTGCGACCCTGCTGCCTCCTGGGCAACCCACCGACTGTTTTGCTCGCTGCCAAGCTGGCACCCTCTTCTCCTGATGATGCGGAAGCATTAGCCTGATGACGACGAGGCTGCCAAGTGCGATCAGCCTCATCATCATCAATTAGGGTCTCCGCCTCACTACTAGCCCCCTCGGCTGCGTGTGGGTCAGGAGACAGACCTGTCTCTAGACCGGCTACCGAGCCACTCTCCTCGCCAGTACTTCTTCGCCTGGCTGCTGAAGAGGCGGATGTCTCTCCCCGTTCCTGACCGCCCTCTGTTAGCTCTTCCTCACTGTACAGTGGGGCTGAGCCCACAGCATGCGATACTTCGCTTGGTGAGGGAACACCAAAGGACAGGGGCAGGTAGAGGACACGTGATTTCAGTGGGCTTGCTCCCGGGCCATGCCAACTAACGGTTGTGTCTGACGTACCCACCGACCGTTGGCTTTAGGTGTCAGAGGTGACCTGGGAAGAGGAAGACGACCGAGCCAACCAATCGATGACGGCAGGGTTGTCGGTGGAGACACGACCGCTGGATGACACCGGGAGCACTGGCCTCTGGCTGCGACTAGTGCTGCCTCGACCCCTTCCTCTGCTGCCACGTCTGCTCGCTCCTGAAACATTGCCTCCTCTGCCACTCCTCTGCGTGTTGTCTGACATAATCTTTAATTCAACGATTCTGTGTCCCTGAGTAACGATTCTGTGTCCCTGAGTAACAATTCTGTGTCTGTCCCTGAGTAACAATTCTGTGTCCCTCAGTAACAATTCTGTGTCCCTCAGTAACAATTCTGTGTCTGTCCCTGAGTAACAATTCTGTGTCCCTGAGTAACAGTTCTGTGTCCCTGAGTAACAATTCTGTGTCCCTGAGTAACAGTTCTGTGTCCCTGAGTAACAATTCTGTGTCCCTGAGTAACAATTCTGTGTCCCTCAGTAACAAGTCTGTGTCCCTCAGTAACAATTCTGTGTCTGTCCCTGAGTAACAATTCTGTGTCCCTGAGTAACAGTTCTGTGTCCCTGAGTAAGAATTCTGTGTCCCTCAGTAACAATTCTGTGTCCCTCAGTAACAATTCTGTGTCCCTCAGTAACAATTCTGTGTCTGTCCCTGAGTAACAATTCTGTGTCCCTCAGTAACAATTCTGTGTCCCTCAGTAACAATTCTGTGTCTGTCCCTGAGTAACAATTCTGTGTCCCTGAGTAACAATTCTGTGTCCCTGAGTAACAATTATGTGTCCCTCAGTAACAATTCTGTGTCTGTCCCTGAGTAACAATTCTGTGTCCCTCAGTAACAATTCTGTGTCTGTCCCTGAGTAACAGTTCTGTGTCCCTGAGTAACAATTCTGTGTCCCTGAGTAACAGTTCTGTGTCCCTGAGTAACAATTCTGTGTCCCTGAGTAGCAATTCTGTGTCCCTGAGTAACAATTCTGTGTCCCTCAGTAACAATTCTGTGTCCCTCAGTAACAATTCTGTGTCTGTCCCTGAGTAACAATTCTGTGTCCCTCAGTAACAATTCTGTGTCCCTCAGTAACAATTCTGTGTCTGTCCCTGAGTAACAATTCTGTGTCCCTGAGTAACAGTTCTGTGTCCCTGAGTAACAATTCTGTGTCCCTCAGTAACAATTCTGTGTCCCTCAGTAACAATTCTGTGTCTGTCCCTGAGTAACAATTCTGTGTCCCTCAGTAACAATTCTGTGTCCCTCAGTAACAATTCTGTGTCCCTCAGTAACAATTCTGTGTCTGTCCCTGAGTAACAATTCTGTGTCCCTCAGTAACAATTCTGTGTCCCTCAGTAACAATTCTGTGTCTGTCCCTGAGTAACAATTCTGTGTCCCTGAGTAACAATTCTGTGTCCCTGAGTAACAATTCTGTGTCCCTCAGTAACAATTCTGTGTCTTTCCCTGAGTAACAATTCTGTGTCCCTCAGTAACAATTCTGTGTCTGTCCCTGAGTAACAGTTCTGTGTCCCTGAGTAACAATTCTGTGTCCCTGAGTAACAGTTCTGTGTCCCTGAGTAACAATTCTGTGTCCCTGAGTAGCAATTCTGTGTCCCTGAGTAACAATTCTGTGTCCCTCAGTAACAATTCTGTGTCCCTCAGTAACAATTCTGTGTCCCTCAGTAACAATTCTGTGTCTGTCCCTGAGTAACAATTCTGTGTCCCTCAGTAACAATTCTGTGTCCCTCAGTAACAATTCTGTGTCCCTCAGTAACAATTCTGTGTCTGTCCCTGAGTAACAATTCTGTGTCCCTGAGTAACAGTTCTGTGTCCCTGAGTAACAATTCTGTGTCCCTGAGTAACAGTTCTGTGTCCCTGAGTAACAATTCTGTGTCCCTGAGTAACAATTCTGTGTCCCTCAGTAACAATTCTGTGTCCCTCAGTAACAATTCTGTGTCTGTCCCTGAGTAACAATTCTGTGTCCCTCAGTAACAATTCTGTGTCCCTCAGTAACAATTCTGTGTCTGTCCCTGAGTAACAGTTCTGTGTCCCTGAGTAACAATTCTGTGTCCCTGAGTAACAGTTCTGTGTCCCTGAGTAACAATTCTGTGTCCCTCAGTAACAATTCTGTGTCCCTCAGTAACAATTCTGTGTCTGTCCCTGAGTAACAATTCTGTGTCCCTGAGTAACAGTTCTGTGTCCCTGAGTAAGAATTCTGTGTCCCTGAGTAACAATTCTGTGTCCCTAAGTAACGATTCTGTGGCCCTAAAGTCTCTTTGGCCCTAACTCTGTCCCTAATACAGAGAGGTCTGTCTCTCTTGAATGACCGGAGGCTAATGGAGAATTCTAAGATGGCCGCAATTTATAGCTCGACCATTACACAGTGCTGGCTGGCTGGCTGCTGATTGGCTAATGCGATCACATGTCATGAATGAATGCATTATGGGTCAGCGCGCCTTGTCTGCGCGCCTTCCCAGAGGTCCCCGCTCCGTCGCCACACATGTCGCCGCCATTTTTGGAATTTTTCCTAAACGAATTCCACTTTGCCAAGTTCGATTCGCTCATCTCTAATTATAATGTAATGGGAATTCTATGCTCACTCAATAACGTCAGCATCTGCTCTATAATATATTGTTATACAGTATAACTGTGTACTATCAGTAAGCTGTGATAAGCTTTATATATCACAATCCAACCTTAGCCTTTGTTGTCCATTTTAATAACTGATAATGTTATTCTACATCACTGAATAGTCAGTCCTTATATATAGAAGGATGACAAAAAAACAAAAACAAAAAAGCAACAACAACAGAACAAATCACTTAAACACTGCTGATAAACACACTGTCTCCACATGGATGGAAAGACTCATTATTTCCTATGACAGAAAGTCTCTCTCCCAGGACAGGACATCAGCAGGAATTTTATTTGGTAGTAACGGAGGTTTGGACTTGAACTGTGTATACTATCACTTAGGTCATTTCAGCTACTTGAATTTAGCATTAGCTTCCCTTGAATGATTTCCAATTAGTTCATTCAAGTGAGAAGCCATCACTCAGGTTAAGGGGCTAGATATTAATGTAAATGTCAACCTTGACAGCACCTATGACCAAGGTCCATCTTGGGAAGGCTAGCTTAGGAGTAGTAAATTTCCCATTTATAAAAGTGGACCCGTTTTTAAAAGAGATGTGCCCATCCTCACTGCCATCACAGAACTGATGAACACACCAATCCTTCTCTTTCCTTCTCTTCCTGATATGAACAGTTTTAACCTCATTGGTAAAGAATTGCTTTTATTTTCCTAAAGCAGTCAAATAGATTTCCCAACATGTAATCATGTTGGGAATCACCACAGATCTACACAGATAACTGACCACCTAGAATGGTAGGTCAAATATTGCATAAGATGGTGGCTGTCTGTGTGGTCTTGATACCTTTATACGCTGATGACAGACTCCATAGTGGAAACACCTCTAGACAAATCGTTTGCGACAAAACTCCTCCAGAACATCCACGGTAGTCAGTCTTTGAGATCTGTTATCTGACACAAACAGCTTGTGCAAGACCCCCAAAATATAGATGAACCGAAAGAGTTTTGAACACAGGAACATGACAAACACCTCTTAAACTCAAAGTCTCAGCAACCAAAGCAAGTAATTGGTTGGAGTTATTTTGAAAAAGGTTGTTCTTCTTGTAACAGAATGTAAAAATTAACAAACTATTATTGATCAATGAGGTTCATGGCTCAGATAATTTGTACAGTACATATATGGTATTGTAAAATGTTGTATCCTGTTTTTCCAGCCTTTATTATTATGGCTTACATGAATAGAACCCCAATGCTCAAGATTGTGTTTCAGTTATGTGCTAGCATTTTATGCTGTGGTCTATTTTTTTTTCCTTAATACTAATACTTCTATAGGACCAAAGCATGTTAAGAGGTATTCTGGGTCTCCAAAAATGTTTGCTGTCGTAGGTCTAGCCTTTCCACAATTTGCATGTAAACGTGCACATGACTACATCAGCTGATGATCAGATATATATCACAAGTTACATATCGTATGCTTAAAGTGACAATTTTGTGTTAGGTTTACACACTCTATAATGAGAAATATGCTGTTTTGACTTTTTTGCAGTGTTTTATAGTGTCCAATTCCTTAAATAAGCAGTAAAAAAAATAGTGTGCACTACTTTGATTCAGGTATTTTATAATGGAAATAAATTAATTTACTGTTAAAATATCATTGATGTTGATTGTAAGGAAATGCAACAAATCAAGGCAGAGAAGCATACTAGGCCAGACAACCTTGCCACTAACCCATAGAAAAGACAAAGAAGTCCAGTTTTGAAATGTGACGGACTGAAAAAAATGAACATTTTGACTTTCATGCCAAATAAGTCTTTGCAAGGAGTTTCATCTGAACACTCACAAACACACATACAAATGCAACGTGCAAGGCCATTATTATACTAGTGTCATGATCTGGGTAATATATCTGCCAGAATGTGGTTAATGTACTGTGCATGAAATAAATGAAGCTAGATGCCAGTCTGAGAAAGGAAACATAAAATACTTCTTTTAACTGATCTACATATTCCATCAATACATTAAAGGAGTAACAAACCTAAAAAAAATCTATATCCTTGCAGGGTTTGGAACTGATATGTTGATTGCTCTTATTATATACTGTATGTATCTTACTATTACAATATTTACATTTTAAGTCACAAGAACAAAAATATAATCTGTATTTGTTGTTTTTTCACCTTAATTCTACCAAGGCATGGTCACCTTCCGATTGTATCATCTTGATTTATCCCTTGTAGAGTTTGTGTCAATCCTTCACCAGAAATATGTTATTTAATAATGGCAATATTGCGTCACCATAACAATTTCCAAATTTAGCACATTAAACCTTACCAAGGTAAACAAAAGAGACATAACTTATTTTAAGAGTTTTTTTGGAATAAATACATCTCAAAACTCTGTCATGACACTGCAACTATATTTGTATCAATACAAGATTCTTACACACTAAAACATGAAAAGGAGGTTGGCAGGAATGGCTCACATAGCATATCTAACAATGGAGTACTATAGGTCCTTTTCTATTCTCTCCACCTTTTACCAGGAGATTTTGTTAATTTATTGCAATTAAAAATTATTGCATGCTCACCAACCTGGTGGTTTTTTCCTTGACGTGCCTGCTCCATTCACTGTAACTGACAGGGAGAGCTTTAGTTCAGCTTAGAACAGCTTTACAAGGACCACATAAAAATGATTGCATATATAAAATGAATGCTTGTAGCTCAGGCATTTTATGCATATCAGATTGATAGTCCTGTTGTCCCTGCTCTGAATGCCACCTTCACAGTGCAACTGGGGAATCCTGCTGGACCTAGGTTGAAATTACTAAGCACTGGGAGTTCCTATACACAGAGTGTTTTAAACAATTAAGAGTTCATCTTTCTTGGAATGGCCTTGTCTATTTGACTTTCTTGAAGGGCCATACAGTTCATTTTTTTTTAAAAGTTACTTAATAATAGAATGTTACCTAATATTAAACATTTACATATTGTAAAGTGCTGCGCAAACTATATAAATCCTGTATAATAATAATAATTTACATAACAAAAACAATAATATAGTCTTAAAAAATATATCAAACTCTTTTTTGAACTCTCTTCAGCTAGGAATCCAAATCTGAATTTGTAGTTGCAGCCTGACAGGTCAGAGTGCACTGATCAAAATCTAAGAGGGAAGACACTGTCTGCAACCTGTGATGTGCAGTTGCAGGTGAAGTGTTACTGATTCAACTTGCCCTTCATTTTTGGAGACATTGTTTTTCTCACATCTAAAGAGCTCCTACATGTCACACATTGTTGAAAGAAAAACTGCAAGTAAAAATGCCAAGAAAATAGAGACCAAGATATAAATGAAGAGGAGACCTACAGATTATGTACCAAGGACCAGAGTAACAGCACAGGAATAATTTGATTTGTAATGGAAATTACCTTAATATTAACTCAAAAATAAACTTTCAGTTTAAATCAGCTAAATACTGTATATAAAAAGATTATCCAAAACAAGAAGAGTTCAAAGTTTCTTTCTTTAGAAAGCAACCACAGTCTGCATAGAAAAATATGTCCTGAAAGCATGCTATAGAAAAAAAGACCACTACTATGAGAATTAAACCAGTGTTCTTCCTGCAGTGATACCACTCTCCCCTTGTATGTCAGGCCTCTGCAGAAAGACCACTACTTCCACACAGAAAGCATCATAATGACAGGCATTTCTATCCGGGATGTGACTGCAACCTATAGAAAAGTAACTTTAAGACTTTGAACACCTTTTGTTTTTCAGTACCCAGAATATGTTAGGCTGATTTAAACTGAAAGTTGGTCTTTTTTTAAAGAATGGGTTGACAGCTAAAATCATGCCTTTTGGTGAGAGGGTACAGCAAATCATTGTTACGGAAAGCCTTTAAGTCGGATAGGACCTGTCTACTGTTTAAAACTAAGGAAGCCGATAGTAATTTTACTACTGTAAAATTTGTCACTAGATTTTCCTCACAACATCAGGACTTGTATAATGTATTGCAAAAAACATTGGCACATGTTACAAGATGACCTTATTGTCTCTAGATACATCAAAAAATATCTCGAGATAGTATTTAGTAGAGTACAGTCCATACGTGACACTCTAATTGAGAGTCATCACTCACCCAGAGTGCATAAAGATAAACAACTCAAAGGTATATACCAATGTAACCAAAATTACAGGTACCAATGTGGTACCTGTAATTTTTGCCCTTGGGTTGTCTATGGCATCCAATTTCTTCTCCTTAATAGGGATATGTTTACCCCCAAGTTCTATCTGGATTGTAACACACAAGAGGTAATATGCTTGATGATGTGCCAGTGCAGATCATTCTATGTGAGGGAAACTATCCATCACTTTAAACAAAGACTCAATGATCAACTATATTATTTTTCCAATGGGAAAATGATTACACCAGTTAGCCTACACTTAGATCTGCATCATGGTTTTGATACCTCAGTAGCATCTTTCTTAGTCCTACAGGTAATTCCCCAGAGGGGGTAACTGAGATAAATTCTGCAAAAGGAAACATTATGGATAGAGAGAATAAATGCCACCAAACCTCCTGGACTGAATGAAATATTATCATACAAACCTTTTTTGTGATTAGTAAACTCCCTATAATGGTCAAATTGTTTTAAAACTCCAACAAGATTTGTTGAATGTAACTAGAGCTATATATGCTCAATGGTCCCAATTTGTATACTGTTCTTACATTTGAAATTATATAAATATAGAAGTCCATATGCATGGGTATTTTGTATTTTACTTAATTTTTCTTTAATGTATTTTTGTATTTGCATTTATGGTTATGGTAATTGTATTTGCATTATAGGGGATGGGAAGGGTTAATGCTGCCGATCCTTGTTTTGAATGTGTGGCTGTAAATGATGCCCCTCCCATTCCATGCTTGTACTGCTGTAGCTGTGCATGGTTTTGGGATGGGGGTGCGGTATATGGAGGTAGACACTTGAGGGTGCTAGCCTAGGTTGTCAGCCTCATGGCTGCGGTTGCGGGATCTCTCCGCTGGCTGGTATGACTTCCGCATCCTTCGTTTGAGAGGGGACTGAAGTGCACATGCGTGGGTGGGGTCTGTGTATGTGTGGTGTTTTTGGCCAGGTGATGTCACACGCCTGCACCATGTGGGTGTGTGCGTTTTCCGGTTGAGGCACATATATATATATGGGGGGACGACGAAGGGGGATATAGGATGGAACAACAGTAAGAGACAGCACAGAGATACATATCCCACTAAGAGCAGTGAAGGGGTAAGCAATTAGCTTTAAACCCATATGGGTATGGTTCTGTTCAGTCTGATTTTTAATTACTTCTATTTGATTACAATCGTAGATGGATGTCAATGCCTTTGGGCTAATATGAAGGGGGCCTTTTGGCAAAAAATCTAATGGCTATAAATCTTTTTGAAGACTTTGGCAATGCTGTTGATTATACAGTATAATAAGTGAGCAATCGTTTTTTTTATAATAGCATGATGCATATACATTTATGGGTTATAATAATGATTAACATCCTAGGGGTAATGATTATGGGGAAGTTCTTTCTCCCCCCCCTGGTTACCAGTGATTGGTACATTTAAAGAGATATATATTATATACACTATATTTCAGCAAACAGCTTTGGGTATTCAAATGATGCATGTACAGTATCTATATAGATATGAATATTTTCTGTTGTTCTGCTCACACACTTTTGACGGTTTCGTTATAGATGTGCCCCTGCATTTGAGGGTAGGACATGCCATTGACCTGACTATCTTCACCTTGTGTTGTATACTCACATTGGTATATTGTAAGTAAACTACTATGCAGGGGTGGACTGACCATTTGGAAACTGGGGCACTGCCCGAGGGCCAGGGGTCAGTAGGGTGCCCCATGAGATGCCCCTGGTACCTTTTTCATAGGCTTTTTTGAGTGTGGGCAAGGACACAGGGGCCCCATGATCTCCTATTGCCCGGGGGCCCCATGAGTTGTCAGCCTGCCCCTGCTACTATGTACAGTAGAACTATGTTGAAAATAACATGTTTTCATTGAACCTGAGTTAATCTTTTTTGTATCTCACTTAACTAGACATTATATTAAATCTCCTGAAGATGCACTCTGTGCAAAACATGTCAAGCTGAAGGTTGTACCTATAGGCTGTGGCTTCCCCAAATTGTATGACACTTTGTGGAATGTATTGATGACGAAAAATCCTTACCTTCGGCAGAAATCTGCACACTACAAGAAAAGTATAATACCAATCTGATAATCTGTTAGTGAATTTTTTTAAAGAGAATGCAATATATTGATTGTACTCTTATGATGTTCTGATTTTTGGAATAAAAATTGAATTTTAATTATTTGGTCTAGTTAAATGCCTAAAAAGTCCATCTTCTCTTTCCTTTTAAAATAACAACCATTTGAAAGGGTTGAACTTAGGGGGCCTGCCTCTAATGAAATGTTTAGTGTTATGATGTTTAAAGTTGATTGGGCTATAGGTATACGTACTTGTCTGGCACTGGGTTGCTTTTATCAACTAATTTCTTTCAAAGACAGAAAGCCGACATTGTAATTCCTAAGATCGCCATGTATGGCTAGATAATTGAAAGGTTGCTACCATCTAGAGCAGGTCCTTTCAAATGTTGGAAGCAGTTTTCATTACACAAATGGCTTGTGCTACACAATAGTTACCCTTTAACCAGTTTAATAATGGGGACTTTTACTCCCTTCCTGCCCAGGCCAATTTTCAGCTTTCAGCAATGTCACACTTTAAATGACAGCTGCACAGTCATGCAACACTGTACTAAAAGGACATTTCTATCATTTTGTTCACATAAATAGAGCTTTATTTTGGTGGTATTTAATCACCACTGGGTTTTCTTTTTTGTTTCTGTTATAAAATTTAGCAAATACCATAAGTCATCTTTCTTCATAAATTTAGGCCAAAATGTATTCTGCTAAATTTTTTTGGTAACAATAACCCAAATCAGTGTATATCATTCAGTCTGTAGGAAAGTTATAGAGTCCAGAAATTCAATCCTGATGTTCTGATGGACAATTTCATTTCTTGAGACCCAAAAACACCAGGACAGTAGACATATCCCCTAAATTACCCATTTTTGGAAAGTAGACAGTCCAAGGTATTTATTAAGAGGCATGGCGAGTTTTTTGAATTTTAATTTTTTGCCACAATTTTTTTAAAATTTAAGATTTTTTTTCTTACATATAATGTAGTACAGCATCATCATATAACTGGTGTGGTGGTGATCAGGGACACTGACCCATGACAGTATGTAAAAAAGAAACAAAAAAATGTTTTAAATAATTTTTTTATTTTTTTACATTTTTTTTCCTTTTTTGTAATCATATGACATCCACCCAGAATGAGAGAGATCTCGGGCATCTGTCATTTGTCTATAGCCCAAGTGGGAACTAGTTAAATAGCAATCCATGGTGGATCACTTTTCAGAGGCTGTTTTAAAGGCAGGGAGCAGGTGATATGTCACCTCTTTACTGCCTGTTTTAACCCTTAAAAGCCCAAACTACCATGCCGCAGCCATGTGCATTGCACAGTTGCTGGGCAGCTGCAGCACAACCCCATTCACTTATACACCATGACAGGGGAATCACTTTTGCTTTGCATAGTGGCCACACTATGAGCATGCCCCTTGTATGACTGCATTGCAATTTAGGGGGTGGGTAGTAGCAGAGAGATAAAAATGTGGCTCAACAGGGTGTTTTTACCACCACCCCTCTCCCAACTGAAAGTGTAAACTAAGTCAAATAGATTTGTCACCAGCATCTTTCCATCTATGGCCACCTTTAAGTTAAACAGGCAGAGCTGTATTTATGAAGCAAGCTAAGTGTCTCTTAGAAACTGCACAAAACACTCTGTTCTTATGTTTCCTGATCACGTTATGAGCAAGAGGTAGACTCCCTTGGTTAATGACAGACTAGCAGAATATAGCTAAAATTTTCATTAAATTCTATACCAATTACATTTGCATGGAAAAGAAGAGAAAAGAATTGCTGAAGTGATATCTCCGATCCTTAATGGAAAATTAATAAAGTACAAACTTTAGAAACACTGAAACACCTTTGTTGGAACTTAAGATAAAATAGCACAAAACTCTTCATAGCATATTTGAACCTGTTGAGGAGAGAGGGTTTATACAGCTGCATTACATTCTGTGTTCCATTACATTACTTTGATACAATATATCAGTGCCTAACGTGGACCGATACCAAATACACTAGCAAGGAAAAAATCAAATGATAATCCTAATTTGGTTGCATCATGTTAAAGGCATGGACATAAAAAAAAAAGAAAAATACACCCATATAAAAATACATTGTGAAACAGACATCCATATTGCATGTTTGAGTGGT
This sequence comes from Staurois parvus, assembly GCF_062004578.1. Classification (NCBI taxonomy): domain Eukaryota; kingdom Metazoa; phylum Chordata; class Amphibia; order Anura; family Ranidae; genus Staurois; species Staurois parvus. Next base: position 9,921,590 of record NW_028319228.1, on the reverse strand, counting down.
AGCCAGGGGAAGACTGACAACTCATGGGGCCCCCGGGCAATAGGGGATCATGTGGCCCCTGTGTCCTTCCCCAAACTCAAAAACGCCTATGAAAAAGGTACCAGGGGCATCTCATGGGGCCCCCTACTGACCCCAGGCCCTGGGGCAGTGCCCAAGTTTCCAGATGGTCAGTCCACCCCTGGTGGTAGCAACAACCTGTATTAGGATAATTCTCTAATTCAAAGTGACCTTTTTGTGAAAAATGCATACTAAAAACCTCTGTTGTCTATAAAAGAAGACTATAAATACTGACTTTTCTTGATGCCCAAACCACCCACCACCATTCTATGAGTTATGAGTTCTAGGGGTGTTGATCTGGTGGATAACCACAGCTTTTCTTGTTCCTTCTGATGAATTATAGTGATGTAGAAGTCACCAGTGAGAGGTGCAGGGAGAATCTGCAAGCAGACAGCTGGAAGCAATGGTTTTTCCACCTGACATCATGGGCAAAGCACTCCTGACCGGTGTGGTGTGCGGCACTGTTGGCATCAGGAAAGGTGAGTATTTACATTCTTTGCTTACAGGTAATAGAGGTTTTATTATTAATTTTTCAGACAAAACTGAAAAAAGAGTACCCCTGATGTTTTAATGTAATTGCATTTGGCATCAGATCTGAGCAAGACAAAGAGGTCATTACAGAAGGGGATTATTTTTTTCTTTCTTTCTGTTGGTGTGATGTAAATGCATCTACATCTCTATTCTGAAGCAAATGACGGGTCCTTTTTCCAGAGGCCTCACTTCTAAATTCTCATTACCAATAAGTGTTTCAATCAATGTGGCTCTGTAATCAGATTGCTGAGCTGAAACTATTGTTTAATGTTTTGTGTATTTTAAATCGACTATTCTCTTTAATCAATAATAATTATATTTCTCCTGATTGTGTTTAAAATAGATATTGATAGAAAGAAAAGAAAAGGCCAATTCCCTTTACATAGCTCAATGCTACCTATGTTTCGGGCAAAGTTTGCAACTGTTTGTTGCAAATGTCAGGAGTTCGGTGAGAAAACATACTTCAAAAGGTCACCTGCTTCAAATGTTAGGTCTTTCATGTATAACATATTGTTAGATTTCAAATATAATTAAAGTCGGAAACTTTTGTTGTATTATTTTTTTTTTAATTACCAAAACAATGAAGGGGTCTATAAATAACAACCAGAACTACATTTTTCTTTTATTTCCCTTACTTTATCAGCTGGATTTATAATTCAGGCATGTTTTATAGATCTCTCAATTACTAAGTGAACTGGCCAATTTAAAGCTGATCTCAGGGCTTCAAGTGCTCCCCAACTACACCCTGCCCCTTGTAATTACCCAAACTCTTGGTCACATTATAAACCAGGTCCTGAGCCTTCTATCATCAAAACTGCAAAGTTCTTCTTTAGGTGTCCATGTTGATGTAGGGGATGTGGACACTTCTTATTGGCCTTACAGCAGTGAGCTCTTTCAAGCTCCAGAAGAGTGCATGACATGCTGAAATCACAATGAGTAGAACTGGATCAGCTCCCAAGAGGAGATGCAAACAAGAGACATGTAATGGCAGATTTAAGTGTATGAGAAACTATTTTAAAGGTTCCATAAACCTTTAATAAGGGAAGGACATATATGGAACAATCTGAATCCTATAGCAACCTATCATTATTCACTTTTTACTCTTTTGATATTGGCAAATTCAACTATAATTAGTTGAATTGAATTGCCATATTTTATTATCATCCTTTATAGTTATTATACATGTAGCCTTGGGTCAATATCCCACATACTGCAGTCTGGTTACGGGTGCAGGAATCACACCTGTTCCCTCACCCGCAACCACCCACAACTGCATAGCATTTCTCTTGTGAGACGTGCGGGGGGTGCCATTCATTCTGAATGGCAGCCTCACGCATTTCATCCTGCAGCGCGATCACTTTGACAATGTGGTTCCCGTCCAGGTGTGGCAAAGCAGCCAATTCAAATGAATGGGCTGCAATGGTCACACTACTGTGAACTGGGCCTCAATAAACCAAAGAATGTTATCTACCTAATTATGATTTCATTTGAATCTTTCACAAACCCATGTGTGCCAGTCGTGTTAGATATTGTAACATGCTTCTTCTGGTAACATGGAGCTTTTCTGACTATGGTGACATGGCTGTTTTATAACAGTGGTGTCATGATATCATTATTCTGATTCCCATAGCAACACAAATATTTTATTCTTGGTAAATACTATGACTGCAGCAATAATAGCTAGAGCTATGGGATGATATTTTGCTGCAACAGCTTGTATGCATATTTAAGATTACATGTCTGGTCACTTAATGGGCAGAGATTAAAGGTGGTGGACATTCTATACATACGAGCTGCTGAGTTGTGAATTTAATTATCTGATATACTGGCATGGAATTTTTAACAAATTAGAACTCAGTCAAGCTTACATTGAAAGGATGGACAACATATTGTACAGTTCCCACATGGAAGAAAAATATATTTTAAAAATATTCTTCCGATTAAAAAAACAAATTTTGAATGCTACAATTCTGGCCATATTCAATATATTTCAAAATATATTTCAATAAATATATATATATATATATATATATATATATATATATATATATATATATAATATATACTACATGGTGAAATGTGTTTTTATTACAAAACACAGTATATGAAAAATATTTTTAAAAATAAATTTTAAATATACTGTATGTCTTTAAAAATACAAATCTGCATTTTTGGAATGCATTTACAAATATATGTAAAAATATATGTTAAAATGACTTTTTTATATGTTAAAAAAATCTGAGGAATATATTTAAAAAATATATATTTTTTAAAATATATGTTATTTTAAATATATTCTTCAGATTTTATTTAACATATTTTTACATATATTTGTAAATGCATTCCAAAAATGTAGATTTGTATTTTTAAAGACATACAGTATATTTGAAATGTATTTTTAAAAAATCTATTTCATATTTTTTGTAATAAAAACACATCTCAACATAAAGTATATATATATATATATATATATATATATATATATATATATATATATATATATATATATAAATTTATTGAATATGGCCAAAATTGTAGCATTTCAAATATGTGGCAATATATTTGGGAACAGTATTTTTAAATGTATTTCAAATATATTTTTCTCACATATGGGTTTACATATTTACAAACCAAACTACATACAAAAAAAACAATCATTAAAACATCAACATTCCATGATACATTTATTTAAAGTAAGCTGAAAACATCAATGTATATAAAAGAAAAATGTGTATAGAAAGCACACTCTAGTACCTCTACTTAACTTTCCCTCTCTTGTTTGCCTATGTACACCCTGCAAGAATCTCTAAAAACTATCCACATCACACCCTTGTATGTTTGCACATAGTTGGGGTTTGTCATATTTGCTTTAAGACATTTGGCAGGAACATCAGAAATTGAATTTTATTTGTGACATTTGCCATCTTGTAGTAAAAACACTGGTATAATGGTAGCCATAGCAGTCCATGCAGCTGCTGTGGGACCCAAGGGTGGAAAGAGGGCCCCACTAGGGAGCTTGCTTGATGTTTCCATTTCAGAAGAGCTGACATTGGATACATAGGATCATGCTTGTGCTAGTCAGAGATCTCCTGTGCATCCACTCATCTATGAGCAGATTTATTGCCTTCAGAGGTTCTTGTCATCCTAGCCAGCACTTTGCTATTAAAACTGTATGTGCAGTGGCTAAATGGTTAGCACTTCCGCTTAGCAGTACTAGGGTTGTTAGTTCAAATCCCAGCCACGGCACCACCTGCCTGGAGTTTGCATGTTCTCCCTGTACCTCTGTGGGTTTTGTTAGGGATCCGGGTATGACCAGAAATGTGTGGACTAACACAGGGAAACACAGGCTCCAGGTATAGTATAAACAATACAATTTATTAAAGACTAAACAATACATAAACACAGTGCAAAACTAAACATAAACACAGTGCAACCAAACCTCCAACAGATAACAATAACAACAATACTAAACGTAGTCGGGCAGGCCGGGTCGGTAGCAAACGGGCAGGCAAGGTACAAGGAGCAGGTGGAAGCGTAGTCAGGAATAGCCGAGGTCAGGCCAGGCAGAGTTCATGCAGAGTCAGGATTAAAGCAGAATCAGGATCAGGCAGGAAGCAGACAGGATGCAGGTACAGGGGCTCATGGGAAACATACACCAAGGCCCTGATCACAGGCCTGGCCATTCCTTAAATACACCTGCTGTAATCAGCCTCAGGTGATGGCTCATTGCAGGAGTGAGCCTCTGGTTGCTGAGAGCACCCGCTGGCCAGCCCTGGTACTGCAGCCCACAAGGCAGGTGCGTCCCACCACCACTGGCAAGTCCATTCCTGACAGGTTTCCTCCATGTACTCTAGTTTCCTCCCACACTCCAAAGACATGCTGGTAGGTTATTTAGGTCCTGTCTAATTTGGTCCTAGTATGTGTATGTATGAATGTGAGTTAGGGACCTTAGATTGTACACCCCTTGAGGGTTAGGGATTGATGTGAATGTACAATATATATGTAAAGCGCTGTGTAAATTGACAGTGCTATATAAGTAACTGAATTAATAATAACCCACTTTTCCTGAGGCTGAAAAATCCCAGAGTACCTTAATTTCAGAGTGATTAAAAAGTGACAAGAAAAGTTTGCAATTCTTAAAAAAAGCCACAGTTTAAAGAAATTTGTATTAGGTTTATAGAGTAATTGTGCACAGGAGGACAAACAATTATGTAATAGTACAAACTTAAAATTATACTTTTTTTTTTGTTTACAGACTACTAAACTACGTTGTTCAGCACTCACTGGCTGGTTTTGGAAAAAGGGTCATTTACAGCAAATCCCTCTTATCTTATAATCTTAAAATCAGTTGATGCATAATAATGCTGGTGAGCTACTGAATAGCTAACTGGAGAATTGAGGTTAAAAGTGAATTCCTTTACAGGTGCTCTTCTCTGGCAACTTTTATTATCCCTATTAGTATATTGACTATGTTAACAACTCTCCTGCTGCTGTCCTTGATTTAGATATGCTTTATGTTAGGATCAATTACACTATTGTCCCAAATGACATGACATGTTAAATCTTGACATGTTTGGTAACTATTTACTCAATGCAACCCCCATCTTTTATATGTTACCAAAAATAGGGTACTGCATTGTGTGTGTTTTCACTAAAATTAATTTTATTATATTAATTCCTTAAAATATGTATTTGATAAACAGTTGCACAAAAATCATAAAACATTGCAGCTGCTATCACTTTATTCCACAAAGCCTCTATTCTGCTCATGTTTAATGTTCTGGTGGTTTTAAGTCATTTTATGGCTAAAAATGCAGATCTTTACATGTGCGCGAAAAAATGCTCTAGAGCAGAAGTTATTAAATTTACAATATTTAGCACAAATTACTTATAAGACCATAAACACAGTACCGTAGTGTTTGCATCACTTGTACAGATATTGGGTACATATAGGTAGTGGTAGTGATAGAAAGGATTATTGTTACTTAAATTGGGCAGGGCCCTTAATTTTGGTTTTAAATGCTTTTAAAACTGCACTTCTTCACTAACCGTCTTTGTAAGGGATCATTTCTTCATCAATGTAATGGGGCATTTTTCCAGAAACCATCAATATTAGGGTGCACTTCTCTACTGACCAACAATGTAAGTGGTACCCCTTACTGACCATCAATTTAAATGGGCATTTTTCAACTGACCACCAATCTATTGACCAATAATGTAAGTAAATAATTGGTTGATAATGGTCTGCATTTCTTTTTTATTGTTGTTTGTTTAATTCAATGATTATTATTGAAAATATTTTTGTTGTATAGAAGAGGGCGGCTAAAGATCCACCAGGTGCCAAGTGAGCAATGTCAGCCATTGTTCTGACCTCTTAGCCTTAGGGTGTATTTATATTTGTTTAAAAATATTCTCCTTCATTCACTGGAAGTGATTAAGAAGATTAAGAGGGACCCTTTACCTATTCCAGGCTCCATGCACACTGGCTTAACAAAAATGCCAATGCTCTTGGCAGAAAAAAATACGCAAATTTAAGCAGCTTTTGTACTAGCATTTAGGTGCGTTCTGCCAGGAAGACGCAAAGAGCCTCAATGTGGCTCCTAAATGCAAACATGAGATATATTCATACAGTGGGCACACATCTGTACATTGTGTAAATTGGATATTATATAAACAGAACTAATAATTATTTTTTTCAATGACAAATCAATCTATTGACCTAACATAGCATTTATTGAGGAGTTGTACTGTTGCTGTTGGAGTATAAATTTTTTTCAAGTGGGAGTTTTATTTTCAGCTTTATCCACTTGTTAGTGGTGTTGACATTGAGTATGTTATAGTGATGTTACATGTTTTAAAGTCAATAATTACATATGGTATTGATATGAGATATGTGATTTGTGAAATAAGTCTCTAATCAGCCATTTAAACATTTTAGGTATATGATGTTCCTGTGTTAGTTTTAGTGATGCATCAAATGCAGATAGCTATAATAAGAATAAAGAATTACATTTCTAATACTGGTTTACTTTACTCTGTTTCCAAACACTAAACAGTTATTGAGCAACAGCCATGATAGAAGCAGTCATAAGAATTATAAACATCCTGGGAAAAAAAATGTGTTTGGCCATGAAAAGACCATTGGCACATTAACAAGCATAAGTAAAGAGCCAAATATGTGAGTCAGTCCTGGGCATCGGACGATTTGTTAGCGCCATTCTGGATGATGATTTATGACTTTGCCTTAAGTGGAAGATCTCTGAGACTCTGCAATCTGTTGCCTCAGTGCTAAAGTCAGTCTAATTAGCTATCTGGGTGGATTCTTCAAGATGGTACACCATCTGCTCTTACTAACAAGCAAAACAATCATATTGAAAGGGGATGGCAAAAATAAATAATAATGAATCCTGAAGGCCAGTTGGTAAAACAGGTCAAAACTGTTAAACTACAGGATACAAATGACTGCAGCTGATTGCTAGGAAGAAAGGCAACAGGTGTGACATATGGAAGAATGGGTCAGGAACTCCAGTATATTAACATTTGATGCCTAGACATGAGCCTTAATGAACTTGAGGAGGCTTAATAAATTTTAAAAAAGATAGAATGAATTTAGACATTGCAAGCATGTTGCTATATTCAATAAATGTTAAATGCCACTTGAGTATGTTAGCTTTTAAAAATCTTATCTATCGGAATAGCTTATGAGGTTTTCTTTGTATATTGCATATAAATAAAGATAAAATGTGTTGAAAGCATTTTATCATGTATTTTCAATCAGTTATATTTGTTGCTGCCCATGTGTTAAATATTTGCTTCCTGTTGTATTGCTTCTCAGTTTAGTGCAAGCAATGTTTTGTGTTTGCAGTGCCTGAAACATCAAACCTTTGTTCTATAAGTCCTAGTGACAGGTGAACAGAGATTGCCTAACACATTCAGCTCTGTTTCCGGCATCTTTTATTACAACTGCTAGTGCAGAATCTACCACTATGAGCCCCCTTAATAATTACATGATAGGCTGTGAAAAAACACATGTCCATCCAGTCCAGTGTGTGTCTGTGTAGCTTACATTTTCTGAATTTGTCAATATTCCTAGCTGATATCACTACCTGGAAAAAAAAGTGCCATATTTTTTGCTCTGACCCCCTCCACATTTTCAGAATAAACCTCTTTACCTAAACCCTAATTTGTATCCATTTGTATATTTACTTACTTAACTTACTTAATCATTCGTCGTAGCTGAGGTCCTCCAGCCCCCTTATTAATTTTTGTTGCTCTTTGTTGGACACGTTCTAATTCCAGGACACCTATTCTTTTGATTGGGGGCCAAAACTGATATGCATACGCAAGATGTTTTGGAAAGGGGTAAAAGAATGGATTTTTCCCACACATAAATACAATTTTAATGCATGTGAGTAGTCTGCTTACTTTGGTAGCAACAGCCTGCATGTTTTTTATTAAGTCTGTAGTCCACTATGACCCCCAAATCTTTTTCCATGACTGATTCTACTAGTGTAACCCTGCCTATTAAAAATTGTGACTGCGAGTTCTTAGAACTGCACAACTGCATTTTTCAACATTAAATCTCATAAGCCAAGCCTCCACCCAATCCTTATTTTATCCAGGTCCTTTTGTAATGTTGCTAAATCTTGTGTAGAAGTACCTATGTACAGCACATAATTTTAGACCATCAGCACATATAGAAATTGAACTGTTAATTCCAAACTCAGGGTTGTTTAGAAACAAGTTTAACAGCAAGCCTGGTACCAAGACAGAATCCTGGAGGACACCACTCACATTTGTCCACTTAAAAGTCATTTTGAAAAAAGTAATCCTCATGTTCCTAACCCCAGAAACCACTAAACAGCTCATCCACTCCCTCATCATATCACAACTCGATTACTGCAACTCTGTCCTCACTGGCCTGCCACGCCACAGGCTATCCCCGCTTCAGTCGATCCTGAATATGGCAGCCAGACTCATTCACCTTACCAACCATTCCGTTTCCACCACCCCCCTCTGCCAATCCCTCCACTAGCTTCTGATTGCACAACGGATCAAATTCAAAATCCTAACACTGACGTACAAAGCTGTCCATCATACTGCCCCAAATTACATCACCGACCTAATATCCAAGTACCACCCATCACGCACACTCCGCTCCTCTCAAGACCTCCTTCTCTCTAGTTCCCTGGTCTCCTCCTCCCATGTCCGCCTCCAGGATTTCTCCAGAGCGTCACCCATCCTCTGGAACTCCCTACCCCAATCCATCAGACTATCACCTACTCTCCGCTCATTTAGGCGCACCCTGAAAACCCACCTCTTCAGGGAAGCCTACCCCACCCCCTGCTAATTGCCGATCTCTTCCACTCTTCCTACCACTCCATCCCCCACAGCTATCTCCTCCTGTACCACTATCCTCTCCCTCCTAGATTGTAAGCTCGAAGGAGCAGGGCCCTCGAACCCCTCGTGTATCACATTGCATTGTTATTGTACTGTCGCATGTTCTGTCTACCTTTGTAATGTACAGCGCTGAGTGAACTGTTGGCGCTTTATAAATACTGTATAATAATAATAATAATTTACCAATACACTTTTTCACCCATTCTTTATGTCTGCTTTTTATTCAAATACGTATCCTTGTCTCCACTCTAATAGACCTTAGTTTATAAATTAAGTGTTTCTGGGCCATGATTTCAAATGCCTTTGCAAATTCTAGAAAGTTTAAGTATACGACCCTTCCGTTTATCTAAGTTACTTACTTCTTCATAGAATGTTAAAAGGTTGGACTGACAAGAGGGGCCTTTAGGAAATACATGTTGATTGTTATCTATAATAATTTTCAATAACAATTTTCCAATGGAAAATAATCAAAATTGCAGAAATTACAAAAAAAAATACATTCTGTGCAAAATTCAGTCAGTGATTCTTATTAATGACATTTATTATAAAAAGTTCATCAACAGTTCAATATTAATGTGAAATCTTCAAGTCTGATATTTCACTTGTGACCACAAATATATTCACTGCCTTCCCCTACACCACAGTGCTCACAAACCGCTCATCTAAATAATTTTGACCTACAGTATATGTAAGGTCAAACAATGCATGTGTTAATTTTCAGCAGCTGTCACTCTGGTGCATACAATGTCTTCTCTGTGCTTGATCTCCCACTCCTCCTGTCCACTAGGGTGCCTGTCTCTTTCTGGGTGCTCTTTCAGAGTAATTGTGTGGGCCCCTTTATTATTATTATTATTATTATACAGGATTTATATAGCACCAACGGTTTGCTCAGCACTTTACAAAATGAAGGGAGACATTACAGTTACAATACAATTTGGTACAAGAGGAAACAGAGGGCCCTGCTCGTAAGAGCTTACTTTGTTGCATACCCATACTGCCATAAAGACTCATTCCATTAGCATGTCAAAACAATAGAGGATAGAACATGCCTCCAATAGTGTAGTATGACTGTAAAAATGCTTTATTTACTGAAACCGCACTCACATTCTATTAAAAATAAACTGGCATATCATAAACTGTACATGGATACCACTGTGGCTTGTAATGACATCACTTCCTGTTCGAGATCCCACCCTACGTGTTACATCATGGGTCACATATATCTATACTGTATAAAATGTTATGTATTTTATAAATATATATATATATATATATATATATATACACTTTTTAAAAACATTACAGTTTGAAAACACTTCAGATCTCAATGGGGAAAAATATCATGCTGGATATCTATACTGATATGGATTGGGAAATGTGTTAGGAATGTAAGGATGCCCCATCGTTTGATAGAAATGAAAATTATCAACCTACAGAGGACTGAGTTCAAAGACACCCTGAAAATCAAAGTGAAAAAAATGATGCAGCAGGCTAGTGCACTTTGCTGAAATTTAATTGTAGCAACTCAAAATGGTACTCAGTAGTTTGTATGGCCCCCACTTGCTTGTGTGCTGACTACATCTGGGCATGCTCCTAATGAGATGATGAATGGTGTCCTGGGGTATTTCTTCCCAGATATGGACCAGGGCATCACTGAGTTCCTGGAAAGTCTGAGGTGCAACCTAGTGGTGTCAGATGGACCGAAATATGATATACCAGAGGTGTTCTACTGGATGTAGGTCAGGCGACCATGGGGGCCATTCAATGGTATCAAATCCTTCATCCTCCAGGAACTGCCTGCATACTCTCACCACATGACGCCAGGCATTGTTGTGCACCAGGAGGAACCCAGGACCCACTGCACCAGCATAGGCTCTGACAATGGATCCAAGGATTGCATCCCGATACCTAATGGCAGTCAGGGTGCCATTGTCTATCCAGTAGAGGTCTGTGTGTCCCTCCATGGATATGCCTCCCCAGACCATTGCTGACCCACCACCAAAATGGTCATGCTGAACGATATTACAGGCAGCATAACATTCGCCACTGCTTCTCCAGACCCTTTCACATTTGTCACATGTGCTCAGGGTGAACCTGCTTTCATGTGTGAAAAGTACAGGGCAGCAGTTGTGGACCTGCCAATTCCAGTGTTCAATTGCAAATGCTAATTGAGCTCTTTGGGGCAAGGCAGTGAGCACAGGGCCCACTAGGGGACATCGGGCCCTCAGGCTACCCTCATGAAGTCTGTTTCTGATTGTTTGGTCAGAGACATTCACACCAGTGGCCTGCTGGAGGTCATTTTGTAGGGCACTGGCAGTTCCTCCTTGCACAAATGAGCAGATACTGGTCCTGATGATGGGTTAAGGACCTTCTACAGCTTTGTCCAGCTCTCCTAGAGTAACTGCCTGTCTCCTGGAATCTCCTCCATGCTCTTGAGACTGTGCTAGGAGACACAGCAAACCTTCTGGCAATGGCACATATTGATTTGCCATCCTGAAGGAGTTGGACTGCCTGTACAACCTCTGTAGAGTCCAAGTATTCCCTTATGCTACCAGTAGTGACACTGACCCTAGCCAAATGCAAACCTAGTGAAAAACAGTCAGACAAGATGAGTAGGGAAAAAAATGTCAGTGGCCTCCACCTGTAAAACCATTCCTGTTTTGGGGGTTGTCTCATTGTTGCACATCTAGTGCACCTGTTGTTAATTTCATTAACACCAAAGCAGCTTAAACTGATTAACAGCCCCCTCTGCTACTTAACTGACCAGATCAATATGCCAGGAGTTTAATTCACTTGATGCTATAGTCTGATTAAAAAGTGTTAGTTTTTTTGAGCAGTGTATATATATATATATATATATATATATATATAAATATATTCACATTACACACAAACAACAGTTTTTAGATTTTTTTATAAACTTATATATTAATATATCTTAAAGAAGACACACAAATTTAACCCAACCTTATCCCATTAAAAATCCATTAAAAATGTTTTTGGTGACATTTCCCTGTATAAGGTTCTGGGAAGATAAGCATCTGGGACAGCAAGCCTTTCAATCACTTCACAGCTCTGGGGTATCTCACAATCTGGAACCTGCTACCTACTTGCCATTCTTAAATTCTTTATATATTTATGAAACGTCCTGTTTCATTGTATTTAGTATTTGCATTTCTCAATATGGAGGATTATTTGAGTTATGATAAATATTTACTAATACCTTCTATTAGAGAAAGGATGTATTATTATCTATATCTCTATTGAGGATATTTTTTTATGGAAAGGGGAAGGTTGTTTTTTTGGGATAAGGTAAGGTATACATTGGGTTAAACTTGTGAATCTTTGAGTCCTTTTGGTGAATATTGTTTACCACACCCTTAAAGCACTCACACTTCTCTTTGCGTTCTTTGTTAATATGTGGTCCCATTTAGTGTCAAGCAGAGCAGCTTGTTGAAATTGTTTTGTTTTTTTTTTTAATTAAGATTTTTACTGGTGGTCACATGTCTCTCCTTCCTCTGATATACATTATATATACATTACATTTTATTGGAAATCACCAGCTCTAGCAGGAATTATTTTTAACTGGGGCTTCTACCATTTATCCCATAAGCATTTTACTAAAGTGTGTTCAAGAACTGGCAAGCCTTAGTTAAATGTGCTGTATTATTTGTCCAATCAGTTTCTGGGTTATTGAAATCCCCCATAATAACAAGATTTCCCTGTTTCCCTGCTAATTTTATTTTTGAAAGTAGATTCTTCTCTTCCTCCTCAATGTCGGGCAGCTTGTAACATACTCTCAGAACTAATTTGCTGTTGCTGTTATTGTTACTCATATTCAACTTCAGCCAAAAAGACTCTACAACATCACAGCCCTCATTGCTGATATCTTCGCTTACACTCACTTTCAGATGGAGTTTGTCATATAACCATACCTTTCAACCTCTCCTTGTCACTTCTCAAGATAATGTAATATTTGCAGCTTAGCCCTGTGAGCAGTCCATCAAGGTTTCAGATATTTCCACAAAGCCAAAATTCTCCTAAAATAGTAGTACCAGCTAATCCATTTTTGGCAGGCGTTTGGTATTTGTGTACATGTCTTTGAATTTTGTTTTACGTAGAATGTAGCATTTTATTATTTATTGTTTTCATATTACAGTTTGTAAATGGGAGACTTCCTACATTAGTTTTATGTAATAATAATTCCCTTCTGTCTTGTTTATGCCCCACACCTCTATATCCTGTACCTTCATATATATATCATGTGTGGGCTGCTCATGATGTATACACAATGCTTGGATGCTTAATGATAATTAAACTTTGTCACAGTTTAAAAATGATAATATAAATACAATATACTTTAGATATGTATACTAAAATAAATATGCATACATGCACATACGTATATACTTAGGGGTTTATAAATATTTTCAACCAAGATTCACACAACTATTTACCCACCATTCACACATATCTCTAATTGGATTTGATTGTTAACATACTGTATATGACTCTTGGGTGTAAGTTGTGTGAAACCTAAATAGACTTAATGCTATACATTTACCTAGTGTTATAATTTATTATTTACATTTCCACAAACCTCTTTAACTTTTAATTTTGTTTTCTATGCATTTTATTGAGTTTATAAAGTTTTGGAAATATGATATACAATTAAGGACTATGGGAACACAGGCAAAAGTGTTTTTTTAACTACAGGAACCAACTGTGAAAATCAAGACATGGACTGAACAAGTGTATTATTAGTCAACAACTACTATTATATGTCACAAGAAGCAATTGTAAGTGGTATGATACACAATGTCAAAAACAACTTAAGGTACATAGTGTTCAATTAAGAATGTTTTATTTCTTACAGCAGACCACATCCACCTACAAGAATGCTCTCACAAATAAAAGTACCAATGCTCAATTATAGTACTTATAGGAAAGGGAAAATCTCTTAGAAGCATCTCTTGTTAACTGACTGTATCTGATTACAGAATACAGAGATTCCAACCTTGTATACAGGATGTATTCTGAAAAAGTTTATCCAAGCTAGGTTATACTAAAGCTGGATTGCTCAACTGCCATTTTAGCTCTGTGTATGTTCAGTAGGGATGAGGCTAGCATTTGCTCTGATTCAAGGTTTACAGCTAACTTTACCTGTGCACAGTTCACTGAACAGGAAAACTTAATGGCCAGATTTGACCTGTGTCCCTGTCTGAACCCCTGGCTTCTAGCCAGAAGTCATTCATTTAGTGGTGGTATTGCTACTGCTGCTAGATGACAGTTTATTGTGTGGGGTACAAGTATCTTTGGTTGCTAAGATGCAAGTGACCACACAGCAACGGTTGGTAGGATGCTGGTGACCTCCTGCATTCTAGCATCCAAGGAGCTGTGCTGGCTGGGCAAATGTGAACTAGCAACCAAATACATCATTGACTGGTAGGACACCAGCAGCCACATAGTCATTGTAAATGAAAAAAACAATCTGTGTCCCCATTCCATACCAGACCCTTATCCTATATAGGGGTCTGGTATGAATTTTGAGGGAAGACCCCATTCGCAACACTATATAGTGATGTGGGGTCCTCCCAAATTCAGTCAGGTAATGTCACAGTCCTGAAGTGGTTATACTGGGCTGATTGTGTTTGGGTGAGTAGTGCTGGAAGAATCCAATGGAAGTCTTGCACATTTCAAATGCCTGGGTATACCATAGCTGTTATTTAAACCAGGGGTAATTGTTGCCCTCAATTCCCAAATCCATTTTGTCTCTTTTTTGGAGTATGATTTGGTCAAATTACCTCCTCTAGAACTGAGTTTAACAACCTCCAATATCCTACACTTCAGTGACCTATTGTTTCCATTGTGAGTCAAACACATGAGTCTTGCTACTCATTCTTTTAAATGAAAGGTGAAGATGTCATGTAGTGATTTTGCAACCTCCTACGAACTGTATGGATGGTGTTGCCTATAAAAATGGCACCACAGATACAACCTAAAACATAGATTACCCCAGATGTGTTACAATTAGCTTGCTTTCTGCATTTCAAAATTAGATAATGTAAGGTAATCACCCTCAAACATATATGTGCAAAAGTCACAGGCACTGCATCTCCTCAGGCCCCAATAACTCCCATAAAGGGGGGGGGGCTCCAAGATATATCACTGTGGATAAGCAAGTCACCCAAAGAATGGACTTTCCTGTAAATACATTGCAGATACACATAGTGTATTCATGCTATGGTATACCCAGGCATTTGAAATGTGCAAATCTTCCCTTGGAGTCTTCCAGCAATATTCACCCATACACAATATAATCTTTTGGAATAAGAGGTCTCAGCGAGCCTCAAGTTTATGACTTTTTTGCGATACTTTAAAATTTCATGTGCACTAGTTAAGAACCAGGACATGTGTGACAAGTGGTTCAATTTCAACTATAATTTGGGACTTTTCACACATGAACCCAGATATCTGTGAACCATTGCTTACTATATACCTGTTTTAGGATTAAAATATATTATATTGTTTTTAATTTATACTGTATGTGATACTGGTCAATAATTTGAAGGACTGTTTTCCTTTCTTGGGGGTTGCTTTTTTATTTGCTGTTGCTATGGGTTTTTATAATGACCCAATTATGGTTTTAGTTGTGGTATTTTGGTGGTTATGTTTTGTAGTTTGTTATACATTTGATACACAAATAAAATATATGATTTTATATATGATGCCAAATTGTCCTCTGTGTCTCATGAGATATATCAGTGGTCTTGGGAGGGTTTATAGTTTAATAGAAGAGGTAGAGCCCTTGTCAAGTTTTTTTTTCATTTAAAATATCAGGTCTACAATGTGAATTGTTCAAACCAAAAACATCCAAATAATTGGGTCAAGGTCCATTTAATTTTAGCATGGTGCAGTAGAAAACCAACATTCTTTGAGTTTTTATATTGAGTAATTTGGCTCAATGCTTTATTTCCATACCAGGCACTAAAATGTGTTCCTTGCTCCAGCTTTTGTACTTGTGTGTACTAGGCTTAAAGACAAAAAGGGAATGCATTGTAACACCAATTAGACCATTTCCAGTGAGTTTGTTTGCTAACCTGGATGTTTGTTATAAAACTGTAAACTATAAGTACAGAACATCCTATACAAAAGAAACATCAGACTGAAGTCAATGGATGACTCAAAAGCAACAGGATTTTACTATATTATATATGCAATGCTTTATTTCTGTAGATTGAAAACATCTGTTTTAAATAAGGAATAATATATTTTACTACAACTCATGTAATCATAGATCTAATTATATGCTAATCAAATTATTTTCATCAAATTCTGCCAAACATTTAATTACATATTGCCAGTATTCATTTTAAATGATCACATTATCTGAAGGCACAAAGGCTTTGTAGTATATGATTTCATGTCAACCTTGGCATAATGTATGTTAGCAGAGCCACATTCCACAATTTGTAAAAAGAAGAAGCCTTCCTTTAAGTTGTTCTTTAACTTCGGGAGACAAAGAATTAAGCTGTTGCTCCTTGACATTGAGAATGTCCTCATGTGCCTCTTTGAAGACTTCTGGACCCAATGCTTCCTCTACTCTTTGTTTCCAGGCTTCAAGCTTTGGCATTTGCTGAAACACAGGGACTCCACTTGCAACTACCTACAAAACAAAGAACTGCTGAATCAATGTGTACTTTTTTTAAACTCTGTCACTCTACCCCCCCCCCCCCCCATCCTCAGTCTTCAGTATTCTGCAAACGTAAAAAAATATAGTTTCATACAAATAGTAATAGTTAATTTATTATGAACCCCTACAATAGCTGATGTCCCAGTCCTCAGTACTCAGTAATGATGGAATGTAGATGGATGCTTCTAGCAGACTCCACATTCCATCATGATGTATAAGTGATGATAAAAGCTATAGTGGAAGCTACAAGATTGGGCAGAGACCACTAAAAAGATTGGCTTTGGCAGACTAGTTGTCAAGATATGGTGTTTTCATCACATTACTGGAGTTATGCTTTATGGTGCTGCCCCAGGAAAATGTAAATACACTGCTCAAAAAAATTAAAGGAACACTTTGAAAACACATCAGATCTCAATGGGGAAATATGTCATGCTGGATATCTATAGAGATACGGACTGGGTAATGTGTTAGGAATGTAAGGAAGTCCCATTGTTTGATAGAAATGAAAATTATCAACCTACAGAGGACTGAATTCAAAGACACTCTGAAAATCAAAGTGAAAAAATGATGCAGCAGGCTAGTCCATTTTGCTGAAATTTCATTGCAGCAACTCAAAATGGTACTCAGTAGTCTGTATGGCCCGCACATGCTTGTATGCATCCCTGACAACATCGGGGAATGCTCCTAATAAGATGACTGATGGTGTCCAGGGGTATTTCCTCCCAGATCTGGACAAGGGCATCACTGAGCTCCTGAACAGTCTAAGGTGCAAACTGGTGGCATCAGATGGACCAAAATATGATATACCAGAGGTGTTCTATTGGATTTAGGTCAGCCGAGCGTGGGGGCCATTCAATGGTATCAATTCCTTCATCCTCCAGGAACTGCCTGCATACTCTCGCCACATGAGGCCGGGCATTGTCATGCACCAGGAGGAACCCAGGACCCACTGCACCAGCATAGGGTCTGACAATGGGTTCAAGGATTTCATCCCGATACCTAATGGCAGTCAGGGTGCCATTGTCTAGCCTGTAGAGGTCTGTGCATCCATGGATATGCCTCCCCAGACCATCACTGACCCACCACCAAAACGGTCATGCTGAACGATGTTATAGGCAGCATAATGTTCTCAACCGCTTCTCTAGACCCTTTCACATTTGTTACGTGCTCAGGGTGAACCTGTTCTCATCTATGAAAAGCACAGAGAGCCAGTGGTGGACCTGCCAATTCTAGTGTTCAATGGCAAATGCCAATCAAGCCCTCATGAAGTCTGTTTCTGATTGGTCAGAGACATTCACACCAGTGGCCTGCTGGAGGTCATTTTGTAAGACTCTGGCAGTGCTCATCCTGTTCCTCCTTGCACAAAGGAGCTGATACTGGTCCTGATGATGGGTTAAGGCAGTGTTTCTCAACTCCAGTCCTCATGAACCCCCAACAGGTCATGTTTTCAGGATTTCCATTATTTTGCACAGGTGATTTGATCAGTTTCACTGCCTTAGTAATTACCACAGCTGTTTCATCTGAGGGAAATCCTGAAAACATGACCTGTTGGGGGTCCATGAAGACTGGAGTTGAGAAACACTGGGTTAAGGACCTTCTACAGCCCTGTCCAGCTCTCCTAGAGTAACTGCCTGTCTCCTGGAATCTCCTCCATGCTCTTGAGACTGTGCTGGGAGACAGAAGGAACTTTCTGGCAATGGTACATATTGATGTGCTATCCTGGAGGAGCTGGACTGCCTGTACAACCTCTGTAGGGTCCAGGTATTGCTTCATGCTACCAGTAGTGACACTGGCTCTAGCCGAATGCAAAACTAGTGAAAAACAGTCAGAAAAGATGAGTAGGAAAAAAAATGTCAGTGACCTCCACTTGTAAAACCATTCCTGTTTTGGGGGTCGTCTCATTGTTGCCCATCTAGTGCATCTGTTGTTAATTTAATTAACACCAAAGCAATTGAAACTGATTAACAACCCCCTCTGCTACTTAACTAACCAGATCAATATCCCATGAGTTTAACTGACTTGATGCTATACTCTGATTAAAAAGTGTTCCTTTAATTTTTTTGAGCAGTGTATCATAAGGTATTTAGCAAATGTCATTAGGGTTTTCTTTAGACACATTAATTAGGCTTTGCCAAAGTCTTACTAAAACTGAAAAGCTCAGTTTCATCCCATTTTTTTTAGTTTTGGACACAGCTGCCAAGAGATAGATACCTATCAGGTTTTTACAGTGGTCTATGCTTTCCAGCTGAGATACAGACTGAAACTAAATACATTTTTCTCAGTAAAATGAGGAAGGGTTAGAACCTCTATCAAGCTAATATAGTATGCATCCTCCTATTCTGGCAACAATAAATTCTTTAATTTCTAATCCTGCTATCACAGGAACAATAAATGGGTTAGTTTGCCTTTACTGCACCTTCCTGATCAGTTTTAGTTTTTAATGAAAAAGTAACAACCTCAAAATTCCTTTACATGTGCAGAAATATTTAAAGGTTTCTCACCAAAGAAGAAACCCCTATTGTGGGGATGCCTGTAAATTGATTTCCAGGTCTCTACAGGTGCTTGAAAAGCAGCAAGACAATCACATTAGTAGGTGGATAGCAAATATGAGGGCAGTTCAAAGTAGGGCTCTGTTTTAATGGAAATGTGTTCTGATGGGAAAAAGACTAAGGGGTCTGTCTGTAAAAATTTGCTGGATGAATGTCACAAGCAGTAATGCATTTTCTCAGTATTTTGTCTAATAAGTTTTTTACTTTGATCATTATGCCCGTCTAGTAGCTATAATATGTTATTTTCCTGGAATACCTTGATCATTAAAATACCATATTATGATTGGAGCTGATGATCTAATCACATTAGACAAAATACAAGGATAATTTATTATGGCTGGGCAAGTGCTTGTGACATTTGACCAATTATTTTTTGATACAATGACCTAAAGAAGTTTGATCATTTAGAAATGGCAGGTCAGATTTGTTTTCTAGCACCCTCACTTTTAGCTAAGATTATGTAGAATTGTCTAAACTGGTTAAGTAACGGCATTTAAGAATGACCTTTTCATCAAAATGTATTTTTAATTAATGTCCACGCATAGTGATCAAGCAGAGGAATTGCTTTGTCCAACAATTGTTACCCTCTAAACCCAAATGAATCTTGCTTGGATGTCCCTCACCTTACTACACAATTAATTGTAATTAGGGATGAGGATGAGGTCCAGTCCAAACTTTTGCACTTTTGGCCCCCTGTTCAGGAGGAGTCAAAAATCATAAATAGAAGTGGTATTGCTACCACTTCTATATGTGACAGTTTCCCGCTGTCACTGTTTGCCCTCATTGAGTCCCTAGGAACAGCTGAAGCCACTGGGAATCCCAACCCTGCAAAGGTGCAGGGATTGCCATATTTCGTCAGCAGTAATGTTATCAACATCTCTTTCTCATCTCTTATATAAGTGATGAGCTTTTCTTGTTATTGTGAATGAATAAGGGTACTATGTAACTCCTACTCATTCAACAAGAGCTTTTCTTGTTATTGTGAATGAATAAGGGTACTATGTAACTCCTACTCATTCATTATCTGCCCCCCCCCCAAATTATTAAAGGGGGCTTGCAGATTCCCACAACTACCAGCTAAGGTTGTGGGGAAGAGACCCTTGTCCTGATCAACATGGGGACAATGTGCTTTGCCAGGGGACATCACCCCTGGTAGACCACCCCCCATGTTAAGGGCTTGTGACTTGATATGGTTCAAGAGGAGGGCCACACACTTTCCCTCTCTCTCTTTCCTAGCCAGCCAAGCTGCATGCTTAGATTAAGGGTCTGGGATGGATTACCTGGGGGCTCTCACAGTTTTTTTTTTGCATGTTGTAAAATCTATGCCAGACTCAAAAGGTATGTATTTTAGGGGAACTTTTTTTTTGGGGGGGGGGTAATTTTTTCATTCATGCTGTAGGATCCGCAAAGGAATACAATTACACAGTTTAAATTGACAGGAAATTACGCTTCATTGCCAGCATCTTAAAAAAAAGGGCACAGACCCCTACAAAGGTCCCCAAAATACATAGCAGACCATTGTAGATGATTGTGTGCTACTTAAAAAAAATTAAGCTTAGAATGAAATGGTATGGTCAGCAATTTTAAACACTTTTTTCCCTATGTAAATGTCAGTATTGCTCCAGCGCGTTCTGTACATCATAGAGATGCACCTCTTCACAGGCAGAATTGAGGCACTGGATAGGCATGCTATTTAAAGGAATTGGGCTCCTGGACAAATGGAAACAATAAAAAATGTTTTTGCATTTGTATATGCTCCCCAGGGCAGTGCCCCCTCTCCCATACTAATTTTTACACCCCCTTACCTATTAGCCTAGCTCAGCTCCTATTGATTTCAGTGGGGTTCCAGCTTGACATCCACTTTTTTTCAAGCTTACTAAACCTTGCTAAAGCCACACTCAGGTCAGTGTGGCTCATCTCTAAGGGCTCTTTCACACAAACCCAGTCTGTGTCCATCAGCAGGGGATCTATGAGCAGATCCCCTGCAGAATCAGAGCAGAACAGGATGGATTTCTCTTTTTTACCTTGAACCCTTTACGTTTGTCCCATGGACACTAGCATCCTCTGATTCATCACGTTTAAGTCCAGAAATATATTTAAAAAAAGTTGCAGTTTTTTTCCTTTTTTCCAGGCCTGGATAGACTCAGAGGTAGGCAAATATAAATGGGCACAAATCCAATTACATCTGCCTGTCCATAATAGATGCATGAAGTTTCTAATCAGGCTCGCCTGGAAAACTGACAGGCAGACCTAAATGGAAAGCCCTTGTGAATGGGCCCTAATTGTAATAAATGTGTTCTGAGCAAAGTTAAA
Organism: Staurois parvus; assembly: GCF_062004578.1. Lineage (NCBI taxonomy): Eukaryota > Metazoa > Chordata > Amphibia > Anura > Ranidae > Staurois > Staurois parvus. The sequence goes on along the minus strand of NW_028319228.1, from coordinate 9,900,047 downwards.
TTAATAACTATAATGATTACGTCAATTTTGGGGGGGGGGAGATTTCAAAAGGTTGTTTTTTATGTTTTTTCAGCTGTCACACTAATGACACAGGATTTCTAGAACTTTATAGGGAGAGAGAAAGAAATTCCACTGCTCTGGTTCATTCAGTTGTGCAATTTGAGTTATTGAGATATTGAACTTGGTGAACAATAGGTGGTAAGGAGACTGGAAAATATGTGACAGAAGTCTAAAGTGTCACCCGCTAGATATATTACTATTTAATATTTACCTAACCCAAAAACATATTTTTATCAAATCTATTTTTTATTCCTGACTCAAATAAATAAAACATGTGTAAAACCACTATGCATTCCCTTTATCACATAGAGTAGACACCCAAGATTTGAAGATGAAAGTTCTTGAGCACAGTTCCTTGTGCCCACAAAACATTTACCTACATTCCATTTTAGAATTAGGAGCTTATCAGCTGCTGATTAACACTAATGATCCAGAGTCAATCAGTGTGGTTCCCAATCATGTAATCACCATGACTGCCAGCCATGGTGCACACATGCTTCTATATAGAATCAAACCTACCAGGTGTCACTGCTTCTCACAAGAAGAGACCTGAGGCTTCTGCTGGGCGCCATCATCTTGAATGTAACAATAGCAGCCCCAGACAAACTCAGAGCAGTCACTCAAATGCTCTGTAATATTCATCTGCTATGTGTTTATGTTTGGAGCTCACTGAACAGTCTCTCATTTATCTGAAGAGAGGATAGAAAGGCTGATAGCTGTACTTTACACAGTAAAGATACATTTATTCTGCTCTGAACATACAATAATCAGTTCATGCTTACGTTACATTTTTGTTCACTGTGCTCCAATGGGCACTTCCTTTTTATTAGTTTGTAGATGCACAGATCACAGATTTTGCCTAAAATCTTTACATTTTATACAAATTAGTAGCACAAGTTCCTGCTATCTGGTTATATAGGACCAGGGAGAGAAATTAGAAGCAGGAGCAAGGACAGACAGTAGTTCATGTGGGTAATAACAGAAAAAAAATATTTATTTTTAACCAGTTCCCAACAGAGGTACGCATGTATGCGGCCTCTCGGTGGGTGGGCTTTAACACTGAGAGGCTGCATATATGCTTCCCTATGTAAACATTTTCCAGAGCTGAGAGGGCACTCCCTGCATGCTCCCAGCACAGTAACTGGGTACTGGAAATCTCCCTATGCATACTTGCAAACGAGAACTTTCCGATCATGTGAGCGCTGTGACTGTCAATCACAGTGGTCACATGATCAAAATGCCTGTCCTCTTAAAGGGCCTAGAGGTGGTGGCTTGAAGGGGTTAATAAAGTGGGGAAGTTATTTAGGTGGTCAAAATTAGTGTAATTAGTCAAAGAATTACTAATAAGTTTGACGCTTATTGACATTACTAAATTTGGCATCTACATCTCTCTGGTCAGAAAAGTGTTAAAGTAATAATATACTTGTATTGACATTATCTCACCTGCATAATCTCCACAATAGCCACAAGATCTGCCAGTGATATTTCATCACCAGCAAGAAAAAGTCCATCCTTCAAATATGTCTCTTCCAGATGTTTCATGACAGCAATGAACTCAGCAAGGACCTGGTTTAGTTTATCTGCTTCAGCATTCCGACCCAGAATTGCTGGAGTCATACACTGTAAAAAGAAGTATGCAGGTTTTAACTTTTTTCCTCAAATTTATATAAGTATACAAAGTATGAAAGTCCATTAAATAACGAAAAGTATGAAATGCTGATACCTTTTCTATGTCAAAGAATACCTATACTGAAAGAAATATTGAGTGAGCCATATTCTAGTGCTCTCAGTTGGGGTTGCCTTGCTCTGTTGGCTTCAAGACTTTGAGATGCTGACTAGGTGTGAGCTCAAAGTCCAGTTTAAACACAAGTTTGGACTGAACTTTGGCTGGTCAGACATTTTTTATGAACACCAGACTTTTTACCCATTTGGCAACAGCTGAACATCATATATAATTGCAGTGTTTCTACCACTACTATCTATGAGAGCTTCCTGTGAATGGTTGCCAAGAAAATTGTAGGTGCCGACACCTGCTGAGTCCTTAGGAACTGGTGGAGTCAACAGTACCCATTTATTTACTGGCTGGGAATCCCTGGTCATGCACAAAAAAGGGACTGGGATATCTCTGACATCATTGTCCAAATATGGCTACACTACTGCACTACTAAAATCTCTGCTCCCTGACAAATGAAATAAAAAAAAAACTGTTTTGCTTGGATGCATGTTCCCATTGGAGGTGCTAAGCCCCAATGTCATTTGTTTGACAGTCCCTTGTCTATTAGCTTAGAAAATAGCCATTACTGCTTTTTACTATTTAGTTCACATTCACTTCAAAGGGGTTCGGACTCTACACCCAAACTTTAGCATTATTTGCTGAAATTGTCTCCAACCAAACCTATTTATTTTCAGCTCATCTCTAACGCTGACCTGGTACAAGTATGCAGAACAAGGATTTTAATCTGCATAGTTTTTCTACATCAGTAAATGTAAAGCAGCTTCTGGATCATCTTGAAAGCAGGAAACTGACAGCCTTCTTACGTTCTCATACATATTTCCCTAAATATTCCTAGCTAAGGGGATTGAGGCAAATGGGGCTTTTTTTTCACGGGAACACCTCCAGCACTGGATGTATGTAATAGCAGGGAGTGCTGGGATGTGCTGGAAGGTCTTTTGATGCTGGCTGCTGGGGGATCTATTGTCACTAGTGGGGATACATTTTTGTGTGGTGGTCTATTGTTGCTAAGTAGGTCTATTGTTGATGGTGGGGGGTCTAGTGTTGCTGGGGGGTCAATTGTTGCTGGAAGGGGTCTACTGTTGAGAGAGGGGTATTTGCTGCTGGTTGCTGGACAGTCTATTGATGCTGGGTACTGGGAGATCTGATGTTGCTGTTGGGGTCTATTGTTGATGACTTTTTTTTTGTTATTTTGTTGCAGAATCCATTATTGGTGGGGAATCTATTGTTGCTGTGAGGGTCTGTTGTTGCTGGCTGCGGGGAATCTGTTTTATTGCTGGTCTTGTTATCATTTAAAAATTCCATGCAAATTACTTAGCACCACAAAATTATACTTGGCTCAGTACTCTCTAAAAGGAGTGGTACTGGAAGGTGGGTAGAGGGTGGAACCAAGGGACAGTGCTCGGAGGTGGGAAGCGGAGACATGAAGTGACTAAGAAGTGACTAAGAAGGTTGGAGTTTCTGCACCTATTCCCTGGAGGCAAGTATTTCTTGCTAATTATCAATCTATATGCACAAGACTTACAGTATTAGTACTTATTCAAGATTGTATGAATCTATGACATTCAGAGAGAATATGTGTGGGTATGTGCAGTCACACCAAATGTAATTTGAGCATGTAAATGGAACCATGATTTTATATTCAGACTTTAACATGGGCTGTGAAGGACAATTTACTAGTATAGGTCTATGCACCAAAAAAAGTAACAGGAAGAATAGTTTGCTAAAACAACCCCAATGCAGCATGCTATTGTGAACGTGAAATTGATACAATTCACTTATCTTGTTACAAAAAAAAATAAGATCCTTTCACCCGCAATCTGTGGATTGATGTTTCCCCATACATTGCTCCATACTGGGGATACTTTATTCTGTGTCTTTCTTTTGAGGGCTAGGTGTCAGATTGACTGTCACAGACTCTGGTTCCCACTAACAATCAAGAACTAATTTAGTTCCAAATTATATGAGTACTAGTGATAGGTTCTAAATGTCTAGTGTACTAAATATGCATAGGTTCAATTTGTCTTCATATCCTCTGAAATTTGCATATTTTAATATGAACCCTACTGAGGTTTATTGGAAGTGAATATTTTAAAATCAATTCTTTCAATTTTCAAGCCTAATAGGCAAGAGATTGTCAAAGAGCAAGAGGAACCTGAGGGTCATGTATCAGTGCAAAGTTCATTTTCTATGTTGCTATGACACTGGTGACCACCTGTTTCCTATAAACCAAAAAGGATTTGTGGCCTCTTGCATCCTAGCAACTAATTATATTGGCAGCTCCCACACAGGAAAGTTGTCATTTGGTGGCAGTAGTATACTACCACTATCTGAATGACTCCCTAATGAACACTATGTTATCTCTGACATATTGATCACAGGCTATCACAAAGTAAGCTTTCAACCTATACTGTAGATGGCATTGCATACTGAAGATGAATGTGTGTCTTTGCTTAATACTGTAATTTTTAGATACAGTTATAGTATTTTAAAAAGTTAACTAAAATATGCATTTGTTATCCTGTAATGGAAACAGAAAATAATTATTATTAAAATAGTGTACTAAATAAAACCCTCATACATCTTTAAAAAAATATAAAAATGATTAAGATGGGCAGATTAGTCAAGACAGCCAAAACATGGTGAAGCTGCTATATATGTACTGGACACCTTGGCCTTAACCACTTCAATACCAGGCTACTTTTACCCCCTTCCTGCCCAGGCCAATTTTTAGCTTTCAGTGTTGTCACACTTTGAATGACAATTGCGTGGTCATGCAACACTATACCCATAAAACATTTTTAACACTTCTTTCACACAAATATAGCTTTCTTTTTGTGGTTTTTAACCACCACTGAGTTTTAAATTTTTTGCTAAATAAACAAAAAAACTCAAACATTTGAAAAAAATTATTTTTTGTTAATTTCGGTTATACAATTTTGCAAATAAATAAAATGTCTTCATAAATTTAGGTCAAAAAGTATTCTGCTACATTTCTTTGGTGAAAATGCCCCAAATTAGTGTATATTATTTAGTCTGTAGGAAAGTTATAGAGTCCGTAAACCATGGTATATATATCTGACAATCGATTGATCAATCCTGATGTACTGTACTGATGGCCCATGTCTTGAGGCCCGAAAACACCAGAATAGTACAAATACCCCCCAAATTGTCCATTTTTGGAAAATACATACTCTAAAGTATTTAGTAAGAGGCATGGTGAGTTTTTTTGAGGTTGTAATTTTTTGTTACAATTTCTTGGAAAATGTAGAAATTTAAAAAAATCTAACTTTTTTCTTATTTACATATTGTCACCAGTCCAGTACAGCGTTATTATATAACTGGTCTGGCGGTGATCAGGGACACTTACTGGTGACAGTATGTAAAGAAATAAAAATAATAATAATATATTTCTTTTTTTTTTTTCTTTTTTATTACACTATTTCTTCTTTTTTTTACTATTTTTTTTTTCAACATGTGAGATGGGTAAAGAGCTCTCATTGTTTGAACACTGTTTGTGTGGAAGTAAATTATTGTGTGGAGTAAATTAAATGTTTTGACTGACATTCTACGGTTTAGCCACAAGACGTCACTGTTTTTCTAACACAGCCTCAGACTGCTTAGATATTTGTATATTCATGAAGAGATGGAGTTTTCACACAGAGTGGAGAGAGAACAGGAAGGAGAAAGAGAAGCCATATTTTGGTGCATGGTGAATAAGGGGCCCTGTGAGCTGAGAATCTGATGACATCCAAATGTGAAAGCATCCCTCAGTAACCAGAACTGCAGCTAAGTGAAGCTGATTGTGTCCAAGACCCTGATCCTGTTCAGAGAAAGGAAGATTGCTGCCAGGAATGCTGATGAAAGCAGAGGAACTAAGCAGCATAAACTGCGATACCGCATGCTTGTTGGAGATACATTTGTTCTGTTCAGAGTCACCAGCGGATGCAAAGCAAACCCGGGTCAGTAAGATCGTGCACGCACCTCATTTCAGTGTTGGTGCCTGGAGACTGAGGCCAGGCCTATAGTTAGTTAGTTAGGGTCTCTGTTTGTGTCAGGCCACAAGTGTTGTTACTGATTTTTGGAAGGACTCCACAACTTAAAGTGACATTTCACATTGGAGAGCTGATAAAATCCCACAAACTCAAGCCAGACTGGCGTTTTGCTCAGAAGGAATACTCAGGCACGTGCTACAGGACCAGTTATGGGAGGGGGAATAATGTAGATTTGTGTAAGGTTGTAAGCTGTTGTGCTGCACCGCAGGCTAGCCCATACCGTACACCCATACACTGATTCCTGCTCTTTTAGGGTAATAACAGGTAAGGTGTGGCAGCTTATTAGTGCCCACCAGTAGGTAAATTACTACACTTTCTTCCTTCATCCATCAGGAGGCGCCATGCTGTGCAGCACAAGGGTCTCAGCCTTTGGGCTGGGTGTATGTAAATTTATTGTATGTTTCCAGTATTTATGGTTGTGTTTATCTGCCACATCTAAGTAAAATTCTGTTGTGGCAAAAGCTGGTGTTGAGGTTGCTTTCCTCGTTCGTGACTTCACTGTATCCTGGGGAGCCCACCCCGGTACATGGCTTACAAACACACTGTGACCAAAGCAATACAATTTTACCATTCTAACATTGAATTACTCTGGGCAAAAAAGGATTCGGTTTTAAACATGGGCAAGTTGATATTGTTCTATAACCTGAAGACCATTCATCCATGAACTTGCTCATTACCCCAGTTCCTTAGAAATCATAATCTGCCATATAGCTTAAAAAATGTAATTTGCGGTTTAAGAAAATTTACTCTTAATTGTATATGTGCAATCTGAAAGATTATGACATTCAGGTACAGCATAAAGTGTTACATAACTTTGGAATGTTAAAAATCTATAGTACTGCCAATGTTAGCAGTTACCATCTTTGCTGTGTGGTTTTCAACTGAAGTCTATGACCACTTTGGATTCTATCTTGAAAAAGGACTCTCACCCAGTTCCTGCTTTAAGGTGGTTCCATTGCTTGCAGGATTCCATGGAACCACCTTTGTGTGCTTATTCCTATCTGGAACTGTAGTTGTGTGTACCTAGTGTACATCATTTCTTCACACATTTAATAGGAGAAGACTGAAGTGGCAAGCTCCTCCCCTGCTCCTCACACCTCCATCAGCTTGAGCCTGCACTACCCAAGCAACTGGTGCCTTGTGATGGGTTCAATGTGTGCAGTTCTCTATCCAGAAGTTCATGGAAGTGGTGAAGAATGCTCTGGAGCTGAGGGGCAGTTATGGCTGTTGACCAAAAATTATAGTAAAGAAAGTACTGTAATTTTTTTTTACATCATTGAAAAAAGTGGATTAAAAACATGATTTAATACTACTTTTATGGATGAGGTCTACACTATGTAGACCTCTCACTCATATTATTTCCTATGCTGGCTTAATGTTCTTAGAGCTTTTTGCTCGGGAAGGGCAACAAAGAAACTATTATACAGATTATGAGTATTATTTGTTATGCTTGCACAAATATTGAGACATTAGAAAAGTGTTTTTTTTTTAAATAAATAGCCCCTTAAGTGTATGTTCACTGAGTATAGTAAAAATATGAAGCCGTGTTCAAGTCTAAATAGTTAACCATGTGCAAAGAGAAAAATAAACAGAATTTGTACTTGCATGTGACTTAAGCTGGTCATAGATTATTATTATTATTATACATGATTTATATAGCACCAACGGTTTGCTCAGCGCTTTACAATATAACGGGAGACAATACAGCAACAATACAGTTCAATACAAGAGGGTTAGGAGGGTTAGGATTCCTGCTCCTTGGACCTTACAATCTAAGAGGAAGGGGCTGGTGGTACAAAAGGTAGTAACTGTGGGGGATGGACTGGTAGAAGGAGTAGAAGATTCCATTATTAGCTGAGGGCAGGATAGGCTTCCCTGAAGAGATAGGTTTTCAGAGATTGCCTAAAAGTGAGCAGAGTAGGCAATAGTCTGACAACTTGGGGTAGACAGTTCCAGAGGATGAGGGAAGCTCTGGAGAAGTCCTGGAGACGAGCATGGGAGGAGGAGACAAGGGAGCTAGAGAGCAGGAGGTCGTGTGAGGAGCGGAGAGTACAGTTCGGGAGATATATAGATGGATCAAAATACGGCCAGTTGAGCAGGGACCAGCCAAATTTAATTCCATCTGTGGGCAGGATGGTTGTACAGAAGTTGATCTCTCAATCGATTTCTGTACAACCAGCCTGCCAAGTTTTATGCACCTGATCATTTTATGTTTTTATTCAACCAACTTGTTGGATGAAAAAAATAAAAAAATGTATATATATTGTGGGAACTCGCTTCAAAGTGGTAGAGCTTCTTCAAAGCACAAAGCAACTCGCTTCTTTTTCAGGGCCTTTTTGCCCAATTTTATTAAAAGAATGTCCCGTAACATAAAGGTTTCCCGCACAGGGGTATCCACCATCAAACAAAACAATGATTCAGCCTCCTGGCTTACACTCAGCTTGATGTCTGCCTCCTGCAGACTTCTTCAAGAATTATGGCTCTTGCTCACAGCTGGCCACTAGCACAGAGCTAGTCTCTAGCAGCCCCTTGCTGCTTTTGGCTTCCACCTCTCCTAGGCGAAGCCCTCCTGACTCCTGTCTGCCGGGGTGGAGCCCAGAACCCTGGTCCTGACTCTATGAAGAGGCCCGCACACACCTGTGCAATCAGTCTCCTGGCCATTTCCAAAACCTGGTCCCAGGATTGGAGATTTCATCCCTCCCAGATCTCTTTGAAATCTCCAGGCTCCAGATCCCAAAATGGACCGTACAAACAAAGGAGGACAGTGAAAAGCCACTTTCCTCCGTATCAAACACTTACCCTGGAGCCCCTCAACCTGCCTCGTTGAGAATCCTGGGTGACAGATCGCCCTACTGTCACAATATATATATATATATATATATATATATATATATATATATATATAGTATGGCCTTCCTTATTCTTTGAAGTGAACACAGCTTCACTTTATCCACAAAGATAAGTGAACAATTGCTATAGTTTGGTAATTCTTTAACCTCCCTGGCGGTATTCCCGAGTGTAGCTCGGGGTAACATTTCAGTACCAAAAGTGGTAACCCCGAGCTACACTCGGGAATACCATGCGGCACTGCTCCGGCATGTGTTCTTCACTTACCTTACCCTGCGCTCCCACGATGTGTCCCCTGCAGCGTCCCCGGCCATCTCCTCCGGCCGATGCCGGCATCCGGCTTCTGTGTCCTGTCCCTGTGACGTCGGGACGTACGGGCGCCGCCGCCGCCGCCGGGAAATTTAAAAATTTTAAAAAATGTCATTTTTTTTTTTTTACATTTTACATAGTAAAACATTGCTGTCTCAACCAATTTCACATACATATTGTCCCTAGTGCTTTGTCCTGCGCCCTGCCTGCATTTTTACTGTTCTTTCTGCCTGGAAACTGAGAAATGTCCATGGCGTCCAAAAAGTGTCCCTTTAGGTCAAAAGCGGTTTAGATCAGCTAGAGAACAGCGATAGTAAATCAGAACCACTTGCAGAATTGAGTGATAATGATTCGTGGGGAAAATTCGTCATCAGACACTGAAAACGATTTTGCGACTGAGCTCAGCAATGTGCGAACTTGGCGCTCTATTTCACATTTCAGTGTTTTTGGTTTGATTATATTATTGAATTAAATTTTTTATTATTTTTATATTATTTTATGATTATTTATTAAATTATAATTTATGATTTTGTGTTTCAAATTTTATCATACCCGGGATGTTTACTAGACTCTTGTTCGGACAGATTTCAGTGAGTTTTTCCTAAAAATTACAGCCTACAATAAAAAAAATACATATTTCCATGCAAAAAAATGGTACCGCTTTCAGCACCAAAAATCTGAAATAATCATACCGCCAGGGAGGTTAACCTAGTTTAGCACAGGTAACTAGGTTGCTTTAAAAAAAGAGTTCAGGCTGTTCACTTAGCACCATGCATGTTAATTTTGAATAAATTACTGCATGTCAGTAAATAATGTAAAGCCTGTGGTCATTTTGCACACTCCATCAGAAACTAGTATAAAAATACTGTTCTTTTTAACTTTTAGCCTACATTATTGAGTATTTAAAATTATAACAGGTACACCTTGTATACTAATATTTACTTCGCTAGGTCAACAGCATTTACTCCATTTTAGTAAATCAACCTCATAACATTGCAATCAAAGTCAGGTAGTTGTAATATGCAATGAGCAAGTAGGGCTTCCCCCACACTTGTGTGTTGTTACAAATTAGACATGAAAACGTGTTTAAAACATTAACACATATTGGTAAGATTGCTTTCATTATGCTCTTTTCCTTTTTGCCTAAAACATTAAGACTACACATTCCTGTTGACAACATTAAATAAATCCACTAATCATGCAAAAAAGTAATAACAATAAAAACCACAATATTAATGCATTAGTAATAATTTAAACATTAGAAAAAGTGAAGGGATAAGGCTCTGAAGCTGTTCCAGTATGCAATCTTGTAATAGTACAGTGAAGATGTGTGATACTACAAAACAATACAATAACCAAAAAGATTTGAGATTTTCTTGGTCAAATCTAGTGATAACATGAAGTTAGTTCACTAATTGCAAATCTGTGTAAGGATTTTTACCATAGCCTGCACAGCTAACACACATTTTCTCACAGCAGAATGTTTGTAAAGGAGATATAAACTGAGAAATTTGCCTCCAGGAATATAAAACATCTATATCAGCATTTGCATTTGCAGACGATGAAGCTTTCTATGGAATGTGCTGAATCACAAATAGCATAATATTTTACTAGGTCATATTAAAACAGTTGACTTATATTACCTGGCACTGAAGACCGTCAATTGAATAACAAACAACTAGGGAAGGGGTTGGGGGTCCCTGCTACCATGGGTTCGTAGTGAATCCTGCTTCTTCATGGTTCACAAATATAACAAATGTGGAAAATCTCCCTAGTTGCTCCCTAGTTGCTAATACAATGCCTGGCCTTTGAACTTGGGACATACTGCTGACATAAAAGGACCTGTAAGGGGAATTTTGAATCAACCAGTCCCTCAGTCGAATATGGTGGGTTCACAGCAGCCATATTGACAATGTACTCTAGCTGTTATAGGAATAAAACAGGGAATGCTATCTATAAAGTATATAAGGATAAATAAATGTAAAGTTGGGTACAAATTTTGTGGGTTTTTTTTTTTGCTGCTCTATTGTATTTTGACAGTGTGGACTATACCCCCCCCCCCCTCATACACTGATCAGCATTGCAACCATTAACTGCAGAACTTAACCGAATGCTGGTTTTCCCGCAAGACCGTTTGACAGAAGCCAGTCTAGCGATTGGCTTCTGCAAAACAGATAGGTCTACTTACAGATCAAAATTCGTCTAGTGCCTGTTACACTGGCCGAATTTTTCTTGTTCAAGTAATTTTACTTTAGAATAAGGAATACAAAGAGTGTTGGCAGTCAGACTTCAGAAATCAAATTAATGGAGTAGGTACATTTGTTTGCAGATAAGGGGGACACAGCCCCTAACATAGGGAGAGTGTACAGTTACAGGAATTAAAGACAACGTGTTAATGCATCAATTCTGACCAATAAAAGAAGATAGGAACAATGTGTTGTGGATTCTCTTAAAAACAAAGCTAGGTATATAGCTGTGCACAATGTGGGGGGACACTCACAATAATGAATTGCCAGTGATAGTCATAACTCATAATATGAAGAGAAGAAACGAGAAAGAGTGAAAAGGAGAAAGCAGGAGTAAGAGAGAAGTAGGCTCTAGTGGGCCGTAGAGGTAAAGAAGTAGTTCGATGGAAGGAAGGGGGGGAAAGGGGGTGGGCGAGCCAATTGTAGTGTCAAATTAGGCCTAGGGGTATATACCTATCATTAAGATGGGAGGAGCAGGGAATCATCAAAGTCGGATGGGAGATAATGGTCTAACCATGGTCTCCATAATAGCTCATATTTTCGTACTTTTCTATAAGGACTGCTTCAACCTTTGCATGTATCATGGCTCTGGTAATTCTATTTTTGGTTTCTGTGACATTTAGATGAGGTGATTTCTAGGCTCTGGCAATAGTTTGCTTTGCTGATGTTGCAACTTGTAGGAGAAGTTTAAATTGTCGCTTTGACAGATCTGGTGGTTGTTTGCTGAGGAGGACTGGACTGGATCAGGTGTTAAAGGGCATGAAAACATAGTGGAGAGGATATGGAAAATTTCAGCCAAGAATTGTACTGTAGGGCAGTTCCACCATGTGTGGAGATGTGTGCCAGGGTTGGAGCAGCCCCTGAAACAAGTGGAAGAGTAGGTAGGGAGGTATTTGGCTAACTGAGCAGGGACCAGGTACATCTTATGAGTACTTTGTAATTTGTTTCAAGAGCAACTCTATTCTGGGATGTGAATGTAGTTGCTGACCAGATGTCATCCCAATCCATGGTGTCCAGAGGACACCCAAATCCTTCTCCCATCTAAGCACATAGGGTATAGAGGCGTGAGGCTGTGGAGCCAGTAACTGGGTATAAAGTGTAGTGATCAGACCTCGAGTGTGAGGGTCAATTTTACAGATTCGTTCAAATCAGGTTATATCAGGAAGCGAGACATCTGTATGCAGGTATGGGGTGAGAAAATACTTCATTTTTAGGTAATGAAAATTTTCAGACCAAGGGAGGCCATGGGTCTCACAAAGGGTTGAAAATGATTTGAAAGTGTTTTGGGGTCATGAGTTTGTGGGCCCTAATGAGATTAGCAGATAACCAATTGTGGAATGAGAGTGGGGACATCAGGCTGGATAAAAGGCTGGATTGTGGAGGAAGGAAAGGAGCGGGTTGTTAAGGGACTGTAGGCCATAGCGTGACATGAGGGAATCACATAAAGATAAGCAATGCTTAGTGATGGGGTTTTGGAGGGCATGGCGGTCTTTTGAGTGATGCCACAGCAAGTTTTCAACTGAGAGTGGATCGCAGTCTACGGAATCTAAAGTGACCCAGAGTGGCACCTCATGAATTGCATGGTATTTTTGAAGTTGGGCTAGTTGGAATGCTTGGTAGTATATAGAGAAGTGTGGGAGTCCCAGGCTGTCTTTGAGTCTAGGGGAAAATAGGGTTGTGTTTGTAACTCAGGCTTGGTTTTGCTCCAAACATAAGTTAGAGTACAACGCAGTTATATCTGTAGAAAGTGCAAAGGGAACTGGGATAGGTAAGACATGGAAAAGGTATAGTATTTTGGGTAGAATGGATATTTTGATTACTGTAATGCAACCCATCCACACAAATGGTAAAGAAGACCAGGAGGTCATAAGGTTGGTCAGGTGCATCAGCATAGGAGGGAAGTTGGCGGAGTAGAGAGAAGAGGGGTTGACGGTGAGTTTTATACCCAAATAGGGTACATGGTGGGGTGACCAGGTAAATGGGAGGGTGTGTTGAAATTGTGTAAGCGTAGGTGGGGACAATGAGATATTGAGAGCCCTGGACTTCTGTAGGTTAACCTGTAGACCAGAGATTGCTGCAAACTGCTCTAAAATAACTAGAAGATCGGGGGTGGAGATAAGAGGAGCGGTCATAAAAAGAAGTATGTCATCTGCAAAAAGGCTTAGTTTGTGGTGATGGCTACCCAACTCTAGGCCTTGAATGTTGGGGTGGTTGTGTATCAACTGGGCCAGGGGTTCAATGGCTAGAGCGAAGAGTAGTGGAGATAGTGGGCAGCCCTAGTGTGTCCCTCGTAAGATCGGGAATGTATCAGATTTATATCCTGCATATTTCAAGTACGCTGATTGTGAGATTTTGGTGGTTTGGTTTACATCTACTTTAACAAACTATGTTTGAGTTTTTATAAATTTCTGGGCTGGGGTAGATTTTTTTATTTCCCTGCCTATGTGCACAGATCTCTACACCCAAGACCAATATCTGTCTTCTGATCAATAGCTAACGTTTCAATTGCTATTTTTTTGCACATGCTGGATCACAGAACAGTATAATTCTCCAGTACAGCATCAATGACACCATACAGTATACTGGCATCACCGAATATGTATGTGTAATACTTTTTTTTAATTAAACATTATTCCTGTGAAACCACATAGTATTTTCTACAAAGTTAAAAAAAATGACTGGGGATTATATACCCACCATGCAGCCTGCAAGCTTGGTAGGGGTGTGGACCAAAATGCAGAGTCTGTGGATCCATTGGTGTTTACCAGAGTTCATAGTGGTAGAAATGCCTTTTGCTGTGGGTGACACCCAGGTTGCAGCCCTCAACAACATCCATGCAGGCTGCAGCTGCCTAAATAGAGAAAAGCACAAGAATGCTAAACTCGTATAAGAGACTGAAGTGCTAGGGTGTCTATAGCACCAAAGAGTTGCAACTGCAGGAAGGCAGAAGTACAGGTGTATCATGCAGCCGTGGGATGCTTTACTTTATTGGAAGGCAAGGGTTCCCGGGGGCACACAGAGGCACTGGAGAAAAGTGAAGAGTACAAGGTCACTTCTGACAGTACTGGGTTGCAAGAATTGCTAAAGATACTGGGACACATCCCAGTGGAGGAAGTTATGCTTAGTATTGCACAGGGAACACACTGGAGGTGAAAGACTGGCTGGAGTAAATGGGAAGTTGGGAACATTTGAGTTGAATACAGACAAGAACACACAGAGACAGAGGATCCGAACACAGGGTTTAATTCAAAGGGTCACAGGGGCAGGAGCAGGCTGAGGTGAACACATTGGAGCTGGAAGGCTGGCTGGAGTCCTTGGGGTCACTGAAGCATGATACAGGCAAGAATGCAAGGAGACACAGTAGCAGAAAGCAGGCTGTAAAACACAGTGTCACAGGATCAGGGTGTAGGCTGAAAACTCACACTGGGCCAAAGGATGCATGGCTGTGGGAACACTGAGGGTTGCTAGAGGGTGGATGTGTGAGCACAGGAGCCTGGAACTGGGAACACTACTTGCCGATCAAGCATGATGTGTGAGAATGAGCCCAGCTTAAAAAGCTGAGAAAATGGACACAATGCAGAAAAAACAAAAAGATACTGGACTGTTCACCAAAAGGGGCCATATAACGGATCCTCTGGGCATAAATTTACAGGTAGTTATACACAGAAATAATAGAAAAAATCTTCATTAAAATTAACAAAATCTATACAATAAAACTGTAAAAAATAATAAACCACCTTCCACCACCTTAAATACAAGACAACGTTGCCTTACTATGAAAGAGCATGTGTAGATGTCACATGCACCTTCATACAGCTCACATTATGTTATATCAAAGCATTCAATTGTGCAGTAAAAGGCTATATATATCCTCCACCTAAGGGTATCCTATCAGTGAGACTGTAGTATCATGGTGACCCATAATCAGTTAAATGAGCCAGAGGTGAATACTTGTAATCACAAAGCTATAATAGCTCTTGGCAACCAAAATACAGCTCACTCAAGCTTAATAAGAAGCTTAACAGGATCACACACAATGGGCACACTGGGCTTTGGACTGGTAAGTAGTTGACTGATTTTCCCATCTACCATCACTTTTTTAAAGTTTATTATTTACAAATGCAATTTTTTTTAGATTTTTTTTATATATATAATTTTAATGTTTTTTCCTGTAGGACTAAAACAAGCAATCATATCCATCTGCATGTCAAGAGTATACCACTGACTGGAGGTGGTCTCCTATGCACTTCAAGTAATATCCTGTCATGCCAGAGAGGACCAATGGGGAGTTCAATCTGTGACTGCGAAGCTCACTTAATAAAACAAATTAGACCTGCATTACAGAGGACAAGCAAACATCCAGAAATGTTACTGATACCAATACATTAATTTTACATACTTTTAACTAAGAAAAAATTTTTACGGGCATACAACCAGGAGTTTCAGTACACCCGGGGTATGAGGTGTGGAACAGTGTTTTTACCTTTTTTTTTCCATATCATTTAGTAAGCTACTGAGCAATAAAAGTTAGCTCTTAAACAATCAGCAGCAATTACCTGATGCACTCTATTCAACATCAAAAAAGGGAAAATACACCACATAACAGGAAAAATGTAGCAAAGGTGCCAAAAATTGTTGAGCTATCAGTCAGACTGTTCTGTTGGGGAAAGATATTGGTCCTTAACAATTTCCCTACCGGGCCAATTCTGACATTTCTCTCATACGTGTGAAAATCTTTTTTTTTGCCATAAACAAATTATTCAGACATCCCCCCCCCCCCAAACATTTTATATATATATTTTCTCTATGCCCCTGGTGCCCAACACATAGACTGACAGCCCTCTGCCTATTGGGCACCATATACTAAGCAGAGTGGCAGCGAGGAGCCAGGCCCTGGAACACTCTCTTTGTTCCAGCACTCGACACTGTAAGGGAGCTATCTCTACCCATAGTACAAGTATATTTCCTGCTTGAGGAGTGTGAGAGTGGCGTGGAAGCATGTGATCAAGTAAGCAAGATGGGGAGGGTGCTAAACTTTCAATGTTACCTTTCGCTGCCATGTGCAGCAATGGAGGGTTTTTTGGGGGTTAAACGTTCGCTGCCCTGGCCTCCTTCAATGGAAGGGATTAATGGGGGTGAACATTCATTGCACATGGCCAGCAATGGAGAGGATTATTGGAGGTTACATTTCACTGCCTTGGCCAGCAGTGGAGGAGATTATAGGGAGTTAACTTTCACTGCCATGACCAGCAATG
Organism: Staurois parvus; assembly: GCF_062004578.1. NCBI lineage: Eukaryota > Metazoa > Chordata > Amphibia > Anura > Ranidae > Staurois > Staurois parvus. The sequence continues at coordinate 9,883,543 of NW_028319228.1, read as the reverse complement.
GAGAGGAATATGGAGACTAACTTTCACTGCCATAACAAGTATGGAGGGGATTATTGGGGGTTACTTTTGCTGCCACTGACCACCAATGCAAGAATGGGAGTTAACTTTCACTGCCAGTGACTACCAATTTAAGCGGGAGGGGGTTAGTAGTACCAACACCAGTGCTTGGAGCTTTTACTACATCCACTGACACCACTGTTGGGGTTATTATTGTGCTCACAGACTCTGCAGTAGGACCAACATTTTTGAACATTGAGGTGCGAAAATGCTTTGCTATTGTGCAGCCCTCTGGAAGTGGCACTTGAGGCCCTCTATAATTTTCAGATTGACCACAACTGCTGTATGAACTTTATTAGAAGAACTTCCTATGCAATTCCTACCACAGTTAAAGTATATTGTCAGCTGGCTTATTGGCCCCTCTACAATGAACCAACTGACAAAGCTCAGCTGACAAAGTCCAGGCAGTTTATTAAAGTTACTCTGGCAATATTTCTGCATTAGTTTGCCAGGTCCACAAACTTCAAACACACAGAGTTTGCCTCAAACCAATGTTAATAGTGAACTCAGACCTCATCCCTATGCTGCAATAGGATACTACAGATTGGAGTGTTCAATGATGATGGCAGCAGGAAAAGTACATTTTAACATTGTTCCTTCATAGATATGAATTTGAAAAAATAGTGAAGGTTCTCTAACCACTTGCTGTCATAATACATAAATGACAAAATGGATGTCATCCATAAGCCCTCTAGCATTCATGAGCATGCTCTTAGATTGTTCTTTGTATTGGATATATCGGATCACAAAGCTCCATGTTGCAGCCACCAATCTGTTTTCTTTCGCATACCAATTGGCTGCTAGAGGAAACAGAATATTTCCTACAGTGCTTACACCAGAGTTTCTAGTACTGTGTCACCAAACCAGTGCAGCCAGCCACAGTGTGCCTGATCACTATCATTCCAGTTCAGTGTCCCCAGACCAGTGTAAGCCAGAAACAGTGTTGCTGTTCACCATCACACCAGTCCCTGTGATGCCTGACCAGTACAACCAGCAACAGTGTTCCCAATTACAAACCACACCAGTCACAGTGACACCAGACCAGTGTAAGCCAGCAACAGAGTTCCTGATTACTAACCATGCCAGTTGTAGTGTCACCATGCCAGCGTAAACCAGCAACTGTGTTCCTGATGAGAATGATGCCAGACCAGCATAAGTCAGCCACAGTGGCCCTGAAAGCTAGCCACAACAGTACATTGTCACCAGACCAGTGCAGCCAGATAAGAGTGCTTCTGATCAGTAGCCACACCAGCCATCAAGCCACTGTGAGCCAACAACAGCATTCCTAATCACTGCCACACCAGTCACAATTTGTCAAGGAAGGCTTGCCCATAGTGCAGGTGAAGGTTCTCGACGAAAAGATATGCACATGGGCAGATGTGCATGGCCATAGGCACATGTGCGTGCCTATCACTAATGCTGACACCAAATAGGTTATTTAATCAGGCTGCAATATTGTCCCATTGCTCTTTGGTTTATTATTATCCTCGGGGACTTCAACATCCCCATCAACGACAACACCCTGGCTACTTCCCAATTCCTCCACCTAACCTCCTCCTTCGCGCTCACACAGCACACTCAATCCTCCACCCACTTCAGAGGGAACACCCTGGACCTTGTCTTCTCCCACCTCTGTACCCTCAACCAGTTCTCGAACACCCCCTTCCCTCTCTCCGACCACCACCTCCTCACCTTCTCCATCTCCCCTTCCCCCAACTCCCCCCCTCAAAAACGCCAAACCATCACCAGCCGCAACCTCCGCAACCTGAACCCGGCCCCCCTCCACTCTGCCGCCGACTGCCTACACGACAGCATCCTCCCACTGTCATGTCCTGACATAGCCACCACCTTGTACAATGACTCACTGTCAACTGCCCTAGACTCTCTGGCACCCCTAACCACACGCATCATCAAACCCAGACCGCTTCAACCCTGGCAGACCGACAGCACTAAACGCCTCAAACGTCGCAGTCGTGCACTGGAGAGACTGTGGCGCAAAACCAGGTCCCCTCATACTTTCTCCCTCTACAAATCTGCATTTCTTATCTACACCTCCTCCCTCCACGCCGCCAAGCAGGCCTACTTTGTTAACCTAATAAACACCCTCTCCTCCTGCCCCCGCCGACTCTTCTCCACCTTCAACTCCCAGCTCTCCCCCCCCCTCCTCCACTCAGTACCTCTCTCACCGCCCATGAGATTGCCACCCATTTCCACAACAAGATTGACGCTATCCGTAAGGACATCGTCAACTTGCAATCTACCTCCCCACCTAGCCTCCTCGCCCCCGTCACCCCTTCATCTCCCCTCTCCTCTGCCCTCACAACCGCACTGCCCCCCTCCTCTCCCAATGCCCCACCCACCATAACCCCCCCCGCACTGCACTCCCTCAGCCCTGTCACTACTGAGGAAGTCGCCAAAGTCCTCTCAAAAGCCCGCCTCACTACCTGCCCCCTGGACCCTATCCCCTCTCAACTCCTCCGGTCACCCCCCTCTTCCCTCATCCGCTCCCTCACCCACATCTTCAATCTCTCCCTCTCTACTGGCGTATTCCCCTCCCCCCTAAAGCACGCGCATATCACCCCCATCCTCAAAAAGCCCTCCCTGGATCCCGCGGACCCCAACAACCTCAGACCCATCTCCCTGCTGCCACTCACCTCCAAGCTCCTTGAACGCATAGTCTACGATCGCCTAAGCGCCCACCTTACAGACAATAACCTCCTTGACCCTCTACAGTCCGGCTTCCGTCCCCTACACTCCACTGAAACTGCCCTCCTCAAAATCACTAACGACCTACTCAACGCCAAAGCCAAGGGCGACTACTCTGTCCTCCTTCTCCTGGACCTCTCTGCGGCCTTCGACACAGTTGACCACCCCCTCCTCCTTAATAAACTACTCTCCCTTGGCATCGGAGATACTGCTCTCTCTTGGTTCTCATCCTACCTATCCCGACGCTCCTTCAGTGTCACCTACAATGGTGCCACCTCCCCCTCCCTCCCCCTCTCTGTTGGGGTCCCCCAAGGCTCTGTCCTTGGACCCCTTCTCTTCTCCATCTACACCTCCTCCCTGGGCAAACTCATACAATCTCACGGCTTCAACTATCACCTCTATGCTGACGACACCCAAATCTACCTCTCCACCCCTCACCTCACCCCCACTATCTCCGCCCGCATCACTCACCTCCTAAATGACATCTCAGACTGGATGTCGCTACATTTCCTCAAGCTCAACCTCTCCAAAACCGAGCTCCTCATCTTTCCCCCTGCCAACACCCCCCCCCCCATCCTATCCATCATCACCAACAACTCCACTATCACTCCCGCCCCGCAAGCCAAAGTCCTTGGCGTCATTCTTGACGCGAACCTCTCCCTCCAACCGCATGTCAAATCACTCACAAACACATGCAGGCTCCATCTTCGCAACATTGCCAAGATACGCTCCTTCCTCACCCCAGACACCACCAAACTTCTAGTACACTCCCTCATCATCTCACGCCTTGACTACTGCAACTCCCTCCTCACTGGCCTACCCAAGTGCAGGCTCTCCCCGCTCCAGACCATCCTGAACTCAGCTGCCAGACTCATCCACCTCACCACCCGCTCCACCTCTGCCACCCCCCTCTGCCTCTCCCTCCACTGGCTCCCGATTGCCCAACGTATCAAATTTAAACTCCTAACCCTGACCTACAAAGCCGTTCACAACACTGCCCCTGACTACCTCACCAACCTGATCACCAAGTACCACCCTACCCGTACCCTTCGCTCCTCACAGGACCTCCTTCTATCCTGCTCTCTGGTCTCCTCCTCCCATGCACGACTGCAGGACTTCTCCAGGTCCTCCCCCATCCTCTGGAACTCACTGCCCCAATCCATCAGACTGTCGCCTTCCCTATTCACATTCAGGCGCTCCCTCAAAACCCATCTCTTCAGGGAAGCCTACCCCACCCTCACCTAACGGCCATCCTCCCTCATTCCTCCCACCACTTCATCCCCCTCAGCCACTTCCTACTGTACCTTTACCCCCTCCCTCCTAGATTGTAAGCTCGTAAGAGTAGGGCCCTCTTACCCCTCGTACGTTGTTTGTTGTTGTTGTACTGTGCCATGTATTGTCCCCCCTATTGTACAGCGCTGAGCAAACCCTTTGGCGCTATATAAACTCGTAGTAATAATAATAATAATAATAATTATTATTATTATTATACAGGATTTATATAGCTCCAACAGTTTGCACAGCGCTTTACAAAATTAAGGTAGACATTACAGTTACAATACAATTTTGTACATGAGGAAACAGAGGGTCCTGTTCGTTAGAGCATATAATTTGGAAGAAGGGTTACTTAGTTGCACAGTTAGTCTGGCTGAAAAAGACAAAAGTCCATCCAGTTCAACCATAGAGAAAAGAAAGTTATAATCCTACACCCACAGTTGATCCAGAAGAAGGCAAAAAACCCAGCAAAGCATGTCTCAATTTGCTCCTGCAGGGGAAAAAATTCCTTCCTGATCCCCTGAGAAGCAATCGGATATTCCCTGGATCAACTTTACCTATAAATGTGAGTAACCAGTTACATTCTGTGTATCCAAGAAAGAATCCAGACCTTTTTTAAAGCAATCCATTGAGCTGGGCAGAACCAACTCTTGAGGGAGTCTATTCCACATTTTCACAGCTCTTACTGTTTTGAATCAATGGAAAGTACATAGAGACCAAGTAAATTGAGAAGGAGGGAGTGGTCAACTGTGTCAAAGGCAGCAGAGAGGTCCATGAGTAAGAGTACAGAATATTGACCATTGGTTTTAGGGGTTAGTAAGTCGTTTGTGAGTTTTAGGAGAACAGTTTCTGTGGAGGGTTGTGGGTGAAATCCAGACTGAAGGGGATCAAGAAGGTTATTCTCAATAAGGTGGCAGCTCAGCTGGTTGTAGACTAGACTTTCAAGGAGTTTGGAGGCAAAAGGGAGTAAGGAGATGGGTCTTAGGTTGCTAAGATTGGTGGGGTCCAGTGAGGCCTTTTTAAGTATGGCGGTAACTAACGCATGTTTTAGAGAGTTGGGGAAGATGCCAGTAGAAAGGGAGAGATTGAAGTTATGAGTTAAAGAATAAAGGATAGAGCCAGAGGGTGACCGTAGTAATTGCGATGGAACAGGGTCCAGGACACAGGTGGTTAGGTGGGCTTTAGAAAAAAGCTTACCAACCTCCTCTATAGTAGCTGGGTTAAACAAGGTAAAGATAGATCGTGCAGGTGGACAAGGAGTGTAGGGTGAGGGAGATATCTGTACAGTGGAGATCTCATCACAAATTGTATCAATCTTATTTTTGAAGTGATTAGCGATCTTCTGGGCAGTGAGTGAGTTAGTGGGTGGAGGGGGGCCAATGTTTCCATGGTTGATGACAGTGAACTGTTGTATACAGAAGTGACCAGGTTGGGGCAAGACAGGGCTGAGATTTTGTCATAGAGACAATCTGTTGCCAAAGAAGGAAGAGAAGGGTTAAGATAGTGAAGGTTTCCAAGGGTAACTGTCTGGTAGTTGGAAGACAAGGAGGAGGAAGCCAAATAGAGTGAAGCTAATAAGGGAGTGATCAGAGAGAGGAAAAGGAAAGTTGGTGAGGTTGCAAGGAGTGCATAGGTAGGAGAATACAAGGTCAAGGCAGTTACCATTAGAGTGAATAGAAGCATGTGTCCATTGTTTTAGGTCAAAAGAAGTGGTTAGGCTCAGAAGTTTAGAGGTAGCAGGAGTCTTAAGATTAACAGGGATGTTGAAGTCACCAAGAATGATTATGGGAATTTCAGAGGAGAGAAAATAAGACAGCCAGACAGAGAAGTCATCAAGGAAGCTTGATACCAGTCCAAGAGGTCAATAGATCACAGCAATTCTTAAAGAAACTGAAGAGAATAGACAAATACAGTGAACTTCAAATGAGGAGAGGGGCAGAGAGTGAGGTGAATGAAGGACCTGAAAAGTGATTAGGGATAGGAGGATTTCAACCCCACCTCTTTTCCGTCCACTAGGCCTGGGAGAGTGAGTCCAGAGGAGACCACCATGGGAGAGGGCAACAGGAGAGGGAAAGTCAGATTCATAAAGCCAGGTTTCCATAATTGCCAGCAAGTTAAAGGAGTTTGTGATAAAATGGCCATGGACAGAGGTGAGTTTGTTACAGACAGAGTGGGCATTCCAGAGATCACAGGAAGAGGGGAGGCTGGTTCTAGGAAGAAGAGGAATAGTAACTAGATTGTGTGGATTGCGGCTGCTGTTAGAGGATTGGGGGTGCTAGGTGTGTTGATCAAAGGAAAAAGATGGCGGCCCAGGATTTGGGGAAATGTTTCCAGATGTTAGGATCAGTAGAAGGGTGAGAGAGGTAATATGGGAGTATGACTTATATGGAGGGACAAGTCTCAGTGTCCTGGAGGATTTATTAGTATGTGGGTTCAGAATTAGCAGGAGTTGATGAGTACAGTAATAAAGTGAAGACAGGAGTGAGGGTGATATATATATATAGAGCTTTTGAAGAGGGAGTATACAACTATGAGAGTGAGGAGTAGGGAGTGCATGTTACAGAGTGGTGAGATGAAGAAGCAGACTAGGTAAGAGATGAAAGAGCTGGATGGGGAAACAGATCACTTATAGTCTGTTTAGTAATTGAAATTACCTGCTTTTTGCTTTGTACTTTCGCTGAAGTGCAGAGCCTGAAGTGCAATGCTCAATACTTAATCCAAGATCAATACTTTAGCCAAGATGACAGTTGCCAATTCTACCCCTGGCTGTGCCTCCCCTAATTAAGGCCTAAATTTAGACCGAGTTGGGTGGGGGTATTGCCAAATAATCAATTAGGAATGCATAGCAGAGCCACATGGCTAGCAGAGCAAACTTCTCACACCAAAGGAGGAATACAAGAGAGCAGGAGGGCAGAGTTGTAAAGATTAGGATCAGCTCATAAATTTGGGTTAGACAATAGGAGGAAAATAAACCCCACAGTAATATGGACAGAGATAAAGATTTTTGAAGTAGTAAGAATTACCAATAAGAAAATTGACAGTTACGAACAGGGGCGGACTGACCATTTGGAAACTCGGGCACTGCCCGAGGGCCCGGGGTCAGTAGGGGGCCCCATGAGATGCCCCTGGTACCTTTTTCATAGGCTTTGTTGAATTTGGGGAAGGACACAGGGGCCCCAGGATCCCCTATTGCCCAGGGGCCCCATGAGTTGTCAGTCCGCCCCTGGTTATGAATCAGCTTCAGTTAGAGGTAAATTTTAAAAGCAGTATAGATTACACATATAGCAGTGCAGGGTGAATTAGCATTCATACATGGCATGGGTGATAGTACAGATGGATATTGCTTGCAGGCATTTACCACATAGCAGTGCAGGGTGAATTAGCATTCATACATGGCATGGGTGATAGTACAGATGGATATTGCTTGCAGGCATTTACCACATAGCATTTCAGGGTGAATTAGCATTCATAGATGGCATGTGTGATAGTACAGATGGATATTGCTCACAGACAATTACCATATAGCAGTGCAGGGTAAATTAGCATTTATACATGGCATGGGCGATAATACAGATGGATATTGCTCACAGGCATTTACCACATAGCAGTGCAGGGTGAATTAGCATTCATAAATGGCATGGATTTTGCTCACAGGCATTTACCTGTGATTGGACAGAGAAGATTTATCCAGATGATGCATGCCAAAGTGCAATGCTCAATACTTTATCCAGGATGATAGTTACCAATGCTGCCCATGAATTTGTGCCCTCTACAGTTTCTGTGTGTTATTTCTGATTCCTGTGCCTGACCTCTGATTATGACCTAGCTTGTTCCTGACCTCCGCTTGTCTGCTACCTGCCCTGACCTTGGCTTGTATTTTGATTCTGCTTCTGCCTCCTTTTCTTGCCTGATTGATCTTCCACTGCTGGCCTGGCCTGTGACCCGACTATTCTGCTGTTTATGCCTGATCTGCCCAACTATTACCGACCTGGCTTGTCTGACCCTGAATCTTGCTCACCCAACCTGCTACAGCTCTTCAGTTCAGCAAGTCCACATCTGGGTCCTGCTTCCTGCTGCTCTTCCACAGTCTGCTGTCAGCCAAAGCTCCATGCCAGATCATCTGCCACCAGCCTGTCCAGCTGCTACACCTACCTGCTAACAGACTACTGGACTGATCACAGGCACTCATACCTCGCCATGCTCTTGTGGCTGCTGATCCACTACCTGTGGCCCTTGAGCCAGAGCTGTACAAGAGGCCTTCCTCTTCACAACAGTCTCACTATCTGGGTACATGACACTGTGTCATCAAAACAATGTAAACCAGCAACGGTGTTCCTGATCGCTTCCAACCCTGTCACAGCATTACCAGACCAGACACAGCAGAAAGCAACAGTGTTGATGAGCCACACCAGTTCCAATGTAAACCAGAAACACTATTTTGAATACCTTCACACCTGTGCAGTGTCACCATAGCTAGTGCAAGGTAGTGGCATTGTCCTTATCGCTAGCCACCCCAGTTCTATTTCACCAGTGCCACTATAACCTAGCAAAACACTGTTCTGATTGCTAGCCACACCAGTGTCAATGTTACCAGAGCCAGCAAGACCAGCAACATTGTTCTGATCACTACTTATACCATTGCCAGCATCACCAGAGCCAATGTAAGTCATAAACAGTGTTTTAATCCTTGCCACACTAGTACTGTATTACCAGTGCCAATGTAAGCAAGGACCAGTAACCTGATCACCAACCAGCACAAGCACCAATTTCATCAGACCACAGCCAAAAATGCCCACAAAATGTACACAAAATGTAAATGTGAGCCTTTCAAATTCTGCGTATGATGAGACCAGCATAGAAAAGACAGCCTTAGATTTAGAGAATGATCTTGTTGAAAGCAATTGTTTGATAGTGGCAATCTCTGACTCAATGAATGAAGGAGTCCCTACTAAAAAAGTCAGGCATACTGTGTCACCAACCTGAACATCCATGCAGAAGGCAAACACCAGCTGCGCACTACATCTTGGTGAAAGGGCAAAACCTGGTAGAGGGCTGTTACAACGTCAACCATATAGAATTTGGACCCATGCTAGTGTCCCACAGGAACATTCTAATTGTTTGTGTCTACCCTCTACTTAGCGCCTGCCATCTAAACATTTACTTATTTGGGCTGAAACAGAATGTTATACCCATTCAATTTTTTTTTTTCAACAAAGAATTATTCAATTTAATTGTCTCGAGAAATGAGATAGGCAGTCAGAAAATCAGGGTTGAAAAATTTAAATATATATCTATACAGTATATCATAGTTTGTAGACTTTATATCTCTCACACTAATAACTAATTTACACCTATTTGTATTTTTTTTAACCAAAGAAATGTAGAAAAATACTTTTTGGCCTAAATTTATGAAAAAATATTTTTTATTTGCAAAGATGTCTACTAGAAACTAAGGGAAATTGTTTTTTTTTAAATGTAATTTTTTTCCTTTGTATGCAGCAGTAAGAAAAAATCAGTGGTGATTAAACATAATCTTTCTAAAAAAATTAAACATAATTCATTTGGATTTCACCGAGTAATTTTCTGTCAAACTGTCACAGTGCTGAAACTGTAAAAATACCTAGATGGCAAGGGGGTTTAACATGACGGTCTTTAGATTCATGATGGTCTTTTAATTTGTTAAAACCATTCTCTGCTGAGAGAAATATGAAGGCTGAAAATGCTAGTTGTCTGACTCATTTGTTCTGGATTAGCCAGAGTCAGCCAATCAACTTGTGTTCTCAGAAAGATGTCAGCAATGGCGGTTTTAATATTTTTCTAAGTACAGAACTGATTAGCAGTACAACAGTAACTAAATATATTCTGTTGTAATAGCTTGGTCAGTTAAAGGATAAGTTCATGTTTGAAACATGTTACATGTTCCACCTGTCTTTAGGGTGGAACATGTAACATGTTCCCATAGCTGCAGCCCCCCTCCTTCTGACAGATAGATAGTACGGGGAGAAGGTTCCCCGTACTATCTATCAGGTTTTGAAAACAGCGGGGCCCTGGGGTATTTGTCAACACACAGCTCTGTTCTCTCATTTGATCAGCCGATCAACAGGTCCTGGACATAAATTATTGGCTGGGACCCACTGATAGGCTTGTCCGTTAGCGAATGACAGCAGAGACAGGGCAGTGCGTGCATGCGTTCCCCTACCCGGAAAGGCTGGATCATGTACATGTATGTGAGCCAGACCAGCAGGGCCATTCTGTAGCAGTATATCTACGGTGGCTGGTCCGGAACTAGTTATAGGTATACACAAATGTTTTGCCGTTCATTTCTATTTTAAACTGAATGGGTTCTTTTACAAGATGAGGGGTCATATACTGTATACTTTAACATAAGCGTGCCCCAAATATCTGGATCTCTCCCTCTATGTGTTCGAGTAAGGGCTGAATAGTACCCCTTACTCAAAACAAAGTAAAATTGCAAAAAAACACAGAGACTGTTAAATCTCCTTTACTAAATATAAATAAATAAATATTGTCCCCATATGTAAATCCACAGCAATCGCATATCTCAGAGATGTACATTCATTGTCAATCCTGTTGAGCAAAGCCTTGATGACCCACAAACACGACAACCCACGCCACAACCACCCTCTTCCATTGCACTCCTGCCACAAATGACAACTCCCTAGCTGGCTGCTGAATGTCGACAAAGCACACAGGGATGCTGGCCAACATCACTGACCACATAAAATCATGACCATAAATGGTAATGGTAAATGGTAATTGGACATCACACAGGTGCATCATTTCATGTGTAGGTTTAAGACATCTCCCAAATACATTATTTATCCCCTTCACGCCTAAGGGTAAAACAAATCTAAATGCCTAAGCACAATTTTGCAGCATTGACATGTGCTAGTAAAACCGTACATATCATCACAACTACTTTGTACATCTGGGTTGATTATACCTTGTTTTTTTCAGGACAAATTGGGCTTTCATTTGGTGGTAAATGGTAATGGATAGCTCCTAATTTTTTTTATTATCAAAGGAAAACTGGCCCAAAATAGTAAAAAAAAAAAATCGTTTTTTTTTAATTTAGCTGTGCGTTTCTTGTTACAACCATAACCTTCCTCCATAGAACAACCCAAAATACATTCTCCAGCTCTTGACGATCGCAGCGATACCATATATGTGTATGTTATTTGTTGTTTGTACCCGTAGTACAGCCCAGAAACAATAGTGCGCATTTTGTTTTGTCTTTTTTTTTTTTTTTTTACCTAAAACACACTGACAATAACACTAACTGACAATGATACCAATTTTTTTTTAAATCCTGACCTTTGACCCTGACCTTGACCCAAACACTAACCCTGGTACTGAACTAGATCAAACCTTGATCTAGGTATTTTTCTTTATTTTTTCTTTTATTTTTTAATATTTCTTTATTTATTTATTCATCTTCTCTTTTTTTTTTTACAAACATTTTTTTTATCTCTCTATGTCAGGAGATACAATGTATCTCTCTTCTCCATTTATGGAGAGAGAAAAAACAGGGGGGCCGGGCTGCACAGTGACTGATCACTGTGACAGCCAATCAGAGGCTATCACATCGATCACGTGACCTGGAATCGGGAGTCTCGGGTCCCAATCGTTAGAACGGGACCCGGGGCTCTTAGTGACACTGCGGTCTCTGTGCTGGGAGCACACCGAGCGGCGCACTCCCAGCCCAAAGACAGGAACACAAATATGCTGCCCCACAGAAAAAAGCCCAGTTTCGTGAGGCCGCATATTTGTGTGCCGTCGGCGTCAAGGGGTTAAAGCAATTGTGCTTTTATTGTTGCTCTATGAACCACATTAAAATACTCAGTTCCTGCTAAAAGATATTTTTTAAAGCATAGTTTACAATGCTACATGCAGGGGCGTATTCACCCAAAGGCAAACAAGGCATTTGCCTAGGGCAGCATTTTTCAGGTCGGGCAGCACTGCCCCCTGGAAGAAGTGACATTTGCAGCATGGGGACCAAGGGGGAGTCAAGAGAGGCTGCGGACTGCTTTATGGTGTATGCAGAGCCGGACTCAGTTGCGGGGGCAGGGGTGTTGTTGGTCAATGTTAGGCTCTCTGTGCTGGGGTGGTCCGATTTTTGTGTTGTCTAGGGCAGCACAAAACCTAAATACACCACTGGCTACATGTCCCCAGCTGCCTTCCAACTTTTGTTATCGCAAGCTTGCAAATGGACCTTGAAAAAGGCCCCAAAAGTGCAATATTTGGATTTCATAGACTTCAATAGGATTCAGTCAAATTTTTTCAAGTGTTTGGTGAAAGTCCAGCGAACCAAATTTGGTTCTCTCTTAACTTTCACCAAGTTTCTTGTTAAGTTTTTTTATTTTAATATGGGAAGTGTTTAGCTTTCTGGATGCTAATCAGAAGCTATTGTATGTTTCACACCTTTTTACTAAATTAATACATCGAAAATGCTGTAGCTGTAGTTAGATGGTCCACAGGAATAAATTACTTTCTTCACTTCTATCTACATTATTTACTTAGTTCTGCCAGACATAATGTACAGACAAAAGAATTCATTTACGAATAAACATCTGAGACATTTTATTATTACCTTTACCCAGAAGACTCTGCAACCATTGGGACGTGTAGTAGTGTGTTGCCAAGCTAGGTATTCATCAACACGGGCACGCTTCTGTGGATCAGATGGGTACCAGTGATCAGGAGTGTTATATTTCTGTACTAGGTAGCGCAAGATTGCAGTACTAAAGGTAAAACAAAATAAGTTATCTTGCCTTTCTTTTTCTAAACAATGATTAACAATCTATTTGAGAGCTATAGAATATACCTTTCAATTATTTATATATTTATTTTACCTCTCAACAAGCATGAATTCTCCTTCTATTAGAACAGGCACTTTGTGCATTGGATTCACCTTCTTAAACTCATCAGTCAGATGATCCCCTAGTGAGACATAATGTTACATAGATAAGATGTAATTACTGTGGCTTACACAGGATATATATATATATATATATATATATATGATATACAGTTTTATATATATATATATATATATATATATTTATATATATTCTTGATGTTTATCATATATTACTGAGAATAATACATTTTAAAAAAACAATAATGAATACAAATTTTTTTTCCTAAAGTAAATATGGCTGATAACCTTTCACGGTTGTATTGCTGCTTTTACCCTCACAGTAGAGATCCCATCGCTTTCGTATTTCTGGTTTGCCAGGAGAGGAAGTGAGCTAAAATCTCCTTAAGGGCCGGTTCACACCAGAGAAACGCAGTCCAGATGCGTTCCGGATTCGTTTCCACATGCACGTTTTTGGCATGTTCAGGTGCATTTTTTGACATGTTCTAGTGCGTTTTTGATGCATTTCGGTTTTTTTGCTCCCTCTCTTTTTCTTCAATTTAAATAGGGACACGTGCATTCAAATGCACTTTATGGTGCCTTTTGGTGCGTTCCAGTGCGTTTTTGATGGGTTTTACAGCGTTCCAGTACAGTTCTGTGCAGGAAAAATGCAGCGTGTTCTACTTTTTTTTCTGCAACTGGAACATACTGGAACTGCAAGCACTGATGTGAACTATGACATTGACAAACATATAACCTACTTTCTGTGCGTTTTGGATGCAGAAAAAAGCAACTGAAACGCATGTAGTGTGAACTGGCTCTAAAGGTACCAAGATTGCAATACAAACCTAACAGAGGTTCTACCCATTCTAAGCTAAGCAAAAGCAAAAATTATGTTTTGGATTGAGCTGGGCTTTAACCACTTGACCTCCTGAGGATTTAGGATGTTTGAAGACAATACATAATGGGGGGGATTTACTAAACTGGGCATTCAGAATCTGGTGCAGCTGTACATAGTAGCCAATCAACTTTTAACTTCAGCTTGCTCAATTAAGCTTTGACAATAAAACTTGGAAGCCGATTGGTTTCTATGCAGAAAAGCACCAGCTTTTGCATGTTCCAGTTTTACTAAATCTCCTCCAATAAGTAATCCAATTCCTGTGACTACAATGCAGTGAGCTTAACAGTAATGATTTCACATCACAAAGCATACCTTAGATAAGTACTGTTTAGAAAATCAATAAAGGAGTGTCTAAATGTAAAGTGCAAGATGAATATTCTTTAGCGTAGAAACATGGGAAATGTTCTGCTAGCTGCTTACACAGCATTCTACTGGATGCTGCCCCCAGGTTAGTAATTAACCTGTTCCAACTCATATACTAGCAAAACGCTCTCAGAAATATAGTGTACCTAGATGTAAAGTTCACCTTTACTGATGCAAAGGAAATACTGCAGGCATGCGAAAACAATACAGCTAAACTCTAAATTCTGCTCTGAGCTTCTGATCATTGCCATTTGTCTGATGTCATGCCCAAAGGCACCAGGAAAGCAAAGAAGTTGACAGTCTTTTGTAATTGAGGGAGGCTTGTCATCAACATGACAAATGTACAGTACGGACCCAGTAGATGTTTTCATGGATTTTTCACAGTATTGTAATTCTTGAACACAGCTGGTACTGGATACAGTTAGATTTTTATGTTCCACTGGCAAAATGCCAAACTGAACAGATAAGTAAGTATGCAGAAGTAAATCACAAATTCTTCAGTTACAATTCTTTCATTTAATTTGCTTTTCTCTGTCTATGGACAAACAAGTGCAAGAAATGAAAACACTTTTTTTACATCCTAAAAATACTTTAAGATTCACTTAAAAGAGAGTAGGAAAAAAGAGTGAAGTTTTCTTTTGCAGTTTATAACAGGTTTATAACATGTTTCATGCATATGTGCTCAGCCAATTCATCTGTTCCTTCCATGAGATGTTAGTGTCATTAGGCTTTAGTATACATGAATTCATGTTAGCATAAATGTGCCATATAAGAAGAACTGTTGCTAACAGTAGGTATGATAACAACTACATAATAAATCAACATGATCTTCATTGCTGACCTTTAAAAAGTTTCACCTCATGGTGCTTGAAGGGGATGTTGTTGACCTTAGCAAACAGATACACAGAACGGCATGGCTGGGATAGAAGATCCAAGTATAATTCCAATTCTGACATTCTTATAGTGACTGTTGAGACCTGCTATGCAGTTAATGACAACCTGCAAAAGTTTATCTAATTTCTCAGGTCACGCCTCTGAGAAATCCTGCCTATTGCCACTCCCATCATACGTATATTCTTTCAACAGAATGTACAGTAAGTGTATGGAACAGCTTTTGCTGAAAAAAAAAATACAATTTGTGTGTATAGACAATCATTTGCAAAGACCACTTTCCCCCTCTACAGTCTTATAAATTAATAATACATATTATTATGAAACCAAGAGAGGTTGCAGCACAAATTGTCCTATTTGATGAAGTCTGTGTTGCATCCTTACTTCATTTCATATATACCATATTGCCAAAAGTATTTGGACACCCCTCCAAACCATTGGATTCAGGTGTTGCAATCACCTCCATGGCCACAGGTGTATAAAATCAAGCAACTAGGCATGCAGACTGCTTCTACAAACATTTATGAAAGAATGGGTCACTCTGAGTAGTTCAGTGAATTCAAATGTGGTGCCGTGATAGGTTGCCACCTGTGCAATGTCCATCCATGAAAGTCTATAAAGACATGGATGAGCGAGTTTGGAGTGGAGGAACTTTACTGACCTGCACCCAATAAAACACCTTTGGGATGAATTAGAGTGGAGACTGTGAGTTAGGCCTTCTCGTCCGACATCAGTGCCTGACCTCACAAACGTACTTCTGGAAGAATGGTCAAACATTCCCATAGACACACTCCTAATCCTCCATTAAAGTTCATGTGCTGTGTAAAGGCAGATGTGTGTGTGTGTGTGTGTATATATATATATATATATATATATATACAGTCATGGCCGAAATTGTTGGCACCCTTGATATTTTTCCTGAAAATCAAGTATTTCACACAAAAAAGGTATTGCATTAACACATGTTTTGCTATACACATGTTTATTCCCTTTGTATGTATTGGAACAAATATAAAACAGAGGCAGAAAAGCAAATATGACATAATGTCACACAAAACCCCAAAAATGGGCTGGACAAAAGTATTGGCACCCTTAACTTAATATTTGGTTGCACACCCTTTGGAAAACATAACTGAAATCAGTCGCTTCCTATAACCATCAATAAGCTTCTGACACCTCTCACCCGGAATTTTGGACCACTCTTCCTTTGCAAACAGCTCCAGGTCTCTCTTATTGGAAGGACACCTTTTCCCAACAGCAATTTTAAGATCTCTCCACAGGTGTTCAATGGGATTTAGATCTGGGCTCATTGCTGGCCACTTCAGAACTCTCCAGCGCTTCTTTGCCATCCATTTCTGAGTGCTTTTTGACGTATGTTTGGGGTCATTGTCCTGCTGGAAGACCCAGGATCTTGGACGCAAACCCAGCTTTCTGACACTGGGCCCTACAGTGCGACCCAAAATCCTTTGGTAATCCTCAGATTTCATGATGCCTTGCACACAGTCAAGGCACCCAGTGCCAGAGGCAGCAAAACAACCCCAAAACATCATTGAACCTCCACCATATTTTACCGTAGGTACTGTGTTTTGTTCTTTGTAGGCCTCATTCCGTTTTCGGTAAACAGTAGAATGATGTGCTTTACCGAAAAGCTCTATCTTGGTCTCATCTGTCCACAAGACGTTTTCCCAGAAGGCTTTTGGCTTACTCAAGTACATTTTGGCAAACTGTAGTCTTGCTTTTTTATGTCTCTGTGTCAGCAGTGGGGTCCTCCTGGGTCTCCTGCCATAGCGTTTCATTTCATTTAAATGTCGACGGATAGTTCGCGCTGACACTGATGCTCCCTGAGCCTGCAGGACAGCTTGAATGTCTTTGGAACATGTTTGGGGCTGCTTATCCACCATCCGGACTATTCTGCGTTGCAATCTTTCATCAATTTTCCTCATCCGTCCACGACCAGGGAGATTAGCTACAGTGCCATGGGTTGCAAACTTCTTGATAATGTTGCGCACTGTGGACAAAGGCAAATCTAGTTCTCTGGAGATGGACTTGTAACCTTGAGATTGTTGATATTTTGCCACAATTTTGGTTCTCAGGTCCTCAGACAGTTCTCGTCTCCTCTTTCTGTTGTCCATGCTTAGTGTGGCACAGACAGACACACAATGCAAAGGTTAAGTGAACGTCTCTCCTTTTTATCTGCTTTCAGGTGTGATTTCTATATTGCCCACACCTGTTACTTGCCCCAGGTGAGTTTACAGGAGCATCACATGCTTGTAACATTCTTATTTATCCGCAGTTGTGAAAGGGTGCCAATACTTTTGTCCAGCCCATTTTTGGAGGTTTGTGTGACATTATGTCGAATTTGCTTTCTTTCCTCCCTTTTTTTGTTTTGTCCCAATACACACAAAGGGAATAAACATGTGTATAGCAAAACATGTGTTAATGCAATACGTTTCGTGAGAAATACATGATTTCCTGGAGAAATATCAAGGGTGCCAACAATTTCGGCCATGACTGTATATACTGTATACACTATATTGCCAAAAGTATTGGGATGCCTGCCTTTACATGTGCATAAACTTTAACGGCAACCCAGTCTTAGTCCGTAGGAACCAATATTGAGTTGGCCCACCCTTTGCACCTATAACAGCTTCAACTCTTCTTGGAAGGCTGTCCACAAGGTTTAGAAGCATGTCTATGAGAATGTTTGACCATTCTTCCAGAAGTGCATTTGTGAGGTCAGGCACTGATGGTGGAAAGTGAAGGCCTGGCTAGCAGTCTCTGCTCTAATTCATCCCAAAAGGTGTTCTGCCGGGTTGAGGTCAGTACTTTGTGCAGGCCAGTCAAGTTCCTCCACCCCAACCTCGCTCATCCATGTCTTTATGGACCTTGCTTTGTGCACTGATGTGCAGTCATGTTGGAATAGGAATGGGCCATCCCCAAACTGTTCCCACAATGCTGGGAGCATGAAATTGTTCAAAATGTCTTGGTATGCTGATGCTGTAAGAGTTCCCTTCACTGAAGCTAAGGGACAAGCCCAACCACTGAAAAACAACCCCACACCATAATCCCCCCTCCACCAAACCCAGATACGTCCATCGGATTGTCAGAAAGAGAAGCATGATTCATCACTCCAGAGAATATGTCTCCACTGCTCTAGAGTGCAGTGCAAGGTGCTTTACACCACTGCATCCAACGCTTTTCATTGCACTTGGTGATGTAAGGCTTGGATGCAGCTGAAACCGATTCCATGAAGCTCCCTGCGCACTGTTTTTGTGCTAATCTGAAGGCCACATGAAGTTTGGAGGTCTTTAGCTATTGACTCTGCAGACAGTTGGCGACTTCTTCCCACTTCAGAATGCACGGACTCTGCTCTCTCATTTTATGTGGCCTACCACTTTGTGGCTGATTTGCTGTTGTTTCCAGTTGCTTTCACTTTGTTATAATATTACTAACAGTTGACCATGGAATATTTAGTAGCAAGGAAATTTCACGGATGGACTTTTTGCACAGGTGGCAACCTATCACGGTACCACGCTTGAATTCACTGAGTCCCAGAGTGCGACCCATTCTTTTTTAACAGATGTTTGTAGAAGCAGTCTGCATGCCTAGGAGCTTGATTTTATACACCTGAATCCAATAATTTGGAGGGGTGTTCCAATACTTTTGGCAATATAGTGTACATGTACAGTTGCAAGAAAAAGTATGTGAACCCCTTGGGATTACGTGGAGTTTTGCATGAATGGAGCATAAAATGTGCTCTGAATGTCATCTAAGTCACAACAATAGAAGAACACAGTCTGCTGAACATAATACTACACAAACATTAGATGTTGCCATGGTTTAATTGCACATAACATGTAAACATTCACAGTGCAGGGAGGAAAAAGTATGTGAACCTTTGGACTTAATAACTGGTTGACCCTCCTTTGGCAGCAATAACCTCAACCAAACGTATCCTGTAGTTGCAGATCAGACCTGCACAACGATCTGGAGTAATTTTGGACCACTCCTCTTCACAAAACTGTTTCAGTGTAGCAATATTCTTGGGATGTCTGGTGTGAATCACTCTCTTAAGGTCATGCCACAGCATTTCAATCGGGTTGAGGTCAGGACTCTGACTGGGCCACTCCAGAAGGCATATTCTGTGCTGTTGCAGCCATTGTTTTGTTGAATTACTTGTATGCTTTGGGTCATTGTCCTGTTGCATCACTCATCCTCTGCGGAGCTTCAGTTGGTGGACAGATGGTCGTACGTTTTCCTGCAAAATATCTTGATAAACTCTGGAATTAATTTTCCCATCAATGACAACAATCCGTCCAGGCCCTGAGGCAGCAAAGCAGCCCCAAACCATGATGCTCCCTCCGCCATGTTTTACAGTGGGGATGAGGTTTTGATGTTGGTGTGCTGTGCCTTTTTTTCTCCACACATAGTGTTGTGTGTTCTTCCCAAACAACTCAATCTTGGTTTCATCTGTCCACAGTATATTTTGCCAGTAGTGCTGTGGAACATCCAGGTGCTCTTTTGCAAACTTCAAACGTGCTGCAATCTTCTTTTTGGACAGCAATGGCTTCCTCCGTGGTGTTCTCCCATGTACTCCATTCTTGTTTAATGTTTTCCTTATTGTAGATGTGTCAACAAAAATGTTAGCATGTGCCAGAGATTTCTGTAGGTCTTTAGCTGACACTCTGGGATTCGTCTTTACCTCACGCAGCATTCTGTGCTGTGCTCTTGCAGTCATTTTTACAGGACAACCATGCCTAGGGAGAGTAGCAACAGTGCTAAACTTTCTCCATTTGTAGACAGTCTGTCTTACCGTGGACACATGAACATCAAGGCTTTTGAAGATACTTTTGTAACCCTTTCCAGCTTCATGCAAGTCAGCAATTCTTGATCGTAGGTCTTCTGAGAGCTCTTTTCTGCTCGGCATGGTTCACATCAGACAGTGCTTCTTGAAACCAGTAAACCCAAAACAGGTGTGTGTTTTTTAAGGGCAGGACAGCTGTCAGCAACACATCCAATATCATCACACTGATTGGAGTCAAGGTTGGCTAACTCCTGGCTCCAATTAGCTCTGGGAGAAGTCATTAAGCTAGGGCCTCACATACTTTTTCCTCCCTGCACTGTGAATGTTTACATGTTATGTGCAATTAAACCATGGCAACATCTGATGTTTGTGTAGTATTATGTTTAGCAGACTGTGTTCTTCTATTGTTGTGACTTAGATGATGTTCAGAGCACATTTTATGCACAATTCATGCAAAACTCCACGTAATCTTAAGGGGTTCACATACTTTTTCTTGCAACTGTATATACAGTATATATACACACATATACTCTATGTCACTACAATGTAGGCATCATTGCAATTATAATAAGTATGGTGCAAGCACAGAAGAAATGGAGTGTATCCAAACTCCCCTATATATAGAAATCCAAACAGTCCTTCTGCAGCATCTTGTAAATTAATTTAGCAATCTTGTGTCATAAATTTCTAAAGAAGCTTCGGACTGGTAAACATCCTTTCTCAGGTATGACAAGCATGTGTAACATCCCCCATTGCTACATACCTTACTGAAAACAAGTATTACCTTATTAATCAATGTAGTACACATTCAAAAAATAAAGGGAAACACTGTAATGGCAGTGTCCATTGAGTGTTCAAACAGATAACACCTAAATGATAAAAAGGGCTGAAAGAATCCATTCTAAATAATGCATACAGTATCACAAAAGTAAATGTATATCAAAATTATTGTTTAATCTTTTAGGTGCTTGCTATGGTATTCATAATTGATAATGGCTTTACTTCTCACTTTCTGAGTAACAATTTCTTACCATCTCCTCTTTGGTGTTGTGGAACATGATCAATGACTATGAATCTTATATGAGTAACTGAATGTCCACACCGAATGGAATGTTACTCTAATGATAATTCTAATTGTGGGGATCAAATAAAATATTTATGCTATGCTAGTCTTTCCTTGTTTTTTTGTGGTTTCCTCCACATAGTAAAAACTGAAGAGACATTTCAGAAGGTATGACAAATGAGGTCTGGCACATGTTATACCCTTTTGTATGGATTTTCTTCTCTGTGTGAGAAGGTGTGAAAAACTTACTTTTAATCATGCTTGAACATTGAATGCATGGAAGAAAGGGGTAGGATCCATTTTTCATCCGGACTTAAGAAAGTAGGTATGTGGAGCCTTAATGGCTTGAAAGATTGATCTAACAACAAAATTTGTATTTGATTTGCTTCTCTCAAACTAAAAAGGTAGTTGTTACAATTCTTTGATATTGGAATAATTCTCCCTTAAAATATTTTAACATCTTTTAATGATGTCAAAACTGTACTGGGAGGCAACATGATTTTGGGACACAAAGGGACTCCTGTACTTTTTATATCTAGAAACAGGGTTCATCACATCACTTTCCATTAATTCCTCAATCCTCCACATCTCAGATTCCAACATGTTTAAAGAATAACCCATACTGCTTAACTTTTGTTGAATCTCCAATCTTTTTGCTTCTACTTTGTTTATCACTTACTATTCTTCCCATCCATGTATTGTCTGCTGTATCAAATTAATCACCACTGGAAGGTGACAGCTAGAATACAACATTATTTATATGTATTCTGTGTACTCATTATTATACAACAGTGGGTTTCAAATACAAATCAGTCTCCATCGTATCCTTGTCACTTTTAGAGTTAGGGTTTATAGCAAGACAGTTTACATGAAAGGTGTCATACATGCCAGAGCTCAGTTGTCATATACATTTTAAAATGTCTATGTTTTTTAAACTACATGGAGGAACCGCATAAACATCAAGGATAGACTAGAACAAAATAAATATTCTATCTGGTCCCCACAAATAAAGTTAATATTAGCACGACATTTCATTCCGTTTGGACTTTCAGTGTCTCAAATTAAATTCATGGCCATGATCATGTTCCACGACAGGAAATTATTACTCAGCAAGAAAGGCATAAAGGAGCTGATTTACTAAAACTGGAGAGTGTCAAATCTGGTTCAGCTAGGCATGACAGCAAATCAGCTTCTAACTTCAGCTTGTTCAATTAAGCTTTGACAAAACATTCTGGAAGCTAATTGGTTTATATGCAGAGTTGCACCAAATTTTGCACTCGCCAATTTTAGTAAATCAACTATAAAGTGAACATATGTTATGAATACCACAGAGCCTAAAGGGTTAAACACACATGTTTTTAGATTATATATATATATATATATATATATATATATATTTCCTGGACCTCCCCATGTCAGCCTACCATGGGTTAGCTCCGCCCCCTCTGACCCCTTCCAGGACAACCTCTTTCCTAGCCTATAGGAGCGGCTGTCTCCCCTCACTCTGAACACCTCGTAAAATCTCTCTCCTATGGCCTTCCCAGGTTCAGCCTCTCCTGGGTAAGAAGACCCCTTGTTTGGGCTGTAAACCTCCCTGTGCAGTGGGTTTCCTTGGTGCGGGGATTGTTATGCATGTTTTAAAAATTTCTAAGGCGGGGTAATTTACCTGTGCAGAGATTGGCTGGCTTGTAGTCCCATATCTCAGTACATTGGTCCATATCTTAGCAGGTCTGTGGGATGGCTGACACTTGTAGTCCATATCTCAGCAGTTCTTTGGGCTGGTTGACACTTGTAGTCCATATCTCAGCAGGTCTGCGGGCTGGCTGACTCTTGTAGTCCATATCTCAGCAGGTCTGTGGGCTGGCTGACACTTATAGTCCATATTTCAGCAGGTCTGTGGGCTTGCTGACACTTGTAGTCCATATCTTAGCAGATTTACAGTCTGGCTGACACTTGTAGTCCGTATCTCAGCAGGTTTGTGGTCTGGCTGGCATCTGGGGCTGGTAATCTCCACATTCATGGTGGCTGTGTTTGTTCTGGCTACAGAGCAGGCTAGATGGTACACGTGCGGGTGCTGAACTTCCCGAGTTGCCATGTAGTTGCCGGGACGCTCTGTGACACAGTAAGCTACTGCGTTATCTAGAGGCTGTCTCTCTCTCATGTTGCAGCTCTGTGGCTACTACAGAGGCTGATGTGTCTCTATGAGCTCCACCTGATATCTAATCTCTCTACTGCTCCAACCTGGATCTTTATGCTGCTCTGCTCCCTCTAGGTCGCCTCAGCTGTTTGCCTGTTTAATTTGGATGCAAGCACATGTCATGTATTATGACTCTCAGATGTGGGTTTGGTGATATCCCCCCTTAAGCTGTTGCTAAAAGCTGCCGCTTCGAGCACTGAAGATCTAATAGAGAGGTATTTTTTTTCTTTTTATTTGTTTATTTATTTCATTAATTTTTTGCGACTTTTTAAAAGAGTGCTATCTGCGTACCTTTTTTGGCAGAAAGAAGACTCCAGCGCGGAATAAAGCATCCGCCAAGAGCTTGGTCCTAAGCAATCCTGTCTCCTGTTGTCCAGGACAAGTTGCTTCACCAGAACAGTCCAGGGTGGATTAAACATCCACCAAGTAGTCATTCAAGGATGCCATCGCCAGTGGCCCATTGTAGTTGTATGAAAATGGGGCGAGGAATTTCTAGTCACCGAAGCACTTCCAAGAAATGTAAATCCTCTGGCCAGTACAGGAAAAGGTCTTCTAACTCTTCCAGAGCCTCTTCTCCAACCTACCCTGAAGTGGTAGCTTGTTGGGGCTGTTCAGCTGAGGCATTGCAAGGCAAATTGGTGGGCAAATTGGTGTGCACATCCTATCTTAAGTAGGGGCCATGTGACAAAGCTGCAGATGCACAGCAAGTAAAATTGTACATTAGAGACACAGCAAAAAGAGTTCTCCACCCAAAAGACAGAACAAAAATATGTCAAAGGGATGGCAAATTATGGAACATCGTTCCCAAAGTAGCCACCTCTTTACAGAGATTGGCCAGCCACATAACACTTCCACTTGAAGGTTCGGTGTCTTTTAGGGATCAAAAGGACTGCAATATTGATACAGATCTGAAGAGGATGTACAGTGTGGCAGGACCATCCCCTATGGCCCTCAAACTTTGGGTGACAGAATCCTGTGGTTCGGGAGAAGTGCAATTCTTCAGGATAGCTGCGGACTTTATTGCTGAATCGGCAGTGGATCTAGTCAGAATGACAGAAAATTAATGGCTCATGCAGTAACACCAAAAGCGCCTTATGGCTAAAGCATTGGTCTGCTGACAGTGCCTCTAAACACAGCCTTGGCTCAATTCTGTTTTATGGGAAGGCCCATTTTGTCAATACCTTTAAAGCTGCCATTCAGCAGGTATCTGATGGGAAGTCAGGCCTTATCCTGCAGGAGAAGAGATGGCAACGTCAATCTTTTCGCTCTTTCAGAAGAGTTAAGAATCATTAAAAAAAAGCCAGTGCGTACAGGCCTGGTGGACCATTTTTCAAGCCAGCCAGTTAGGTCTTCTGACAAGACCTTCAGAAGGAGTCTCTGCCCAATCCTCTCAAGTGGGAGCAAAATCAGCTCTATTCAGGGAGGTCTGGGTGGAAGAAGTGGAGGATGCTTGAATTCTGGATATCATTCAAAGTGGATATCTGCTAGAATTTGCAAAAAGGCCCCTCAGTATTACTTCGGGGGGAATTCAGGTACCAATGTATCCAGATAAACTGAATTGTTTGCACACATATATAAAGGAATTGTTAACAGATTAAGCTATTTTTCCTGTACCAACACAAGAATGGGGTGAAGAAAAGTGTTCCTCAGTGGATTTGGCAGGCACCTATCTACATGCCCCCATAGTTCTGGGTATTATCGCTTTCTCAGGTTTACGTACAAGGGACACTTTTCCAGTTCGTTCTTTGCTATTCGGGCTTTGCACAACTCCCAGAACCTTAACAAGGCTGCTGTCAGCCATCATAGCTGTTCTGACACTCAGGGGTCTTCAGATATTTCATTACCTCAATGACATCCACCTCTTAGCCCTGTCAAGGAGTCTTCTGATGGATCATTTGTCTCTAACCTGTAACAGGCTCAAATGCTTTGGGTGGATAATCAACCATCAAAAGAGTCAACTGCAATAAACACTGTTCCTGCTATATCTTTCTCCACCAGAAGAAAGTTCAAAACACCCAGACTTGGATGAGGGAAGTAATGAGAAGGCCTTGTTTATCGGCAAGAGAGTGCATGCAGTACCTGAGCCTTCTGTTATCTACCATACCAGTTGTTCCTTGGGTCAGATGCTAAAGAAAGAAGTTTCAATGCAGTGTCCTTCACTAGTGGGATCATCATGTATTGAACCAGAAGATCCTCATACCAGGTATGATAGCCCATTTATTAACCTGGTGGATGGTTTTGCGCAATCGGAAGGGCAGTGTCCCTCTCAAGCCTCCAGAACCAGGCTGGTGGGTTGGGGGAGCCCACAGCTTTGGTCACCAGGTTCAAGGTCATTTAGAAGAGGCAGACTACGCAGAGTTCCTGTCTGCCTAGAGTAAGTAGCTTCCTGTTTCACTCTGCTAGCGTTCCAGTATCTGTTACGCGGAAAAGTGGTGAAGGTGCTTTCAGAAAATTGGACTACAGTGGGTTACTTGTTCTGTCAAGTGGGCACCAGAAGCTTGCCTTTCCTGAGAGTAGCCTGTCAAATCTTTCTTTGAGCAGAAGGGAATTTACCCTTTCTTCATACCTCCCAGGAATGGAGAGCAGTAAGGCAGACCAGAGTCAGAGTTTTGTAGATCACGGAAAATGGGGCCTTGATTCAAAATTGTTGCAGAAAAATCCTGGGCGACACCAGACATGAATCTGTTGGTGTCAGCAGTGAACTTCCAGCTTCCCTCTACTTCTCCTAATTCGGGACCCGCAAACCTTGGGCCAAGATGTCCTTTCCAGGCTGTGGAGGTTTCACCTAGTGCATATCTTTCCTCCAATCCCTCTAATTCTAAGGGTTCTCCTGAAGATACAACATGAAGTGGGGGCAATAATAGCCCTGCTTATTTGACCAAGCTGGCCTTGGTTTCCCCTTGTTTAGAGGATAAGGCTAGAACAACCAATTCCACTCCCAGTTTGTTTGGATCTCCTGGTTCAGAACAGGGTGTTCCATCTGAACCCCATGATTCGGAAATCAATGACTTGGAAGTTGAGAGGTGGTCTCTAAGACATCTGGAGCTGTTAAAGGGCGTAGTTGACACCTTGTTGTAAGCTAGGAAAAAGTAAACTATTTCGACCTTCCATCAGGTATGGAAAGACTTTCTTTTGGGGCTCTTTCTGGCAAAATTTGGAATGCTTCAACTCCCCCAGCATCTACAGTTCTTAAATTCCTGCAAAACAGTTTAAAAGTGGCCTGGCTTTTAATTAGTTTCAAATTCAAGTTTCAGTCCTCTCAGCCATGGCAAGTAAAAGATAGACCTTTAACCCTTTGGTCATTCATTTTCTGACGGCAGCAGTGAAGATTACATCACTAGTGGGAATTTGTCACTTGGTTTGAATGCCTTGCTGGCACCTCCATTTTATTCGATAACTTTGTTTTCCTTATTCCATGTGGCTCTGAGGACATATTTCTTGATGGCAATTGCTGCCACAAGGAGAGTATCTGACATGTATGCCTTTTTAGCTAGAGCCATACTGCTGGATCCTCCAAGACAGGGTCATTCTGAGACAGGTCTTCCAATAAATTTCAACTTCATCCCATATAAGTTGGGAGTCTATAATTTCACCTTCTCTGGAAGATAAGTCAGAGGATGAGTGGAAGAAATTAGATCTGGTTCATTCATTCTCAGTATATCTGAAATTCACAGAGGATATCCTTGAACAAGATAGTTTTTATACCTTTCATCAAGGTCCAAGGAAGGGCTTCACGGTACTACTCAAGGTCATGTCTTCATGGATTGTCAAGACTATTCAGATTGTCTACAAAGTCCTAGGCTTGCCGCCACCTTTGGAAGTGAGAGCTAATTCAATGAGAAGCATCTCAGTTTCTTGGGCAGCATACGCTAAAGTGCCAGCAAAGGCGGTTTGTGGGGCAGCAAGCTGGAGCATGTCAAACGCGTTTATTTGCCACCACAGAATGAGTATGGCTTTTCCATCGGTGCAGTCTTTTTTGGATCTACAGTCATTGCAGCGGCTGTCAGTAATAGACGTTTATATGCAGCATTCAGTTTGTGTCTTGTATTTTCACCTCCCTTTGTTCCTTTTAGCATTGCATGGTACATCCCATGGTAGGGTGACATGGGGAGGTCCAGGAATAAGGAAAATTGTATTCCATACTTACCGTAATTTTCCTTTCCTGAATCATCCCCATGTCACCTGGCGATTACCACCCAGTCTCCGTTGTGAGGAGCGATATGTTGAACGCTGAGTGAGGGGAGACAGCCGCTCTTATAGGCTAGGAAAGAGATTGTCCTGGAGGGGTCAGAGCCGTGGTAGGCTGACATGGGGAGGATCCAAGAAAAGAAAATTACAGTAAGTATGGAATACAATTTTCCTTAATGAGCACACATATTTATTTATACACTACAAAGAAAAAAAGGTTCTTAAGAAATGTTGCTTTGGTTTTATAGTGTAACTGCTGTCAACAAGTAATCAAATCACTTTCTCAGTGCAAGTTGGAACTACTAAGATATTTAATTTTAGGTTAGTTTGAAAACTAGAAAATCATTGCTGTTAATATCAAATATCACTGAATAGCGATCAAATAAAAACAAAGAAAAAGTAAGAAGATCTATGTCTCATTCAAATAATTTTGTATTTGTGTGTACAGTGGTTCTTGGGAGCAGAATGGATATTAGGATTGGAATACATATCGTTGGGTTGCATGTGGCTCACCATTTGTATATGTATATACAGTATATATACAATATACATACAATACATACCTTTTTGCTGCCAAAACAGCCCTGACTCATTGAGGCATGGGCTCAACTAGACCTCTGAAGGTATGCTGTAAAATATGGTACCAAGCTGTCAGTGGCAGATCTTTTAAAGGATAAGTTCACCTTTTATAACATGACCCCCCCCCCCCCCATCTCCATTGTGACAGCTAGTGGGGGATCTTCTCCTCCTGGCTAAAAATGTGCAATTATTATTTTTTCTTTAAAGGTGAACTTATCCTTTAAGTCCTGAAGTTGCAAGGTGGGGCCTTTATGGTTCACTCTTGTTTTCCTAGCACTTGCCACAGATGCTTGATTGATTCAGATCTGGAGAATTTAGAGGCCAAGTCAATACCTTGGAGACACCTTCTTCCATTGCTTCGTGGTTCAGATCTGATGCTCACATGTCCATTGTAGGTGCTTTTGGCTGTGGAAAAGGGTTAGCATGGGCACCATGACTGGTCTGTGGCTACTCAGCCCTATAAGCAACAAGGAAGAAACCAGCATTAACGTTTTCATCAATTTGAGTTACAGTTTTTCTTTTATTGGTTAGACTACACAGGCCAGCCTTTGCTCCCCACATGCATCAATAAGCCTTGGACACCCATGGCCCTGTTGCCAGTTCACTTTTGGTAGGTCTTGACCACTGAAGACTAGGAACATACCACAAGAACTGCAGTTTTGGAGTTGCTCTGACCCAGTCATTGCTTATGCTTGCCAATTTTTTTCTGCTTTCAGAACATCAACCTCAGGGACAATATGTTCAATGATTCCTAACATAACTCTCCCACTTTCAGATGCCAGTGTATCAAAATAACCAATGTTATTCACTATAACTGTCAGTGGTCATAGTGTTATGGATAATCAGTGTATACACACAAATTTCACACTCCACCTCTATGCTCCATCTCAGTGCTGCCCCTCTTGTAAACACATACCATAAAATCAACTGGTTATATCCAGGGGTGGACTGACAACTCATGGGGCCCCCGGGCAATAAGGGATCATGGGACCCCTCTGTCCTTGCCCAAACTCAAAAAAGCCTATGAAAAAGGTGCCAGGGGCATCTCATTGGGCCCCCTACTGACCCCAGGCCCTCGGGCAGTGCCCGAGTTTCTAAATGGTCAGTCCACTCCTGGTTATATCTATTGTTAAAAATAGCAACACAATTCACATTGAATGGTTCTAAACAGGCAGAATGTAAAAAAACTCTAATAAACCCTCTCTCCTCCAAACCTCCAGTAGTATATACTCATTTATCTGCCTGGTGGGATGACATCACAAGCTCTGCCTGGGTTGCATCAATGGATGACCTCCTTAGGAGTGACATGGCATAGTGACTCAATTAGAATATATCAGTTTTTATATAAGCCCAGCAGCTATATTTGGAAAGCAGGGTGAGAGTAAATTGTTTTACTTTTAGTAAATATCAATAACTTATTTGAACATTTTACAATACATTAATCAACTAACATTTATTTGTATTTTTAAAGCACCTTTACTAGTACTTTTGCCAGTCACCTTTTAAAAAAATTGCCCACTTGTGCTCTTCAATGGAAAGATGTGCTTACTGTAACATTTATTTTATTTTTACAGAGCGAATACTAAATTACTTGCATATTTGTCTCACTTATAAGATAATGTTTTTTAAATTTAGTTTTTAAAGGATTAAACAGTTACTCCATTTAGCATTGGCTAATATAGTGTAGTATACTGTACATGGTACTTGTTTAGTAAATGTACTATAATATGTAGGGAGATACCACCTCAGAATTCCCTGTGCCCCTAAAACCACTGTAACTCTGAAAGCCTCCTCACCTCTCAACCAGTGGCTGAGAAGAGTAGATGGGGATGTTTGGCTTAGTACAGCCCCTACTGTACAGATGGACTGCAGAAATGCTACTTGGTACTGTCTGGTTAGTTTACCTAAATTGAGAATATTACATTACTATTTTTTAACATCATATCTTAGCATTATTTTAACACTTTCATTACTAATTGCATGGTGAGCTAGTTAGGATTCTAAATGCCCTCTAAGACTAGTACAACAGAGAAGTAATGGTGGTAGGGCCAGATTTACCATCAAAGCACTAATGAGACAGCAGTGGACCTGCAGTGTTAGAAGGAGAGCACTAAGTTTCAAAATCTAAAACTGTGATTAATGTCTCCTTATTTGGTTTTCCTTTGCTGGCAATGTATGGCTAAAAATTGGCAAGAGAACATCATTTATAGCCTGTTAAATATAAAATCATCTCTCCTTTTTCAGTGGCTGGTACAGTTATAAAGCAGTTCTACATATTAAGCAGACTGTGGGATGCCTCTATGGTGCATCCTAACATTCTAGCATAGTGTATCCTAGCATTACTAAAAAATTGACATGATTGTACTAAAGGCTGTCATAATTTAGGTGTTCCTGATATGATGCCTAATAGAACAGGTGAGCTTTTTTTTAATAAAAAGTTTAAAATTAACCCTCCTAATGCATGTAGTAACTCACTCATCTGCAAATGTGCCAAATATGTCTTTGTGAGACTGTGATCAATTCCATAATGTAACTGTAAAAAGTCCGGTGGTAGATATTTTTTTCATTTACAGGTTTACAAATTAAATGTATTTTTTTATGGTTATTCTGGAAAACTAGACAATGTGAAAAAATAAACTCTTAGCAATATATATTACATTTTAATTTATTTATTTTTACATTGGCATCACATGCTGTCTCAATAGGACAAAACACATAATAGGTCAACAGAGTGCTATGCACAGTCGATGCTTGTGATCTGTGTACAAAGGGGCCTTTCTCTGAATGTCAGTGTGCAATAAAAACTCTATAGATCTATAGCACTTCTAATAACACTGTTCAACAGGTAAAAAGTTTTGGGCATAAAATTAGCTAATCTTACATAATTTTGGGGTGCTGAAAACGAAAATGACCCTAAAAAATGTTGATTGGCTCTAGTTTCCATGATATATTTACCCATCTAATGACGTAAGCCATTCAAAATTATGATGCAACTTCAGCTGCATATTGCGCAATTGATACTGGTGACCAATAGAAAATTGCATGTATACTGAGATGATGCAATATTAGCCTTTAATTGCATCACTTCACTGCATAAAAGCTGCAGTATCTGTAGCTGATTGTAGTTCGACAGCGTCTTTACATTTTGTTTTATGCTTATATAGGCTACTCAGTAATGCCTCGAACTTGTGTGAATAAAGCAGATAATTTCTGCTATATCTGCGGTGAAATAACTTTTCTCTCACAAAAAAGGAGGATAACAGGAATGATTAAGAAAGCCTACAACTTGTATTTTGGCTGCAAGATAGAAGACCAGGACAAGAGCTGGGCACCACATATATGCTGCAATTCTTGTGGGACGGCACTGGAGCAATGGTTGAATGGAAAAAAGGCATCTATGCCTTTCGCTGTGCCAATGATTTGGAGAGAGCCAACAGATCATGTTAGTAATTGTTACTTTTGTATGGTGACTCCAATTGTAAAAGGGCTAAATAAGAAGAAAAAGTTATCTGTGCACTATCCAAATATTCCATCGGCAATACGTCCAGTTCCTCATGGAGAGGGGCTACCAATTCCTAAAGCACCAGAATCCTTCGTGGTTGAGTCAAGTGAGGAAGAACCTGAAGCGTGTAGTCACGTGCAGTTGTAAGAGATAGCCCTTTCCTCGAATACAAGAGAAAAGCCAAGAGAAGCAAAACCGACACAAACTGAAGACAAAACTAGTGAGAATCCTAAGTATTAAAATGATTCAACTTAGCTTATGGCTATAATTTTCCTTGGTAATCCTATGCAATATATTATGCCATTTAGGCTTTGTTATGTAGTCAATATCACTTGCTTTATATTTGTGGAAAGACATCTATCTATATAATTATTGTGCATTATGTAGTCATTACGCCTATAGTAGAAAACTTTCTGTTTACAGAAAAACTACAGCCAATTGACAAATTTCATTGTTATATTTGAACTCAGAATGTGAAATTCATTAAGAAATGGATCCTTTTGTTTCCAAAACTGGCAAAAAATAAAAATTTGTTGAACAGTGATAATCAAAGGCAAACCTCTGTATGCAGAATTATGTTAAAAAAAATACTCAAAGGGGACAATAAATACCTCTATAATGCTATAAAATATGTACTGCTAATACTTGTTATAGACATGATCATTTTCTGCCACAATAGTGTTTCAATGTTGTTGGCCAGTACATGTCCCTGGCCATTCTTATAACATGACGACTCCATTTATTTGCGCTAAACAAGGTATATTGATCCATCATCTCTGTTTGTCAGTAGTATATAGTGATAAATGGCTATAGTGGGAATTCATTTTGCTCTTCTTGTGCTGCAGTTTGGTCCTCTGTTCTTTTCACATCTGCTCCTTTCCCCCTACTGATTTTTATTGATAGAAATCAGGCATGAACTAAATACCCCTAAGAAACCATATAAATAATATATGACCACAGCAGAGAGCACATTGTGCAATGAGTTTAATGGGAGTTCTGGGATGGCAATGGTGAGTTTCAGCAACATCAATATTTACAGAAGGATGAACTTATCCTGGAGGTATTCTAAGCTACCTTTAGTTTGATTTGTTTCCTTTATTATTGGTAGTGTCTTGTGGATTTTGGGAAGGGCTGTGTCTTTTGTTAAAAAAAAAAAAAAAACTTTTGCATTTAGGACTGCATTTATGGTACTCACTTATACTTAGTGACCACTTTAATTGATACATTTGGCTAGTATCCAATAAGGGGTGCAACTGGACAGCAATGATACAAAAGTAAGCTGCGGCATTCAGTTGAAGCACAATTGTATAAAAGTGGAGCTACAGTTTACACTTCTTATGACTCAATATAGCAATTGGTAGCATATGTAATTCATATTATTATTTATAGTTAGATTCAGCTGAATAAAATGTAATGTTCCTTAAAAGCCACTTGCCCTGCAGAGGATTTACTCCCCTTCCTGACCAGGCCATTTTTTGCGTTACGGCACTGCGTTACTTTAACTGACAATTGCACACATTGTCATGCAACTCTGCACCCAAATGAAATTTATATCCTTTTTCCCCACAAATAAAGCTTTTATTCGGTGGTATTTGATCGCTTGTGCATTTTTTATTTTTTGCGCTATAAACAAAAAAAGACGAACAACTTTGAGTAAAATACAATATTTTTGACTTTTTGCTATTAAACATGTCCAATAGAAAAATTAAAAAAATCTAATTTTGCCATAAATTTAGGCCAAAATGTATTCTGCTACATGTCTTTGCTAAAAAAAAAGTCCCCAATACGTGTAAATTAATTGGTTTATATGAAAGCTATAGCATTTACAAATGGCGATATATATACTAGGAATTTTTTTTATATTTTTTTTACTAATAATGGCAGTGATCAGCGGCGAGCATTCTGACACTTGGGGAACTGACTTGGTGTTACTGAAGTCCCCAGTGACACCAATACAGTGATCAGTGCTAATAAAAAGCACTGATCACTGTACTAATGGCACTGGGAAGAAAGGGGTTAACATGTGGGGCGATCGAATTGTTAACTGTGTGCTGTTTCATAGTATGCTGGGTGTGTGCTTTCCACTGTAAGCACACTGCTTTGTATGACTCTGTTATGCAGAGCCATACAAAGCAGTGTGCAGGAGCTTACAGGGAAGAGATATTTGTTGTTTATACACAGGTCTCCCCCCCGTCGGAGATACTCGGCGATCCCCGGGTGCCGGCAAGTAATCACCGGCCAGGACCCGGTGATTGACAGCCGAGGCCGCAAATGGCCACACGGGCAGGGCACACGCGCTCCTTGTGTGTGCCCCCTACCAGGGAATGCAAAATCACGTATATATACATGATTTTGCTCACCCCTGCAGCCCTGTAGCAGTATATCTGCTATAGGGTGGAGGGGAAGCAATTAATTCTTCAGCTTAGCCAGCTTGTTTACATGGTCATATCTATGATTACTGCAGAAAGTCTACAGTTGTTATGACAAGTGTAGAATAGATGGCCTTAATTTTAACCCAAGCCTGCTGGCCGTATACAATAAAGAAACCACACCAAGTTTTGGAGTGAAAATGGTCATAACAGCCTTTTTTTAACAAATACAATTAAGTAAAGTTAAATAACATAACATTTACAACATAACAGAAACAAAGAAAGAACGCTTGGTAGTCTTTGCAGGCAAAAAACATGACCTATTATTTGGCGCAGAATAAACTTTGCTTAAACTAGGCCCCCAGCCACAACACACTATCCGCAGTGACTTCCATTTTACATATTCCGAGTTAACCCCTCATTAACAGGAATCTACCCAAGGTCACCATACCACTGATGGGTCCCGAACCATTCTATTATCCTAAATTTCACCTCCTTCAAAGATCAACAACCGCTAGGCTGCCATGACATCCACATAACAAAAAGCATAAACAACAATGGGGAGGGAGGATGGGAAGTTTCCCCTTCACTGAAAAATCACCAACTGGACCCTGGTGAATCACCACTCCCCCCTTAACGTCTTGTGACCACTCCCAGCTTTTGCCACTATCAATAAGGTAAGCAGGCACAATATTTCAAAACTTTCTTAACCCCTTCCATGTTGACCCCATTATTCACCCTGTCATGTCGTCCCTCCACTTATTTATTTATTTATTTGCTCCAGGCCTTCCTTTCAGCAAAGAAAGGCTTCCCTATGTACATGTATAATTACAATTTAAAACTAAAATGTAGTATGTTTTACCTCTCGTAGTATAAAGCCAGAAAGTGCTGTACCAGCTCTGTAAACTGTAGAATGTAATTTCTGAAAGTCCAGAAGTCCAACAATCATTTAATAAGTGAACCACACAGCACCTCAGTGTACAACAAAGGGAGGCTTACCAGAATCATATGACCCCCAATTAAGACTGGTCAACCAGCACTTGTATATCAATCCAAGATATCTAGCGTTCCTCAAAACCACATGTCAAACAATGGTACTGCTGTGGTATATCAGATAAAATGAAAAGATGACAATCAGGCACTTCATATCATATGAACAACTTGTATTCCAAAATCCAAGATGGCTGGAGCGGGATTACATATGCGTAGTGGAGTGTGTTCCATCTTTGCCCTACTAGTTTCATCAAAGATGACGTCATCAGGAGCATGGGATACACATGAGTGGATGAGTGGCAGCTTGTGTCCCATGCTCCTGATGCTGGTTGACCAGTCCTAATTGGGGGTCATATGATTCTGGTAAGCCTCCCTTTGTTATACACCGAGGTGCTGTGTGGTTCATCATTAAGAAGTTTTGGTGGTGTTTGACATCCGCATCTGTCATTTCCATCATAATCAAAGTACCACTGAATTCACAGTTTTTCGCTTCACATTTGGAGTCCTTTATTTTTTTTTATTTTTTTGTGGTGACATATAAATTTGATATATTTGCATTGCATTACTGTATTGCACATACATCTTAATATATTTTAGCGCTGCACTATTGTTTTGTGATGTTTATTATACTATGTATTATGGTATCATGCTAGCTGCTATGTTTTTTGACAGCCAATGAAGTCCTAGCGTGTTTATTTGTTCTCAATCATTTAATAAGGTTGCCACTTGGTATATGTTTCTACGAACAAGTGTTTTCTGAATTTTTATTTTTTAATTAGGAGTATGTTAAAATCCCCCCTTGTATTTCCTGGAGCTTATTTCTTTAATCCTAAATGCAATGTTTTAAAGCTTTGCCTTTTTCCACGCTTTGTTCTATATCTATGATCCATTCCAAATTGTAAAGCCACTTACAGAGAAAAAATGCCTGAAAACTGCCCTGCAACCAGCCTGACTGGCCACAAGAACTTAATGAAAGCTGAACTTTCTATTAAAAAATGTGCCTATAAAAAGTATAGGAAGCAAGAACTGTAAGGATTACTGTACCAATAACATTTCCCGGTAAGTAATAAATACAATGTTCTCAATTCTGTCAACAATATTTAATTCTAATAGTTAAGTAAAGCAAAGTCCAGAGATAAAAAGCATTTGTAAACATATCCCAAATTTCAAATTGCTATATTCAGATCTAAAATAGATAACTCCAGAATGGCTGTCGTTCGTTACTTTACACGTACTTTGCACATTGTGTTCACTATACTTTATAAGGAATGTATATTATTTTAGTATACATTTATATTCTTTCAATATTAATAATAGGATTTAAAATTCTTTTCTTTTTAGTTGGGTATATATGACCCTGTTTTCCACATGCTACAAGCAGATTGCATGCTTGAGGCACAGCATTTCAGCTGTGTGACTTAAGGCCATGCTGTGTATAGCCTATGCTGTAGGGAAACCTGAAAAATGGGAGATAAACTTAAATATGCACATCTAAATTAGTGAGAGGATGAACACACCTGCTCCTTGTCATATAGAAAATATGCATCATAGTAATTTCAGTTATAGAGAAACCATTAGCAACTGAAAAAGCCAATGATGGGCTTTCTTATTAGGGTCATGGAAGCACCATATATGTTTATTTTTTTAAATATCAATTTGGTATAGGAGAAAAAAAAAAAATTTGTATTAATATGTGAATATTCAAAGACATTAACGTGTACTGTAACTACACCGTTAGTACAGTTATGGTTGTACTGTAGCTTTTCCTGCCTCCCATCTTCATTGCCAGCCTTAGATTCACATGACCCTGATCCAGAGAGATATTGCTGACAAAGTCACCCAACTGCTTGCCAAAATCATATAAGCTAGTCCCACACATGTTCTGCCAACTCTCCATTCAATCCTGTAAAAAGTTTGCACTTTGTGTTCTAGCAGACGATGAATATATGATTGAATTGTCCAAAAACCAATAGAGTTTCTCTTTATGTTCACAATGCCATATTGTTGCCTCAGTAAAGATACTTAATTTTTTTTTGGTGCCTTGGTCTAAGCCCCAGGCTGCCCTTCACCAGGGCCCCTGATGGTGGGGATAGACTTGACGCAGCCTGAGACCAGGTCGCGGCCCCCGAGTAACCCCAGCTGCGGTAACGACTGCCACCAATGGCGTACAGCTGGTGGGAGCCAGATGGAAAACGTATAGCGTAGTCGGACAGGCCGGGTCGATAACAACGGAGCAAACAGTACAAGACTGTAGACAAGAATACTCAGGTCACGGGCCGGGTTCAGCAACGGGAGGTCAGGTAATGGGATAAAGCAGAGAATAGTCTTGTCCAAGCCGAGTCGGCTACCAGGAGAGCAACGAGAACAGAACAAGAGTTTGCTGCAAAGGAACATACAGAACACGAATGCAAAGAGCAACTGCAGACAGCAGGCTTAAATGTGATCAGCCACACCCTTCTGGAGGAGGAGCCGCAGAGGCCTGAAAGCATAAAGGCTCCCACCATGCTTTGCAGGAAATTAAGATGGATGCCAGCACATGGAGCAACACAATCTCTGAGGAAAGGTAGGACCCTGACACACCACTAGTGGTTAAAAAGAAAACTATTTTATTTCACCATGCTTGGGGATGCCCTAAACCTGCCCTTGAAGTGGCTTGCCTGTAGGATGCATGCAAACACAAGTGAAAGTTACAAAGAAAAAAACATTTTAAATGTTCAAGCTCCTAAGCCCCCATCTACACTTGAGCAGGTTTCAGCGTGTTTCCCTGATTACATTCAACATACAGAATCCCATTCTCATTAGTTATTCCTGTTCACAATTATATGTTCATTTATCCTACACCTTATTCCCTAAGCTTTTTTGTCCCCTCTAGAACTGCTCTCCTTCTCTTGCCCAGGCCAGAAAGCACATGGCTGAGACTTGATACATGTGTAAAAACACTTTACAAAGCTTTAAAAACACCCCCAAAAAACACTTTACTATCACCAGCAATATGCTTGTCTTACATTTTCAGGTGTGCATTAAGACGTAATGCAAAAACAGCCCCTTTGCAAAGTACAGGATCTTCATAATGCAGGGGGCCCCAGGGAACTTTGAGCCCCGGGGGGGAACAGCTCAGTGCAGAATTGTCAGCTGGAGTCCCGCAGTAGCAGCTAGGTACCAAGTATTCCACAGTTATGGCATGGAGATAGTGAGGAGAGATATCCTGCAGAAAATGGCAAAGGCATCAGCATGAATTGCAGAGGTTCCACTCTCCCTCTGTCAGAACTATGTAGTGCTCATGTCAGGCAGGGGATCACTCTGGCCAAAAGAGCAGCAAAGAAGCCTAAACCAGATGACAGAATGAACATTCCAGCACCCCTCCATGGGATTCTGGGATTTTGTTAAAATCCAGGACAGTCCTATGGAATTCAGCACTGTTTTGAGGCACAGGAGAATATCTTGCCTGAAAGGGAAAAACTGAAAGCAATTTTCCTCCATATTGATGAAGGGCTTCTTGGATGTGGAAGTCTGTGGGGGACATATAAGCTGGTTATTCATTCACAAAAAATACAATGTAAATAAACACATCACACATTTGACAGTCTTTTATTTTAAAAAAAATATGTCGCATTGTTACGATGAACAATACCTCTTTGCCATGAATGACATTTCTTCAACTGGCAGCTGAATGCAAATAAAAGGACTAAAGATTTCAGGTGATGTCTTTGGCCAAATATGGACATGAAAATATTTGGCCAATTATCCCACCCAAGATCATATGTCCATTTGTTTACATTCCCCTGCAAGACTGGGAAATGTAATTCATAGTGAGGAGTCTGTATGGAGAAAATTGTATATGTGGGTCAGCATGTTTTATAATAGCTGATAGGTGGATAGACAGAGGTATTTCATCATTATTGACATGAACCCCATAGCTGAATGACAAAATTGATGATAAAACTACACGATAGGATTTTTTTAAATAAAGGACTTTGTTAAAGCAGAACTTCACTCTCCCAATCAACACTGATTTTGTTTTTAATTCTTATGATGCTAGCATTAGTAAATAGATAGGAAAGTATATCATATTTACTGGTTTTATACTTTTTTAACATTTCTTCAGTTACTGCCTGGTTTCCATGCGTAGGCAACTGATTTCATAGATCCCAGGAGTCTTCAGGAGTGGAGGAGGAGAGGAAGAATTTTCTTAGCTAAGCACACCCTCCCGCCTGCATGCCTAAGATAAGAGAAGATGGATTCCAGGAAGTAAATGACAGCAACCAAAAATGCCAGGGGGTATTTTTCAAAGTGATTTCTTAGCAAAATAAAAGAATGGAGACATGGATGGATGGGGGAGTTTGCTTTGAATATTAGGAATGAATTAAACAGCGTTTTTGGTTTGTGGTGCTCAGATGCAGTGTACTTCCGCTTTACTGTGTGGTGTGTTTATTCACTACTTTTTTTTGTGAATGAGTAATCAGGGCTACTATGTACCTTTTATTCAAGTGCGGGGAAGCAATACTGAGGGCACTTGGCTTGGAATGGTTCAGGAGGGGCCTTCTCAGATAAGGGTCTGGCATGGATTTTGGGAGGACCTCACACTTTTTTTTTGCTTTTTGATAGGTACCTCCTCTAGAATGAATACATGGGAAAGGGGAGAGAGGCACCCAAGGAATCAATATACAGTAGTATTTCAATTTATCAAAAAAGACCATTAAAATATATATAATTGCACTCACAAGGGTGAAGTGT
Source organism: Staurois parvus (assembly GCF_062004578.1). Lineage (NCBI taxonomy): Eukaryota > Metazoa > Chordata > Amphibia > Anura > Ranidae > Staurois > Staurois parvus. Next base: position 9,844,043 of record NW_028319228.1, on the reverse strand, counting down.
TTGCAGACAAGTCATTATGGCAAAAGTCCATAACCGCAGGCAAATGGATAGCTTGAACCACTGGGAGCTGGATGGAGAGGATGCAAAGCCAGGAGCATGGCAAAAGTGCAAGAGCTTCAGCCGCTGTGTGCACTAGCGAATCAGTGGATCAGCGGATCTCTGGAACCCAAGCTTTGCTGGAAAGAACTGTCATGCAGGAAAGGATGAACAGCCTGTTAGCGCCACCGAGGGAGTGAATGTGTGCAACTATAGGGAACATGTTTTTGGAATAACAAAAAACTTCCTTCATCAGCCTCCGGGATTGTTTATTCTTATATATCACAGTATGAAGAATTTGTTACATTGTATCATGTGTGTTTACTTTTAAGTTGTTACAAGGTTCAGTCAATGAGAAGACCACGCTGTTACTCAAACACTAGCAGTGATTTGTTTTGCTGAATTCATTAACAGCACCTGATCTGTGAATGAGTGCCACAGGCAATTTTCTTTTTTTGTTTTCTGACCCCGTCTAGAATCCATACCAGACTTTAAGAGGTTTATTTACTAAAGCTGGAGAGTCCAAAATCAGACTCCCTTCTGCATAGAAACCAATCAGCTTCTAACCTCAGCTTGTTCAATGAAGCTTTGGCAATGAAACCTGGAAGCTGATTGGTTTCTATGCAGAAGGGAGTCTGATTTTGGACTCTCCAGCTTTAGTAAATAAACCCCTAAGAGTCTATTATGTATTTTGGGGGGGGAAAGCATCATTTTTCTCGTTATTTTTTTTTTTGCACAACACAACTGGTTCTTACGATGTACTATAACAAACAATGACTGTACAGCTGTCAACATCCTAGCAAATACTAACATCATCAATTTCACAAACACAGATGAATAGACTGCACAGTATTATTAGTTGCTAGAAGCAAGTGGTACAGAAGGCAGCAATACCACCACTAAATTAATGATTTCCTGCTGCAGTAGCAGCCAGAGGTTCATGTGGACAAACAGGCCAAATCTGGTTGTTTAGTTCACTGGGTCTGCAAATAGAGAACATACAGAATTTGGTGTGATCCATGCATGCATATGAACACAAACCTCATCCCTAGAAGTGAATGGTGAGGTAGTGGAAAAGTACATATTTGCTTTATGATTACACTATGACTACAGAGGGTTTAAACTTTATGTCAATCTGGAGAAGTGAACTTTCAGTGGTAAATTCATCTCTGCCTTTTGCTAAAACCGGAACTTTTATCTTTAAAGATTCCCAGCAGCTACACATCAAATGCACAGGTTTTATCTTACTAAATATCTACTTGGAACTTTATGTTTTTAATCAGTATCAGTGTTTTAAAGACATTAGGCTTTGTGTTCAGATGTATTCATTCTTTAAAGTAGTAACTGCTTTCACAGGCAATAAATAAGACTGACCATAAGCTAAATGAGCTACTTTTAAGACAAATGAAATCTTACAAGTATCAGTAAATGTTCCATCTATTTTAGCGTAAGGGCTTCTTCTTAAATAAATCAACAGTTGAGGTGATTTAATGTTATCCTTAAAGAGATCACAGTGAAATTAAAGGTGAAATAAGGAATTATGCTATGTATTATTCCCAGTTCTATTTAGTGAATTCCCTTGGCTTGAGTTTTAGTAGCACCAAGTGACAACTTCATCAACATCATTATACTTTAGAGGAAAAGAAGACAGACACATTTTGTGCATAATTGCTCTAGGAAAGTTCCAGGAGCTTTAAGACTCATTTTTGTTACAAATGCTGAATCATTTAGCGAGATCACATGGGGCATCACAACAGCTGCTCAGAGAGTCTTTAAACTACCAAATCTGTAAGACCAGTCATTCTGTAAAGTGAAACTATATAACTAAGCAAGCACAGCTACTCTTCCCATGATTGCTCAAGTGGCTGCATTAATTCTAACATACTGACATAATGAACAAGGTAATATAACACAATTATTAGTGTAGGAGGTATTATAACAGAAGCACATCATTAACTTTTAATAGTCAACATACTGTTCGTTAGCGGAGATCATGTGACCTATCATTACTCCAGTAAATTATTTTATTTAATCCATTTCCATATTTTTTCTATAACAGAATAATAAAACACTGGCAACCATAATTACTTTGATGATTTATTTATTTATTTATTCGTTTTTCTGTTCAGTATACACACTCTCTTCCTTCAAGAAATTCTCTTAGAAACATCTTTACAGCCCAAAGACTTTTTCTTTACACGTTTGTATGTATTACTCAAATGTTATTCTACCTCTTTAATTGATATATTTATATATATATATATATAACACTATATTGGGACACCCCTCTAAATCAGATGTTACAATCCTTTCCATGGCCACAGGCCTATAAAATCAAGCACTTAGGCATTCACACTGCTTCTACAAACATATGTGAAAGAATGGGTCAGGAGCTCCATGAATTTAAGCATGATACCCTGATTGGTTGCCACCTGTGCAATAAGTCCATCCGTGAAATTTCCTTGCTACTGAAAATTTCAACTGTTAGTGGTATTATAACTAAGTGGAAGCAACTGGAAACAACAGCAACACAGCCACAATGTAAAATGACAGAGCGGGGTCAGCGCATACTAAAGCGCAGAAGTCACCAACTGTCTGTGCAGAGTCAATAGCTAAAGACCTCCAAACTTCATGTGGCCTTCAGATTAGCACAACACCACTGCATAGAGAGCTTTATGGAATGGGTTTCCATAGCTGAGTAGCTGCATCCAAGCCTTACATCACAAGTGCAATGCGAAGCGCCAGATACAGTGGTGTAAAGCACGCCGCCACTGGACTCTAGAGTAGTGGAGACATGTTCTCTGGAGTGATGAATCACGCTTCTCTGTCTGGAAATCCCATGGACGTGTCTGGCTTTGGCAATTGCCAGGAGAACAGTACTTGCCTGATGCATTGTGCCAAGTGTAAAGTTTGGTAGAGGGGCAATTATGGTGTGGTTTGTTTTTTTTTAGGGGTTGGGGTTGGCCCCTTAGTTTCAGTGAAGGGAATTCTTAAGGCATCAGCATACCAAGACATTTTGGACAATTTCATGCTCCCAACTTTGTGGGAACAGTTTGGGGATGGCCCCTTCCTGTTTCAACATGACTGCGCACCAGTGCACAAAGCAAGGTCCATAAAGACATGGATGAGCGAGTTTGGGGTGGAGGAACTTGACTGGCCTGCACAGAGTCCTGCTATCAACCTGACAGAATGCCTTTCGGATGAATCAGAGCAGAGATTGTGAGCCAGGCCTTCTTGTCCAACATCAGTGCCTGACACCACAAATGCACTCCTGGAAGAATGATCAAACATTCCCATAGACGCACTCCTAAACCTGGTGGACAGCCTTCCCAGAAGAGTTGAAGCTGTTATAGCTGCAAAGTGTCAACTCAATATTGAACCCTATGGACTAAGACTGGGATGCCATTAAAGTTCATGTTCACATGAATTTTATTTGAAAACAGCTATAAATGTTGTCAATTGGCATACCAAAATTGTCCATGTCACTATCTTTAAAAGGGTAATTATTAAAAATAAAAAGAAAGAAAATTAAGGGAAAATCATTTCTACTACCTAGCCAGTCATAGAGATTACTCTTCTTAGACTCTTCCTCATCTATGAAGATGTTTTCTGCATATATTGTGCAAGAAAAAAACAATAAACACGTCTTACTGAAACAAGTCTCCTTCTCCATTGCCTACAGCACCTTGGAGAGAAAACTCACAAACAGTGTGAGCTCTTTTTACTAAACATTTTGGTCAAACTACTACCACTAATGAATAAAGATTTGAATAAGAAAAAATAAAGACATGCAATTCCCAGCTACCACTTATTCTAATAAAGCTCAAATTTGAGCAAGTGTCTAAAATATTGCTAAGCTTTAACAACTTTTGGTTGGCAAAAGTTAGACAGCATAATCATACTTTAGTTAATTGCTTCCAATTCAGCTGCATCCATTCAAGAATAAATTTTAGATTCGTTTTGTCTTAATGTGTTGGTTACCCCAAAAGAGATATATTGGTGTAAATGGAGTCTGGAGTCTGAATCAGTTGCTAGGGGCTCCAATCAGCCAAGTCATTGGCTTACAGTCCACTTTGGTGTTTTTTTACGATGTTGCTGCAAATTTTGGGATAGGCTGTTACCATTGAATTTTTCATTATTTAAAATAATTTAACATTTTAATAGGGAATGCAGTTCCTCTTTGCAGTATACATAGTGGATTGTGCAGTCCTAGGAACTTAAATGAAGAAATCTTCTCACGGGAGTCCTCAACAGATATAGAAAATATTAGGTATTTTAAATTTCAGACAAAAACTGAAATATCAGTGTTTAAGGTATGTGAATATTTTTGTTACGTTTACCCTATGATCTTCTCTTATATTTGACTGATATGATGTGGTCAAAGATAAATTCTCTCTTCTCAGGTGCTGGGTTATGGAGAAGGGCAACTTCCCATCCCCCATTACCCCTTCCTCTACTCCTTAACCCACCCTTCTTTTTTCTTCATCTTTGGGCCTAGGCCCACATAGTATGTCTAAATGTCAGGAGACTTTGGCCCATGACCTCTATCTCGTTACTATAGACTTTAGTGATTCTGATTTGATTAATAAAGTCTGGTCTAGACATGTATTGTATGAAATTCTGTACCATACCCTCCTCCTTGAATGACGATAATCAACCTTATGGGCAGTCTGAGTTGCCACATGTTTTCTATTTTTTTTGTATACTTTATTTTTATTTGTGACCTTAATTTGTACACCTGGTTTGTAAACATTGATAAAAATCTCTAATAAATACAGAATGCAAAAAAAAGCAAAAGCCAAACTCCAGCTAACATTTTTTAAGCAGTTACAGCAACAGTTTTTTTTACCTTTTGAGATCAGGTTTTTAAATAAATAAATAAAAGCTAATCATTGTAAGACTCTGTCAGTCATAAATGGTTTGTCTCAACCCTCTAACTTCCAGCTTTGCTGGACAGCCAGGTCTGGTAAAGAAGTTGAAAAATTATAGATTTATTGGTTAGATCACCAGGTGAAAATAAAGGAAAAAAAGTCTGAAAATAGAAAACAAATGCAGCCACCACATTCTGCAAGCTGAAATATAGTGCATTTTCTTTTAGATTTAGTTGTGCTTTAAACTGTTATTTTATATATTTGTATCCTATTTGGGAGATCCTGTCACTTCCTATTCCACCTGAGATGCAACAGGAAGAAGGAGGAATACTCTACAAAATGTATGAAATCCCTCTCTTAGATAGCTGTCTTCAGAACATGTGTCCCCTTCAGAAGATTTACCTTCACCAATTGTACTGGATACAATAAATAAATTCAGGTTTGTACTTAACTGTCTGTCTTAGTTGCTATGCTCACAAGAACAAATACAGAGAGTGAATCTCTTTGTGAAGAAAGCATTAAAAGCCTGGCAGGGGTTCTATTCCATTCCTACACTATTCAAAGCTAAAAAAACCCCAATATTATGGCTTTATACACACCTTAACCGCTTCTGCGCCGCCCTATAGCAGAAATACTGCTACAGGGAGGCACGGGTGCGCAAAATCACGTATATATGTGATTTGCGCTCCCACGGTTTCCGCGGGCTGGGGGGGGGGGGCGTGCGCGCGCACGTGTGGATGCAGTGATTTGATTCCCGAGGGATCAATCATCAGATTTAGGCCAGTGATGGTTGGCCTAAGTCGGATGATCGATCCCTGTCCTATCAGGGATCTTCCTGTGTACAGTTACACAGGTACAGGAAATGATGACATCTTCTCCCTCTGGGAACATTCCATCCCAGAGAGCGAAGATACAACACACAGTGAGTAAAACAGCACACTTTTACAGTTTAGAACACTTTAGAACACATTTAACCCCTTGATCACCCCCCCCCCCCTGTCATTAGTACAGGGTACAGATTTTTTGCTGATCACAGTATTGGTGTCGCAGGCGACTTCTGATAGCATTAGCGTCAGTTAGCACCCCTCCAAATAGTCAGTACACCAGTAATCACATTTAACCCCTTGATTGCCAGGAACATGCTCACATACACATAAACCTCCATTGCTAGTATAGTGTCTGAACGGATCCATATCTTTGATCAGATCAGCACTATACCAGAGTTCACATTAGTATAGTGTTCCCAAAAAGGCAGCGTTAGTGCGCACCTGCCAACACCTGCGTTTAGCCCCTACACTTAACCCCCCCCTTCTCCCCCAGCAAGTGCAGTGTCAGTAGGTCACTGTCACTTGATACATTGCACACAAAACCGCAGTGTTCGCAGAATCAGGACTGATCTCTGATAGCGCTTGTGGGAAACTTTTTTTTGTAGCGGTTCAAGCAGTTCCTGACAGCGAGGTGAGTCACACTAGGTACCTATAAATTTAGTGGCCAAAATGTCCAGTGCAAGGTACTCTAGTGAAGAGGCCTAAAGGATTCTGAGCATGTCAGGTGAGAGCAAAGGGGAAGACTCCCTGACACAATCAGCCTCAGAATACGAACCTGTAGACAGCAGATGCAAGCTGACAGATAGCTCAGATGATGGAGAAGAGGTCCCTGCTAAGATCAGGTAAACCTGACCCCTTTCCCAGGTTGCTGAGATGTTCCAAACACGTGATGACTCTCATATGCAGCAGTGCCAGTACTAGTGCCGCTCTACCTTTTGGTGAACTGGCCGAGCAAATCCTGATTGGCAGCCCACAAATTCTGTGCTTCCCCCATTCACTGCTCAACCAATTCAGGTGGAAACAGCACATTTACATACTCCCCTTGATTTTTTGGAACTGTTTTTCACAGAAGATCTGTATGCATTGATTCAGGATCAAATCAATTTATATGCACAACAGTTTATCGCAACCAACCCAAATTCAAACCTTGCCAGACCATTCACATGGAACCCCATTATGGTTTCCAAATTTAAAGTTTTTTAGGGCCTAACCCTCAACATGGGCATTACTAAAAATAATTTATTGCAGTTGTATTGGTCCACGACCAAATTCATCATATACCTGTGTTCTCTGCTGCCATGGCTAGGCATAGATATGAGAGTACAATGCGTTTTATGCATTTCGACAACAACACACTCTGTCGTCCTTGTGGTGACCCTGAATTTGACTGGCTCCACAAACTTCAGCCCCTTGTAAATCACCTTAACCAAAAATTTGCAGATGTCTATACTCCCCAGCAAAACATCTGTGTTGACGAGTCCCTCATTAATTTTTCTGGCCGCCTTGCATTCAAACAATTTCTCCCCAGTAAGCGTGCCAGATATGGGGTCAAGATGTATAAGACCTGTGAGAGTGTTATGATCCGCCAGGTGGTGCCTCAGGCTGCCAACTGACAGACCTACTCAGAGCGTGGGGTCTAAGCCCGGGCTGTGCTTTCACCAGAGCCCCTGATGGTGGGGATGGACTTGAAACAGTCCCGGGCCAGGTCACGACCTCCGAGCAGGCCCGGCAGTGGCTGAGGAGACCTTTGGGGACAGGTACCGGGAGAGCCAGATATGAAGAGGATGGCGGCCCCAGCAGGGTAGTAACGGATCGTGGGCCCGTGAGGGTAAGCGGGGTACAGAATCGGTAGGCGAGAGTAGTCGGGTCACACGCAGGGTCAGCAGGGAAGTCAATCCGTAGAATGGTCAGGGCAATCCGGGTCAAACGCAGGAGCAGGCAGAATAGTCAGGACAATCTGGGTCAAACGCAGGAGCAGGCAGAGTAGTCAGGACAATCCGGGTCAAACGCAGGAGCAGGCAGAATAGTCAGGACAATCCGGGTCAAACGCAGGAGCAGGCAGAGTAGTCAGGACAATCCGGGTCAAACGCAGGAGCAGGCAGAATAGTCAGGGTCAATCAGGGTCACAAGATAGGTGCAGGAACTCAGGATCACAGGAAGACCTTGCGGCAATCTGTGACAGTGCAGGGCATCTTTAAATAGTGCGCCCTGCACTGTCATTGGCCGGCTAGGACGCGCCCCCGGCTGTCATTGGACGCCTGAGGCGCGCCCGCGGCTCCTACTGCGCATGCGCGGCGTCCTGTCAGCCGCGGCTCGCCGGGACCTAGTGCCTGTGTCCCGGCGCGATCTGCCGCCAATGCGCATGCGCGAGGGACAGAGCCGCGATCGCGGACCATGGAGCCGCGATCGCGGACCATGGAGCCGCGATCCCTGACAGAGAGGGAAACAGGCTATACATACAAGTTTCGGATTTACAAGGGAAAAGATAGTCACATGGAGTCCCCCGGATGCCCAGTCTACATGGGGAGCAGGGGCAAGATAGTGTGGAACTTGGTGTCATCCTTTTTCCATATGGGGTACCACTTACATGTGGACAATTGTTATTCAAGCGTGCCACTATTTAGACATTTGTACAATCTTGGAATTGGCGCATGTGGCACCATGCGACCTAATCGCCGGGGCTTCCCCCAACGGCTTGTAAATACCGTTCAAAAGGGGGAAAAGCTTGCTTGAGAAATGAGGAATTGCTTGCAATGAAGTGGAAGGACAAACGGGATGTTTTCGTTCTGTCTTACATTCATGGAGACACGACCATCCAAATTACCATGTCAGCTGGTGCTGTTGACAAGCCCCTCTGTGTCCACGACTATAACCTTAACATAAGAGGGGTGGACTTCAAAAACCAGATGATGAAGCCGTACTTAGTTTTCTGAAAAGCCAGACACTGATACAAAAAAGCGTCTGTTTATTTCAATTGTCTCTATATAATGATTTTGTGCTTTACAAAGCAACTGGACAAAGTGGATCCTTCCTAAAATTCCAGGAAGCGATCATCATGGCCCTTTTGTATCCAGAAGGTGCTGTGGCCAAAACCCCCAACCCAGATGCTGTTAGCGGGCTGCATGAGAGGCATTTTTCTGATGCCATCCCTGGTACCCCAACCCAAAGGACACCCCAAAAAAGATGTTGTGTCTGTAGCAGGCATGGAATTAGGTGTGACAGCTGCTTTTTTTTTGTCCTTCCTGTTCTGACCAACCTGGTCTCTGCCTAAAGAACTGCTTCCATCGCTACCACACACTACTGGAGTATTAGTATAGGGTACAGCAGGGCACAGTTCAGAGCACATATTTGCACAGGGTCTCAAAAGATGTTAGGTAGTCAGGAGAGACCCTACAATCTGTTTTAAAAAGTTTAAAGTTAAAAAAAGTTAAAAAAGCATAAAAAATAAAAAGTACAAATCCCCTCAAAATTTTAAATTTTAAAAACCAAAAATAGTTATAGTTTTTTTCGTTGTTGTCGTTGTTGTTACTGTTCTACTGTTACAATTTTACTGTTTTATTGTTACTATTTTATTGTCAACCATTGCTGTTTTCTTTGCAGTAATGTAATTCAGCTGCAGCACTGACTTGTTCTGAGAGAAACAGGGCCTTGCTCTCAGAATATACATAATTGGTGTGCAGTGCTGTTGGATGAGATTTTTCATCCGCAGTTAAAAAAATAGCATATATGCAGAAGCATTGGGCCTGGGGTGGCCAGTGGGTGGATGGCCCCTATTCTTCGGCATATATATTTTATAATATTTTTTGGCTCATTTCATGTGTGCCCACCATTAGAAGTGGGTGGATGCAGGGTGGTATATTCAAATGGTGGGCATACCACACACTTTTTCTGGCAGAGATTTCTTCTCTTTTTTTTTTTCAGCCCACAGGCTGCATAAAAAATTAACATAGCATATACACCCAACAAGGAGCAGAGACATATTGGTACATCACTGAAATTTCAGTGGTTATACCAGGATGATGCCTGCAGCTGCAGGCATCAACCTGGTATTATTTTTTTCAGCCGGCGATTGTCTTTCATGTAAAAGCAATCCTAGTGACTAATTATCTGCTAGATTGCTTTTACAAGCAGCAGGAGAAGATGTCCCCCTTCCCCGCTGCCTTCCACAGCCTTCTCGGGAAGTCCCATGCCATCAGGGGAACCTGTGAATGTAGCCGGTGTTTCTGACAGCTGACCATAGAGCTGATTGAAGACCAGAATGGTGCCAATCATCTTTATAGTCTAAGAAATTGGAAGTTACAAGCATTTTATCACTTCAGTTTCGCAGGATATAAACAGCGCCATTTATAAATTCGGAAAGCATCTGATCACACCGATCTTGGTGAGATTAGATAATGCAGTTTGTCGCTAATGCACAGGGCATGCACAGTTTTAAAGTATGTCATGTTTGGTATCTATTTACTCGGCATACCATCATCTTTTATGTTTTACAAAATAATTGGTCAATATATTGTGTTTATGTGCAATAAAAGTTAAAAAATGTATTTTTAAAAAACCAAATTGCGTTTGAAAAATCAGGCAAGTACTATGTGACAAAAAAATTGAAGCACTCACCATTTTATTCACTAGGGTGTCTGCTTTAAAAAATATATAATGTTTGGTTCAAAGTAATTTCCTAGCAAAAAATACAGATTTTGTTCATGTGAACAAAAAGTGTCAGAAAAGGCTTGGTCTTCAGGTGGTTAGAAGAGTGAGTGATGTGTGTGGCATAAACTTATAATGCTGGGCATAAAATGCTACCACCCCCCAAAATGACCCCTTTTTGGAAAGTAGACACCACAGACTATTTATTGAGTCAATAGAAAAATTCATTTTTTTACCACAAGTTTTTGGAAAATGACAAAAAAAATTTTTTTTTACACATAATTGTCAATTAAATGATTTATTGCTCACACATGCCATGGGTATATGTTGAATTACTCCCCAAAATACATTCTGCTACTTCTCCCGAGTATGGGGATACCACATGTGAGAGACTTTTTGGTAGGTTAGACAACTACAGGACCCCAAAATCCAATAAGCACCTGCAGCCTTTTAAAGGGCTAAATTTCCTCATTACACTTCCTGACTACCTATCACAGTTTCAGAGGCCCTGAAATGCCAGGATAGCACCAAACCCCCCAAATGAAAGTAGACACCCCAAGAAATATGAGAAGAAACATGGTGAGTATTTTGCATATCTCGCTTGTTGCCACAAGTTTTTGTAAAATGAAGAAAAAAAAACAAACATATTTTTTCTTTTCTTTTTTTATATTTCAAAACCTAGTGAGAAAAAATTAGATCTGCAAAATATTCACCATGCCTCTTTTTAAATTCCTTGGGGTGTCTACTTTCCCAAAAGGGATCATTTGGGGGGGTTTGGTGCTATCCTGGCATTTCAGGGCCTCTAAAACTGTAATAGGTAGTGAGGAAGTTACGCACCTTCAGGCTTTCAAAGTGGTCATTGGGTTTCAGGCTCCTGTGGCTAGGCTCCCAAAAAGTCTCACACATGTGGTATCCCCATACTCAGTAGAAGTAACAGAATGTAATTTGGGGTGTAATTCCACATATACCCATGGCTTGTGTGAGCAATATATCATTTAAGTGACAACTTTGTATAAAAAAAATGTGTTTGTCATTTTCCAAAAACTTGTGGAAAAAAATAAATCTTCCATGGACTCAATATGTTTTTCAGCAGATAGCTTAGGGTGTCTACTTTCTGAAAAGGGGTCATTTGGGGGTGTTTGTACTGTCCTGGTATTTTAGCGCCTCAAGAAATGTGATAGGTAGTCAGAAAGTATCCATTATCTATACCAGGGGTGGGCAAACTTTTTGACTTGAGGGCCGCAATGCGTTCATATATTGGACCCGGGGGCCGGACCAAGAGTAGATGAATGATGTGTATGTGTCATCCATAGTAAGTATAGTAATATTCCCCCATAGTAAGCATAGTAATTAATCCCCCATATAGTAATTCATCCCCCATAGTAATTCATCCCCCATAGTAATTAATCCCCCATATAGTAATTCATCCCCCATAGTAATTCATCCCCCATAGTAATTCATCCCCCATATAGTAATTCATCCCCCATAGTAATTCATCCCCCATAGTAATTCATCCCCCATATAGTAATTCATCCCCCATATAGTAATTCATCCCCCATAGTAATTCATCCCCCATAGTAATTAATCCCCCATATAGTAATTCATCCCCCATAGTAATTCACCCCCCATATAGTAATTCATCCCCCCTATAGTAATTCATCCCCCCTATAGTAATTCATTCCCCATATTAATTCATCCCCCATATTAATTCATCCCTCATATAGTATTTCATCCCCCATAGTACTATTCCCCCCCAAGTAGTAAGCCAAGTCCCCCCTGTGTCAATTCACTTACCTTTGCTCCGCGCGTTCCTCTCGCCGTGTTCCTGCGCCATTCCGATCTTCAGGGCGGACTGTGAGAGGAGCCTAGCTCCCCTCACGTTCGTCACGCTGCCCCGCCTACACACATCCTGACAGCCATCCTGACAGTATCACGCTCCACGGGCCGGATTAAAAGGTCCGCCGGGCCTTTTGCCCATTGCTGATCTATACCATAGTTTGTAAATGCTATAATTTTCACACAATTCAATCCTTATACACATATTTGGATTTTTTTTTTACCAAAAACATGTATTGGAATATATTTTGGCCTAAATTTTAGTTTTTTGGATATTTTGTATGACAGAAATGAGAAAAAAATAGTTTGTTTTTTTTAAATGTTGGTCTTTTTTTGTTTATAGCGTGAAAAATAGAAAGCACACAGGTGACAAAATACCACCAAAAGAAAGCTCTATTTGTGTGATAAAAGTATGTAAATTTAATTTATGTACAGCATTGCGTGAACGCACAATTGTCAGTTAAACTAGTGCAGTGCTGTGTTGCAAAAAATGGCATAAATTGCAGTATCTTTACCATAGTTTGTAGACGCTATAACTTTCACACAAAGCAATCAATATACACTTATTGGGATTTTGTTTTACCAAAAACATGTAGCAGAATGCATTTTGGCCTAAATTTATGACTAACTTTGAGTTTACTGTATCTTTTTTATAACCGAAAGTAAAAAATATAGTTTTTTTCAAAAGTTTCTGTCTTTTTTCATTTATAGTGTGAAAAATAAAAAGTGCACATGTGATCAAATACCACCACAAGAAAGCTCTTTTTGTGTGAAAAAAGGACATAAATTTAATTTATGTACAGCATTGCATATTCGCGCAATTGTCAGTTAAACTAGTGCAGCGTTGTGTTGTAAAACATTGGGTAAATTGCAGTATCTATACCATAGTTTGTAGATGCTATAATTTTCACGCAAAGCAATCAATATACACTTATTGGGTTTTTTTTTTTACCAAAAACATATAGCAAAATACAATTTGGCCTAAATTGTTGACTAACTTTGAGTTTACTATATATTTTTTATAACTGAAAGTAAAAAATATTGTTTTTTTTTCAAAATTGTTGGTCTTTTTTTGTTTATAGTGCAAAAAATAAAAAGTGCACAGGTGATCAAATACCACCAAAAACACATTTGTGTGAAAAAAAGGACGTACATTTCGTTTGGGTACAGCATTGCATGACCGTGCAATTACCAGTTGAAATAGTGCAGCGAAAAAGGCCTGGTCAGGAAGGGGAGTAAATCCTCAGGAGGGCAAGAGGTTAAAAATATGTTCTCATCACACTGCTGCATGGCACTCAATTCATACAAATTCCAGTTTGAGCTTGATTTCAGGGATATAATAATGTTGCAAACTAAAAGAAAAATGTCTCTTTGAAATAGCTTTTCATATGATTCATATTACCGTTGAACAGCCACCCACCTTAGTTCCTAATGATCTATCTTTTACACACATTTTTGGACAAAGCTTTTTTATTTAGACTATACCTTGATTCACTCCCACTGACAGCCAACAGCACGTTAAATAATTTTAGCATTTTTGTATTAATTGCTTTTACGTTAGAGATAATGATATTTTGAACATCTAATCCTCTCTTAAGCTTTGATCGTTCTAGCATTACAATCAATCAGCTTCACACCACAATAATCTTGAAATTAATATTAAATTAGATAGCACAGCCTGTGTAAAAACCTCTGATTTTGAAAATAGTACCATGCTCAAAGTGTAAATTATTTTTTTATTTTAAATGCAAATAAAAGTGATACATTGTGCATACTTAATGAATGTAAGCTCTGTATTAGGAAATTTTCTCTATAAATCTCACTTTTACTTTTTTGCAGTTAAACACTGTTATATAAATCTATTTTACATGCCAAATTTCAGACATTTGCATAGAAGCAATTATATTTAATACTGTATGTGTTATAATATATATATATATATATACGTATATATATATATTCATAATTAAAAAGATAAAATAATGTTATACATATGTGTCAATTTACATATAAAATAATATATATGTATATGGCATGCATATATACTAAGGTACTAAGGCTTTTACCCTTGATTGTACCATGATAGATGTATTTATCTTTCATTTTATTGAGTTATGTCATGGGTTGGGAGACTTGTAGAAAAACCACCTCAGCTTTTAAAGTGAATCTGTGCTTGCTTTTAAACTGCGAGTTAAATGTTAGTGTAGACAGCTAGCAGTACACGCACATATCTTCCAAAGCTTCTTGCAAGGCCTAAATCCCAAGAGGTATTATTTTGTATATACCAATTTCATCATCAAGCAGGTAGATCATTTGGCCATGCTTCTGCTCTGCCTCGCTTTTGATCTATAATTGTGATGATCAACCTCACTGACCAAAAGTAAGTTGAGAGAGAAGGCCAAATGCTGGCTAAAGTTGATATTTCCATATCAGAGTTTGTGAGGCAGGGGCAGACTGACTATTTAGAAACTCGGGCACTGCCTGAGGGCCCAGGGTCAGTAGGGGGCCCCATGAGATGCCCCTGGTACCTTTTTCATAGGCTTTTTTGAGTTTGGGCAAGGACACAGGGGCCCCATGATCCCGTATTGCCCAGGGGCCCCATGAGTTGTCAGTCTGCCCCTGTTGTGAGGTTTCTATAACGCTCAGCAAGATTAGTGAACATATGTGAAGATTACTAAACATTATGCTTATAGACTACAGCCTTTGAGCCTGTGAGTGTAAGTACACAGTAAGTGTTTTCTTATGCCAAACTGTACTTTAACTTAGATTGCAATCCCTTTTGGCAATTAACCTTGTTGCTGCTCTTTTTTTTATTATTGAGAGTCTTTACTGTCATTATTAGTATTTTGTGGTTGATTTGAGGTCAGAGGTTATTTTCAGCTGCTGTCCCATCCATAGCAAACAATTTTTTGGGGGGTTGGGGTTCTCATTTACTTTGGGGATATATATTTTTAATTGTATGTTAATATAGCCTTTATTTTTGGTTAAACTGCTTTTTTTGCAGCAGGCCATTTATTTCAGGGGTACTATTTAGGGATTTTCATTTATCTTGGGGATGTACAGTTGCAAGAAAAAGTATGTGAACCCCTTGGGATTCCGTGGAGTTTTGCATGAATTGGGCATAAAATGTGCTCTGAACGTCATCTAAGTCACAACAATAGAAGAACACAGTCTGCTGAACATAATACTACACAAACATTAGATGTTGCCATGGTTTAATTGTACATAACATGTAAACATTCACAGTGCAGGGAGGAAAAAGTATGTGAACCTTTGGACTTAATAACTGGTTGACCCTCCTTTGGCAGCAATAACCTCAACCAAACGTTTCCTGTAGTTGCAGATCAGACCTGCACAATGATCTGGAGTAATTTTGGACCACTCCTCTTCACAAAACTGTTTCAGTGTAGCAATATTCTTGGGATGTCTGGTGTGAATCGCTCTCTTAAGGTCATGCCACAGCATTTCAATGGGGTTGAGGTCAGGACTGTGACTGGGCCACTCCAGAAGGCGTATTCTGTGCTGTTGCAGCCATTGTTTTGTTGAATTACTTGTATGCTTTGGGTCATTGTCCTGTTGCATCAGCCATCCTCTGCGGAGCTTTAGTTGGCGGACAGATGGTCGTACGTTTTCCTGCAAAATGTCTTGATAAACTCTGGAATTCACTTTCCCATCAATGACAACAATCCGTCCAGGCCCTGAGGCAGCAAAGCAGCCCCAAACCATGATGCTCCCTCCGCCATGTTTCACAGTGGGGATGAGGTTTTGATGTTGGTGTGCTGTGCCTTTTTTTCTCCACACATAGTGTTGTGTGTTCTTCCCAAACAACTCAATCTTGGTTTCATCTGTCCACAGTATATTTTGCCAGTAGTGCTGTGGAACATCCAGGTGCTCTTTTGCAAACTTCAAACGTGCTGCAATATTCTTTTTGGACAGCAATGGCTTCCTCCGTGGTGTCCTCCCATGTACTCCATTCTTGTTTAATGTTTTCCTTATTGTAGATGTGTCAACAAAAATGTTAGCATGTGCCAGAGATTTCTGTAGGTCTTTAGATGACACTCTGGGATTCTTCTTTACCTCATGCAGCATTCTGCGCTGGGCTCTTGCAGTCATTTTTACAGGACGACCACGCCTAGGGAGAGTAGCAACAGTGCTAAACTTTCTCCATTTGTAGACAGTCTGTCTTACCGTGGACACATGAACATCAAGGCTTTTGGAGATACTTTTGTAACCCTTTCCAGCTTCATGCAAGTCAACAATTCTCGATCGTAGGTCTTCTGACAGCTCTTTTCTGTGAGGCATGGTTCACATCAGACAGTACTTCTTGAAACCAGTAAACCCAAAACAGGTGTCAGCAACACATCCAATATCATCACACTGATTGGAGTCAAGGTTGGCTCACTCCTGGCTCCAATTAGCTCTGGGAGAAGTCATTAAGCTAGGGCTCACATACTTTTTCCTCCCTGCACTGTGAATGTTTACATGTTATGTGCAATTAAACCATGGCAACATCTAATGTTTGTGTAGTATTATGTTCAGCAGACTGTGTTCTTCTATTGTTGTGACTTAGATGACGTTCAGAGCACATTTTATGTCCAATTCATGCAAAACTCCATGTAATCCCAAGGGGTTCACATACTTTTTCTTGCAACTGTATTGCTGTTTATTGTATGCTGAAGTACACTTCTTTTAAATTAAACAACTTTTTGTTGCAAGAAAATAAATGTTTTATTTTTGTTTTGTTTAAGGAGGGGTATTTAGGGTATTTTTATTACTTTTGTTTGTTATTTTTATTTACTGTTAATAGGGTTTTTACGTTTGGAGTACCCAAAACAGAGCATTCACTTGTTATTGCCCATCTGTTCTTGGAGCTTTGTTCACATCATCATTCTGAAAAGAGTGTGCACCAAAACCAGGTCACATATCATTCACTTTGACTGCACCCCTTATCCCAAGAGATAAAATAAAAGTTAGGCATACACTGGTTAGGCCTATTAACCCTGACTAAACATGTCCTGCTGCTGTCCAATGTACACTACTGTGCTCACTGCAGTATCTTCATTCTTGTAGTAAAACGTATGCCCATACTCTTTTTACTAGTACATTTTGGGCAATTCTCCCATGATAAAAATGTCTAATTTCTGACCAATTTTATGCTGCATTATCATCTGTAGTCTTTGAATTCCTAATAAGAGTTTCAGAGAAATTGGCCAGGGGATTTAATCTGATTCTAGCAGTTACCTATGCCAGGCGTGATTGACTCAGAGAACTCTGTACTTCACTTCAGAGCTCCAGCTAAAGCTGCCCAGTGAGAAAACTGACATGTTATTTGTTTCTTAAACAAACTGTTTAATATGTAATGTTTTAGTTTCTTTCTCTTCTCAAGTTCTGTTTACGCAAGGGCAATGATTACAAATCAACAAAGTGTGGCACATACCTGCAGTGTAATGCAAAACCTCTCTGGGCAAAGGAACACTTCTCAAACTAACCCTATTTACTCATGGCCATACGGGTCTATTTAAGTTTATCTATCTGCATATCATCTTGATTTGGGATGTAAACAATTCCCCTTACAGTTTAGTGAATTTGCATGCTCTAATAGCATATTCAGCGTATAACATGTTGGAAGACAACTATCTTTCCTCATTAAAGGATACGTTCACCTTTCATAACACATTACATGTTACACCCATATTCAGGGTATACCATGTTATGAATGCTTTGACAGCTAGCGGGGGATCATCTTCCCACTCGTTAGCTGTCAAATTTTTAAAAAACATGGCGGTCACTCATTCACTGTGCTCTGTGAGTCAGAAAATACAAGTCCTGACAGCCTTAGCTGCCGTCACCTTGCATTTCTCAATGAACTACCATGGTGCCGTTCATGTCAGTATATCTGCTTGCCCATACATCTTGTACAAGCAAGCAGATATACTGGCAGATCTGCAGGAGACCTTCATGGCACCAGTGATCTGCTGAAAACTGATAGAATGGTTTACAGGCTCCAGCAACAAAAAATAATAAATGCAGTTTCCTACCTGCAAAAAAATGTTTTTTATTATTTGTTTTGTATAAACGTATCCTTTAAATTATTAAAAAGTATTAGAAAAATACAAAAGGGAGGATTGCTACTATGCAGAGACTTTAGCTTCATATCAACCTGCCACTGGAAATCTCCACTGCTAACTCTTTAGTGTTACAGTATGTCCAACCAATCAGATTTATTTGACCCCTGGAGATGTTTGCATCTTTCACAGAAGTACTTTACCTTTTTTTTACCCTCCACAAATCCTATTTTAGGGATGACTTATTTCTCACTGACCTACCATTACTTCAAAAAAATGTCCAAAGCAGGTATTCTTATCATCACCTGTTCAGACCATGTGCCTGTCACTTTGACCTTGAAGGAAAAATACATTATTAACATTACATATTTATGGTGCATTAATACCTTTTTCTTATCTAATCAGCACCATCATGTCAAACTGGCTGAACAGCTTCAGTATTTTTTCCATTTAAACTCCACCTCTTTATCCAGTTTTATTCACTGTATGTTGTACTCACAAAGTATATAGCAGAGGGCTGTTATTATATAGGATTATCAGGGAGCCCGCATAAATTATTTAGTGATTAGGCAAACAGTGCAGACCTGCTACAATGAAACACTGACCTTAGAACTACTCTATTATTAGAGCATGAGAAATATCTTAAACAGCGGAAAGCCAACTATTACTTCCAAAACAATAGGGCAGGCAAACTTCACACCACCCCGCTTTGTACCAGCCAAACAAAATAAAAAATATCTTTTTCTAGGCAGCCACATACTAATTTGGAAATAGTAAATCCCAACAATATTGCCAACTCCAATAAAGATTATTACAATATTCTCCATAATTTACAGAACAAAGCCCTCCACCCCACCAACCCAAACACGTTTCCATTGTTGACTTTTTGAGAGCTTTGTACTTACCCTCAGTTGATATCAACACACTTGAAACACCTTAACACCCAGTTTCAGAAACTGAACCATACTGAGTTAATAAATAGCAAATATTTGTAAAATTTAAATTGTGCCTTTTTGGGAAATGGTGAAAATTGAAGGTACACAAGACTGTAAAAAGTCAAGCTACTCTAATAATTTGGAAGTTATCATATTTTTCTTAAAGCTTTCAGAGTTTTGTAAAACAGTTTGTAAAATACCATCCCCTGTCCCCAAACCATACATTTTCTGAAAGCATAGGACTCAAAAGATGTTGCTCCTGATTTTGTAGGTCCTAGAGCAGGGGTCCTCAAACTACGGCCCGCGGGCCACATGCGGCCTGCCGAGGCCATTTATCCGGCCCGCCGGCAGGGGCGTATTTTCCGCGAGGAAGGGACACTAAGTACAGGGGTGGGCAGGGGGCTGCTGTACCTTACCTGGCTCCGGGCCCAGTCCCACAACGATCCAGTCCAGGAAGCGCTGCTCCTTCATTCACTCTGGCCACTCCCTCACTCCTGCTGCTCGGCTCCGCCTCCTCACCAGTGATTGGGCGCCAGAACTGTAGCTCAGGAAAGGCACACAGGCGGCCAATCACCTGCGAGGAGGCAGTGCAGAGCGGCCCCGCGAACATCAAGTGAGGGAGAGGCCGGAGTGAAGAAGGACAGCTGACAGGTAAGTGTGCCGTGCTGATGGTGCTGCTGCAACCAGGTATGCTGGCTGAAGCAGCACCATGCTGGAGCAGGGGTCAGCAAGTTAAGTGTCATTGGTGTCAGTGGGAGGAATAGTGCCCCATCATTGGTGTCACTGATACTAATGATGGAGCATTATTCCTCCCACTGACACCAATGATGGGGCACTATTCCTCCCCCCACTGAAACCAACGATGGGGCACTATTCCTCCCCCCCCACTGACACCAACAATGGGGCACTATTCCTCCCCCCCACTGACACCAAAGATGGGGCACTATTCCACCCCCCACTGACACCAACGATGGGGCACTATTCCTTCCCCCCACTGACACCAATGATGGGGCACTATTCCACCCACCACTGACACCAACGATGGAACACTATTCCTTTCCCCACTGACACCAATGATGGGATACTATTCCTCCCACTGAAACCAATGTTGGGACAGTATCCCCCCCACTGACACCAATGATGGGGCACTATTCCCCCCACTGATACCAATGACGTACTTTCTCCTCCCACTGACACCAAAGATGGGGCACTATTCCTCCCACTGACACCAATGATGGGACACTATTCCTCCCACTGACACCAATGATGGGGCACTATTCCTCCCCCCACTGAAACCAACGATGGGGCACTATTCCTCCCCCCCCACTGACACCAACAATGGGGCACTATTCCTCCCCCCCACTGACACCAAAGATGGGGCACTATTCCACCCCCCACTGACACCAACGATGGGGCACTATTCCTTCCCCCCACTGACACCAATGATGGGGCACTATTCCACCCACCACTGACACCAACGATGGAACACTATTCCTTTCCCCACTGACACCAATGATGGGATACTATTCCTCCCACTGAAACCAATGTTGGGACAGTATCCCCCCCACTGACACCAATGATGGGGCACTATTCCCCCCACTGATACCAATGACGTACTTTCTCCTCCCACTGACACCAAAGATGGGGCACTATTCCTCCCACTGACACCAATGATGGGACACTATTCCTCCCACTGACACCAATGATGGGACACTATTCCTCCCACTGACACCAATGTTGGGACACTATCCCCTTCCCCCACTGACACCAGTGATGGGGCACTATTCCCCCCCCCACACTGACACCAACGATGGGGCACTATTCCTCCCCCAACTGACACCAACAATGGGGCACTTTTCCTCCCCCCACTGACACTAATGATGGGGCACTATTACTCCCCCCACTGACACTAATGATGGGGCACTATTCCTCCCACTGACACCAATGATGGGGCACTATTCTTCCCACTGACACCAATGATGGGGCACTATTCCTCCCACTGACACCAATGATGGGGCACATTTCTTCCCACTGACACCAATGATGGGGCACTATTCCTCCCACTGACACTAATGATGGGGCACAATTCTTCCCACTGACACCAATGATGGGGCACTATTCCTCCAACTGACACCAATGATGGGGCACTATTTCGCTCCATAAGACACACTTGGGGGGAAATGTCGGTGCATCTTATGGAGCGGCTGGTCTAGTATTCCCGCCGACGTTATATGTCCGCAGTCTCTGGTCATCTCCTGTACTGTGCCCGCATTTGTTCATAGTTTTTTTTTTTTTAAACTATAGTCCGGCCCTCCAACCGTATGAGGGACAATGAACTGGCCCCCTGTTTAAAAAGTTTGAGGACCCCTGTCCTAGAGCATGTCGGTTATGTGCACTACATCACATATTCACTGATGTGAATGGGTTCTTAGTGTGGCAATGGCACTAAATAGAAATGTCTCTACACCTGACTTCCCTTTTATTCTAGCCTAGGGTTCCCTGCTATATCTACAGCCTGCAAATAATAAGAATATATCAGCATCACTTAATCTAATGAACACTGTAAATATTGTCAATGAAGGTAGATATATGGATACTCAGAGGGTAGTCTACAATCTAAGAAGTATCCTTAAACCCTCTTAAAAAAGATACTTATGGACTTGTCCAAATTCAACATTTTCACAAAACCTACCCACAGCAAAAGCTACAAATTGACCCTAAGTTATGATATATAATTTTTGTCCTCTCCATCTAGTGCTAAAGGCAGTATTTCTTGCTCTATAATCGTTATAATGGCAAGACATTGTTTCTAAAAACAAAATCAATGTCAAAATGGGACTTAGGACCAGTATACACACCTAAAGTATGATAAAAAAAACCAATAGCCACAAATTATAGATCTTCCAATTGTATGAACTACTGGAAGAAATCCCAAAAGAATCTAGAGCACTGGTATTAGACCTTCTATAGACTATGATTTTCCCAAACCCTTCTCCCTTCTGGTGATGGTGCAGCCAAGTGGGGAACTTGCTTCATATCCATTGGGATTGCAAGACTCTAAAGAGTTTCTGTAATTTAGGATTTAAACTAATCTCTTCATTTACCGGGATACTTACTTCTCCTTTGTTCCAAATGGAGAACACACCATGGTTAGTTCTCTAGCTATGCTGGAAACTCAACCTGCTCTCCTCCAATGATCAGACTTGTCCTGACACAACCCCCCCCCTTCCTGCACAGCTATAACCGGGAAGATGAGTGTACTGCTGTTTCTCCTCCTCCAGTCTTTATGCAGCTAAAAACAGAGGGCATGTGATCATAGAAAAGAGGAAAAAGGTATTTATACTTTTTTTTATATCTATACACACATTTTTGCCATTCACTTCTATTTTAAACTAAATGGGTTGCAAGCAGGCCTAGACTAGGACAAAAAATAGGCATTTTGGACTGAGCAGCCCCAAGCCCAGGGACCCATTTCTCAGGGCCCGGTGGAGGAACGCTAGAGCCCAGTCACAAGAGCGACCTTTGCGACCCTGGTAGTTCTTCCACTAGTGTGAGTAGGTTTATATTTTATTAAATTGTTTTTACAATTTTATAGTTTATTACTTTTTACAATTTTTTTAGTAGGAAAGAAATCAAGAAAGAGAAGAAAGAAATAAAGAGAAGAAAGGAAAGAAAGAGAGAAGGAAATACAGACAGAGAGAGAGAGAAAGAAAGAAAGGGAGGAAGCAAGGAGGGAAAAAAAGAAGGAAGGAGGAAAAAAAAAGAAGGAAAGGAGGGAAAGAAAGAAGGAAGGAAAGAAAGAAAGGAGGGAAATAATGAAGGAAGGAAAGGAGGAAAGAAGGAAGGAGGGGGACAGGAGAGAAAGAAAGAAAGAAAGAAAGAAAGAAAGAAAGAAAGAAAGAAAGAAAGAAAGAAGGGAGCGAGAAGACACAAGCTGGCAGGGAGTGTGGATGGGGTAGACACAGGAGAAGAGGGTGGGAGGAGGAGGGGCAGAACCAGCTTTCTTTCTCCTCTCCCATCTGTGTGTGTTTGTTGGGTGGAACTGTCAGTACTGGGGACAGAATATGCTGACAGATTCCCTGCAGCGCTGCAGGAGATGAGAGGGTGGCCATGGGGGAGCATACAGGAGCCCAGGGCATGCTGGAGATGGATAGGAGGGGCTGCCATGTGGCAATAAAGGAATCAAGAAATGTACGGTCAAGTTCCTGTATGTGCCACCTGGCCGCCTCTGCAATCCGGGCAGCCCCGGCCCACCAGGCACATGCCTGGTGTGCCCTATGGCCTGTCCCAGTCTGGTTGCAAGTGAGGGTTTACAATCAAACAATGCAAACAAGTGGAAACAGATTCCCTCCTGATCGCTCAGAGGTGTTCCATAGGTGCCAAAATGAAAAAAATGCAAAAAAAGACCACATTATGCTAAATTCCGTCTGCAGTATAACAGGTTGCGCCATTCCAAAGCAGTTATTTTAGCTTGATACCAATAATTTGTGTGTATGACACGCCTACACTCTGGTACAATTAACATTGTGTATTCATATTTTCCTTTTTTCTATTTACTTTAAGTCCTCAATTTCTTTGCACTCTTTAATCCCTGATATATGTTATCTTGATCTCATACGTGAGCAGTAAATGAAACCTCATCTACATCAGATTAGTGGATTGATGAGTATTTTGTGAACAAGCACTGTGGCGTAATCTTTCACATATTTAAAACATTTAAAATAAAAACTAAACAAGTAGTATGAAAATGCTGTTCATTGTAAGGTCATCACTGCTAGAACACTAAAAACAATACATTGGAATATATGGCATGTATATTTAATTCCTGACCTGCTAAACTGGATGAACCAAAATAAGTTGATCCTCTGTACAAGACTCTACTGCCCTCTTAATATGTGGTGAATTGCATGTACCCCTATTTGTTGCAACCTGTTTGAAAATAATACAAACTATTTCATATAAAAATCAGAGTTTGCTCTTGCCTGTTTACTTAATAAGCTGTAAACCGCATGCCAGCCTATTTATTTTCTTTGTCCCTTGTATGGAACAATGTTTTATTATTTACAGACATATGTTATTTATAAAAGACTTCATTCAACATCAGGACAGTATTATGATATTCAAACATGCAGCCTCTATATACAGTTGCAAGAAAAAGTATGTGAACCCCCTGGGATTATGTGGAGTTTTGCATGAATTGGGCATAAAATGTGCTCTGAACGTCATCTAAGTCACAACAATAGAAGAACACAGTCAGCTGAACATAATACTACACAAACATTAGATGTTGCCATAGTTTAATTGCACATAACATGTAAACATTCACAGTGCAGGGAGGAAAAAGTATGTGAACCTTTGGACTTAATAACTGGTTGACCCTCCTTTGGCAGCAATAACCTCAACCAAACATTTCCTGTAGTTGCAGATCAGACCTGCACAACGATCTGGAGTAATTTTGGACCACTCCTCTTCACAAAACTGTTTTAGTGTAGCAATATTCTTGGGATATCTGGTGTGAATCGCTCTCTTAAGGTCATGCCACAGCATTTCAATCGGGTTGAGGTCAGGACTCTGACTGGGCCACTCCAGAAGGCATATTCTGTGCTGTTGCAGCCATTGTTTTGTTGAATTACTTGTATGCTTTGGGTCATTGTGCTGTTGCATCACCCATCCTCTGCGGAGCTTCAGTTGGCGGACAGATGGTCGTACGTTTTCCTGCAAAATGTCTTGATAAACTCTGGAATTCATTTTCCCATCAATGACAACAATCCGTCCAGGCCCTGAGGCAGCAAAGCAGCCCCAAACCATGATGCTCCCTCCGCCATGTTTTACAGTGGGGATGAGGTTTTGATGTTGGTGTGCTGTGCCTTTTTTTCTCCACACATAGTGTTGTGTGTTCTTCCCAAACAACTCAATCTTGGTTTCATCTGTCCACAGTATATTTTGCCAGTAGTGCTGTGGAACATCCAGGTGCTCTTTTGCAAACTTCAAACGTACTGTAATATTTTTTTTGGCCAGCAATGGCTTCCTCCGTGGTGTCCTCCCATGTACTCCATTCTTGC
The DNA here is from genome assembly GCF_062004578.1 of Staurois parvus. Classification (NCBI taxonomy): domain Eukaryota; kingdom Metazoa; phylum Chordata; class Amphibia; order Anura; family Ranidae; genus Staurois; species Staurois parvus. The sequence goes on along the minus strand of NW_028319228.1, from coordinate 9,818,767 downwards.
TTAATGTTTTCCTTATTGTAGATGTGTCAACAAAAATGTTAGCATGTGCCAGAGATTTCTGTAGGTCTTTAGCTGACACTCTGGGATTCTTCTTTACCTCATGCAGCATTTTGCGCTGTGCTCTTGCAGTCATTTTTACAGGATGACCGCACCTAGGGAGAGTAGCAACAGTGCTAAACTTTCTCCATTTGTAGACAGTCTGTCTTGCCGTGGACACATGAACATCAAGGCTATGGAGATACTTTTGTAACCCTTTCCAGCTTCATGCAAGTCAACAATTCTTGATCGTAGGTCTTCTGAGAGCTCTTTTCTGCGAGGCATGGTTCACATCAGACAGTGCTTCTTGAAACCAGTAAACCCAAAACAGGTGTGTGTTTTTTAAGGGCAGGACAGCTGTCAGCAACACATCCAATATTATCACACTGATTGGAGTCAAGGTTGGCTCACTCCTGGCTCCAGTTAGCTCTGGGAGAAGTCATTAAGCTTGGGCCTCACATACTTTTTCCTCCCTGCACTGTGAATGTTTACATGTTATGTGCAATTAAACCATGGCAACATCTAATGTTTGTGTAGTATTATGTTCAGCAGACTGTGTTCTTCTATTGTTGGGACTTAGATGACGTTCAGAGCACATTTTATGCCCAATTCATGCAAAACTCCACGTAATCCCAAGGGGTTCACATACTTTTTCTTGCAACTGTATAATCTCTGGCCAGATGTGCAAATATGCAAGATCAGGTTTTCTCTTATAAATGCAAATATAATACAAGGACAGCCAGGGGGAATCACAGAATGCATTATATTTACAAATAAGTAGTAGGGCAAAGAATATTTTCAGACATGATTATGCTTAATTCTAAGAGGCATTCTCTCAGCAGGATACTGATATCTGCATAAGGTGAGGCAAACAGTGAAATAAATTAGGTTTTTGCAACAAATCCTGTAGTGCCACTGCTTTATAATAGCAAAATGTTGCACTTATTGAAAGTGTGACTGAGATTATAAAGACAATCTTCCTTCCCCCTGTCCCAATAAGAAAATGTAAAATTCATTACATCACAACACATTTTAAATGCAAGGCCTGCCCAACACTGGACAGCAATTCTCACCCTACAGTATTCAGACCTCTGCAGTTTTTATACCAGTTGGGCTCAGCTGCAGAGAATTATAGCCATCCAAGCTATATATGCTAAGCTTTGTATGGATTGACCATTATTCTTTATGGCTGGGCCTAGTACATGCTTGTCTGAATATTGGTTGATGGACATTAAAAAGAGTAGAAAATTTCATGGGCAGGATAGCAGGTAGAACATTTTTATATCCACAGGTCTTTAATGTCTTTTCATCAAAAGGTACAGTATGTGCATTTTGGGGTGGAATAACATTTTATTAATAATTTTAGATACCTTTTAATAAAGAAACACATTTGTATTTTTTAAAGGTTAACAGAGATGGATATCAGACAGTCTTTTATATCATGCAATAAACGTATGCTGTGATAGACAATCGTATTTTAGTTACCTAAATAGAGGGACCTTTCCATGTTCTAAAAGGGGTTTAGACCAATAGATACTGCCACTTAATTTGTTTGTGGGGGTTCACATGACAAAAGTACATTTCACAGAACCTACTTATTTTCAAAAAGGAAGGAGACTGAAACTATTAGTTACCACTGAAGAAGGTATGGAAACTTCCACAACTTCCAAATGAAAAGATATGAAAGCATCTGAAAACATTAACTCAAAAGGGTACCCTTATGAAAAAGTTATTATTAAATTATTGGAAATTTAATACATGCCAAGTACTTACTTTTCTCTTTTATGGCAACCAAGGGCCATCATAGTGGAAATACTTTTTTTCCTACACATTTAAAATATTGCATTACCATGGAATGGTTATCAGAATTTTCTTTTAATTACATTATTGTTATACATGTACAGGCTGAGAAAAGGGAGTTTTAAAAAGCAACAACTAAAAACCCCTTTTTAACCTGTTTTTTTGAGATGGTATCATACTAAAATTCCTATGGTACTTTTTCATGATGGTACTTGGACAAGATTGTAAATGCCAGTGCCAGCATCAGACAGCAGCACCCCAGTTCAAAACATAGGTTACTAGCCTATAGGAAACAGGATTTTCACTTTTTAGCACACTTGGGATCTCCACTTGCCTCTCTGCTGTTTGAAGGCAGTCTGAAAAAGAGAATGAGCAGGACAAGTTCTGACACAGCCAAATCATGATCCCCAAAAACTTTAAGGCCTTTGCAGCTTGCTAAAACAAATGTATATTTTCAGCTTCAAGAAGCTTAGTTTATACAGTACAACAGAAAAGTTTTGAGGACTAATAGCCAAAATGATCTATCTGGTCCTACCTAACTTGCTAGACCACAAACAGAATCTATAGCTCCTAATGCCAGCCCTGATCCTTAGCACAAGTGATGAGCCAAACTTATCTGGGTTTGGTTCAACCAGAGTTTGAAGAACATTAAATAATTTCAGATACTGAATCGGAACCCCACGGAAATTAAAAGAAAACAACTGTGTATCCATTTTCTTGGATATTAGGCTAGGAATTGCCAAACAAATTGCATGGGGCCTGGGAACTGACTTGGGGGACATGTACTAATACAACATTTTTTTTCTTTTACATTTAGTTTGGCTTGAGAGCAATGATTTTAAAAACTCTTAAAGTGAGATATGAAAAATGCCCAATTCCTTTAAAAAGCTACCTAAGGGGGATCGGGGGTTTGGTGGTATGTGTTTTACCTGCCTGTGAAATGGCTCATTGTAGGATGTATATGACCTACTAAAGCAACAGCTGACAATTACATAGAAAACAATACTGTTTAAATGCTGGTAAATGACAGCTCCCTGTGAGCTTATTTTTCTTTGTAAAAAATGTCACGGAACCCCTCCAAAATATATACCAGACCTGTAAAGGTCTGGGATGTATATTATGGGACCAAAAAAGAAGCCTGTTATTTTCCAGTTGCAAGTGTATACATGTCACTTTTGCTCCAGTATATCCTACAGCAGGAATGTCAATAGGAAAAACAGAGTGAGGTTCACCCCACAAAATGCATTCCAGACCCTTCCGGAATTCTTAGGCAAAAAGACACAAAAAAATGTGTTGTGTCCCCCCCAAAAAATCCATACCAGACCCTTAATCTGAGCATGCAGCCTGGTGGGCTAGGAAAGAGGCATGCGGCCCCCACACTGAAAAATACCAGGCCGTATTTCCTCAACATGGGTGGGGACCTTGCCAAGGAGAATCCCCTTGGCAAAGCACTTCATCAATATATCAATGAGGAAAGAGGCCTCTTCCTGACAAATGCAGGACATGCACAGCGTGAAATGCATTGAGATTTGAGCCACACACGTCACATCTGGTGTGAGGAGAGGCATCTCCCTAGTGAGCTGTATGTGAATGCATACAGTTTGTTTCCTTATTACACCTTTTAAATATAAATGGCTGCACTATGATTACTTAACTGGGCTTTTTCCTGAGGCTTGTTCGGGGAATGGAGGACATTGATTATTGTTGCATAAGTAGATGGGTTCCAAGGAGATCACAGATCTCACCTAATTTATACAAGACTTACATGCTTGCTGTCTACCCTGTTAGTTGATGTAATCTGGTGAGTGCATAATTTGGCAACAAATGTTGGTGAAACATGGTTGAAGTTAAAAGAAGATCTGATCACTACACTTTTCTTTGGAAAACAGTGTTTTGGGGACATTACTCTTATTGTTGGGACTTTCTGATCTAATCACTGTTTATACATTTATTATGTTATTGCACTATATTTTATAAATACCAAGTGGTACTGTCACACATTGGGTCAGCGCCCACATTAATTTCTTCTTGCAGCTATATCACCTTCACTGCAAATCTTGCATGTTTCTGGTGAATGCATTGTGCAGCGTTTGTACTGAACTATAATGTAGCATCAGGGAGTGGTAGAACTAGGTTGCACAGGAGAGAGATCAGGGAAACTGATGCTGCTTTTATTGCATATAATGATGAGGGGACCTATGTGAGACCGTGTTCCTGCACTGAGAAGGGAAAACTGACACCTACATCACTATATGATTAATATATTACTAATGAAGAGGCTGAGAAGTTGCACTTTGCAAGGGAATTCACCCCAGTTCAGTGAACGAGGTATCCAACATTCAGCATTCAATCATGTGCAAGCAAAATGTTGCTTTTTTTATTTTCCATGCATGTGATTGTGTATTCTTTTCAAAGTGAAACTTCAACACATTCACTAAGCTCTGAGGCAAATTCCTTGCAGTATGTCACTTCTCTTGCAAATTGAGCAGCCTATTTGCTGGTAGCAAATCCATCTCATTATCTCAATGCAGTTTATAAAAGGAAAGATATGATTTGTTTTTTTCCCCTCTTCAAGGATTACAAGTTATGTGATCATCACTATTAATTCCCTCGATATAAGGGACTATATATAACAGCGTTGTGTCAAGGTAAATAACCCTGCCTAGGATAGTCAGCTACTTGTGTATGCTAAGCAGTATCAATGAATGAAGGATGGTATTCTCAGTTTATATATCTTTATTTAGACCCCTCTATGTGTCTCAACTACCCTCATACTGGGAATTCAGTCTTCTGAGGCGTCTCAGGGTTCTGACCCACGTCGCATGTATTGCGCCCCCATACCTGGCCCCTTGGATGGTTCTCGCCCCGTTGTGGACCCAGAGGAGGCCTGCGCTTACTGACCAGAGGGTCCATAAATGTCTGGTGCATAATGATACTTCTTGTAAATCTGTTTTTTTTAATAATATTTTTACAAGTTTTTCACAATGCTTTTATGACTTGTTGTTGTGGTTATCTAAGTATATGTATCTTTTTTAGACATACAATTAGCCCCTGAGAAAGTGACAGTCGTCGCGAAACATGTTGGGCAAATTCTCCAGTGTTAGAAAGTCCCTCACCCTCACATAGGAGTATCCTGGTGGGTATGTCTACGTCTCATCACTGGGTGTGTTCCTATCCAGTATATGGTGGGCTTTGGGACATTTGTTGCGGGGATATTGTCAAATTAGTCTTTTACCTAATGGTTTATATGTGATGTAATGTCCAATAAAGTAATATTGATTTTATCAACTTGTGTATGTAATCTCTGTGCTCATTTGTCAAACTCTCCTTTTTTTGATTAGCAAATATTAGATAGTGGCACAATTGTATATATATTGGGTGTGACCCACCACCAGAGGGTACCCCAGCTTCTTTCTCAATATCAGAAGCCAGCCACTCAAAGATTTTTATTGACCAGGCTGATATGATGTCACTAGAACTCATGCATTGAAACTCATTTGGCTTTGATATTCCCAAATCTCTACAGTGAGTTCCACTTTAAAAACACTTTTTTTTTCCATGGCTGTGTAAATGAAGCTTAACTTCTACATATTCTAAATGTGCAAGCTTGCAGTGGATTAATAATGTTATGGTGTCAGGGCTGTGGTGGTATTGTGGTAGAAAGGCGTACACCAGGGCCTTAAAAATAAGTATATATGAAGTTTGGATTATGTTCTTTTAACCATTTGCCCTCCAGAGGATTTATCCCCCCCCCCCTTCCTGATCAGGCCATTTTTTGAGAAAGGTGGTGCATTACTTTAACTGACAATTGCACAGTCATGCAACGCTGTACATAAATTAAATTTACGTCCTTTTTTTCCCACATATAGACCATCTAAAGGTATTTTCCAAGTGTGCTCTCAGCAGAACTGTTTTAACCACTTACCCTCCTGAGGATTTACCCCCCTTCCTGACCAGGCCATTTTTTGCGTTACGGCACTGCATTACTTTAACTGATAATTGCGTGGTCATGCATTGCTGCACCCAAATTAATTTTACATCCTTTTTCCTACAAATTGAGTCTTTTTTGGTGGTATTTTATCACTTGTGCGTTTTTTATGTTTTGCGCTATAAAAAAAAAAGTTGACAATTTTGAGAAAAAAACAATATTTTTTACTTTTTGCTATTTAACATGTCCAGTAAAAATTTTTTAAAAATTAAATTTTTTCATAAATTTAAGCCAAAATGTATTATGCTCCATGTCTTTGCTAAAAAAGATCCCTATACATATAAATTAATTGGTTCCCGTGAAAGTTATAGTGTCTACAAATGGCGGTGTATATAAACTGGATTTTTTTGTTATACACTAGTAATAGCGGCGATAGAGGGACTGCGGCAGGGTATACTGACACTGAGGGGGAACTGACTAACTGCCACTGACATCCCAATGATACTAAGGGCTCATGTACACTGCAGCTGATAAACTGACGTTCAGGAGCTTTTCTGCATTTTTCAGCAGCTCCTGAACGCTCCCTAATGTCTTCCTATGTGTCCATGTACACATAGTCATTTACAGTCATTTACAGGCAGTTGAGTTTACAGTCGTTTTTTTGAATGCAGCAAAATTGTGCCTGCGTGGGTTTCCTCCGGGTACTCCGGTTTCCTCGCACACTCCAAAGACATGCTGGTAGGTTAATTGGCTCCTGTCTAAATTGGCCCTAGTATGTGTATGTATGAATGTGAGTTAGGGACCTTAGATTGTACACCCCTTGAGGGTTAGGGACTGATGTGAATATATCATATATATGTAAAGCGCTGCGTGCATTGACGGTGCTATATAAGTACCTGAAATAAATAAATAAATATATTGCATTCAGGAATAAAATTTACCGGCATTTCAAACGCCAAATGCTTGTAAACGCGGTTAACCGTGTTTATAAGCGTTTGCTGTTTAGAAGTGTTTTTTGACTGGTCCATATCCAGGGCACAATTCACTAAGCGGTATCTTACTGCATCCGAGTATGTGGTAGGATACCGCATAGCATTTTTAAAAAAAAATCCATTTGAATCCACTAAAAAAGGCTACTAAAATACCGCATGAGTTATTTTATCAAGTCATGCAGTATTTTAGTAGTGAAAACCATGCATTCATTTCAACTGTCAGCAGGGTTCCCATTGACAGCTGAATGTAAAATAAAGAATTGCCGGCAATTAAAAAATAATTTTAAAGAAATAGAGTGGGGTCCCACCTCCCATCGATACCAAGCCCTTCGGGTCTGGTATGGATTTAAAAAAAAATAATAAAAAAAAAAATGGCATGGGGGTCCCCCCCAAAATCTATACCAGACCCTTATCCGAGCATGCAGCCTGGCAGGTCAGGAAAGGAGGGGGCGAGCCAGCGAGCAATCAAGTGCTGCCCTGTAGCAGTAGTTCTACTATAGGGCGGTGGGGAAGCAGTAAAAGTGGCTTTGCTAAGTTTTTAGAAGAGAATTTGGGTTTACTAACATTTAGTTGTATTTCAGAGCAATCAGGTTTAACCATTAGCCGCCCGGCCAATAGCCGTTTGGCGGCTTGAAAAGCGCTGCAGCTTTCCGGGTCCACGCCATTTGGCGTGCTCCCGCACATGCGCCGTTTGCGCTATTGCAGAGCGGCGCAGCAGCGGGATCTGTCACCGCCCGTGCACCTCGGACACGGCCGATGACAGATCCGAGTACCGGCTCCCGTTGCCGGTACCATGTGACCTGCCGCGACCAATCACAGCAGGTCACATGACAGTTGTATACAATGGATGGCTTCATTCATGATGCCATCCATTGTATACTAGTGCCTAGCTGTGAATGGTCACAGCTAATCACATGCACATGTCATGTGATTAGCTGTGACCAAATCACAGCTAAGCACAAAAAAAAAAAAAAAAAAAAAAAAAAAAAAAAGCTGAATGAATCGATTTCATTCAGCTAAATGCTTGCTTATAGCAAAGTAATTCTTTGCTATAAGCAAATTGTGTAAAAAAAAAAAAAAAAAAAAAATACTGATCACTTCCCCAAAGTAGTACAATGTTACTATGGTAACATTGTACTATTTTGGTCATAGTAAAATATGAAAAAAAATCTTAAAAAAAATAAAAAAAAAATGTAATAAAAAATTAAATATAATAAAAAAATTAAAAAAAATTAAAAAAAAATATAATTTTTTTTTTTTTTCATACTGTCACCAGTCAGTGTCCCTGTTCACCGCCATGCCAGTTATATGATGACGCTGTACTGCACTGGTGACAGTATGTAAAAAAAAAAATAGTGAAAATAATATTTTTCATTTTTTCATTTTCGGAAAAATTATGACAAAAAAATACAACTTCAAAAAACTCGCCATGCCTCTTATGAAGTACGTCCGACTGTCTACTCAGCAAAAAGGGGTCATTTGGGGATATCTGTACTATTCTGACATTCTTGGACCTCAAGAAATTAGATTGGCTGTCAGTACTTCAGGATTGATCAATATTCAGATCTATACCATAGTTTGTGAACTCTATAACTTTCCTACAAACTAAATAATACATCCTAATTTGGGTTATTTTCACCAAAGACATGTAGCAGAATACATCTCGGCCTAAATTTATGAAGAACAATTATTTATTTGTAAACTTTTATAACAGAAACAAAGAAAAATGTGTTTTTTTTTCAAAATTTTTGGTCTTTTTTTGTTAATTTAGCAAAAAATAAAAACCCCAGCGGTGATTAAATACCACCAAAAGAAAGCTCTAGTTGTGTGAAGAAAATGATAAAATTTTAGTTTGGGTACAATGTTGTATGACTGCGCAATTGTCATTCAAAGTGTGAGAGCGCTGAAACCTGAAAAATGGCCTGGGCAGGAAGGTGTAAAATTGCACGGTATTGAAACGGTTAATAGCGGCAAATAATGTATGTGAACATTTTCATTAATAATACCAGCATATCTCAATTGTTTACAATTGTTTGTTTGTCTGACAGAGCTTGACTTCTTAGTATTTCGTTCAGATTAATTCACGGTGAGTCACTGTCATTCATTTTCAAATAAATTAATGTATCTCAGCAAGACAGAAATAAATGTCCAACTGGTTTTGGAACAGCATTAATATACAAGGTGCAGCTTGTCTTTTACTTGGTGGATAAAATCCCTTATTGAACCACACATGAAAATCCCTTTACATAAATCATACAAGACACAGAAGATTACTGGCAGTAAAGGATTATCCCAACTCGTAAAACATTCAAAAGTCTTTGGCACTCTTATCCTTTGCTTTGATTTCCTAGCCACTAGAGATTTACAATGGAAGTTGCAAAAGTCCCAATGCAAATAATTTTATTTTAGGTCATTTTCCATTTTAAAGGCTTCACTTTTCTGGATGTGTTATATAAGGCAGGCAAATTGATATCTTGCTGTCATTGCAACATGGGTTCCCATTATGTAAGATCTGCTATTTGTGATTATCAGCGCATGTTAAAATTTGCCTAGATAATGTATGTCTGCATTTTTGTGTGTACGTTTTAATTCCTAATATGTATGCTTGAAAATGAAAACCAATTGAACACATATCTGTTGCTATTATACGATAATTGTTCAAAGAGTTTAGTAATGTCATTGGCTAGTGGCAAACTGATAGATCTTTCATCAGATGAGAAAAAAAAAAAATGTAAAGCCAAACTTCAGGAAAATAGCTAAATATGCAGATGAGGCACATATAAGAAACTGCTGAACTTGTCAGGAATTTGTATTCCTGTCTATCCAGTTATGAGATTTGCATTATTATTACTATTATTATTATTATTATTATACAGGATTTATATAGCGCCAACAGTTTGCTCATCGCTTTACAATATAAAGAGAGACAATACAGCAACAATACAGTTCAATACAAGAGGGTTAGATGGGCCCTGCTCCTTGGAGCTTACAATCTAAGAGGGAGGAGCTGGTGGTATAAAAGGTAATAATTGTGGGGGATGGACTGGCAGGAGGAATAGAAGATTCCGTTATTAGCTGAAGGCAGGATAGGCTTCCTTGAAAAGATAGGTTTTCAGAGATTGTCAGAGTAGGTGATAGGCTGATAGATTGGAGTAGAGAGTTCCAGAGGATGGGGGAGGCTCTGGAGAAGTCCTGGAGATGAGCATGGGAGGAGAAGACAAGGGAGCTAGAGAGCAGGAGGTCGTGGGAGGAGCAGAGAGGATGGTTTGGATGATATTTAAAGACAAGATTGGTGATGTAATTTAGGGCAGAGTTATAAATGGTTTTTAATAACTCTGCCATGCCTCACATCTCTGCCTGGAAGTACAATAGTTTTATTCTTCTGCATTTCAGAAACAGCCACAGGTCTGCTCCCTACCCTACCCTATGACTAGGCAGTGAAAGAGAAGAAGTAGACTAATTAGCTCATATTTCTGTCACTCTGCTTTCACCTTGTTGCACTTGTAACACCCTGCTATTATTTAGATGTTACAAGAGACACACGGTGGCAGTGTCCTGCAGCTCAGTGGCACACTTACTCTGGTGAAAAGCTTTGTTTGACTTTGTAGGCTGACTGCAGGACTTTGCTGTGAGACAGCAAATTAAAAAACTGCATTTACCATAGGAGCTGACATATGATCAGGGGCATATATAAGCAGAAATATGGGAACAGGAACAGAGGTGGAAGAGTTGGAAGGTGGGTGTGAGGAGAAGGTTGTGCAGAACGCTGGAGGACTGGAGGAGGCCGCAGAATGAGAGAGTAGAGGAAAGGGGAGGAGTCGCTGACCACTGACATCCACTGATGAGTCTGGAGGACCATCCTGTTGGCTAGCGATCTAGAATGCTGCTGTCAGGAGCGATCGCTGAAAGGGGAAACTGCAGGATCGCTGGGGCTCTCCATTTACAAGAGGACCGCCAATTAACTGAATGAAGCCACAGATTGGGTATGAGTCCCATTCTCAAGCCATTTAAGTTGTCACTGACATTGATTAAGTTGACCACTCTCTACCTAGTTACTGACATCGTTCACAAGTTGCACAAGATGGGGCCTAGGTCACCAGGCCTATTAGCAAACACACTTCCAGCATAATCCAGTCACAAGAGCCTATTGCAGTGTCTGCACTCTGCAGGCCAAGCCATATCACTGCTTCTTCTGAAATTGGACTACATTCATCAAAGGACACCTTTCATTGCTGTCATTTGTTATTTTGGCCTAAATTGGAATTAAGCCTTACCACCAAGTGCTCTTCTCACCCCTTAACCCCTCCCCCCTGTTTAAAATATGCATATCATCTTATGTGTTAAAGGGGTTGTTCTTTGTATTGATCCTTCAAGGGACTTCCACCTTTTTGCATCCAAGCTGATCTGAATTCTTGCAGTGCACCAACTTGGCCCCACTGAGCGTGCAGAAGATCTTTCACTGCAGTCAAAGGGACATTAACCTTTTATTAAAGAGCTTTTTCTTTACATCAGAATTGAACCCTGTCATCAACCTCTGAGAGCCCAAAGTGAGCTAGTCTTACTTGTTGGTAGTCCTTCTGCTCACTGGGGGAAATGAACATGTCAGTGCTGAGGCTCTTGGTTAAATTCTGAATTTCAGGACATCTAGAAAAGATTGAGATTTTTTTGCTGTGTGTCTTGACTTTTACTTTAAGTTGCAACTTCAATATAAACAAAATATCAGTTCACTATAAACTGTGTGTGAGTCTATTTTCTAGTGATGCTCAGAGGGTTTTCCATGACTAGAAGTGTACTGCGGTGTCAGCTTGGATTGGGCTTTCAGAGTGGGGTCAAGAATGACAGGGAGCCCGAAAATAACTCAGCAACTCCTAAGGGGGTAGTGCTACACACTGTAGCACAACTGATATTTTATTATATCTGCCAGGGGTTCAGCTTTAACATTTGCCTGATAACCTGTGTATTTCAAATTCTGACTCAAACAGGTTTCCGTGATATGAATAATAATAATATACATTTATAATAAAGTTAAATATGGTATAGGCACTGAAACTTGTTTTATACATATGCACTTTTCCATGTGTTCACTGCAAGAACACTATTGCACATTCTGTCATTAAAAAAAAAAAATATCACAGAGGACATCGAAAGGTGCTGGTGGGTTCATTTATTGGACTTTTTTTGGTCACTTCTGGTTGTGTTTAACACTGATTGTTTTTTACATATCTTACCACTTTGTTGATTGTTTATCAATCTTATTCATTTCTTATCTAAGCACAGTTGGTTTATGACAAAGTGATATGTTTAAAAGGGACAATGCAACATTTTTATTTTAAAGTTCACTTATATTTTGTATTCAGATGTATACAGTGCAAGTGCTCCAGTGTAGTTTTGTATATATTGATTTTCACTAATCATTGAATCCTTTATATATTAGTTTTTGACATCCTGTTATTACTTTTGAAGTCTCTGCTAACTTATACCAGTCAGAGGTCGTACAATAAGAGCTTAAAGGGAAACTTCACTCTCAATCAACACTGGCTATTTTAAATCCTTATGCTGTTATACTTAGTAAATAGATAGGAAAGTATATTATATTTACATGGCTCTGAGGAAGAGGCAAGTTCTTGAAACGCGTCAGTCTGTTGTAGAGATCCAATTACGGACGCACACGTAGTTCGTTTCGAACTGAGCTGTTCCTATATGATGTACTTTTGACTGTATTGTCATTTTGTGAGTACAATATCTACTTTTATTATTAATAAATACATTTTTAAGGTAATGCACTAGGCACGTGCTCCCTCTTTTTGCTTTTCTCCACTCATTATATTTACCTGTTTTAACTTTTTTTTAAACATTTCTTCAGTTACTTCCTGGTTTCCATGCCTAGGTAAATGATGTCATACATCTCAGAAGTCCTCAGGAGGGGAGGAGGGTGGGAGAGGTTTTTTCAGTTTAGCACACCCTCCTGCCTGCATGCCTGAGCTAAGAGCAGATGGATTCCAGAAAAGAAATGTTATATGATTCATCTGCCCTTACTCAAGATAGCCATGGCCAGAAATGCTAGGGGGGTGTTTTTCAAAGTGATTTCCCAGCAAAATTAAGTATGGAGACATGGATGGATGGGTGAGTTTACTTTAAATATTGAAAATAAATTAAATAGTGTTTTTGGTTTGTGGTGCTCGGATGCAGTGTAGTTCCACTTTAATGGCAAACTATAATGGTTATGGGTCCATTTAATTTATTTAGGATTTTACATTTTAAAGTGTGTGCTATATCCATTTTTACATAAAGCAGTATTAAACTCAAAAGCAAACATTTATTACAGTATATTACAGCTTGCTGCCTCTTCGCGTTCAAATATTTTATTGAAGAGCTTTCCAATGCACATTACAGGAATGTAATCAAAATCAATGGTAATTGTAAGCCATCAACAGACAAAATACAATAAGGAGAGAATAAGCTTGGATATTACAATATACAGTACATGCACATTGTACATAGCATTGGATAAAGGAGGACAGACCTCAAACACATACACTGGAGTAGGCTGGTGGTTCAGGAGTATTGTATATTCTGGTAGTGATGTAGCTAGGTAAAGCGAGCTGCCCTCACTGGGGCATTTGAACACCAGCCTCCAGGCAGAACATTGGCTTGCAACACTGCACCCCAACCAAGGAAGTCCCTGAAAGATAGAGGAGAGATCCGGGAGAGATCTAACAAAAAGAATCAGTGCCTCCAGGTTTAGGGAGGGGCCTGTGGTCTCATTGAGGCAAATCTGGATATAAAGAAACAGAGAAATGATCAGGAGGAAGAAGTGGTGTCAGCAAATAGGTGGTTGGCTAAATCAGAGATAAGGACAGAAAGATGAGAGGTAGGGTTTGGGACCCAGGAGGGGGAAGAGGCTGGGAAGGGGGTATGGAGGCAGGGCTGCTGTTAGAAAGATACAACATACAGCCAACATGACAGGGCCTCTCCAACAAAATAAACACAGTTTAATATGCTTCAGTTATGAGTGAACACAGTGAGTGATTGGTATCGATTACTCATTGTGTTTTTAGGGAAAGGAAAGGCCTGGTAAATGTGACATTTATTAGACCCTTCCCCCACTCTCCATCCTGAAGAATCCTATTGTGTGCTTGAAGCTGCCAGTGGGAAGGAGATACGGGAAAACACTTCGGGGGTGGGGGCACAAAAGGGAGCTTGGACAGCAGGGGGGAATGTATGGTGCACGGGCACAGGGTGGGGGGGGGGTTATTGTAACCAATCCCCTGTGTGGCTCTCCCTGCAGTAGCTAAAAGCCAGCGGGAGGCAGAGGAGAAGAAGCCAGCTTTCACCTGCTGCAGAGAGAGCTATACAGGGGATCAGTTCCAGTAATTGCCCCCCACTGTACCAATCACCCTCTCTGCCCACATCCAATCCACTCAGCTGCCTGGGCCCCCCTGCTGGCCTGGGCCCCGTACAGAAGGATAGGTGTTACCCCCTGTCCACGACCCAGTATGAAGGGAAGTGGAGAGAGGGGCGAATCTCCTAGGAGGGACCTGGACCGCAATAATGGGTGTAATCCGGGTATGGTCTTAGCTGGTAACATGGTAGCAACAGGGTATCATTGAAGTCTGGGGGAAGATAATGAATGACCCAGGGCCTCCAGAGTTTTTCATAGTAGGTCACTTTATCTAATGATTGATTCAATTTTGGTGTGAGTCATCCCTTTAGTAATTCTATGTTTCATCGATAGTATGCATAGTGAGGGGGATTTCCTTGCTTTTATAATGGTTTGTTTGGCTGCTGCGGTAACTTGGAGTAAAAGCTTGAACTGACGGTGAGTAAGTGCTATGGGTTTGTTGTTCAGGAGAGCCACAGTAGGACCGTGTGCAGGGACGGACTGACCATTTGGAAACTCGGGCACTGCCTGAGGGCCCCGGGTCAGTAGGGGGCCCCATGAGATGCCCCTGGTACCTTTTTCATAGGCTTTTTAGAGTTTGGGCAAGGACACAGGGGCCCCATGATTTCCTATTGCCCGGGGGCCCCATGAGTTGCCAGTCTGCCCCTGGCCGTGTGTTAAGGGTACTGCAAAAAGTTTTGAGAGAATCTGAAACTCCTCAGACCAAAAGGTCTGCACTATGGGGACAGCTTACTGTTTCTTAGATATGATGAGTGCATTCATTTTCTTTTTTAGGCTTTCTTTCTTCTATTTTCATCTGATGATTCAGCCAGTAAATCTGTTTTTCAAAAGAACAAGCTGTTCAGCAGAATGTATCAGTTACATGGGATGAGACAACACATTTAACACTAGCAGGTGTGTACAATGAGCCACTTTTATTTATTTATGTAAAAACTTCTAAAGGGAAAAAACAGTTTGCTGTAACAGCTTATAAAGTGTGAGCAGGAGTGTGGCTACAATTTGTTAGTGTATCTAAATCTGCTACTACATCTAAGACTCTCCTCCACCCAGACTTACAATGTTGCTGTCCAAAGGTTTCCTCTGTGCTCATTCACCCAGAGTGGAGGCACTCTAAAACAGGAGGTGTGTTAATGGCCAGATCACCAGGTGAAAACAGAGAGAAAAAGCCTAAAAAAGAAAACTAATGCAGCCAGCACAATGCTTGGTAAGCTGCAATATGTTCTTTATTTTTTTCAATAAAATTTGTATTTTATAAATAAACATTTTGTATGTGGCAAAGGATTCATGGAACACTATGGGTTATCAAGTGAAACTGCACAACATTACCAATAAATAGCAACCCAATAAAAGATTACTGAATGCACTTTTGTGGGCAATCTGGTTAATCTACTGGTCTTGATTCAAATTACATAAAAAGCAAAGGGGCAACATGCAAACCCTAAAAAGAAGCTTAAAGATCTACTTGCTGGCTATAAACTAAATAATATTCATGTTCAATATTTCATAGTTACCAGACTCAAACAAAGAAAAACACCATTAAAGTTCTTAAAGTAGAGTTCCATCCAAAAGGGGAAGTTCCGTTTTAAAGATTGGTCCCCCGCTCCCCATTAAGGATTGGCACCTTTGGGGAGCAGGGGGGGGGGACGGGTACCTGAATTTGACAGGTACCTGCTCCAACTTCCGCTGCAATCGCATAGGTGATCGGAAACGGAAGTTGTATTCCTACCCTCCCTCCCCGAAGTCTTGTGGGACACGTGACAGATCCCAGAAGATGACGGGGCCATTCAGGAAGAGCAGCGCTACTCACGCATGCGCAGTGGGCACCCAGCTGTGAAGCCGCAAGCTGTCACAGCCGGGTGTCCACACTGAAGATGCCAGCGCCTGGAATACAGGACAGCCGGTGAAATGTGCTGCGGCGGGGGCAACGAGCGATTGTGAGACAGGTGAGTGGCTGTTTTTTAAAAGTCAGCAGCTACAGTTTTTGTAGCTGCTGACTTTTATTTTTTTACAGAGTGAGTGGAACTCCGCTTTAAGCTGTGTGGGCTCCCAAAAGTCACAGGGCTCGTAATGAACATCACCTTAAGCCTTGTACACATGATAATATCAGATAAATGATCGTCCATTTTTTTTGCATGTTAGTCTCATAGTGAAAATGAAGAGGATACTAAAGTTACGAAAATTGTCGTATGACAGAATACAACTTCGGAAGTGACGTACTGTATTGTATTCTAATGTATTCATTTGTTTCTCAGCAATTTTTTTCGAACTAATACTGTACTGATTAAAAGAAAATCATGCTTTCTGGTATCATACAAGAAACATTTTCATGCTTGTCCCTTCTAATAATTTTGCATGAACTGTCGTGATCGGCTCTTGAAAGTTGTGTACTAATATTCAGATTATTGGCTGATAACTTTGAAAGTGGTATTTTTCTTCCAGTTTTCTGATCATGTGTACTAGGCATTAGCATCCCTTGTTTCTTATCTACTGCTTGGTAAACCATTTGTTATTAAACTAAGGTAAGTAAATAGAACTGCAGTGTAAAGTGGGGATAGATCAAAAGTTTTTAAGCAAACAGAAAGTTCTGCAAACATAATATGGCTGAAAAGACTTTCCATCACTTTAGGCTTTATGAATTGGTTGCCTAGTATATCACACTGTAGGCTGTCAGTTCTAAAATGAATTGTTGACTTCCTTATCTTTACTATAGCAACCATCCATTACTACTAATTTCTGTAAGTTCCTACAGAAGCAGTCATTATCGCTTTAAGTTTTTGATGCTGCAAAATGTGTATTAAGGGACCTGTGAAGGGCGTTGCCCTGTCACAGAGTTAAAAGGGATTTAGGTAACCCAGGATTCTCAATTAGGCAGGTTGATGGGCTCCAGGATGCTTATCTCATTTGGAGGAAACTGGGTTAGCAATTTCTTCAGTGGCTGCTAAAACCTGGTTTGGAATCTAGAGACCGGAGATGTTATAGAGATTTGAGAGGGAGGAAACCACCAATCCTGGTTTTGCAGGCAACCAGCACAGTGATGGCATAGGTGGTAGCACCTGTCATAGTCTGGGACCTGATTGTAGATCAGAGCTCCAACCACCCAAGGAGTCCATGTGGTTGCAAGGGAACAACCAGAAATGTGTATGTCTGCATAGTGCAGTCTGTGATAGAACATACAGAGGGCCCAATCTGTGATAGAACATACAGAGGGCCCAAGCCTGAGGACCCAAGCAGCAGGGATGTGCCAGAAGGAGATCCGATGTATATACATGCACACTGGGATGCTGTGTTAGATGATCAAGAGGACTGGAGCACAGGGCCTGAGTAGCGTTGCTGTTAAAGAAAGCCAGGAAGCTGTATTACTGTGCTAATAATGGAAATCCTTGCAATAGAAGCCATTTGTTCTCTTGGACTTTTTCTTTCTGTTTTATTAAAAGTAAGCCAACAAGCCCTTAAACAGCATATCTGACGTGGACTATATTCACTGGTGAGCCTGTATGATTAAAATAAAAGGGATACAAATTAAATGTTTTTCCACATTTTGTGTATCGTATATACTGTCAACAGAAACAGAAAAGTTCCAAACAAAAACATTTTTAAAAACCCTAATGGTACAGTATTTATACATTTGAAAATTGATCAATCCTGATGTACTGACGGCCTATCTAATTTCTTCTCTAAAATGCCAGGACAGTACAAATACCCCCCAAATTACCCCTTTTTGGAAAGTAGACAGTACAATGTATTTAGTAAGAATCATGGTGAGTTGTTTGAAGTTGTAATTTTCTGGAAAATGAAGAAATTAAATAATTTTTTTGTATTGAAAAAAAAAAAAAAAAAAATATATATATATATATATATATTTTTTTTTTTTTTTACATACTGTCACCATTGTGGTAATCAGGGATACTGTGGCAGCCATCATGAATACTGACTGGTGTCGTATGTAAAATAAATAAATACATTTTTAATAAAATTATATAAACTTTCTTTTTGTTTACTATTCTTTCTGCTTCTTTTTTGTTTTTTAACAAACTGTCATCAGAGTAATTCACTGTCACCATGGTAACACTCTACTACTCTGGAAGGGGGGGGGGTGATCAGGGATTTTTTTTTACACTATTATTGCTTACAACAGTGATGATCACTGTTGTAAACAATAGTTTTAATTGTGATTAATGGCTTTCACTTACATTGTAATCATGTGATTGCTAAGTATGGTCTTAGCAATCACACAGTAACCTGGCCAGGTACTGAGCGCCGTGATCCGCTGTGTACACAGGACACAGTGGTCATGGGATCACGCCTGTGTGCTGCGACGTACCAGTCTGTTGTGGTGCCTGCAGCTGTCACCTGCTCTCAGTAAATGCACTGCGGGCAGGTGGCTAAAAATGAAGAGCAAGTAAAGTAAGTATATCTGTACCTCAAGAGAAGAATCCTGTGCTGTCCAAACATTGCTTGAAAAAAAAATTAAAATAGGTTTAGTTAAAAGGTTGTTGTAAAAATAAAAAGTGGGCATTGAATGTGTCAGACTGCTTTCATATTGATACTTTTTTCTTCCAATTTTGCATTGAAAAAAGCAGAATCAAAATGTGTGACCATGTAATCCTATGGAACTCTTCACACTGATCTGTTGCAGGTCCGCTGCATTTAGTAAAATTCAGTTTTACATTTTTGTTGCAGTTTTTGAGTCATATGACCAGTATAAAACCCATCGTAAACATGGTAAAAACATTGTAAAAATGCTGCAAAAATGGATCAGTGTAAAAGTAGCCTTACTGGTAGAAAACTCTATGAATTTGAAATTTTACAAAGAACACTATTCTGATGCACAGTGCAGCTTTAATATAGCAGTCAAAAATCTGTAAAAAAACATATCAAGATGCAAAGGACAATTCAAGGGTAATATGTGAATCAAGGGGTCAACAAAATGTACAAAAAGACAAATCAAATGTGTCCAGAATAATGAAACTAAATGAGACTAAATGACATACCAAATACTAATTTGTTTTTTTTTTAATGAAGGCAGGAAATCCAGAAAAGCTTTGCCAAAATTGTGTTACTGAGTGTGATCAGAAACATTTGGCAGATGCTGCCCTTTGTCAGCAAACCTGCATAACTACCGGATTCATACACTGGAAGAAGGCACTTGAGTAATTCCAGACATATGATGCCAGCTTTCCTATATGTTTTCATGCTGTCAGATCATACAGACACAGAACTTGGCTATGATTAGGCACAGCTGCCACAGCAGGTTGCAAGGCCAGCAATGTTTGTAAAGAATGTTATCTTTAGTATCTCCAAGATTTACCGCTATAGGAATTGGGTAAACAGAGTAGCGGCAATTTACTGTACAGTTTAAAAAAATATTAACATCCAAAAATAGGTTCCAAATACATAACAATTCTCTATTATGGGTATACACAGAGTACCTAGAAAGGTCTTCCAAGAAAAAAAACAGAACAGTAGTAAGTGAACACCTTGCACCCAGCCTTTTATCTACAATTAGCCTAAGGTACCTAGTCTTAAAGGGGAACAGTATAATTTGTTTTGTAGATACACTGTGCATGTGAAAGAGGTCAGTTAAAAGTGGCATTAACATTACTACACAGGTCTTCAAAATTACATTTGTTTAGTAGTCAGCATTACTAACAAGCCCTTTCGAAAAGGATGATCTGTGCTTGTAGCAAGCGTACACACAGAGATGGACGCGGTTCAACCGTTTTGGCTCCAACCTCCATCTTGGCAAAGGGTCAACCATCTTGTACAAACATATTCACCCTCATTCTCCCCCTTCCTCTCTGTTCATACACAGTGACATATGGCCTGTGTGTTAGAAGTGTCACAGGCCAGCCAGGGCACAGCCCCGAGCTATAAATCATCTTTGAGCTGGGTGCCGGCCGAGCTGGGAAGCTGAGTAAACTAGCACATCGTAAAAAGATAATAAATCTCTCTTTCTGAAAGTGTTGAATTGTTTCTAAAGCTCCTTAATGCAATTTACGAATTCCTGCCTCTAAAAGAGTGCTACTGTGTTTGCTTAACCCTCTGTATAACCTGTCTGTGGTAACAGTGCTATACAGACAATTATCTCAACCATCATAGTGTTATTGCTGAGATTGCCGAGTTTCCTCTTTCTCTGTACAAAAAGGAGGTGGTGGCAGTGCGAAGAGTTAATTGCGTAATTAACCTGACCCAGTAACAATCGCTCCCAGGCTGCCGGTACATCGATTGTAGTCCAATTAGCTGGAAAATCATTCTGCAGGGTGCAGTTGCGCATGGCATTGTTACGCACATGACATCGCGGTTTTAGATTGGCTAGTCCTTCGGTCACGAGTTTGGTGAGAAGGTCAGGGGTCTGACGCCGCGTACGTCACAGTGCTCGCTACACATTTCCCACATTTTCCTCGACATGCAGCTAAACCCTCCTTTTCTGCAATGAACCAGACTGAAGCTTTATTAACAAAACAAGGTGGGGTGAAACTATTGGGAAAAACACAGGAGACATACATTCAATCAATGTATAAAACATACAAAAACGTAATGAAATGATTAGGCTGCAGATGGCAATAAGCCCATGCGATGCAGCCTGTAGGGAATGTAAGTTTAGTCAAGCAAACATGGTAGCTGGTGTTCTCTCCCTGTTCTTCAAGTAGAACTATAGACAAAACTTTTTTTTTTCATTTTGTAAGGAGTAAAGGAGGGTTACAACCCCGGTCATATTTTTTTCTCCATCCCATTGTCCCATTGTGGATATTTCCCTTCATTTCCTGTCTTATAGCCAAACAGGAAGTGAGAGGAAATCCCTGCAAATTAAGGGCATTCTTTGAGGACCCCCAGGTCACCATAACTAGTGTCCTTATTGGAAGATTTCCTTTTATTACTTTTCTGGGAACGACCCAAAATTTGGGGTTTTCTTTTACTTTTACTTTCACTTTTACTTTCACTTTCAATGATAATGGTAAACAGGACATGCAGTATAGAGAGGGTGAATCTCCTTAACAGGGGCACAGGCAGCAATACAAAATGACAGTGGTTCTAATCTCTCTGCACTCTATGCAAAACTAAAAAAGTTTTTGACTTAGTTATACTTAAAGGTGGCATGTGAGCTCCCAGGATGCACCTGTCTCCTTTTCTCAGAATGAAGGTTGATGGGAACTTTTTTAACTGCTTCCTGACAGCCCTATAGTAGAACTACTGCTAGAGGCCGGCAGGGCTGAACAAAATCATGTATATATACCTGATTTTGCATTTCCAGGGGGAAGTGTGAGCACCACCCTACCTGCGCCGCCATTGGCAGCTACTGCTGTCGATCACCGAGGAACACTAACAGGGGAAAGGTCTGTATGTAAACAGCACAGATTTCTCCCCTGTCAGTACCAGCATGCTGCTTTGCATTGCTCTGGTGTTCTTCTATTATTGTGACTTAGATGACGTTCAGAGCACATTTTATGCCCAATTCATGCAAAACTCCACGTAATCCCAAGGGGTTTACATACTTTTTCTTGCAACTGTATATATATATATATATATATATATATATATATATATATATACACATTTGTAGACACTATAACGTTCACATAAACCAATTCATTTACACGTATTGGGATTTTTTTTTAGAAAATACATGTAGCAGAAAACATTTTGGGCTAAATTTATGACGGAATTTGATTTTTTACATTTTTCTACTGGATATGTTTTATAGCAAAATGTCAAAAATATTGTTTTTTTTTTTCAAAATTGTCAGTCTCAGTCTTCAAATACCACCAAAAGAAAGCTCAATTTGTGGGGAAAAGAAAGACATACATTTCATTTGGGTGCAGCGTTGCATGACCGCGGAATTGTCAGTTAAAATAACGCAGCACTGTATTGCAAAAAATGGTCAGGAAGGGGGGTAAATCCTCTGGAAGGCAGGTGGTTAAAGTTACATATTCTTTGGTTTTTGCAAACAGTAAATTTACTCTGGACTCCATCTAGTAGCCAAATGTAATATTGCAGGCAGGACAACTTAATGAATTTCCCTGCTGAAGGCAGAACAAGGACTAAATACTATAAGCTTTAACATGACATAGATAAATGAAAACATTCACAAACCTACAGTAACCCCAACATGAATCCTTACTGCATATCTTACAAAAAACCTCACTTTAACCTTCTAGTGCATTTCCATTATGCTTATTTTATATTTGTTACATGTCTCCATTCACATAGCAAAACATATACCTATCTGTTTCAACAAATGACCTAACATCCCCCATGTAATGTTAAAAAGGAATTCCAGGTATGGATATTTTATACATAGTTACATTGATCCAGCTTGTGTACCATATCTGGTTGATACCCCTTGAAGCTGGAAATCACTTACCGTATTTTTCGCTCCATAAGACGCACCTGACGATAAGACGCACCTAGGTTTTAGAGGCAGAAAACAGGAAAAAAAATTCTGAACTAATGGACTGCAGACATAGTACAGGAGATGACCAGAGACTGCGGACACAGTACAGGGGATGACCAGAGACTGCAGACATAGCACAGGAGATGACCAAAGACTGCAGACATAGTACAGGAGATGACCAGAGACTGCGGACATAGTACAGGAGATGACCAGAGACTGCGGACATAGTACAGGAGATGACCAGAGACTGCGGACATAGTACAGGAGATGACCAGAGACTGCGGACATAGTACAGGAGATGACCAGAGACTGCGGACATAGTACAGGAGATGACCAGAGACTGCGGACATAGTAAAGGAGATGACCAGAGACTGCGGACATAGTACAGGAGATGACCAAAGACTGCAGACACAGTACAGGAGATGACCAGAGACTGCGGACATAGTACAGGAGATGACCAGAGACTGCGGACACAGTACAGGAGATGACCAGAGACTGCGGACATAGTACAGGAGATGACCAGAGACTGCGGACATAGTACAGGAGATGACCAGAGACTGCGGACATAGTACAGGAGATGACCAGAGACTGCGGACATAGTACAGGAGATGACCAGAGACTGCGGACACAGTACAGGGGATGACCAGAGACTGCGGACATAGTACAGGAGATGACCAAAGACTGCAGACACAGTACAGGAGATGACCAGAGACTGCGGACATAGTACAGGAGATGACCAGAGACTGCGGACAGTACAGGAGATGACCAGAGACTGCGGACATAGTACAGGAGATGACCAGAGACTGCGGACATAGTACAGGAGATGACCAGAGACTGCGGACATAGTACAGGAGATGACCAGAGACTGCGGACATAGTACAAGAGATGACCAGAGACTGCGGACACAGTACAGGGGATGACCAGAGACTGCGGACATAGTACAGGAGATGACCAAAGACTGCAGACACAGTACAGGAGATGACCAGAGACTGCGGACATAGTACAGGAGATGACCAGAGACTGCGGACAGTACAGGAGATGACCAGAGACTGCGGACATAGTACAGGAGATGACCAGAGACTGCGGACATAGTACAGGAGATGACCAGAGACTGCGGACATAGTACAGGAGATGACCAGAGACTGCGGACATAGTACAGGAGATGACCAGAGACTGCGGACATAGTACAGGAGATGACCAGAGACTGCGGACATAGTACAGGAGATGACCAGAGACTGCGGACATAGTACAGGAGATGACCAGAGACTGCGGACATAGTACAGGAGATGACCAGAGACTGCGGACATAGTACAGGAGATGACCAGAGACTGCGGACATAGTACAGGAGATGACCAGAGACTGCGGACACAGTACAGGAGATGACCAGAGACTGCGGACACAGTACAGGGGATGACCAGAGACTGCGGACACAGTACAGGAGATGACCAGAGACTGCGGACAGTACAGGAGATGACCAGAGACTGCGGACACAGTACAGGAGATGACCAGAGACTGCGGACAGTACAGGAGATGACTGCTGACCTTTGGGGAGGGGGGGGAGAGGGTACCTGAATTTGACAGATACCCGCTCCCACTTCCGCGGAGTTGTTCTTTGATCTTACCTGTTCCTCTATCCAGCAGCGCGCTGTCTTCCCGGCTTCTGTAGTGTGGGCGCTCGGCGGACAGCCGGATGCCCAGTGCGAATGAGCGAGAAGCGCTGCACTTTGTGATTGGTCCGGCGGCTTCTGGGATCTGTCATGTGTCCCAGGTACCGCCTTACCATTCACAAAGAGCACCGCTTCTTGCGCATGCGCACTTGGCACCCGGCTGTCAAGCACACTACAGATGCCGGGAAGACAGCGCGCCGCTGGATAGAGGAACAGGTAAGGTCCCACTGCAGAGCTGAGCGGCCGGCCCGGTATTCTGACACGGCGGCAGTGGAAATACTGGACCGGCCACTCCATATTCACTCCATTAGATGCACTGACATTTCCCCCCCTTTTTTGGGGGGAAAAAAGTGCGTCTTATGGAGCGAAAAATACGGTAAGTAGACACTGCTACTCTAGTGACCTCCACTTGCCTCTAGGTCCCTTGTAGAGCAGCTTCCCTGCTGCATTCTGAATACTGTACAGGAGGTTGGCTACTCATCACAGAAGTCATTCAGAGAATGCTTTGCAATCTCTGAATGAATGCAAAGTGTTCTCTCATTGGACAGGTGGAGAGGTGAGGCAGTGACCTCATGCTCTGTTATCTGCATAGGTACATTGTTCCAAGCTAGACCAATGTAACTGTGTATAAAATATTCATATCTGGAATTCCTCTTGAAGGAGTTGTGGAGTTGTCATTTACGATAATTCCACTTATCTGTGCTCTGCTGGAAGATTTCATTATCAGTTGTAAAATAGATTTCAACACTCTCTGACCTAACAAAGAGGTAATGATCTCAAAGCTTGGATTCCACATTGTATGTTAATAAGGGCAAACTGAATCGGTCCCCACTTTGTGTCTCTTTAATTGTTTGGAATAGCTTGGAGTCCTATCAATAATCCTGCTCCAAAGAAAAAACTAGAAAGGTAAGAGCTATTTTTATTTTGTTTTCAGAATCATTTTTAGATTTGCTGTGTGAATGGGAACATACAACAAACATATAGTGGGAATTTCTCGAATTTGATTGCAAAGGCGGGCAGCACAGTGAATAAGTGGTCATCACGTCCACCTGGCAGTACTAGGATCGTCGGTTTGAATCCCAACCATGTCTCCACCTGCCTGGAGTTTGCATATTCTCCCTGTGCCTGCATGGGTTTCCTCTGGGTACTCCGGTTTCCTCCCACACTCCAAAGACATGCTGGTAGGTTAATAGGCTCCTGTCTAACTGGCCCTAGTATGTGTATGTATGAATGTTACTTTAGACCTTAGATTGTACACCCCTTGAGAGTTAGCGACTGATGTGAATGTACAAAATATATGTAAAGCGCTACGTAAATTGATGGCGCAATATAAGTACCAGAAATAAAAAAATAAAAGAGGAAATATACTTCACCAATATCCTTTCCTTATGTAAATGTGTCTCCTTGTTTACACACCTATCTCTCCTGCCGCAGGATCTTCTGTTCGGCTGTTCTAAAGACTGCTCTCAGGATCCCAGCACTGTAATCAACTAATTTCAGGTTAGTGTTAGGAGGAGGATTTAGTGTAGGCTATGCTTTGCTAGTGGGGTATCTAAACTATTCACACTAGTTCTTGTCTGCAAAAGCTCTGCAACAAAAATACCAGTGTACTGAGCATAAATGTATAAAAAGCAGACGCTGGACAGATGACAGGGGTGGTTCTCTGACACACATTTTCTTTTCTCATATGAAAATTTTTGAATTTGTCATATTTCACTAGACAACATTTCAGCAATGCCATGGATGACTCTGTATGTATGCAGGTATGTCCAAAGACTGTCCTTATCGCTGTTCTGCATTCTCTAACACGGAATATAACTTTCCTATTTTAGATAAAATAAAGCAGCCCTGGGAAAATCTTGCATACAACCTATCAATTTCAGGTGAGTCGCAATTTCTAGTGCTAATACAGTCTGCCACCAGCCTTTATAAATTGAGCAGCTCAATCTTTTTAAGCATTATGGTTTACCTAGTCTTCCTCATGAGACATTCTCTTATTGAGCAATTACTGTAATCCAGCTGTGTGGCTGCTGAACTGTGAGACACTGATTTGAAAGACTTTCAGAAGTGTTTAGAAAACCAGCAACAACATCTTTTGGATATTATCAAGTGCCACAAACATAAGAAATAATCACAATGGCTCAATACAATAAATCATAAAGTTATACTATAAAAATTAATGAATTATTTAAGCACAAAGTACCTTGAAAGCCAAAATATTTTATTAACACCTAACACAATAACACGTGCATTATTTAAATATACTATTCAATATAGTATAGATAAGAAAACATTAGCATTAGTCTGTTCTGTATTTAGTCATAATGCTGTTCTATGCACATCTGAATACTAGTTCTACCACTTGTCTCATTGTTCTTTTAATGCAAAATACCATTAGGATGTGCTACCAGGGACATATGAAAAGGCAGAGATTGTTTCATGGTTCCTGTCCTATAAAGAGCATTCTGACTCTTCTGAACATCTTACCTTCTCTTGCTATATTTAGGCATCCATCCAGAGCTGGGTAGACAATATGGACTAATTTACTGCATTGTAAAACACCTGTAACCGCAAGGACAGACATGAATTTTATTGCAGTGGACTGTACAAAATAGCATGGCACTGTACAGTATTTCAGCAGTTCGTGCTGCCTTTATAGAGCCATGAATGAACTGTACTTTTGTACACTTTAAATAAAGTTTGTACAAATACAAGCTAAGTGTGATGTGCAGAATTGCTCACCACACTACCCCCTACCGCAGTCGGGAATGGACAGCTGCTGGAGAGGTAAAGCTCTCCGGCATCTGCCCCTTCCTGTGTGAATGGGACCTAAAAGGAAAACAGTAAAATTTTGAAACTTGGTACTAACTAGGCTGTCCTAGACATCTAGTTAGAACACGGGGGTTGTACTTCAAAAACAATACAACATGCATTAAAAGATGGCACATTAAATAAAATTCCTTAAATATCATGAAAAGGCCACTTTATAATATGGAGAACTTTTTATGTAAGATTACATAAATGTCAGTCTTTATGTCAGGGACCCCAGATCTTGCCGCGATCGCGCACTGGTTTGCACATGCGCGGTATGCCCGGCCGCACTAGCGTGCGAGCATTTGGGACCTGGGCACCCACGACGGCAGCGACGGTCGTGCATGTGCACTCACAATCGCGGACGCGCGCCTGGCACCAATCAGGGTGCAGGGTGCCCTATTTGAAACAGGTCAGGTCTGTGATCTGGTTGCCGTATGGTCTTACGTGTATCCTGTGTTCCTGAGATTAGATTGCTTTCTTGCCAACCCTGAATGACCTTGATGTGCTGATTGTCTCATGCTCTGAACCTTGGCTTGCCTGACCATTCTCCTGTCTAATCCCACACGTTTTGATCTTCTGTTACCGAACCCGGCTTGTGACCAGTTTATCCTTTTGTCTACTGTTTTGTACCATGCTGCCTCCACCGCTATCGACCCGGCCTGCCCGACTCTGCTCTTTCTACCTCCTTACATCAGGCTCTCACCTGCTATACACCTCCGGCAAGCGCTTCTACCGCAGCTGGGTGCACCCAGGGGCCGCAACCTGGTTTCAGCCTGCCCCAAGTCCATCCCCACCATCAGGGGCCCTGGTGAACAAGCAGGTCGGGGCTTAGATTCCGCGCCTTGGGGAATTTCGGTCTATGGAACACTAGAGGCTACTGCCAGCAGGTCCCTAACAGAACAGAACAGGAAGACTCTCTCCCTGGGAAGAGATGTGCCAACACTTGGCAGCGCTCACACGGGCCGTTAAAACACTAGAAGAAGGATATAAGCATCTGGAGGGACAGGTCCAGAGCCTGGCCGCAACTGCGCCCGCAACTCCAGATCCGATTAGTGCATCTTCTGCCAGGGGTTCCACTGAACCTTCCACTGGAGCTACATTCTCCATTCCTCCGCCAGAACCACGAGTGCCAACACCCGAGCGGTTCAATGGGGATCGAGGAAAGTTCAGGGCCTTTCAGAACTCCTGTCAGCTATATTTTGATCTGCAACCCCCGACCTTCTCATCTGAATCCGTGAAGGTAAGATTTATTATATCCCTGTTGCAGGGTGAACCCCAGGGATGGGCTCACCACCTGATGGAGACCCACCACCCACACCTGAACTCTGTTACCACCTTCTTCAAGGCAATGGCGCAGCTGTACAATGACCCGCATCGAGCCGCCTCAGCTGAGGCAGCCCTCTATTCCTTACAGCAGGGACGCCAGGCTGCGGAAGATTATGCAGCTGAATTCAGGCGTTGGAGTGGAGACTCTCAGTGGAACGACGCAGCCTTGCGTCATCAATTTCAGTTGGGCTTGTCTGACCCTTTAAAAGATGAATTGGCCAGAGTAGGAGTACCTGACTCCTTGGAAGACCTAATAGATCAGGCCATCCAGATCGATCGTAGGTTGCAGGAAAAGAGACAGGAGAGGTCCAGCCAGGGGCCAAGACCCACATGGATGCTGCCAAGGGTACCAGTCTTGCCAAAGGTCAGTGGTGGAAATCAGAGTCCGGAATCATCGGATGGGGTTGAGCCCATGCAGCTCGGTCTGATGCGGTCGTCCCTCTTAACGGAGGAACGTCAGAGACGTCGGTCAAACAATCTATGCCTCTACTGCGGAGCAGCGGGTCACATGGTGCGCTCCTGCCCAGAGAAGTTCCGTAAGTCCTCTTCTATTATTTCTGCTATGTCTACTGTGTGCACAGGGAACCCCACTCACTTGGCTGTGCCGGTGTCTTTTCAACTCCCCGGAAGAATCGTACAGGTGACAGCTATTATTGACTCCGGGGCGTGTAGCTGCTTTGTTGACCTTAGCTTCGCAGCTCAGCAGCAGATTCCTGTGCTCACCAAGGAGCATGGCCTGAACATTTTTTTGGCTGATGGGTCTCGAATTAAATCGGGGATGGTAGATCGGGAGACCCCTCCTATACACACCACAGTGGCAGGACATCATCAGGAGCTTCTCCGTTTGGACGCCATCGTGTCCCCCCTATTTCCAGTTATTTTGGGGCTTCCTTGGCTAAGAGCCCATGACCCCCAAATTGACTGGAAGGCCGGGTCGATTCAATTTCACTCACCCTATTGCCAGGAGCATTGCTTACCCAGGTTACTAGAGACACCAACCTTATTAAGTGTGAGTACTGATACCGAGTTAGCCCAAATTGTGCCCGCGGCCTATCATCAGTTTCTTGACGTGTTTAGCCCTCGGGGGGGCAGATATTCTTCCCCCGCATCGGGCTTACGACTGTCCCATTGATCTTCTCCCGGTTCTGAAATACCATTCGGCCGAATCTTTCCCCTGTCAGAACGAGAGCTGGGGACACTGAAGGAATATATTGATGAGAGCCTTCGGAAGGGGTTTATCCACCCTTCCACATCACCGGCTGGGGCAGGAATCTTTTTTGTTGAGAAAAAAGACCAATCCCTGAGGCCGTGTGTCAATTATAGGGACTTAAATAAAATCACAGTCAAGAACCACTACCCCCTTCCCTTGGTCCCTGAGCTGTTCCAGAGATTGAAGACAGCTTCCATTTTTTCTAAACTCGATCTTAGGGGCGCTTATAACCTGGTCCGTATTCGCGAAGGGGACGAGTGGAAGACTGCTTTTTGCACTCGGTTCGGGCATATTGAATGCTTAGTTATGCCATTCGGATTATGTAATGTGCCGGCCACGTTTCAGCATTTCGTGAATGACATTTTTAGAGATTTCCTGGACATTTTTGTAATTGAGGACCCTAGAGAAACACCCCAACCGGATACCATCTTACCGGCGGGTAGCTTCTTATTGCTCCAGTCTGAGCTTTGGTCCAAACTACAGGCTGCTTCCACCAGGGTTCCTGATTTACCTGGAATTCCAGTACAGAGCAGGGAAGATCTCTTGTGGAGGGGGGAACAGATCCTGGTACCCAAATAAGCTCAGACCATGATTTAAGGCTATTGTCATGACCATCCATTGGCGGGGCACTTTGGGATACACAAGACCCTAGAATTGGCACGACGCATGTTTTGATGGCCAAGCATGGCCAAAGACTGTGAAGCATACGTTAG
Organism: Staurois parvus; assembly: GCF_062004578.1. Classification (NCBI taxonomy): domain Eukaryota; kingdom Metazoa; phylum Chordata; class Amphibia; order Anura; family Ranidae; genus Staurois; species Staurois parvus. The sequence continues at coordinate 9,788,487 of NW_028319228.1, read as the reverse complement.
ATTTCAATATTTTTATTGAAGTTTTTTAGTATAACAACAGGGTATAGAAATGTTGCAAAACAAGAAAAATACAGTTCACAGTCAAATAGAACAATCGATAATGTGATGTGCGTTCCTCACCATTTGGCTGAGGATAATCAATGTCTGATTTGCTTTGTTCTGAGAGGTATACTCTTTTAGGTGTGAACCATATGGAGGTGGTAGTGTTGCTACATAAAGGGGGAGGAGGGCGTGTAGAAGGATTGGGATGGGGGGGTGGGTAGGAGGAGAAGGGGAAAATATGCACCAGTCTTGGGTGAAAAGTCTAAGGATTGCAGAGGAATTGTGTCAATCTTTTACTGTACAGTTCGGGTTCTGTAGCCATCGATACCACTGGAGTTTGAATTTTTGGTAGGAGGTATTGGTGGGAGCCGTTCTCGAAGCATACGTTAGAACTTGCCCTATCTGTAATCGGAAGAAACCCACCAGAGACAGGGCTTGGGGCCTGCTACGACCCTTGCCTATACCTGACCGGCCCTGGAGCATGATCTCCATGGATTTTATCGTGGAACTACCACCTTCGCAGGATCGCACCATGATTTTTGTGGTGGTGGACCGTCTCTCTAAAATGGTCCACTTTCTTCCACTAGAGAAAACACCGTCTGCTTCCGAGATGGCATGGGTCTTCATTAAGGAAATAGTGAGACTCCACAGAATGCCAAAAAATATTGTTTCGGATAGGGGAGTCCAATTCACGTCCAAATTCTGGAAGGCTTTATGTGAGGGGTTGGAGATCAAATTGTCTTTTTCTTCAGCGTATCACCCACAGACTAATGGACAGACAGAGCAGACCAATCAGATGCTCGAGCAATATCTGAGATGTTATACTTTTTTTTTGCAAGACGACTGGCTGACCCTTCTGCCAATGGTGGAATTTGCATACAATAATTAGAACCATTCTACCACCAATCAATCCCCATTCTTCGCCAACTACGTGTTCCACCCTACTTTCCTGCCAGATCTGGTTCCAGAGAACTCAGTCCCAGCAGCCCAAGAGATCCTAAATTTTTTAACGACCAATAATAAGTTGTTACAGGAAACAATGGCTAGAGCCCAGGAGGAGAGCAAGAAGTTTTTTGACAGAAGGAGAAAAGGGGAATTGGTTATACACCCCGGGGATCGGATTTGGTTGGCAACAACCAACCTAAAACTGGCATGTCCATCTAGGAAATTGTCACCCAAATTTGTGGGGCCTTTTCAAGTAGAACGTAAGGTCAATGAAGTGGCATATAAACTAGCACTGCCTGAATCCCTTAAGATACACCCCATCTTCCATGTGTCGCTGTTGAGACCCGCAGTACCTGATCCTTTCTCAGATCGCAGATCTAGTCCTCTAGAAGCCATAGACATTGATGGGGAAGAGGAATTCAAGGTAGAGGCAATTGTTGACTGCAGGAAGAGGGGTGGTCAAACAAAATACTTCATTAAGTGGAAGGGCTATGGGCCAGAAGAGAATTCGTGGGAACCTGCTCAAAATGTCCATACTCCCAGATTGATACGGCAATTCCTTCGCAACCAGCCTCAAAGGAGGAATCGGGTGGGCATCCGGAGACTGCCCGTAAGGGGGGGGGGACAATGTCAGGGACCCCAGATCTGGCCGTGATCGCGCACCGGTTTGCGCATGTGCTGTATGCCCAGCCGCACTAGCGTGCAAGCATTGGGACCTGGGCACCCGCGACAGCAGCGGCGGTCGCGCATGCGCACTCGCGATTGCGGACACACGCCTGGCACCAATCAGGGCGCAGGGTGCCCTATTTGAAACAGGTCAGGTCTGTGATCTGGTTGCCGTATGGTCTTACCTGTATCCTATGTTCCTGAGATTAGATTGCTTTGTTGCCCACCCTGCCTGACCTTGATGTGCTGATTGTCTCCTGCTTTGAACCTTGGCTTGCCTGACCATTCTCCTGTCTAATCCCACACGTTTTTATCTTCTGTTACCGAACCCAGCTTGTGACCAGTTTATCCTTCTGTCTACAGTTTTTTACCGTGCTGCCTCCACCGCTACCGACCCGGCCTGCCCTGCCTGCTCTTTCTACCTCCTTACATCAGGCTCTCACCTGCTATACACCTCCGGCAAGCGCTTCTACCGCAGCTGGGTGCACCCAGGGGCCGCGACCTGGTTTCGGCCTGCTCCAAGTCCATCCCCACCATCAGGGGCCCTGGTGAACAAGCAGGTCAAGGCTTAGATTCCGCGCCTTGGGAATGAGAATGGACAAATAGGCTAACATAGAGTTGGTTATACAGGCTAAAGAAAAATAAATGCAGAAAGCCGATATAAGCAGACTTTTTATGACCAGTGTGCATGAGGCCTAAAGGCATTTGAAACATGTATCATGCACATGATTACCATATTATAGAGTTGCAGTCATTTCTTCTGTCCCCTTCACAAACACAGCATTACACGATAAACTGACTTAACTGTGTAGCACACTGCTTGTTATAGGGTTTAGTATGATATAATTGGTGTAGTAATTAGGGATGAGTGACAATTTCACAGAACTTGATTTTGTACTATAATTACAATTTTCACCTTTGTCTATATTTTGCTAAAATTAGACACCAATTTTATCACGCACTACTGTTAGGTAACATTGGAAGGAAACAATATTTCGCTTTAAATCTAGGCATGTGAAAAGCTTTTAGCTGTCATGCCTTGGTGCTGTGTGATATGGCTTTGTTGATGAGCAATGTTTTACCAATGAAACATGTACGTTTTTTAATAAAGGCGTGTGATCACTATGTCAGCACTGACTTGGTGATGTATGGTAGGGATGTGCGATGCCCAGGATCAGTTCACCAAGTGTTCAGTGAGTCCTCTCTGAATTTTAGAAAACCAGAGCTTAGTGCCGAATCCCATTTTAATCTATGAGGAGGGCTCATGTTATTACTTATTATTAGTGATAGGCTGAACCCCCCCCCCCTCCGGTTTGTGGTTGAACATTCAAACCTACTGAAACTTGGACTGCGAACTTTGAAAAGGGACAATTTACTAAGTGGTATCTTACTGCATCTGAGTATATGGTAAAATACCACTCAGTTACTAAAATACCACATGAGTTATATTATTAAGTCATGTGGTATTTTAATAGTAAAACATTCATTCAAGTTTCAGCTGTCAGCGGGTTTCCAAAAAGAATAGTTGGCATTGCCCGACATTTAAAAAAAAAAAAAAAAAAATGGCATGGGGTCTCCCCTCCCATCCATATCAAGGTTTGTTATGGATTTTGAGGGGAATTCTCCACGCCAAATTTTTTTTTTAAATGGCATGGAGGTCCCCCAAAATCCATACCAGACCCTTATCCGAGCATGCAGCCTGGCAGGTCAGGACGGGGGGGGGGGGGGGGTGAGCGAGAGCCCCTTCCCTCCTTAACCATACCAGTCCAAATGAATTCAACATGAGAGGGTGCTTTTGGGGCAGGGGGGCTACCCATGTAGGGCCTGTTCCCCACAACCCTAGCTGGTGGTTGTGCGGGTCTGCAGGCGGGGGTCTTATCAGAATCTGGAAGCCCCTTTTAACAAGAGGGCCCCCAAATCCCAGCCCCCCCATGTGGATGGGTATGCGGTAGATAGTACCGCTACCCATTCACAAAAAAAAAGTGTAGTGTGAAAAAAGACAGAAGACAGTCTTTGACAAGTTCTTTATTAAAAATACAAATTAAAAAATGTTCCACAAAGTAGAACCAACATCAATCACAATGCCTGCTGCCACCACCGATCCAAAGAAGAAAAAAAATCCACTCCACCCTCGATGCTGGCTCCCACCGTCTGACAGCTGCGCTGTGATGACAATTCTTATATAGAGTGATGATGTCACAAGGGGGCGGGATGACCTCCACCCCCTTGTGATATCATCATGCCCTGTGATTGGCCAAAGAATGGCACCTGACCTGTGGTCAGATGCGTTGCTTTGGCCAATCACAATGCACTGTTAGAGTGCAGTGCATTGTGGGGCACGGCGGGCAAAAAACCTGCCGAATGCCCATGCCGTTTGTGAGTTCAGTGAACTTACGAACGGCCCATGTTTGAGTCGAACTTACGTTTGACTCGAACATGCAGCCAATCATTACTTATTATTTTACTTATATCTGTATGATTGCCTTTTCATGTTTTTCAATAAAAAATTAAGAAAACGAGAAGGAGCTATGATCACTTATTTACTGCCACAGCAATTAATTCGTTTTAATCTTCCCAATTTTTTACATCCATATTGCCACCATTTAGTGTATATGTATTAGCTAAATAAAATTCCTTTTTAGGGATGATTCACAATGGAGGAGATTTACTAAAACTGGAGTACTCAGAATCTAGAGCAGCTGGGCATGGTAGCCAATCAGCTTCTAACTTTGTCTTGTTCAATTAAGCTTTAGCAATACAACCTAAAATCTGATTGGTTTCATAAAGAGCTGTATCAAATTTTGCACACTCCAGTTTTAGTAAATAATCCCCAATATGTTTAAAGCTAAAATCTGTCCTGAAAAAAAAAAACTCTTGCAGTGGGAGCCCCCACACTACAAGGGTTATGCTTGTTAAATTTTGCCTAGGGGGTACAGAAATAAGAAGTAATACTTACGGGCTTTCTATATGCATGTGAATTGCCACTCCAAGGTGCTCTCAGATGCGTTGCATGCTTGCCTTCTCCATGTACATTGCAGAGTTCAATGGTACAATATATTGCACTTGACGATGCAAAGAGACCACCCAGTGGGCATACCCATGTGCTGTCAGTCAAAATCAAAGTGGGTCTGATTGGAAACTAGTCTCTCAGTTCCAAACAGGTTCCACCCATCCCACCACAAACCTCCTTAGCCATACGCCTGTTAGTGTGATGGGTGCAGTGGCCAGTGGCCAGGGAGAGAGGGAGCACACTGAAGCCTGAAGACTCTAAGTGTGACAGGTACATGAATCTGGCCCAAAGACTGACAATTTTGGTGCAGAGGCCTGACAGAGTTATAAATTGTGTCTATGACAGCAATTATGAATTCTCCCCATGATGATCAAACTAGAGAGAATTATTCTTAATATATATGATTTGATGAGAAGTCCTTTGTTGTATTCCTCAAATGTTGATGTTAACAATAAACCAATCAGTAGCCAGGCTGAGATATTTACAATATAGTGCTACCACAGTCACACACCAGACATTTATATCTTGACCTCTTTGTAGACACATTCAATATAAATGAAAATGAGCCCATAAAACTATGGTTTTATTCAGAGTTTAACTCACAGAGAAGAAAATGTAAAATACTGTACAAAGTTGGTAATGCTAATATTGTTCATTAAATTGATAAAATATCTGGGACTTTTATGACTGCTTGCTAATATTAAGTGCCCTTTACATCCAAGAGTAACTGGTGACAGCTCAGTATAATATAATACATTTAAATCTGTACCAACTGTTGTAAATGTCATAGTCATGACTGCTTGAAAGCCATCTATGCTGTTCTTGATTACGTTGAACTGTGTAAAAATTGAAGCAATAAAGGCAAACATAAAAGAATAATCTGCTTTTGATTTAAAGCAAAAATATCAAACTCACTTGCTGAAATGTAGAAATGGTATATGTCTACCAAAACATCAGTCTGTGCTTTTAATTTGAGCTTTTCTTATCAAATACAGCTAATGGGACACAGTATTCTTAATTTGCATTGCTAGTGCTTTCCGTAAGTTGTAGTTTCCATTGGATAAATATATGAACAAGTATGTATTTACGCTTCAGCATTAACAGACACCTATGATTACCTCCTTGGTTCTAATGCCAACTTGCATTAAGTCTGGTTGCAGGCTCAAAAGAATGAAAAGATGACTGAATTAGGAGAGAGTCAAGTATGTTTGTACATGTAGTTAGTAATATGCAGCTAACAGTCAGAGGCAAACATAACTGCACTGCAGCTCTCATTGTACCCTTAATATGCAAATACCAGTCTACACTGATTGTTCACGCAGCATTCTCCGTGACTTACTTTGGATTTTAGACTTACCTTTGATGCTTGCCAAATGCAGCTCTGCCCTTTCTCCTCTTTTCTTGAGCTGTCACTCTGAAAGCCTTTGATGGTCAATTCATTAAAATATAAATGATGCAGTATTTTGAGGGCTTTTTTTCTCAGGGAATAGGTACGGGTACTCCCCGTTTCTGAATCACCCCTTGTTTCTACCCCCTACCCACCTTTGAGCACCGTCCCTTGGTGCCACCACCTCCCAGTATGGCCCTTTTTGAAAATACATAACCAAGTATCATTCTGTGCATCTGTTTAGAATTTGTTGTTGACTACAAGAAAAGTAAAAACAATAAATAAACCCCCTAGCAACAATAGACCCCCTGAAACAATCCCCCCAGTAGCAATAGATCCACCCCAGCAACAATATATCTCTCAGCAGCCAGCAGCAACAGACCCTCCATTCAACAATAGATCCTTCCCAGCAACGACTGAGCTTCCCCATCAACAGTGGATCCCTCACAAGCAACAACAGACATCTATGCTACAACAGATCCCCCAGCAGCCAGCAACAATAGACCCTCCAGAACACCCTATCACTCCTTGCCATTATATACATTCAGTGCTGGAGGTGCTGAAATTGCATTCCCCCACATTTCCCCACATTCCCGCTGAACAAATTGAAAATACAGTATCTTTCCAATTTACAAAATCTATGCTGCATCAGTTATATTTTCCAAGTGCACATAAACAATAAACTTGTGTAGCGCTACCCTTGTAGGGGCCACTGTTTATGGCTATCCCCAAGCTATGCACAGCCAGGCAACAGGTATTTTTCACACAGACTTGCATCCAGGAGACAGTAACCAGTGCGTGGGCTTGTTTTTTTTATTTTATTAGGGGAAATTAACTTGGATAGGGAAATAGGGATTATGGGATGCCCAGTTTGTCTTCAATCAATTTAGGGGGGACAACTTCCTTCCTATGTACAAAAAAAAGATCCTGGACTGCTCTTTTCCTTGAAAGCCATCAGTCATTGTGGATCAGAAAGAACAGCCCTTTATGGGCAAGGAACTAGCAGTCCCTCAAAAATCAGCTTAGCTTCTTATAACTACATGCCGAAATGTCTCCTCCCTTGCCTGTAGAGCTGATCCCAGCTCCACAACCTGCAGACATTACCTGCCCTCCTAGCTGCTCTGATGATTTCCCGGGATAAGGATAAAGGATTTAGTCCAGCACTGTCCTTTGAAAGCTTGTTACATGTGACAGTATTTCCCCTTGTGGATCGCAGGGGGTGCTGATGTGCTCACTCTGTCCTCTTTGCTCTCACTGCTCCAGGTCTCGATCCCATTCACGCTGCACTACTGAATGTATCCTCCTGAGACAGCCTGAGCCCAGCCTGGAGGCCGCTCCCCCCCAGACCTAGAGGACCCCTCCCAGGCACTGACAATCTCCTCAGCACTCCATCTTCCACCCAACTCCTCGGTCAGTCTTATTCTCCCATATTTATGGGCCAGTCCACCACTCTACTAGGGCCTCAAAACCTGGGATTAGCCAGACTCCCATAAATATGCAGATTAGGTCTCTACCCCTTCCTACTTACCGACTTCTGGAAGGTTCTACGGTCCTCCAGAGTCAAGAGGAGGCGATAGAGCCACAACCTGTTAAGTCATCCGGTTGACCTGCAATAACCCGACCTCAATCACAGAGTCACACAGTTACCATGAGTCTTACACAATGATTTTACCTGCAATACACTACACCATAGTGGCACACAGAGGGTGCTACACTTGCAAAGGTGTGCTCATTCCTTCAGCAGAATGAAACACCGAAACATCCAAAAATCTTGTGGTATTCATGTACAGTACAGAGTTAAAAAATTTGAGGAATGTATTATATAGCATGAATTATATAAAATGAATTATATATGAGCTCATGTCTCACTTTTGAGACAGAGAAAGGGGCTGAGAATATTAATTCTTCAGCTGCACTGGACAGTCAATGAACAGGAGCCTCTATACAGACCCTTCTGTTTACTATACTTTAGTTAAAAATGAGCACATTTAGTGATCAGTACCATTCACTCACTGTGCTCATTTACAAAAGGAGCAGTCTGAAAACTGACATATTTACCAATCCCTTCCTCCGCTCTCCATCCTAAAGATCCCTCACCCTGTGTGCCTGCAGCAGCCAACAGGAGAGGAGCGGAGTGGAGGGAAGCTGGCAGTGTTGCAGGGGGAGAGAGAGTGTCGCACAGGGGGGCCTGGGCAGTAGGGGGAAGGAATCCTTCACAGGGAGGGTGATTGGTGTGTGTGTGTGGGGGGTGGCAATTATAAGAACCAATTGCATTGTGTGTATCTCCCAGCAACTGCTGAAAGCAGGCAGGAGGGAGAGGAAGAGAAACCTGTGATCAGCTGTTGCATGCAGAGACACATAACAGATCAATTCTTATCAGAGCCCCCCACCTCACTGATCACCCCTTCAGCTGCCCACATCCAGTTCCTATGCTGCCAGGGCTCCCTGGATGCAGAGGCACACAGGGTGATTAGGATATGCCCTGTGCCCAGGCACTCCCGGCACACCCTGTGTGTATGCCTATGGCAGAAGTACAATGGAGATCTGTAGAGAACAGAAATCACAGTTTCTTTCCCCTTTGCTTTCCATAAAGAGCAGAACCTTGTTACAGCAATGCATAGTGGCACATGCTATGCTCATTCCTGCAATGTGGTACTATTCATGCTTAATGGCACAACAACACACCTTGCCAATGATCCTGCGTTGCAGTGCACCACAACTTAAAAATAACTCACTATTGTGCATTGCGGTTACAAGAACAGTGCATGCTAATTTAAAGTTTGGTTTTAAGCATTGTCAGCCCAAAACACACCAAATTATAACAATATCATTGGTTCCTTAGGTTCTCTGTTGTGACCTTAGAGGATGAATTCCTTTACAATTGATGCAGCTAGAAAGGTCAGTTATGGCTTGATTTAAATCTCTTTTACTGCTTATTCGGAACATGTAAACACTTTCATATATTTAGGTGAGCAAAACAATTTCATGTAAAAAGGAAGTTTCTTAGTATATTGACCAAACAGCAGTGCACAAAGTTACTCTGTTATTATTTACTGAGAAGAAGAGGAAGTACTTGTGTCAATAAGAACTAGTCCTTGTGTCAATCAGAATGATTTATAACCTCTACTTTGGTTTAAATAAACCCAACCATTAAGCTATTCCAAGAAGTGTGCTCTAAAGTAATATATTTATAAGGAAATCCTCCACACCACTGAAATAAGGATAGAGGAGAGACTCTTTTGAGGACCAGTAGATAGGAATGGGAGTATTGTGAAAGTAGAAAATCTGTTTTCAGAATCATCTATGACACTGCACCAGCATCATGTCACCTGAGAAAACAGATATCATGTATTACATGTAACCTGAAAAGGAAACAGTTGTTGACTGCAATCATACCTAAATCCCAGTAGAAAGCTCTCAGCATCTCTAATCTTTATAATCTTCCTAAACAGAACAATTATAAAAAAAAAATAAAGCCTGACTTCAGGCACAGTGCTTTTTACATGTTTAAAAAAAACATTTTAATATTTACTAAGATTCATTAAATCCATAGGTGATATTTGTAGCTGGTCTTAGCCCCAGTGAGCTGGTGCCACAAAATACTGTCAGGGCCACACATCTAGCTCCCCACTGCTTCGAATCAAAGTAAGTCATTAGGGTTGATTTACTAAAACTGGAGAGTGTAAAAACTGGTGCAGCTCTGCTTTGAAACCATACAGCTTCCAGGTTTTATTGTCAAAACTTAATTGAGCTCATTGGCTCTCATGCACAGCTGCACCAGATTTTGCACTCTCCAGTCCTAATAACTCAACCGCTATGTGTCATGTACTTGGTTGAGGTCAAACTGACTTACTTCTTGAGTCTAATACACCCCAGAAGTGCTAACAGGATGCAGCAGGACGAGGAAAGGCATTGATGCCTCCAAGTCATCCAAGCACAGTGCTTGGTCAGAAGACCAAGATTTGCTGAAGATGCACAGACTGGATCTAGCACAGGAAGCCAGAACGTATGTCAGGCACTGGAACCCACAGGTGCAGAAACATAGTCAGGATGAGCAGAGGTCAAAAAGAGCTAGTGAACAGAGGTTCTGATTCAGCAAGCAATAACAAAGTCAGAGTCCAGGCCAAGGTCAATATCAGAGGAACTGCAAAAATACATAAGCAGCAGGTAGAAGGCAAAGTCAAGACATGAGCCAAAGTCATTAGCCAGAGATCAGGTTATCACGAAGTCAGGAGGCAAGCCAGGTGAAACACAGAATGGTAGAATGCAGATCAGGTCACGGGTCACAGGAGCTGATGGCCACTCAGCAACTTCTCTTCAATGTGCTGCACTTTATATAGGGTGATTGGTGCCAATGTGACAGATGTGCATGCTCATTAACACTAACATTCATTAGCAAGAGCACCCTCACAAGTACACATTACCCTAAATCTGTGTAATGGGCCACAGGCTGTACTATGTACATGCACGTGGTAATGCACTCAATCTTCCAGCTGAGATGTTGTGTCTCTGCCTACTGTCTCTGCTGTGCCCGCCCCAAAGCACAGCAAAATAATGATGTATGAAGAAAAAGATGTCCTGTAAGCCACACATGACTGCAAGCCCTGTAAGGAGAGTGTATAACAGCTTCAGCCCGGGCTCCAGCAGGCCACATCTCCCAACGCATTTTGTTCTGCCCTGGAGCTTAATCATGATTATCCTCCATGGTGGAGCAAAACACGTGTGGGGCGGTGGCCTGGTTGGAGCCCGGGCTGAGGCTGTTATGCACTCTCCTTCCAGGACTTGTTGGTGTTTGGAGATGGGATGTGCTTTGTCCTAGCCAGTACTCACAGTTGTTGGGTTACAGATCAGGATCCTTTAGAGCAGGGGCCCTCAAACTATGGCCCGTGGGCTAGATGTGGCCTGCCAAAGTCATTTACCCTCAGGTCGAAATTAAGAGGGCTGGGCACGTGACCAGGGCGCGGTGATTATAGATCTTTATGTAGTTGAGGGAAGTGTATTGTAGGTTAGGGGCTTTGTCTTAACCCCTGACCTACAATACACCTCCCCCAACTACATACAGATCCATAATACACCTCCCCCACCTCAATCTACCGTACACCTCCCCCAATATCTACCTACAGTACACCTCCCCCAGTACCTACCTACAGTTCACCTCCCTCATATCACCCAGTATGAACAGTACACCTACAGTACAGCCCCTCTACTGATCTACAATACACATCCCCCAGTAATGACCTACAATAACCTCCCAATCTACAGTACACCCCCACCTACCGATCTATAATACACCTCCCCATGTACAATACTCCTCCCCAGCGGTGTATTTACCGCAAGGTAAACTCCTTATTTTAGTGGAGGGTGGTGGCGACAGGGGGGCATACAAAACATCTATGTGCAAGATATACTGGGGAGGGGAGACGCTGCTGAAGCCTTGAGTGTGCAGTCTGTATGCTGGACTGGCGACCAATACATAAATGACTGCCTTCTCCTGTCTGTAGAGCTGCTGAGCTGTGTGCCGAGTACAGCCCTGCACTCGGCACACATGTAGGAATTTGTTCATATTTTTTTCAAACTATAGTCCAGCCCCCAACAGTCTGAGGGACAGTGAACTGGACCCCTGTTTAAAAAGTTTGAGGACCCCTGCTTTAGAGTATGAGCACCCACAGTTTTTGCATTTGGTTCACAATAATAATATGGCTATCATAGTCCCCATTCCGATGCAGTAGGGAGCAGTGGCGAGGTGGAAGTACATCTCCTGCTGTTCTTGATGGCACAAGTTTACTAGGGCTAAATAACAGCAGAGTAAGTAAAAAAAAAATCACTGAATTTACAAATCATAGTAAATATTAAAAGGTTTTTAAAATTGTAAAAAATACTATACCCGGAGTTTGGCTTTAAGATCTTGCTTAACAAAGTGCCAAGTTCTGTTTTTGTCACAGAGCAACCGAAATATAATCCATATATTTTTAAGACTCTGATGTTCTACTTTGGTATCACAGTTTTTAGACACAATGACATATGATGAACTTAGCTTGCCATCATCAAGCACAGGATCTATGGTGTGTTTCTGAAATTACAGCAAGCTACACTGCTTGTGGCGGTTCTTTTATAGGCATACAAATATCAGTATGAATGTATTAAAATGATTTACAGCAGACAGAGCTATTCCATTCAGAACATTTAAAAAAGAAAGTTGCCAAGCTGTAGATTCATCTCTCCTACTTCCTAAACAGTGACATAGCTGTCACTGATTATACATAATTCAGGTTTTTAGCCCCTTTCCCTGACTGCCTACCCCCCCCCCCCATCCAGGGGTGTATTTCCCACAAGGTAAACAAGGGCAGCACCTCCCCCCCAGAAGAAGGGATGAAATAAGTGACACGCGTGCCATAGGAACCAGGTAGGAACCGAGAGAGGCTGCAGGATGTTTGGTGGTGTATGCAGAGCCTGACTCTCGTTACCGGGGATGTCTGAAGCTATGAAGATAAGTGTCTTTGTCTCTATCACTGGGGGGGGGGGGGTAGTGGAAGGCTCTCCCAGGTGGGGGGCAGGGGTGTTGTTGGCCAATGGCAGGCTCTCTCCGTGGAAGGGGAAGGGCGGGTGTTGGTCGGTGTCCGTGGGGGCAGGCGATTTTTGTGTTGCCTAGGGCAGCACAAAACCTAAATACACCACTGCCCCCATCATAAGTAATTTCAGTACTTTCAGTCTAGTGCTCTGCTGGTGAAAGCTAAACAGTAATTAAATTGTAACAGACACAAACAGGCTAAACTAGCAGCGAGCTCACCATGCAGTGCTTCAACACATTAGCTCTCCCACATTTGTGATCAAACATGGAGGAACAGGCGAGAATAGGTCTGTAAGACCCAGGACAAGACGTTTTCTTTCCCTTTGGTGAAAAGGGACAAGCTAGGCGAATGAATACATGGAAATAGTGGAATCAGTCAACCATGACCCTACAAACTGCAGCCACAACATGTGAACCTAACATTACAAGGTAAGGCAAGCAAATGACACAGGAAATACAACTACACCAGTAAATAGTAAAACAACAAAAACATTGGAAAGTGTACAAAGCCTATAAACTGCTGGGGAATTTTTTCTTTCTAATAACAATTTTATTGGTTTTCATGCAAGTACAAACAGTACAGAAAAAGAGTATATGGGAAAGAAAATAAACATAACAGAGATATACATCGATGGCAAAACTACAAAGGGTCAGGATCAGTTGAATCATATAATAACAGTGTGGAAATTATCAGGGCCTTTTATTTTAGGTCGGCATAGAGGAAGTGAAGGAATCCCACGGGCACCAAATCATCTCAAACACAGCAAACGAACAACCATGTAATGCAGTCAAATATTCCATCTGTCTTACATCAGCAATAATTTTGTACAAAGTCTGCAATGAAGGGGGAGTAGAAGATAACCAACACATAGGAATGCTTCTCCTGGCTGCGGTCAGAACATGTACAGCAAGTTTTCTGGATGGTTTAGGTAGACACGGGAATGGTAAACCCAGCAAAAAATGTAATGGGTCAAGTGGGAGAGAGATATGTAACAACGATTGCAACAAGGAGCGGACCTCTTCCCAAAAAGGAATAATGGAGCTGCATGTCCAAAAAATATGATAGAGAGAACCCAGGTCTCTACTACAGCGCCAGCAGACAGGAGAAGCATTCGGATTATAAGCATGGAGAACTTCAGGTGTTTTGTACCATAACATCATGATCTTGTATATATTTTCCTTAAAAACCACACAGACAGAAGATCTAGATGCATTTTCCCAAATTTTCTTCCACGTTAATAAATCAATATCACATTGTACAAATTGAGACCACCTACGCATGTAGAGGTGAGTGTCATTGGCTAAAGGGGGGGCATCCATAAGAAGCTTATGAATATTAGAGATAATACCCCTTTGATGGGGACCCTGCATACATAAACGTTCGAAGGGAGTAGGCTTCCCCAGGATCAATGAGGGTGATAAGGTAGAAAAAAAATGGCGTATTTGAAGGTAAATATAAAAATGTTGGGGAGGTAAAAGAGCTTTTTTCTGAAGATCCGCGAATGAGCATAACTTACGAGTCACCGGGTGAATCAAGTGACGCAGTTGAAAAAGGTCAGCTACTGCCCAGAGGGACATCCGGGATATGACCATATTGTCTGGAAGGTTAGGATTATAGAGAATATTTGTCAGTGGGGAGCAGTCAGAGGCCAGTGAAAATTTAGCCTTACATTTCTGCCAAACAGTCATAGAAAAGTGCATGGGACCAAGGAATAGGTGGCGGAAGGATGAGACATCCACTGCTGAGGTCGACCAAAGGAGGGAGCATGGATGAGTTGGGGACAGTTGCAAGGATTCGATCTCAGTCCAAGTGTTGGGAGGATGATGGGTAGACCATGACAAGAGAAAACGAAGGTGAGTTGCATAATAGTATGTTATTATATCCGGCGCCCCCAATCCCCCCCTAGTGCGCGGAGAGAGCAAAACAGAACGTGCAATCCTGTGCCGCTTGTTATGCCAAATGAAATGCAAGAAAGATTTTTGAAGGGAGTGCAGTTTGGACATAGGAACGGGGATGGGGAGGGTTGCAAACAAATATAAGAGTTTTGGTAACACGGTCATTTTTATTACGTTAATGCGTCCGAGAAAAGAGATGGGCAGGGCATCCCAGTGTTTCAGAGAGCGAGAAATTGCTATAAATAGTGGAGGGAAATTGGCTTCATATATGGATTGGTAAGAGGAAGTAAGATTAGTACCTAAATATTTTAAAGAATGGGTGCACCACCGGTAGGGAAAGGCTTCCTGAAGTGAAGATAAAACGGCAGGTGGGACATGTATTGGGAGTGCCTCAGTTTTGGACGTGTTGACTTTGTAGCCTGATATAGCCCCAAATTGTTTCAGGGTCTTATGCAAAATTGGTAAGGAGGTATGGGGACACGTAAGTGTAAGGAGGATGTCATCAGCAAACAACGATAATTTGTACTCATGGGAATGGGATCGTATCCCGCGAATATCTGGATTCGATCTGATGGCGATAGCTAGTGGTTCCAGACAAAGAATGAACAGCAAAGGAGAGAGTGGGCAACCCTGACGTGTGCCATTTGACATCCGAAAGGGGAGTGAAAGAAAAGAAGCTAATCTGACCTGCGAAAAGGGGGACGAATAAAGGGCCTTCAAGGCTGCTACAAATGGGCCCCTAAAACCAAATTTCTCCAAGACCCTGAACATGTAAGGCCAACTTAAACGGTCGAAAGCTTTTTGAGCATCTAAGCTCAATAACACAGTAGGGGTGGAGGATCGATTAACCAAGTCAATCAGATCAATGGATCTCCTGGTGTTATCTGCAGCATGTCTGGCAGGTACAAAGCCCACTTGGTCCCTATGTATGAGTTTGTAAATAATTCTGGACAATCGATTGGCCAAAATTTTAGTGAAAATCTTGTAGTCGGAATTGAGTAGGGCAATGGGGCGGTAGTTGTCCACAATAGAATGATCTTTATCGGGTTTAGGGATAACCGAGATATATGCCCGGGAGAAATCAGTCTGGGGTGTGATCCCCTTGAAAAGATCTCGATAAAAAGAGAGGAGATGAGGGGCCAGGATACCAATAAAGGATTTATAGTAGGAGTAAGGCAGTCCGTCCGGACCCAGGGCTTTACGAGAGGGGAGATGTTTAATTG
Organism: Staurois parvus; assembly: GCF_062004578.1. NCBI lineage: Eukaryota > Metazoa > Chordata > Amphibia > Anura > Ranidae > Staurois > Staurois parvus. The sequence goes on along the minus strand of NW_028319228.1, from coordinate 9,772,750 downwards.
TGTCCAATAATTCCTCTAGCGTAATATCAGCATTAAGGGTAGCAATGTCTGAGGATGATAGTCTCGGAAGTGACAGGGGGTCAAAAAAACAATCAAACGATGACTGTGTGAGGGGTGGATGAAGATCTGGGGACAGACAATTATACAGTTTCTCATAAAATGAGCCAAAAAGGGTTGCCATGACCCGGGGGTCATAGGTAGGGTTTCCATTTGGTTGCATTAAAAGATCAGGTAACGCAGAACACGACTGAGCTTTGAGTCGATTGACCAACATACGATGGGGCTTGTTAGAAAATTCGTAAAATTTCTGCTTAATCCACAAGAGGGATTGTGCAGTCTTATTGGAGTCGAGAACTTTAATTCGGTCCCGTAGAGATGTTACCCTCCGGAGTCCAGAAATGGACGGCTTGGCCAACAACCGTCGCTCCGTCAAAACCAGTTGATGTATGAGAGAGGCTCTAGCACTCGCCGAAGACTTTTTTAAACGAGAACCCATAGAAATACAGAGTCCTCGAAAGACTGCCTTGTGGGCCTCCCACAGAGTTGAGGAAGAGCTTACGGAGCCAACATTGTGGGCAAAATAGGTGTCAAGTCCCTGGGACAACTCATCTCTAAGATGATCTGTGGAAAGAAAAGTCTCATTAAGGCGCCAATGACATGGTTTGAGAATGACCGGAGGAAATAAAAGGTTTAAAGTCAGAGAGGCATGGTCAGACCAAGTGATGGGATTGATTTCGGAAGAAACCAGGAGCGGAAGCAGTGGGGCAGAGATAAAAAAAATGATCTAGGCGGGAGAAACTACGGTGAGGGGTGGAGTAGAAAGTGAATTGTTTATGGAGGGGATGTTTAATCCGCCAAGCGTCAAAGAGACGATGTTCCCTTATCAATCTACGAAAAGATTTTGAAGAGGAGCATTGCCGCTTCGAGGGGGTGGACTCAAAAAGGGACTTCCTGTCTTTATGGGGGGAAAAAATCAAATTGAAATCCCCTCCAACAATCACCTGCGAAGTGGAGATGGAATCTAGGTTAGCGAGTGTTTGGGAAAGAAATTGCAATTGACCCGTATTTGGGGCGTATAAATTCAACAAAACAAGGGGAGTGTCACCAAGCATACAGTTCAAAATAATGAAGCGACCCTGGTGGTCAACCTTGGAGGAAACAACCCGAAGGGAGCAGTGTGACCCAATCAAAATTGCCACCCCGGCCTTCCCGGAGGGATCAAAGGCTGAATAAGCTTGGGAAAAAAATCTCGAGGCAAAACGAAAAGAGCCAGTTGATTTGAAATGGGTCTCTTGTACAAAAATAATGTCTGCTCCTGAGGATCGAAATTCCCTCAAAGCCATCCACCGTTTTTGAATGGAGTTAAGGCCCTTGACATTGTATGACAAAAACCTCAAAGCCATTATAAAATAACAACGATTGAAGTACTTGTAGTAGAATGAAAAATGATTGAAATACCATCGATGTAGAAGAATAAAACACAAAAATCATAAAACAATCAGATAACACAAAAAAAAGAAAAACATAATAAAAAACAGATATCCACAAGGATATAAACTTGGGAACGTCAACTAAGCCCAAGTCGTCTAGGCCAGTGGCTAGACAAAATCGGGGGCAGCACAACATCCGACTCAACAGGGGGGTCACCCAACCCGGCCAGAAGAAACAAAAGCAAAAAGAGCACCCAGCAAGGGTTTGGCCAGTCAGGAGAACAAAACCGGTATAGAACCCATGTATAGAGCAGGGGAGAGGGATCAACACCATATTCACCACAGATGATCACCCCAGAGAATCATCAGGCAGGCGGATCTCCTGGTCGAGAGGAACGTGGACGTTGCGGGGTGCGCAAGAGTCTCTTCCGATCTCTGCGGACCGGTGTCCAGATCTTGTTGGGAGTGATGGAGGGACGAGAAGGAGTAGGAGGCAATGAGGACACATCATCCGACAGAGGAGGAAGACCCAGCTGTTTCAGAAAAAAGTCCGCCTCATGAAGATCCCGGAGAACAACTTGGGTATTATCCTTAGAGACAACCAGCTTGAAGGGAAACCCCCAATGATACAGGACTCGGTGTTGCTGGAGGTGTGTGGTGATCGGCTTCAGAGCACGCCGTTTGGCAAGAGTAAGCGGAGAAAGGTCGCAGAAGAGCTGGAGTCTGTCACCTTTGAATTCCAAAGAAGATGTTTGTCGAGCCGCTAATAGTAAGGCTTCTTTACTTTGAAAGTAGTGTAAGCGTACTATAACGTCTCGTGGTCTGGTGCCCTCAACAGGTTTAGGGCCCAGAGAGCGCCAATCTGTCTCTGGAACCTTTGGTGCAGTTGCGGTGAAGAAGGACAGTAGGTGGCGGTGTAGTTGTGCGTCAGTGATAGATTCGGACATACCGCGAATACGGATATTTTGGCGCCGTTCCCTGTTTTCCAGGTCCTCTTGTTGGAGCTGCATCTGGGACATGGAGTGTTTCAGATATGCGTTATCTTCCTCAAGGACATGAACGTATTGCACCAATTCATCAAATTTGTTTTCCAATTTATCCGTGCGGTCTCCAATTTGGGTTATTTCCCCTCTGAGATCTATAGCCAATTTACCAACTTCAGCGGCAATAGAGGCGGTAATGTTGCGCAAAAAGACCTGCAGCTTATTGTCTAATGCGGAGACTGTGAGTGCAGATGATGTAGCCTGCTGAGAATTTTGGCTGGGGGCTGGAAGATACCCTGGTGTAGGGTGGTCCATGTCCCCTCCTTCTGTGGCTTGTGAGTCAGAATCCTCCATATGAGGAGGAATCAGAGCAGAGGCTGTCAGTTGCTCTGATTTGGAGCAAGGTGCAGTACCTTCTGCGGCCACTGGGGGTCCGGGATTGCTCCTCGGACTCCTGTCACAACTTGAGGCCGGGGATTGCGGCCTAGAGAGAAACCGCCGAAGCGGCGAGGGCCGCGGGTCCTGTGGGCGCGGGGAGGGGGGCTTCCAGCGCCCTATTTTCCCCATGGACACCTCCCCTTAATGCCGTGCCGGGTGCTTCGACTATGTGACTCACCCGAAGCGGCGGGATCGCCGTGGAGCGGAGCAGGTGAGTCACTATTTGGCCGGGGATGAGCGGAGCTCAGCAAGCAGCGTCCACCATCATCCCTGGTCGCGCATGCGCCCCCCCTGCTGGGGAATTTTGAGTGACATTTAATGGGATGTGACTGGAAGTCCAGAGGCACTGCTAATGTGGATTCTTGGGCTGATACCAATGGAGTAGCTGCTGATATCATCCCAGCATTCTAAAGTCCTCTTTTTGGCATCTCACTAATGTTGGGAATGAGAAGTGCAGGAGCGTGCACAATATAAAGATTACAAGAGCTGGAGCGCCTGTCACCACGATTCGGTAATTCGGTCAGAGAACCACTTCCTCACCACTGGGACACAGGACCAAGTTATTTTAGCCAGGCATTGCACCCAAGACTAGTCAAGACTAGCTTAGATGACAAACTGGATCTACTTTTTTGAAGAGAAATACAGTTTGTATACACTCCAGAAATAGGTGCAGTCCCCACAATGAAAGAAATATTACAAATTCAGATAAACATCCTACACTGATTAGATAACGAGGTGAAGCTGATATCAGTCTAATCCTATGATGTAGGCCCCTCCAGATGGACTTGCAAACAATAGGTGACTCAATTAGCTCAATTAACAATGGGAATTCAAACCTAATAAACAGATTACAGCAAGAGTCCTCAGCATGAGGAGGATGTTTTGAGCTGATTATATCAACATCTTCTTAGAGTCTCTGAGTCTAGGAAGGGGGGGGGGGTTCAAGAAGTCAATGCTAGTTTGGACACAGACCCCAAATCTGTATCCTGGTCCTCCAGTTCTCAGAGTCTGTGTGTTTTGAGGAGACATGGATTTGAATCCGAAGTAAACTATTCCATGATCCCCCCGGGCACCCACCAAAGAATAGAGCTCCCTCAAATGCCAGGGCTATGGTAAGTAGGCAAAAGGCTAGCCTGCAGTCCCCTCCAAAAGCCCCCAACCCGGTTGGGTCTGTCACTTTATACCATAAGGCATTTTATTGAAAAAAATTATTTTAATGTAAAGCTTTACTTTTATTTAGATTATGCTGTGCCAAGAGGTCCTAAAGTGAAGCAGGAACGTAAATACAAATGTTGCTTATTTTTAATGCGAAGAGCCTTGTATAAATACCTTCCAAAAAGCAGAGAACAGGTCCCAATTTCAGGGTCTCGTTTAATCAGTGCATCCAATCTCACTTACTGATTATCCAGTGATAACGTATTCCCAGGAGTCACACTGCACGAAATGACTTCCATACAGATTGCAGCAGCATCCAAGAACCCAAGGGATCATGGGGGTAATTGTATATCCTTCACAGAGGACAAACATATTTTAATTGATTCCATACTCCAATATCTTATTCATTGTCTATTGCTTTCCATCTGCTAATTAGGGTAAATTCTCCAACAGGGAAAAAGTACAGTTACTTTATCATAGTCACTGTGCAAACAGCTGGAAATCACTTAAAAAAACCCTTACACCAGTAAGCCACATCCTAGAGTAAAGAGCTGTACAAGGAAGCTTCTTAAGGTAGAAAGTGCATTAGTGTTCCCTTGAGTGTTCTTGTGCCTGGACATGTTACACAGCATATCAAATAAAAGAGCACAGGGACTTATGGAGGGCATCCCATGCCTCTGCACAGACCCAAAGTAACTTTCCTGCACAGTCCTGCTCTGCATGATGTGACTAACTGGTGCCCTCTTTCTATCTTTCTAGGGGCTTATGTATGCATCAATAGAAACAGGCCAAGCCTTCCTGGAACTAAGTCAATTCACAGGTGTTGTGACCACTGTGACCCCTATGCCTACTAGCGCTGTCTTCAAACCATCTGCGATATCTCTTTCAATAACCTTAAAGTGGTTCTAAAAGCAAGATATGTTTACCTTAATGCATTCACTGCATTGTGGTAAAAAATGTCTTAATACTTGTAAACAGCCCACCAATACTTAACTGTGCCCTCTTCTTCCCAAATATATTGACATATATTTGAAATACTACAATTTTGGCCATATTCAATATATTTCAAAATATATTTCAATAACAAAAAAAATAAAAATTATATATATATATATATATATATATATATCGAAATGCATTTTATTACAAAGTATATGAAAAATATTTTTAAAAATACATTTCAAATATTCTGTATGTCTTTAAAAATACATATCTACATTTTTGGAATGCATTTACAAATATATGTAAAGATATATGTTAAAATTACTTTTTTATATGTTAAAAATGTACAGTGTTCAGGAGTGTGCAGCATACAGAATGCAGGGTTCAGGATTGCTCTACGTACAGAATGCAGGGTTCAAGAGTGCACTATGTACAGCATTCAGGAGTGCGCTACTTACAAGGTGAAGAGTGAACTGTGTACATAGTGCAGAGTTCAGGAGTGCACTACATACAGAGTGCAGGGTTCAGAAGTGCACTACGTACAGAGTGCAGAGCTCAGGAGCACGCTGTGTATAGAGTACAGAGTTCAGAAGTACGCTACATACAGAGTGCAGGGTTAAGGAGTGCGCTAAGTACAGAGTTCAGGAGTACATTACGTACAGCGTGCAGAGTTCAGGCGTGCACTACGTACAGAGTTCAGGAGTGCATTACGTACAGAGTGCAGGGTTCAGGAGTGAATTACGTAGAGTGTAGGGTTCAAGAGTACACTATGTAGAGAGTGCAGGGTTCAGGAGTGTGCTACTCATAGGGTTAAGAGTATCAGGAATGCTCTAAGTACAGAGTGCCGGGTCCAGAAGTGCATTACGTACAGAGTGAGGGGTTCAGAATTATGCTATGTACAGAGTGCAGGGTTCAGGAGCACGGTACGTATAGAATGCAGAGTTCAGGAGTGAACTGCGTTCAGAGTGCATTGTCCAGGAGTGCACTACTCACAGGGTGAAAAGTTCAGGAATGGGCTATGTACAGAGTGCAGGGTTCAGGAGTGCACTACGTACAGAGTGCAGAGTTCAGGCATATGCTATGTACAGAGTGCAGGGTTCAAGAGTGCACTATGTACAGAGTGCAGGGTTCAGGAGTGTGCTACATAGAGTTACATATAGTGTGCAGGGTTCTGGAGTGTGCTATGTACCACGTTCAAGAGTGTGTTATGTACAGTGTTCAGGAGTGTGCTACATACAGCGTTCAAGAGTGCGCTACTCACAGGGTGAAGAGTTCATGAGTTCACTGTGGACAGAGTGCACAGTTCAGGAGTGCACTACACACAGAGTGCAGGATTCAAAAGCGGGCTACCTACAGAGTGCAGGGTTCAAAATTACCTAGAGAGTGCAGGGTTCAGGAGTGAGCTACTCACAGGGTTCAGAGTATCAGAAATGCTCTATGTACAGTGCGCCGGGTCCAAAAGTGCGTTACGTACAGGGTGCAGGGTTCAGGAGCATGCTACGTACAGAGTGCAGAATTGAAGAGTGCACGATGTATAGAGTGCAGGGTTCAGGAATGCACTACATACAGTTACATATAGAGTGCAGGGTTCAGGAGTGCGCTATGTACAGCATTCAAGAGTGCACAATGTACAGCATTCAGGAATGTGCTACTAACAGGGTGAAGAGTTCACAATCCATCCCTCTCACCTTTCCTCTAGCTGTACAAATGCCAATATAAATCCCCCCGCCACCTCCCCCATATCCCAACACAGACCTCAGATACAGCGTGGCTCCTTGCTTGGCGGGATAAGCTAGAGCCGAGGAGGAGCCTAGTGGAAGCTTCCTCAGTTGTTGGCTCTGTTACACAGGTGGCAGGGAGAGATGCTACGGGTGTTGGCAATTGTTGCAACTCAGTGGATCTCTGGCACTAGTGATTCCATTGGCTCCCTCCCTCCCCCACCCTTCCTGTATTATGGTAGCTTCACTCAGGGATAGTGGGGAGGGTTTTCTGTAGCTTCTCAGACAGCAGCTGTCACTTCTAAATACAACAAACAAGTCTGCTAGAAAGGGTATATACCAGTGTGCAGAGGGTCCTTCAGAATTTCTAGTGTTATTATGTGGTTACACCCCTTTGGGCTGCAGTACCAGGGCTGGCCAGCGGGTGCTCTCAGCAGCCAGAAGCTCACTCCTGCAATCAAGCCATCACCTGAGGCTGATTGCAGGAGGTGTATTTAAGGAATGGCCAGGCCTGCAGTCAGGGCCTTGGTGTATTGTTCCCATGAGCCCCTGTATCTGCATCCTGTCTGCTTCCTGCCTGATCCTGACTCTGCTTGATCTCTGCCTGCGCCGACCTCGGCTACTCCTGACTAATCTTCTGCCTACTCCTTGTACCTTGTTTGCCCGTTAGCTACCGACCCGGCCTGCCTGACTACGTTGCTCTCCATATTTACAGTTGCAAGAAAAAGTATGTGAACCCCTTGGGATTACGTGGAGTTTTGCACGAATTGGGCATAAAATGTGCTCTGAACGTCATCTAAGTCACAACAATAGAAGAACACAGTCTGCTGAACATAATACTACACAAACATTAGATGTTGCCGTGGTTTAATTGCACATAACATGTAAACATTCACAGTGCAGGGAGGAAAAAGTATGTGAGGCCCTAGCTTAATGACTTCTCCCAGAGCTAATTGGAGCCAGGAGTGAGCCAACCTTGACTCCAATCAGTGTGATGATATTGGATGTGTTGCTGACAGCTGTCCTGCCCTTAAAAAACACACACCTGTTTTGGGTTTACTGGTTTCAAGAAGCACTGTCTGATGTGAACCATGCCTCGCAGAAAAGAGCTCTCAGAAGACCTACGATCAAGAATTGTTGACTTTCATGAAGCTGGAAAGGGTTACAAAAGTATCTCCAAAAGCCTTGATGTTCATATGTCCATGGTAAGACAGACTGTCTACAAATGGAGAAAGTTTAGCACTGTTTCTACTCTCCCTAGGCTTGGTCGTCCTGTAAAAATGACTGCAAGAGCACCGCGCAGAATGCTGCATGAGATAAAGAAGAATCCCAGAGTGTCAGCTAAAGACCTACAGAAATCTCTGGCACATGCTAACATTTTTGTTGACACATCTACAATAAGGAAAACATTAAACAAGAATGGAGTACATGGGAGAACACCACGGAGGAAGCCATTGCTGTCCAAAAAGAAGATTGGAGCACGTTTGAAGTTTGCAAAAGAGCACCTGGATGTTCCACAGCACTACTGGCAAAATATACTGTGGACAGATGAAACCAAGATTGAGTTGTTTGGGAAGAACACACAACACTATGTGTGGAGACAAAAAAGGCACAGCACACCAACATCAAAACCTCATCCCCACTGTAAAACATGGCGGAGGGAGCATCATGGTTTGGGGCTGCTTTGCTGCCTCAGGGCCTGGACAGATTGTTGTCATTGATGGGAAAATGAATTCCAGAGTTTATCAAGACATTTTTCAGGAAAACGTACGACCATCTGTCCGCCAACTGAAGCTCCGCAGAGGATGGGTGATGCAACAGGACAATGACCCAAAGCATACAAGTAATTCAACAAAACAATGGCTGCAACAGCACAGAATATGCCTTCTGGAGTGGCCCAGTCAGAGTCCTGACCTCAGCCTGATTGAAATGCTGTGGCATGACCTTAAGAGAGCGATTCACACCAGACATCCCAAGAATATTGCTACACTAAAACAGTTTTGTGAAGAGGAGTGGTCCAAAATTACTCCAGATCGTTGTGCAAGTCTGATCTGCAACTACAGGAAACGTTTGGTTGAGGTTATTGCTGCCAAAGGAGGGTCAACCAGTTATTAATTCCAAAGGTTCACATACTTTTTCCTCCCTGCACTGTGAATGTTTACATGTTATGTGCAATTAAACCATGGCAACATCTAATGTTTGTGTAGTATTATGTTCAGCAGACTGTGTTCTTCTATTGTTGTGACTTAGATGACGTTCAGAGCACATTTTATGCCCAATTCATGCAAAACTCCACGTAATCCCAAGGGGTTCACATACTTTTTCTTGCAACTGTATATATATATATATATATCAGTTAAGGTTTGGGTTTGTTGCACCTTGTTGTACGTATTTGTGTTAGTTTGGGTTTAGTTTGTTGCACTGCGTTTATGTTTGTGTTGCCCTTAATAAATTATATTGTTTTACACGCTATACCTGAAGTCTGTATTTCCCTGTGTCGGTCCACACACCTCTGGTCATACCTGGAGCCCTGACATTACACCAAGGCCAGTCCTGACCAGAAGTGGCTGCACAGGGAAGCCATCTTGTCTTGTTGTTGGGAAGGATGCATCCTGAGGAGGTTGTGTACTTGTATCTGCTAGTCCTGGATGACAGAGATTATGCCTATCAGACTCTGAAGGAGTATGCCATGGATCAGCTGCTAGAGTGCATACAGATTGCTCATTTTCTAGTAAATCAGGGCATGGAGTTCTCTGAGGTGCAACCATTGATCCAGGCTTGTGCAGAGTTGGCTTCATCTAGTACCCCTGAAAGCAGGGATGACTTTTTAACGCCATTTAGTGCAGACCAAGTAGAGTCACTGGTATGGTTATTGGAGGATGATGCGGATTACTTCTTGGAGCATTATTCAGCATGTTCACAACAGGTGCTAGTGGATTGTATAAACGCAGTGCAGTCTTTGGTCAGACAGGCTTTGTGTAAGCTGAGCTTTGTTCAGCCAGTACTACAGTCATGGTCAGATTTGTTACACCCAGCCTCAGTCAGCTTGCAACAACCCAGTCCTGCTTTTAATCATTCCTCTGCTCAAAGCTCTCTTCCTCCATTTCCCACAGCACCCCCAGTGACAGCCCAGTATACCCTGCTATCTACCACATGTCAGTCCCCTGTTCCCACTCGCTGCACCTATCCTGCCTTTAACCCTGTAAACAAGTCCTCTGTAGAAGCTGCTCCCTCCGTTTACAGACCTGCGCTTACTTGCAGTGCTCCAGTAACTAAAACCAAGAAGAAGCGAAAATGCTTTCCAACCAGTACCATCCTGCCAGTATCCAAACCGTTCAGCCTGCGGTCTGAGAACCCGCCTTCTGTTACCCAGCCTGGTGCCCCGGTGCCCGCTGTTCAGCCTGATGCCCGGATGCCTGATGACCCAGTGTACGCTACCCAGCCTGATGATCCTACCCGTCCTGATGATCCTACCCGGCCTGATGATCCTGCCCATCCTACCCGGCCTGATGATCCTACCCGGCCTGATGATCCGATCCTGCTGGATGACCCGATCCTGCCGAATGACCCGATCCAGCCGGATGACCCGATCCAGCCTGGCACCCCGGTGCCCGCAGTCCAGCCTGGTGCCCCGGTGCCCGCGGTCCAGCCTGCCGCCCGGTGCCCGCGGTCCAACCTGACGCCCCGGTGCCCACGGTCCAGCCTGACCCCCCCTGGTGCCCACTGTCTTGTCTGTCCTATCTGATGACTCGGTGGCCACTGTCCTGCCAGATAACCCAGTGGCCGCTGTCCTGCCAGATGACCTGGTGGTCGCTGTCCTGCTAGATGACCCGGCGCCCACTGTCGTGCCAGATGACTCGGTGCCCGCTGTCGAGCTTGGTGACTCGGTGCCCGCTGTCGTGCCAGATGACTCGCTGCCTGCTGCCTCGCCTGATGGCCCGGTGCCCGCTGCCTCGCCTGATGGCCCGGTGCCCGCTACTCCGCCTGATGGCCCGGTGCCTGCTGCTCTGCCTGATGGCCCGGTGCCCGCTACTCCGCCTGATGGCCTGGTGCCCGCTACTCTGCCTGATGGCCCGGTGCCCGTTGCCTCGCCTGATTGCCCGGTGCCCGCTGCTCCGCCTGATGGCCCGGTGCCCACTCCTCTGCCTGATGTGCCTCTGCCTGCTGCCCAGCCTGATGTGCCTCTGCCCGCTGCCCAGCCTGATGTGCCTCTGCCCGCTGCCCAGACCGGTGTGCCTCGGCCTGCTGCCCAGCCCGATGTGCCTCTGCCCTCTGCCCAGCCCGATGTGCCTCTGCCTGCTGCCCAGCCCGATGTGCCATTACGGACTGTTTGGAGCGTCCTGAGGCTCCTTGAGGGGGGGGGGTACTGTCAGGAATGGACTCGCCAATGTTGGTGGGACTCACCTGCCTTGTGGGCTGCAGTACCAGGGCTGGCCAGCGGGTGCTCTCAGCAGCCAGAAGCTCACTCCTGCAATCAAACCATCACCTGAGGCTGATTGCAGGAGGTGTATTCAAGGAATGGCCAGGCCTGCAGTCAGGGCCTTGGTGTATTGTTCCCATGAGCCCCTGTACCTGCATCCTGTCTGCTTCCTGCCTGATCCTGACTCTGCTTGATCTCTGCCTGCACCGACCTCGGCTACTCCTGACCAATCTTCTGCCTACTCCTTGTACCTTGTCTGCCCGTTAGCTATCGACCCAACCCGCCTGACTACATTGTTCTCCATATTTATATATATATCAGTTAAGGTTTGGGTTTGTTGCACCTTGTTGTACGTATTTGTGTTAGTTTTGGGTTTGGTTTGTTGCACTGCGTTTATGTTTGTGTTGCCCTTAATAAATTATATTGTTTTACACGCTATACCTGAAGTCTGTGTTTCCCTGTGTCGGTCCACACACCTCTGGTCATACCCGGAGCCCTGACAGCATGTACTAGCTATTGGGATTTGAGCACAGGTATATCTTGTTTGTTGTATTGTGGGTCAGTAGCCAGACTTAAGCCTAGTAGCTCTCCCCCACTTTGTTTTTTTCCTCTATGTTAGCATTATGTTTACAGTAGCATTTGCGTAGGCAGAGCAGAGTAGGACTGGCCATAGAGGGATTACTTTGACGCAGTTGGCCAGCTTAAACATGTATTGCAATATGTGTGAACTAAATATCCCTTTACTGCAAAGTCTGCTAGAAAAGGTATATACCAGTGTGCAGAGGGTCCTTCAGAATTTCCACTTCTAAATACAGATGCAAGGCTTCTGTTTATAGAAGTGAAGATGGCGATTGGCAAGTGCAGCTCTGGTGCCCTGTGTGCACAGATGATTAGGGTGTGCCCAGGCACACCGGCACACCTTGTGCTCATGCCTATGCCAAAAAAGGTATCTGAATTTTTAATGAAGAGCTCAGTGGCCATGTAATGGCATTGTTAGTTCCCTCAGCTGCAACTTCTAGTGAGACACATATTGCATTTATCATATGCCTATAATTTTGACTAACTAGTATACATCTACCACATATGCAGTCAGAAAAGCATGAACATCATTTCTTGCTACACCAAGTTAAATGAGCGTTGACTGTGGTACAGTATGTGGGCTCTGAAGCTGCAATCTCTGTGTAGAGGGTCTAAAGTGAATACATTAGAAATGTAAATGTGGAAGGATAAATTATATATTTAAAGTATGTAAAGCCCAACTCTAGCCCAAAAATTTATAAAGAGGAATCTTTCCCAATGGGGTCAGAGATAGAAATAGAATCCCAAAAGAAATAGTAAAGTTAAATTTTTAATGAAAGCAATAAAAATATGTTATACTTACCTGCTTTTTGCAATGGCATTGCACAGAGCGGCCCCAACCCTCCTCTTCTGGGTTCCCTTGACGGCGCATTAAACTTCTCTTCTTGGTGTTCCACCATAGGAAGCCTCTTCCTATGAGGGCACACCTACGGGCTTACTCCAAAGCTGGTCTGTGTGCATATATTGACACACACAACGCTGCTCAACCCTGCTTCCCCCATTCTTTCCCCACAGGAATTGATTAACAGCAGCAGTAGCCAATGAGAAGAGAGAGAGAGGAGAAAGCGGCTATAGATTTGCGCAGCGCTGAATCGAGATCAGGCACAGGTAAGTATACAGGGGGATGAGTGAGCAATACAGGTAATGGGACATTTTTTACCTTAATGCAGGGAATGCATCAAGGTAAAAAATGGTCAGCCTTTAGAACCACCTCAACTCTCCCCTACTCTATCCCAAAATATAAAATAGAATAAAAAAAAAACTGGAGTCAAGCTTTAAACAAATATATATATTATATTGCCAAAAGTATTGGGACACCCCTCCAAATCATTGGATTCAAGTGTTCCAATCATCTCTGTGGCCACTGGTGTATAAAATCAAGCACCTAGGCATGCAGACTGCTTCTGCAAACATTTGTGAAAGAATGGGTTGCTCTCGGGAGCTCCATGAATTCAAGCGTGGTACCGTGATAGGTTGCCACCTGTGCAATAAGTCCATCCGAGAAATTTCCTTGCTACTAAATATTCCACGGTCAGCTGTTAGTGGTATTATATACAGTGGAAGCAAATGACAACCACAGCAGCTCAGCCATGAAGTGGTAGGCCACGTAAAATGACAGAGTGGACTAAGACTGGGATGCCATTAAATTTCTTGTGCGTGTAAAGGCAGGTGTCCCAATACTTTTGGCTATATAGTGCATTTATTATATTGCCAAAAGTATTGGGACAACACTCCAAACCATTGGATTCAGGTGTTCCAATCACCTCCATGGCCACAGGTATATAAAATCAAGCACCTAGGCATGCAGACTGTTTCTACAAACATTTGTGAAAGAATGGGTCGCTCTCAGGAGCTCAGTGAATACAAGCGTGGTACCTTGATAGGTTGCCACCTGTGCAATAAGTCCATCCGTGACATTTCTTAGCTACTAAATATTTCACAGTCAACTGTTAGAGGTATTGTAACAAAGTGGAAGCAACTGGGACCATCAGCAACTCAGTCACAAAGTAGTAAGCCACATAGTTGGGAATCGAACCCATGACCCATTTACTGCATGGCAGATGTGCTAACCACTAAGCCTCTGTGCCGTGTATATATATATATATATATACACATACATATATATATAAATATATACATACATATATATATATATATATATATATATAAATATATACATACATATATATATATATATATATATATATATATATATATATATATATGTATGTACCTGAGGAGCACCATATCCCCACCGGTTCCTAGATGACCACTAGTGCCCTACTGAGTACCATTTACATGCACATTTTTAGTGTGCGTCTGGTGAGTGCAAGCACACCTAATTTCTTCCTATCCACAAGGAGTCACGAGCACCTTTGTTTGAAGCTTGTAAAGGAGCTATTAATACCCGCACACACTATATATATTTAGAATATTTTGTGGACTAATATACGTTTATATTGTGCGTTTATTTCACTGAATTTCGTCTATATAGGATGACTCACTATTGTCACTTTATTGCGCTCCCTGTTAGCGCTTTTTCACTTATCACTTTATATTTTTATTTGATGTATTATCAATATTTTTAGCGCTGCAATTATGACATAGATGCTTTTAAGGATTTAGAGGTTTTTTCCTTTTGCAAGCTGCTTTACTGTATTGATTTTTTTATTTGAATTTAAATAGCGCTCACTTGAATATATATATATATATATATATATATATATATATATAATTTTTGATTTTTTTTTTACTGAAAGCAGAAGACCTATGAAAAAGTCACAGGCATCACAATATGTTTATATATGTATATGGGCAGCACAGTGGCTAAATGGTTAGCACTTCCACCTGGCAGCACTAGAGTCGCTAGTTCGAATCCCAACCCCGGCACCACCTGCCTGGAGTTTGCATGTTCTCCCTGTGACTGCATGGGTTTCCTCCGGGGAATCCAGTTTCCTCCTACACTCCAAAGACATGCTGGTAGATTAATTTGCTCCTGTCTAAATTGGCCCTAGTGTGTGTATGTATGAATGTGAGTTAGGGACTTTAGATTGTATGCTCCTTGAGGATTAGGGACTGATGTGAATGTACAATATATATGTAAAGTGCTGTGTAAATTGACAATGCTATACAAGTACCTGAAATAAATAAATAATATATACAGTGTGTGTGTATATATATATATATACACACACACATAATGGGTAGGCTATTCATGTATTCATTCATTGTATTGTTTATATACATATCATGACTACATATGAGCTTATTCCGTATGCTATAGAATCGCATGCAAAGTTCAGTTGCCAGCAGCCAAATTCATCCTTCACAATCCTATTTCAGTGAAATTGAATCCACAGACATCATCCTTGCTTTGTGCACTGCCATAATAATTAAGCCTGCCTATGAAACATTGGCACGCTGTATTAAACAGATATATAAGGCTTGTTGAGTACAATTCTGCAGGTGTTATTCTTTTATGCCACAAGATGGCAATCTGAAAGTGCAAATATTTTTCAAGCAGCAGTGTGAACCTAGCCTTTAGGAGAATCAATTAGAATGACCCCACCTATTTACTGTAAATATGAACCAAAGTACGTACAGGAAAGATAAGATCACCCTGAATGTACTGCTTTCTGAATATAGGAATGATTCTTCAAAAGATATATAGTAACATGTCTCAAGTTATTTGTTACTTGATCTGATTTTTGTGCTTTACCTGAACTGATAGATTACATTAGTTGTGATTATTGATAAAAAAAGACTGATATATAATGTACAGAATCCTAAAACTGGTGGTAATATGTTGTTGTTGAAAACGGTGAGTAAGCTGCTGTATCTCAGAACTTTAGTAGCATACACAAAATTATTATACTTCAAATATTAATGGGGCTGAGTGATGTCTAACATAATAGAATACAGCCATAATAAGGACTCTTGAGCTAAAAAATGTCTGTTTTACAGGTGTTTGACATTTTTTTCTGCCTGTAAATGCCCCTCCATGTTAGCCTATGGGGTTGATTTACTAAAACTGCAGAGTGCAAAATCCGGAGCAGCTGTGCATTGTAGCCAATCAGCTTCCAACTTCAGCTTGTTCAATTAAGCTTTGGCAAAAAACAAGAAGCTGATTGGTTTCTATGCAGAGCTGCACCAGATTTTGCACTTTCCAGTTTTAGTAAATCAACCCCTATGTGTCTATACACACAGGTGTTTACAGGAGTTTATAGGCAGGGGAGTTTAGAGGTGGGAAGAAAAAAACATAATTTGTGCATTCAAGAAAGGAACATTTTGGTAGAAAAAAATACCAAAATACGCCTAAATGCCTTAGGCCAGGTTCACATATATGTGGTTCGGTACATCACATGTGATTCGCACAGGAACCGCACCGCATTCCTGTGCAAGTCACATGCGAATTGTGTGGTGTGATTGGAGCCGTACATTTTGCATGGAACAAATCGCACCGCACCCGCACCAAAATGGTGCAGGACCCTTTTTTTGGTCCACAATAGAATCAGATTGTATGGGTAGTAACACCTACGTGATCTGATTCTGCACATCGCACCACGTTTTGGGGACCAATTTCGGGGGGATGTTAACATACACACCCGCAGCGGTTCGCATGAACGGGATGCAATTCTGATGCGGTGCGGAATTTGCACAGAAAATGCAGCAAATTCAGCATCGCATCAGTGTGAACCAAGGCTAAAAGTATTTACAAAAGCCCCAGTGTCCATGAAGTGAAACTACAGCCAAAATATTTCTTTGTTTTATTTTGGATGCAGCATATTTTAAATCTCTTGTCTGTTCCCCAATGTTTCCTTCACTTCTTGTGTGGTCTATTCAATATCTCTCAATTCTTGATAAACAGGCAAAAATTCATTCCATGTTTAGTCCTGTCACTACTTCCTGCCTGGTGGGCATCGGACGGACATTTTACGCCCAAACAGCACCTACATCCAATTGGATGCAGCATCTGTAGTGCATTTTGAAACACTGGTCTGAAAAAATAGATCAGGATTTCTAATTTTTTTTTTCTCTGCTGATTGCATGCTTTCTCTTTGGAAAATATGGCATCCAGTGGCTGTATTTCCCAATGGCACCCTCAATACCTCTTTCAGATTATTATTTATTTTAGGTACTTATATAGTGCTGTCAATTTTACGCAGCGCTTTATATGTCTATATTGTACATGCACATCAGTCCCCAACCCTCAAGGGGTGTACAATCTACAGTAAGGTCTCTAACTTACATCCATATACATACTGAGCTAATTTAATCAAGATCAAAATAACTTACCAGCATATCTTTGGAGAGTGGGAGGAAGCTGGAGTACCCAGAGGAAACCCACGCAGGCACAGAGAGAATATGCAAACTCCAGGCAGGTGGTGCAATGGCCGGGATTTGAAGCAACAACCCTAGTACTGCCAGGTGGACTTACTAACCATTAAGCCACTGTACTATCCACAGATTATGTTTCCTTTAAGAATTAGGAGAGTTTACGTGTTAAGGGTTAATTTTTGGAGTAATCTTGGGGGTTACATTTCAGTGTTAGGGTATAAGATAAAGTTTAAGAGTAAATGTTCAGAGTAAGCTCGGGGATTACATTTCAGTGTTAGGCGATAAGTGTTAAAGGTTAAATTTCAGGGTAAGCTTGGGGGTTACATTTCAGAGTTAGGGGATTCATTAAGAGCTAAGGATTACATTTCAGGGTAAGCTTGGGGGTTACATTTCAGAGTTAGGGGATTCATTAAGAGCTAAGGATTACATTTCAGGGTAAGCTTGGGGGTTACATTTCAGTGTTAGGGGATTCATTAAGAGTTAAGGATTAATTTTCAGGGTATGCCTGGGGGTTACATTTCAGTGTTAGGGGATTCATTAAGAGTTAAGGATTAATTTTCAGGGTATGCCTGGGGGTTACATTTCAGTGTTAGGGGATTCATTAAGAGTTAAGGATTAATTTTCAGGGTACACCTGGGGGTTACATTTCAGTGTTAGGGGATTCATTAAGAGTTAAGGATTAATTTTCAGGGTACGCCTGGGGGTTACATTTCAGTGTTAGGGGATTCATTAAGAGTTAAGGATTAATTTTCAGGGTACACCTGGGGGTTACATTTCAGGTTTAGGGGACATATTAAGTCTTAGGGATTCATTTTGGGGACTATACTTATCTTGTGGGTTGAACTGTAGTATTAGTAGTTAGGTTAAATAAAAAACTCCAATCAGCTTAAAAAATGAAATGTGGGTGCCCCTATCTATAGGATATGATACTATAATATGATATAATTGATATAATGTTATAACTAGTCTACAGTGATCTGCTAGAAAAGAGACTACCATATTTCATGGTCCAACTGAAGCTGGTCCTTCTTTTCACTTGCCCCATAAGTATTCCTCTTTATTATAGCCCACCGTAAGTAAAATAGCCTTAAATCCTGACCTATATATTACATTTTTTTTAAAGCTGAGTGCAAACCAGAATTCAGCTTTAACTGTTAAAGCGGAGTTCCAGGCGTTTGTGTTTATTAAAAGTCAGCAGCTACAAAAACTGTAGCTGCTGACTTTTAATAAGCACACACTTACCTGTCCCAGGGTCCAGCGATGTGCTCACCTGCGCCGTCCCTTCTCTCCTTCTTCTCTCCATGTTTTCAGGGTTAAAGTTAAGAAAAGGGACAGGTTACGTGTTAACAGTTTATTCCCACAGGATATCTTTGGGGTAATATATATGTCAGATTAGGCATTAAAGGGCTAATTTTAGGATATATGTCAAGTATATTTTTAAGGTTAAGGTTATAAGGAAGGACAGGTTAAAGTGATATTAAAGGCAATTTAAAAACAAGAAAACAAAATCAAATATATTATTCTTGGGCTGTGCAGTGGAATTACACAGAGCAGCCCTGGTTCTCCTCTTTTTGGGTTTCCTGCTGGCGCTCCTGGCCTTTCCCTTCTGCCTAGTGCCCCCAGAGCAAGTAGCTTGCTATGGGGGCCCCCAAGCAGGCTTGCTCCTGAGCTGCTGCTCTCCATGTCCCGCCCCTCTCTCTCCTCATTGGCTCACTGGCTGTGATTGACAGCAGTGGGGGCCAATGGCTCCTGGAAGTTAAAAAATCCTTCTGTGTGCAGCAGCCTCCCCAAGCCCTATCGCAATCTAGGGATGTACACAAGAGCCTTGGTATAGAATGTATGAAGGTAAAAAACCTTGAACTTTACATCCACTATAAGTGGTAAGAAATTATTCCCAAGAGATATCTTGGGAGTGATATTTACTTGTTCGTTTTAGCATTAACGAGTTTTAAGGAGAAGATTAAGTATGTTTTCAAGGTTAAATTCAAGTTAAGAGGAGGGACAGTCTAAGTGTTAAGAGTTTATTCCCATGGAATAATGGGGTATCTTTGGTGTAATATATATGTTAGATTTAGCATTAAATGGTTCATTTTAGGGAGCAGGTTAGGTCTATATTAAAAGATTAAAGCTATGGGGAGGGACAGGTTAAAGGTTAAGAGTTTAAGTGGGATATTTTGGGGGTGATATTTAGGTGTTTAGGGATATCTTGGGGACGATATTTAGGGATATCTTGGGGTTGTATTTAGGTTATGCATTATATGGTTCATTTTATTGAGCAAGTTAACTATATTTAGAAGTTACTGCTTTGTTTAAATGTTAGAGTGAAAATAAGTGCTAGGGTGAGGACTGGAATAATGAAAATTCAGGTTTGTACTTAGTGATAAAATATATATGTCCAAATACAATGGGATGATTAAAATGATGCAAACAAAAAAAGACACACACACACTGCATAATATAGGTATATATATATATATATATATATATATATATATATATATATATTAATGTTATGGAGAAGGACAGGCTAATACATATATATATGTATTATAGAATATCTAAATATCTATGTATCTATCTATCTATCTATCTATCTGTCTGTCTATATCTATCTATCTATCTATCTATCTACATATATAGATAGATAGATAGATAGATAGATAGATAGATAGATAGATATAGACAGACAGATAGATAGATAGATAGATAGATAGATAGATAGATAGATAGATAGATAGATGCATACATAGATATTATATATATACTGTATGATAGATAGATAGATAGATAGATAGATGCATACATAGATATTATATATATACTGTATGATATATATATATATATAGATAGATAGATAGATAGATAGATAGATAGATAGATAGATAGATGCATACATAGATATTATATATATACTGTATGATATATATATATATATAGATAGATAGATAGATAGATAGATAGATAGATAGATAGATAGATGCATACATAGATATTATATATATACTGTATGATAGATAGATAGATAGATAGATGCATACATAGATATTATGTATATACTGTATGATATATATATATATATATATATATGAAAGTTTAGAACCTGTTCCATTTTATTGCTGTCTTTGTTCCCCAGAGAGAAAAACTGACTAACCATCTTATGTTACAGGACAGAGGATAATTGAAATTATACTTAAAGCAGAGCTAGTATTTCCATTCTTCAGACACAAAATCCTGTTATTGTAAATGTT